>NC_045604.1:20841731-21450897 GCF_009762305.2 Zalophus californianus
CCAATTTTGTATTCTCCATCTTAGATTCAAATGTTTTCTTTGCATTTTTAATGCCACTTTCCCAACATGTGGATGTTTTTGTCCGGCCCCACAAGTTGCTGCTTATCAACAGTGTCCCCCAACTCTAGAATCATCTCCAGATATAATGAGTTTGCTTATTTATTAATTTCCTAACTTTTGGTTCACTGACCACTAAGTGTCTAGTATATGCCAGGAAGCATGCTGGTGCAGATAAGAAAAAAGACAGAGTCCCTGGGTAGGTAAAGCTAACCATTTTGAGGGAAGGACTCCAGTTAAAAAGTAATTACAATAAACTTTCATGAGAGTCATGGTAGGAAACACAGGTGATGTGCAGCATGCAACAGGAAAATCCAATTCTAGGGGGATGAGAAAACGTATCTCGAAAGAAGGATTTTGTGAGCTTTGACCGGAAATGGGAGTATAGAGGGAATTAGACATAATGGGAGAGAAGGATTTGAAAGGAAGATGAAGAGGAAGTCAAGCAAAGGACCAGCCAGCACCTAGGAGGCTAGTCCCATCGTGAAGGAAGCCTAGAACGGTATGTCTCAGAAGGGAAACTGAGGTAACTGCACTTCCTGTATCCCAATAATTTCCTCCTCCTTATTTATTTCATCTTAAAATAAAGGGCCTCTGAAAACATAAGAGAGAGAGAGAGGAGAAAAGGGAGGAGATCGAGGAGGACGAGAAGGAGAAGGGGTAGGAAGAAGGGAGGTAAAAGAAGGAAAACAGAGCTAAAGAAACTGTAAGTGACATCTCTGCACAATGCTTTTACGTGGACAATCTCATCTGATCATCATGGCCGCTATCTTGGGGAGGTACTGCAATCATCCACATTGCAACTGCAATCATCCACATTGCACAGGTGAAAATGAAACTGAGCCCTAGAGAAAAAATAATGAGTCCTGCAGTCATAAAGATACAACGGGTCATAAGAGGAGAGACCCACAGCCCATGCTCTCAGGTTTCAAACTCCTTTCTCCAGATCTACTATTTATTTTAAATGTTTGTAATCTAGCCTGGGAAACTTGATGTTTATGCTAAAGGCAAAAGCATAAGATTATCTTGGCACATAGAGTCTATCTTCCTTTCTATCAAAAGCTTTATTTCTCGGGGATGGTTAAGCGTCTGCCTTCGGCTCAGGTCATGATCCCGGAGTCCTGGGACCGAGTCCCGCGTCGGGCTCCCTGCTCCTTGGGAGCCTGCTTCTCCCTCTGCCTCTCTCTCCCTCTCTCTCTCTCTGTCTTTCATGAATAAATAAATAAAATCTTTTTTAAAAAAAGCTTTATTTCTCTTCTCACATTCTCTTTGTATAACTTCTTAAACCATGAAGTTTAGATTCAGCTATGGCATTAAGATGGGAAAGAGTTGCAGGAGTACTTCTAAATAATCTGCAGTAGCATTTTTGCCCTCTGAAAAACTGGGGGCTGCATTTTAACTTGAAAAGAAAACACTTGGGTGTTTTTTGAACTTCTGTGGGTCTCTGTGCTACTGAAATTAATCTGGGATTAGCATGTTTGCGTTGGTGAATGAAACCATTCGATCAGACTCCTTCTCAGCTATTCCAGATAGCTTTTGCTCACGTACATCTATTTTTACTAATCCACATACATTATCCATCTACATTATGTCCATCTATTTTTATCAACTTATGTGATTGCATGTGTTATAATTTCTTCTGTTTCTTTTGCCCGATTTGAGATGTTAATACTAGCCCCCAACATGTGTCACTGATTTCTGTCTCTAAAACCAGTAAGAGCAAAACGATGAAGTCCTGTGCAGGGATGGATTCCTTCAAGATGTGACAGACTTTGCCATTCTCAACTTTAATAGCCACCCTTGAGAAGATATTTCAGGATATTCGTTTTCCTTTAATGATGCCAAAAATGAAGTAATACAAGAGATGTTGGTGGTGATTAAATAGAATTATGCCACCAAAACATGATTATAGGCGGCTTTAATTTGAATAGTAATTTTTAAGTTTTGTTGTGAATGAGGTCTAAAAGGCTGCCTGCTCCATTTTAGTAAGGTGTTTTACATATGCATGCACACACCCTGGGCATAATGACAGTCTCTTGCTCCACTATACATTCTAGATGAGGAAAAGGCTATCTAATTTGAATGTGAGAACACAATTGAAAACGTTTCATTCAAATTATGTAAAAATATAGAAAGCAGAGTGGAGGGTCACAGGAAAACCAGCAGGTACCCTTTAAAATGTATTCCTCCTGATAAAATAATTTGTTGAAAACCAAAAGGATTTAAAACTGCTGGTGAAGTAAAGAGGAATTTGGCTGCCATACCTTGTAGTTAACAATATCCCATGAGTATCAAAATATTCTGGGTCTTTAGAATAAAATTGTTTTTAAACAACTACCCCAAACATCATTCGGAAGGCAGTCATTTTAATGCAATGGATTGTTGTCAATGTTAACTTTGTCAAGGCCTTTTCAAAACTGACAGAATTTAAAAGCCTCTAGGTAGTTGTGATGACATCTCCACTGTCAGAGATTCGGTAAGAATCACAATTCTCCTTTTCTGAGACTGACAATGCGGTGGGCTCAGATATCTAAGAAAATTCATAATCTTTTGAAAAAATAAGCAAAGAAAATATTATATTTCTCAGAATCCTTGAAACTAAAGTGTGTATCCATACAAATAAAACGTACAGTAGCTATCATATTAGTAAGTAATGTAACTCTGTTTATTTCATTAACCGATACACTGTTCAGCCCAGGCTCTGGACCTAAGAGTTTGACTGCTCAGCGAAGTCTAAGCTTCCCTGTAACTCCCAAGACTCAACATCACACCACTGGAAAGGCTGCATATTTAGAAGGTCACTTCCTCATGAGATCTTAACCTTTGGTCTACTCCAAGCTCAATATCTCTTGTCTTACTTTTTGAGTTAGAAATTTATCCATGTATCTTCTGGTAGAATCCAGCCAAAAATCATAGTTGAGATTTACGCAAAGTTGAAGATGCAGCTCACAGACATGGCCCCAGGAGTGATTCTTTTAAAGATATCTATCTATCTCTCTACATATATTAGGCCTAACATTTTCACTTTTTTTCCGGTTACTGAAATTTCAAGGGATTTGAGAAGAAAAGAGAAGACACTTTTGATAGCCTAATTCTAATACTTCACCCAAATTGACTTCTCAGGGGGCATTTAACAAAATTGATCACTCTTTCTTAATTGAAATACTATCTTCAATTGATTTCTAGTACTTGATTTCCTCCTTCCTTACTGACTGCTATTTAGCAATTTCTTTTACTGTTCTGACTCATAACCCAACAGACACTATAATGAGGGAAGGCAATCCCCTTCATTTTCTGCTTACATTCATTCTCCCAATGATTTTCTCTGGTCCCATATTTTTATTTTTTTAAAGATTGTATTTATTTATTGGAGAGAGAGAGAGAGCACACATGAGTGGGGCAGGGTCGGGGGGAAAGCAGGCTCCCTGCAGAGCAGGGGATCATGACCTGAGCCAAAGGAAGACTTATGACCAACTGAGCCACCCAGGTGCCCAAAGTCCCATATTTTTAAAAGGGCAGCTCAAACCTAACAAATTCAAATATGAGTCCTGATTTGCTGTTCAAACCTTTCTTCTACCAGAGTCTCCTCATCTCAGTTAATGGCAGTTCTGTTCTTCTATTTGCTCTGGATAAGTAATTGGTAGTCATCCATGATTTTCTTCCACTTACGCCCCATGTCCAATCCATCAGCATTTTCTGTCGTCTCATTCTTCAGAATATTGTGAAAAGCCAGCCATTCCTCAAGATTTTGTCCCTCATCCTAGCACACTATTCAATCACAAGTTCCACGCATTCTACTTTCTAGGTATCTTTAAAATCTATGCACTTCCCATAATTCCCTATGACATTTCACAGCCAAATTCACCATCACTGCCCACCTGAATTTTTGGTAAGGTTTTCTCATTTTTCTTCCTCTTATCCACACCCAGCTAGGAGACCACATGGCATCCAGTGATACGGTGTTTTTTCAAACATGTGTTTACAACATGCCCTTACTAAAAATTCTTCCCATTGCTCTCAGGTTAAGTAAAAATTCCTTAACAAGAACTACACAAGGTCCCACATGACCTGGTTCCCTGATTCCTCTCCAGGTTCTTGCCTTTCCTCCTCTCAAAACCCACTGGGCTTCTTTTGGTTTATCCGCCCATGTGCAAGTTCCATTCTTAATCTATCTCTTCATGATAATAATTCAAAGATCTGCTTAAGATCTCATTTCCTTCAGAAAGCCTATTTTTTCCTTTGGATTACTTTTCCAAAATCTGTCTTCTGGATTGATTTTTCACTTTAATCACCTTTGTATCGTCAAATCCTTCACACAATTCCTAAGCATCTACTCAATATGATGTTTCAAAAAAATAAATTCTAGGAATGACTACAAATAAAATGCTTACTTTCTCAGATATATGTTAGCTTTTTCCCAGAAAAATGGGAATAATAATACTGTATATCATATAGTTGTGTATAGGTAACATAAAGTAACCATAGAAAGACAGTATATCAATACTAATAGTTAATAAATAATAACAATTATTATTTTCAGTTAAAATAATCATACCTAAATATCATTATGATTATTTTAGAGATAATACGAGTGTTCAGATATTTTGCCAGGGAAGAAGACAGGGTAACCAATGGAGAAAAATCTAGGATGAGACTTGGGATAGAACTGAGAGAATGCATAGCTGCTTTGCTCATATTTGAGGGGCGTGCAGAGAAAAAGGGAATTAGCAAAAGAAATAGGGAAAAGACAACAGATTAAAAACAAGTTAATTCCATGTCATGAACTATTGAATTCCCTTTGCAGTGACAAATCTTCCTTCGCTGATAATCAGATTGAGTAATTAATGCTAGCAGCAGCCTTTGTATCTAAATTTATTTAAGCAAGAAATCAAATTTCTTGATTTCTAAATCAAAATAATGTATAATGATAAGGAAATTATAGTGACTTTCTTTCTGTGGCCAAGGAAGGCTTCTCAGAGGATATTCAACTTAAGCTAAATGATAAAGGATAAGGAAAATCTGTACAGAATGAAACTGTGGGGGTGAAAGGGATTTTAGATGGTAAAAACAACATAAACAAGCTTTAGGTACAAGATTTGCTCTAGGAACAGAGAGTAGACCAGTTTTATATATACTGCTAAGGAAAGTAGAAGATTTTGAAACAACACATTGAAGTCAGAGTGTGAGGAAGCTCAAATGCCAAGGTAAGATATTGACAGTTTATGTTATAAAGAATAATGGATTTTCAGCTGAATATTCATATGCTGTATTGGTGAAATTGATACAGTTATACTTTCACATGTGCAGAAGGGAAAGACATTGTAAGAAGAGGTATCAAACTAGAAGTAAATTTCAGAATTTGGGATAGAGATTCCATTATAAAAGGCTGAACTGGAGAAATAGGAGTGAGAATGAAAAAAGCCATTGTGAAACTACAAAATAAAAGGCAAATGAGGGAAAAAATAGAGATCAGAGGAAAAAGAGGTGTCAGAGATGATTCCTATGATTCGAGCTTGAAGAACTTGGAGAAAAATAATGACATTTACACAAACATGTGGGTGTGATGTTTTGTCACTGACATTAAGCTGAATTGCCAAGACACAGCCTCATAAGACTACTAATTATCTCCTGGGATTAGTATATCTGCTCATCACTCAGCTATCATGGCTGATGTTGGCAGTTCCTTGGTCGGAAAACAGACAAGTCAGAAAAATGAGAGGGATAAATCAGAAATACAAGCTTCATCTATTTTAATAAATAACATTAATTACCGGTATATGTTGAAATGGAATAGTTCCCTTTAAAATTTAAACAACATTTTTAACAAATGTAGAAACACTTTTTCACTTTATTTATGCAGTCTATATTCATTGAATCTTTACATGGCACAAGGCATAGAGAAGGAAGCACAAAATGTAAATATGGTCTAAGTAACACAAAGTCATTTGGCGGATCCAAAAAGGAAAGAATCCACGAGTAAACTTCACAGGGTAAATATTACTTGAATGTAGCCTCAGGGCATCAAAGAATGTGAAAGACTTGGTGAGAGGAGTGACTTTCAGGTAGATAAGGATGGTATGAAAAAGATGTTCATAGGTGGGAAAAAACCAGGAACTGGAGGGGAAGTGTCTAGCTTGGTAAAAATACAGGTCACACATAGAGGAGAAAAAAAATGTGTAAGTTAGGACTCTGTTGTAAAGGCCATGAATGCCAAAATCAAGGCTTTGGACTTTTTAAATAGGAAATGGGGAGTTGTTGCAGGTGTTCAGTTCTGATTAAAATAATAATAAGCCAACACCATGGACCAGGCACACACCAGCCCTGCTGTCAGTGAATACTCCCCCGACGAATGAATGCCTCAATGAGATAAATTGCTGTATTTACTATTATGGGGGATACAAAGTTAAGCAAATTACAGATGATGCCACTTAGTAATTAACGGCACAGCTAAAGGAGAAAACAGGCAACATTTATTCTCATATCCCCACAACATAGGATAGGATTTATGAAACAGGCTACCCTAGATGTTTAAAAAACTCTGCAAGGGCTTGACAACAGCCACTATTCACTGATCCCCACTACGAGTCAGGCAATATTCTAGGTCCATACAATGTCATCATGCCACTTCCCTCCTCAAAAACCCTTCAGGGTCTTCCTATTGCTTGTAGTAGAAAAATAAGAACGCCTTCCACTGCACATAAGCCCTACAAGACTTGCAGGCAAATCTCATTACAGGTACTTTATCATACTCTATATTCCAGCCATCCAGGCATAGTGGCTCTTCAGAACATAACGAATTCTTTCTTGCATCTTTGCATTTGTTGTTTTTTCTGCTAGAAATGCTTTTCTCCCAGAGTCTTAGAGGACCAGCTTCTTCTCATCCTTCAAGTTTATTTCTAGAATAATGCTATTTATTCAGTTGTTGGTTATCATTTCCCAAGTATAGAAAGCATTTGGTACATAATACATCATCATAACTATTTGCGGAATCCATGAATGCAAGGATCATTTTATTTTAATTCTTATAAAAACTCAGTCGGGAACTACCTAGCTTAATAATGAGGAAGGATGGCTCAGAAATATTAAAGTAATTCAAGCCAGATCACCAAGGTACTAAGTGTTAGAACACAGATTAGAAAATTATCCCAAAGTCTTTCCACTGCCCTCCACCATCTTCCTTTATAAAGAAGGAGAAATTGATTCCAGATTTTGAGGCCTTCAGAGAGCTGTAGCATTTGGCCTGGAACTTTGATGGAGGAGATAAGAGGATGATCAGAGAAATAAAGGTGCAGATGTGGGATCACTGAGTAGCTGAAATCCCTTAAGAAGGAAAACATCTGTGAACAAATAGTGGCCTTTATCTGATTCTTTTCCAATTAGAAGTTTTTTCTTCTTCTCTTCTTCCTAGAATAATAATATTAAAATACTTTGATATTAAACCTCTCTCATTTAGTCCTTGAAACACTTTAAGATAGATGCTATTACTCTTCCCTATTATACCGTGGAAATCAATGATTAAAAGAAATTATAGAACTTGCTTCACCCATATGAATAGCAAGTAAATAGCTGAGGAAAAGTTTGATTATAGGTCTGCCTGCCTCTTTTAACCTCAATTCAATAAGCACGAATTGTCATTTATAGTCTTTCTTTTACCAGACCCCCAAATTATGGCATTTTTACAATTTCCCCATTTTGCCAAGAGACATTTTAATTCTCTTCAACAAATATTTATTGATTGCCTATTATGTGGCAAATACTCTGCTAAGTGCCAGAAAAGGATGAAGAAGACGTATATAGCACCTGCCTTTCTTGAGTTTTTAATTCTAAGATTCAAATCTCTTTTGCACTTCATGAATATTTTCAATTTAAATGAGACAACTTGGATGTGAAATTTTCTGCTTCGCAGAATATATCCTGGAATATGTATAGAGTTAGACAAGCATCTTCCCAAGGTTTGGGGCATTTTACAGATTTGCAGATGAATGGTGTGTTCCAATGTAATAGATCTCTCTTAGACCTTGCTGAGGATATTCGTGTATGGTAGTGGTTTGGGGTGTATACACACCTACGTGCACACACATGCACACACATATAGGTATATTCTGCGGAAGGCATGGGAGTCAGTGAAGAGGGGGATGTTATTTGGTTTATTTTGGCAAACAAAAAGAAATACAAACTAGAACAAAAAGCAATGTTGTGTGGGAAACAACATGGGGAAGTAGAGAGAATGGGAATGTGTTGGTAGAAGCCAACCTAATAAATTCCAGTTTTTGTTCTGACTTTGGAAAATATGCTATTGGTATTAGGGCTAAAGTACTAGAAAAAAGGGATTTATGGGAAAATAAATTTAAAATCATGAAATATCTTGTTTTTCACCTTTGCCATTTTTTTTATAATCTCAAAATAAGGCTTTACCTCTGTTTTCTGTCAATGCCAGCCCTCTCTACCTAGGAAAAATAATTATTTTTTAAAGAGGTTATTTATTTATTTGAAAAAGAGAGGGAGCGCAGGAGAGAGAGATAGAGATAGATAGAGCAAGGACCAGCGAGGGGAGAGGGAGAAGCAGGCTCCGCTCTGAGCAGGGAGCCCGATGTGGGACTTGATCTCAGGACCCTGGGATCATGACCTGAGCAAAAAGCAGACACTTAACCTACTGAGCCACCCAGGTTAATTTTTAGTCTCTGGTTGGTCTCTTCACATCCAGCATGCCTTAGTTTGCTGTTGGCTGCTTCCCCAAATGAGCACCTTTTTACTGTCCTCCCATTAAAAATATGAAAAGATCACAAAAAAAAAAGAAAAAGAAAAATAATTAAACCAAATACATGTTCTACATTACAGGAAAAAAAATGTATGACCTTTTCTGCTGTTGTGCATCAGATTAACTTTGTGTTTAGAAAAAGAATTCAAATAATATGTGTATCTACTAACTGTATAAACCATGTATTCCTTGACTAAACTAATGTAATGATATGCAAACTTATTTCCACAGATCAACATTGACTTCAGTACCAGAGACCTCATCTCAAAGAATATTGCAGAACCAACTCTCAAATGTTTTGATGAGGCTCAGAAGTTAATCTATAGTCTTATGGCCAAGGATTCTTTTCCTCGATTTCTAAAGTCAGAGATTTATAAGAAACTGGTAAATAGCAAACAGGTTGGAAATCATAAGAAATGGCTCCCTTTTTTGTAAGAAGTAAATGGTAAACAATAATCAGGTTGTAATTTGGGGAAAAACAAGTGACAGGAGAAATCAACTTTTAATCACTATACTCAAGGCTAAAATGTTTTAAATATACAAAAACAATATAATTTTTTAAGATTTAGAAAATATTTTTTTACTCCAGCAGAATACCTTTTTATATATATGAAGTTTGAATTTTTAAGTCTTTTGTTTAGAATTATTCATTTTATCTTTTTTAAGAGAATTTTGAGCATATATATATTATATGTATAATATATATTTTTTATTTTTTTAATTTTATTTTATTATGTTAATCACCATACTTTACATCATTAGTTTTGATGTAGTGTTCCGTGATTCATTGTTTACATATAACACCCAGGGCTCCATTCAATACGTGCCCTCTTTAATACCCATCACCAGGCTAACCCATCCCCCCACTCCCCTCCCCTCTAGAACCCTCAGTTTGCTTCTCAGAGTCCATAGTTTATCAAGTACTTAGAAATTTCCTACTGGGAGAGTACAAGGGAGTTAATAGAGATGTAATACACTCTTAAATCGTAAGTGGATATTCTCATGACATTATGAATTCAAGAAATATATATCTTCATGTTGCTGAGTGGGAGCCTGTTTAGCACTATATACATGATTTTAAATGCCATTTACATTATTCAAACCTTACTTCTGTAAAAAAAAGAAATTCTGAACCAAAACACAGCCTTCCTTTTAGTGTATTCAGCTATGTCCTTTTAATCAGGATCTGCCACATAATAATGTGGTGATTATCTAAATTGCCATGGCCCTCAGATTAATTAAAAAGAAAATTGCAAGAATGTGTGTGTGTGTGTGTGTGTGTGTGTGTGTGTGTGTGTGTGTGTGTATAATAACACCATGGATCAAAGTTTTTCAAAATATATCTCTTGGTTCAATTCAATGGCATTCAATTCTAGGCATATGCATAGAAAGGGCTCTAAGGGTGCAGAGGACTGATTTTCTTGGATTTATAAGAATGTAAGGACAGAGGAGGAATAAAATGGATAAATGGATGAATGGATGGCTAAGTCCTTATATAATGAACTGCATAGCAGTAATTGTCCCACAAAATAAAAAATTATTGCAGCATATCTACTTGAATTGGGGAGTTAAGTATCTATTCACTATTCAGTACTGGAACTTGTTTATGGAACTCAAAGAAATGTTCAAGCTGCATTTTTGAGATGTTCCTAAAATTGTTTCTTTCTATATATAAGTATGAATAATTCCATGTCAATATGAGAAGCTATAAAGATTTAACAGATCTTCCATGTTTTCATTTTATTTGTAAACATTTATTTATTTTTGTTAGTATCTCCAATTTGGGGATTAATTCAATATTTAAAAATAGAGGACAAATAACGTGGCTTACTTTGTGTTTCCACAAAGTGTTCATTTGATAGGCAAAATTTTGTCTCCCCTTTGTCATGAAAAATAAACACTTAAGCACATGCAAATGGAATATTCCCCGTACATTTGCAAATTCTTTAAAGGAAGGCATCATACCCACTGTTTGTGAAGTATTCAGTGCCACCTTAAAGGGGCACGTAGCTACATACTTTTCACCATTTACTCTAAAAGTTCCAACCTTAAGTTAGTCTCTCTTTCAATATGAAATTTAAAAATTATTCCCAGGGGGGAAAAAGGATGATTCCCAGGGATGAAAAAGAATGAAAAAGGCTTTACAAGTTAGAAGGAGACTTAGAAATTAAAATTACATCCCTCCTCTTAGGCACACAATACACGAGCTCTCAGTTCTTCCCTCCACTCTCACAGCTGGTAAGCAGCTTCCCAAGGTGCCACACTACCAAGAAGCTGGAAACCTTCTTCCAAGGTGCCACACTGCCTCTTCCCACAGCTGCTGTGTAGACTCCTTCCCAGCTAGAACCGGGCTGGACGCCTGGCAAGCTCAAGTCCTACTGATCCTCAAATACCCAGGCACTGCTCCTTTCACTGAGTATTCCGACTGATTTTTTTAATACTCCGTGTGCGGCTTTCTTCTTGGTATCCCAGAGTAAGACTTGATGTTTAATGCCTGTCTCTCAGGCTTTCTCTTAACAATGCAGGGGAAGCCACAAGTCAAACTTACACTACCTAGGAGAAGGAGATGGTTGGTAATGAGTAAAAATATGGTAGGTGTCAAAACAACTTGTTGAAAAATTGGAAGCTGGATGACCCCTAATTAAATAGCCATGCTTTCCTCCCACTTCCCTGACTCCTTTCCCCTCCCAGGCTATAGTTGTAGGTTTTCTGATTTAATAGGGCAGAAAAAAGAACAATTGCGATTTGGGGGATAAAAAAAATCAGGTTTTTGGAATACTTGGTAGTAAGGATTTTCAGTAAAATACCAGATGTATAATATACACATGTGGCTTTATTTACGTCTCTTTCACTCCATATGCTATTTGATTTTATCAGTTTTCACTGATGAGCAATCTTATGAATGGAATTTTTAAATAAAAGAGATTAGCTTGCAAAAAAATGAATAACAACATTAACATCCTTGGTAAAATATTTAAATATTCAATGAGTGTATAATGGCGTTTTCTAAAAATATGTCATTAGCTTTAAGAAATGAAGTGCTTATATTAAAAGCTAAGCTAAGCAGTAGAATAGTAATAAAATTACAAGATATTGTTGTAGATATAACCTTCAAATTATGAGTTTTTTTCAAAAATGATGTTTTCTGTTTTCTGACGGTTCCTACAGAATATATTTTAAACCAATTTGTTTGACCTCCATTAGATCAGACCTAAACAAGTTAAATTATATATTCCTTAAAAAATCTTAGCTTTTTTAACCATCCAATGAGGAACTAGGATCCATGAATTTATTCAAAACCCTTTTGAATTTATTTGAATATCAAATAGCAATAATCCATCAATAGTGATTACTTATTCTTGTAAGTTTATGCAAATATGGTTTCTTGTATTTGCCTAGAAAGGACCTATTTCAGCCTCAAAATAAAATCAACACTTTTTTTTTTTTTTACTAATACTATATTGTAAAACTCTAAGACCTTTAGGGCATTGCAAACTTTACCTTCCCAAAACTTTTTTTTTTAGTTTGTCTATATATAGAATTCACTCTACTCACCTTCAGTGTTTTACTTTTCTCTAGAGTTTTCCTAATTTTTTGTGGTGCAGTAACTATGTGTGTCTGATGAGAGTACCATTGATACAGTAAAGGCAGAGAAAATTTTTTTCTTTTTTTTCTTATATCCTTTCTTAGAAACTTAGTATCATCTTGGCTTTTAAACAACAGTAGCATCTGGCCCATAACTTTGGAGAACAGGCTAGATTTCTTTCCTGGAATTTCAAGAAAAGTTCAGATCTATTATCTTGAACTTGAAATTTAGCTTGAATTGACTTTCCTTTTGTTTAAGTGGGTGTTGGTCAGTTCATCTTCCCAATCATATATTTCCTAACATAAGCAATCAATATGAATCGTTGCAAAACCTAAAAAAAGAAAAAAGAAAAAAGGCATTCTAAAAAAAAAGATTCTTTTTGTCTTGAAAGACAAAAACAGACTATTTGGTCTCAGTATCACTAGCACATTTATGTGCTATGCAAAAATTCTATCTCTAGCTTTCCCCCACACAATTTCTATATAACAGTTTCACCCCAATTATGTCTAATGTGGTCCTGATTTGCTTCCCAACCAAACGGTCATGCAATTTATTTCATGGTGATGCCAATTAATTTAAAGTGAACACTTTTCACAACCATGTGAAAAAGGTTGGATGTTGTCACAATAGCAATCAATTATTATGACTAAAGAGTCGTTCATTCTATGTTCCTCTTATTGTTTTGTCAGACCTGCCATTTCATTTTAATGGGACATCATCGGGAAGGAATATCAAATGACAACTATTTACTTTAGCTATGTCATTTCAGAAGAATTTTTATAGTTATATACAATTACTATTTATAGTGTATGTTCGACTATAAATTGCATATATGTAATTAACTCTAACAATAAATGAACAGACATTGTTGTGTTTCCAAGTATAACAGAGGTGGGAAAATAACATTTTTTAAATGACCTCATTTCTTTAAGAAACCACATTATTTTTTCTCCTTATTTTAAGACGCAAAAACAGGATTGGATGTCTGGTAGAAGAAGAAAGAAGAACAACAAAGTTTAACCAGGTTATTGTTTAGCCATTAAATATTTATGCCTTGTGTTATGTGTTATATCTAGATTAAAACCAGCTATGAATATTTCTGAGAAAAGAAAACTGTCTTGTTCTTTTCATATTCTTTTCTTGAGTAATGATTGTGTAATTAACTATTCCTGGATATCTCACATAAAACCTTATTGCATTGACTTATATTTTTACAAATAAGAATTTTGAAGCAGTTAGTTCCTTACAAATATGATGTATTTTTTTGTTCTAATACTTTTAAATTTTTGTGCATTTAGGAAAATAAATTGTAATATTTGGATCATTAATTTTGCAAATAATGATGGCTCAGATACAAAATATGATAAATATCTGGCTCTGTTTAAAAACTGATTTAAAAAGTTAAAGTTTTCATAATGTAGATATATTAAATATTCTTGCATCTATTTCATATAGATTTTCATCACTATGTCTTATTTTTAAATTATTCTCTTAGTACTTTAAAAAGTAAATATTTTTGTTCATGATGCCTTTGAATTATTGTTTTTGGTCTACTTTCCAAAAATGTCGTGTTTACCATGAAGACATTATCATGAATTCAAAATCATAAGACTCACTTTCCTTACTTCTTATAAACAGAAAACACAGGGGGAATTCTTATTATTTAGTAGGAAAAGTGGATTTTAAAATTAATCATTCAAAGCAGCGTTTGTTTCATATCTGAACATAAATCTTTCATGGGATCATAACAAAATCTGTAATTAAAAACCAAGAGCAATTCAAGGGAGATTTAAATGTGGAATTTATGATTGATTACAAATTTGCTTTTAAAGTATTGTTTATTGTCCAACAATTCTATAGATTCTTTTAAAGTATTTTCTTTTTGCTAGAAGCCGTCTTTTAAAATGAGTAAATAAACCCTCACACTGGAAGGTTAAAGATTGATTGGAAACGTCAAACCATGAGCCCTAATTGTGTTTTAAGCCAGATAAAAAGCCATTTTCCCAAATGTTGTTTGTATATTAAGTGGTAGAAGCCAATGGAGGTAAAAAGTATCACTAGGTAGTGATTTTAAGTACATTTAGAACGTCATTGAGAAATCGAAGATTATATGACTATGTGAACATATGCATATATCCACTAAAGGAACTCTCTTTAAGTTTCTGTCCTTTGAAAGCATTAATTGCTTACTTCAATTGGTTATTTTTAAGTCCATATAAATTGTGTTTCATAATATCTCCATTTCAAATAGGAGTAAAGACTTGAAAAAAGAAAATGAAAGCAAGTGTTAATGAATTTAGAAGATTTATTTTCAAAATCAGTTACTTGGAAAAAAAGCTAAATATAAGCAAAATACATTTACTTTCTCATTCTGTAATCAATTAAAATGAAATCACTAGCCCTGAAATATGGATGAACATTTCTTAAGTCAATGTTGAAAAACTATAATTGTATATTCATGTGTTTTAATAACTATCATCTCATCGGTTGAGTTTTAAGAACTTCTCCCTGAGTTAAAAATTTTGAAGTGAGCAGTGTAGAAGACAAAAAAAATTTTAAGTCTTCAAAAAATGTGCCATAAACTGGAAAGACAGCAGATTTGTACAGCGACTCACAAAGTACTTTCACAGAGAAAAGTAATTTTTACTTTTTGTAAATTGTATAAAAGTAATTTATACAATTTGTATAATTTTGTAAATTTTATAAATTTATAATTTTATAAATTTATAAAATTTTATAAATTTTACAAATTTTGTAAATTGTATAGAAGTAATTTATACAATTAAAAGAACTACAGCATACAAGATAATTGCAGGATAACATATGTGTCTATAAATATTGATAATTAATATCATTACATATAAAATATATACAGACAAGGCTAGTTAAAATGGGGTAAGCCAAGACTTAGAAATGGAGAATCAATGTGTGAGAGATGCAGTGGCCATCCACCAGAGAAGAGCCAGAGAAAACATGAACAAAGCAGGCAACAGCATATCAAAACCATAGGTAGAGGGCCCAGTCTGACAGGGAAAGAAACTGCAAAGGAACTCCTTGGAGTGGTTCCTTGGGCCTTGGAAGAATGGAAGAATAATGCTAAAACTAATAGAAATATCTTGTTAAAAAATCAGAATCACTGAGGGAAGATCACGACTTGGGTTCACGTTAAAGGTATTCAATGTAACAATAGAGTTGTAGGGCTGCCTACGTATGCCCTGTGGTTTTGAGGAATAGAAAGGAAGTCCATGTTCCTCCTCAAGTAGCTAAAACCTCTTCCTCCCAGCTTCCAGGAACAGTTATAAACGCTCAGGTCTTCCACTTTTCATGAAAAAGCTGTCTCCACACTTAGTCCCTGCTCTGTTTCTCCCATGATGTATCCTCTTCACAACCAAGCATCAGGAAAATTTTGTCTGCGCCTCGTCTTCACCCATCCTAAAGTCATTATTTAACTTTGTACAAGTGGGGCTTTTCTTTTTGGCTCTCACTTTTCACTGAAACTGCCAGGGCTGTTTGAGACTAAATCTAGAGACCAATTTTCAGGGCTCTCATTACGGTCATGCTGAGGTATTGAACACCCTTAACCGCTTCCTTCTTAAAATCGACTCATGTGGTTTCTGTGATGCCCTTCATTCCATGGCTGCTTTTTCCAGCAGCGTCATGGACTCCTCTTTCTCTGCCTGCTCCCTTATTTTCCCAAACCAGGTTTCTGTTCTTGTTCTTGTTTTCCTGTCCCTCAGTACACTCTTCCCGGGGTATCCACACTCCCCAGTCTCCACCACGATGAGTATTTTGACTCCTGGAGTGACTCAAGACCCATGGGGTCTGACGCTTAGACAATGGAGGGAACACAGAATTCTGCATACAAAATTAGGTTTAAAAAAGTAAATACATACTTAAAACAAACAAAAAAATCATAAGGTTTGAAACGTTGAACAAGACCACAGCATTATAGAAACCAAAAAACTAATACATTTTCCTTAATTAACTGTCTGGCATGACTCTATAGTTTACTCCATTTCCATTATTTTGTAACATTATAGAAAGAATGGAAAGATACACCAGTCTTTCATCTAGCATGGTTCATCAGATGTAGTTTTTTATTGCTCATACATGGAATGCAAAATACTTGAGACTTCTCACACAGATAAACTCGTTCTATGTGGTGTTGCTATAAATTTATGTCTGACAAAGGAATTTATTTGTTTTGTTTTGTTCTTTAAGATTTAATTGATTTATTTGAGAGAGACAGAGAGAGTGTGCGTGAGAAGGAACAGAGGGGGAACAGAGGCGGAGCAGAGGGGGAGGGACAAGCAGACTCCATGCTGAGCACAGAGCCTGGCACAGGCCTCGATCCCAAGACCCCAAGACCATGACCTGAGCCAAAACCAAGAGTCGGAGGCTTAACCGACTGAGCCACCCAGGCGCCCCTCAGACAAAGTTTATTTCTTGCAATTCCTTCCCCAAAAATGAGGCATTTATAATTCTATATTTCATTATCAAATACAATCATGAAAGAAAAGAACTTCTGTTTGACCAAGCATTAGTAAGAGCCAAATTCTCCACTGAAAGTTTTATACATCTGGAAGATTAGAAGAATTTCCCACAGAACAACTTGCGGTTCCGGACATTCAGACTTTGTTTCTATTCCATGACCCACATTATTCTATACCAGGCCCCTTGGGACTCTTGGCCCTGTCTCTTCACATTATATCAGATGAGTCAGCACATGGGGAGTAGATGTGTTTCTAAAAGCCTTTCCTGATTCAGGATGGATAGCAATAACTCAGTTGTGTGGGGACATGATTATAAACATCCTAACTACTTTATCCTCAACCTAAACTATTGTATCATCATCACTTCTCAGTTGGATCCCCAAAACTCACCCAGCCATTGTCGAAGGGGGAAGAATGTGTGTGTGGGAGGGGGGAGGGAGCCAGAGTGGAAAGGAACATTAGTCTTAGAAAATTGTGGTTAAGATACCTCATTTTTGCAAATTTTACAAAAGGATATGACCATGTAAGCCTGTTATTAGGGTCCTTCCCAGAGCCATGCTAGTGAAAGGCCTAAAGTTTATCTAATCCAGATGGACCTCTCCTCCTAGCTGTTACACAAATATCTCAGCTTGCACACACTCAAAAATGATTTGGCAATCTTACCTCCAGACAACAGCACCTCTCATATCGTGTGCTATTCCTTCAGTTATCAGTCACCCATCACCTAGGTGCCTGAGTCGAACATCAGGGAATCATTTTTACAATTCTCCTTCAATCTCATATCTAAATATTTGCTAACTGGGCACCTGGCTGGCTCAATCGGAGGAACGTATGACTCTTGATCTCAGGGTCTTGAGTTCAAGCCCTACACTGGGTGTAGAGATTACTTAACTACATAAAATACAAAAACTTTAGACAATAAATAAATAATTAACTGCAACTGATTCAACTTATTTCCATCAACACCGCCATAGTTATGCCACTAGCCTAGTTCAGAGCCTCACCATTTCTTCTGCTTTTCCGACAGCCACCTAATTGGCACCCTCTGTGCCAGGCTTACCACACTGTGATTCACGTTTATATTTTGCCAGACAGAAAAAGCTTTCTGAACTGAAAATCGTATGACGTCCCTCTCTTGCCTAAACCCTAACGGACACTCATTATGCTCAACACAATTTCCAAACTTCTTAGTCTGGCATATAAAACCCTTCATAGCATAGTTTCTGCTTTTTTTTTTTTTTTTTGATCCACACCTCTCACCTATTCTCTATCTCTTGTCTCTGCACCATCCTATAGTCCGATAATATTAAAATACTGTCGTTGGTACACCATTGTCAAATATTTACATCCGTTGCTCCTTCTGCCTAAAATATCACCACCTAAAGAACTGCTTAAATTCCTCTGGTCTTTTGGAACTCTTTCCATGATGTCTTCTTTGACCACTGCTGCTCCTTCCCAGGTAAACCCATTCTGAGCCTTTATTAGGGTAAGAACAGGTATTATAACTGATGTCATTTTCATACTAAAAAATGCATTAATTGGGGCACCAGCCTGGCTCAGCTGGTAGAGCACGCAAATCTTAATCTCAGGGTCCGAAGTTCAAGCCCCACACTGGGCGTGGAGCCTGCTTAAAATAAACAGACAAATAAAAATGTCGAAGGCTTCATGATCACGGGGGAAGTGCTTAAGTGAAAAACACAGGATACAAACATTACATATAGAATTATCTCTGCTATTTAAAAAAAATGCATTAATTTGGGGGACAAGACTTTGACACCTGAAGGGTACTGTAGTGGTTTTTAGGTTTGCCATATTTGTATATGACATGTTGATATTCTGTTAAATGTTCCATGAGAGTTGAAAATAATTTAAATTTCCCACTAAGGCAGAAGCTATTAACTGTCATAAAAACTGAGATTTTTTACTCTCAGGAATCATCAAAATATCTACTCTAATATCCTTATGGGTTTGAAGTAGTACACTCTTATTTGATCATAAATCATCTTATTCAACATGATCAAGACCAATTAAAGTGAAGAATCATAAAAATAAGTAAATATATAAGAAAATAGGTATTAACTTAAGATATTTTTTTCTCTGAGTATGAATCTATTTTTTGGTTTCAGCTTTTTTACCTTTGTCTCTTGACTCCATACCCACAATCCAAATTCTTCAATTTATAGTTCCAGTTTCTTTAAAGTGAATGAGAACTTAAAGAAATAGTCTGAGTGCAGATATTCTTCCAGATTTTTATTTTCCAAATGTGGGAGCCCAGTGTAATTGTGGGGTCAGCAGTCAGACTATTTATAGTATTGCCTTACATTTTCTTAACTTGGACAAAGAGAAGAAAGAGTTCAGCTATTTAGAACAAAAGGTATACCTGCTCCTCCATGACTTCCACGTGTCTCACCAAGTGCACGCTGGGTTATAAGAGAAGAGTCTCTCTGTGACTGGGCTTTTAACCTCAATTAGCCCCAACCAACACCTAAGAAAACGTGACTACCCTGTTATCATATTAAAAAGTAGTAAACTTTCAAGTTGTTACTGTGCCACGAGGCATAAAGCTATAAAAGAGGGGCTTTACATATAGCACAGAAATTTTCAAAACTAGGCACTTCCCAACAGAGGCCTGATCATAGTCAAGCACACCAAACTTTTGCTGCTGATTCACTTACACCTAATTGCATGGCAATTATTTAGCAATTCACCCTTGTCTGGGCTTTTCAGAGCATTCAGTTTGGACTTCATCGAATCAACTCTCTCTTTCTGCACTGATTTTATTTGTGTATTATTTAATTAAATCATGTATTAACAATAATGAGTAAAACTTACATAAAGAGAAAAAGAAAAAAAAATTTCCCTGTCTTTTGATAAACATACTATTCTACTGGTAGGAGGAGATGAGCACTAGCTACGAGGATTCAATGTTGCAAAACTCAAACAGTATGTTAAAAAAAAACATGGAGGGGGCACCCGGGTGGCTCAGTCAGTTACGTGTCTGCCTTCGGCTCAAGTCATGATGCCAGGGTCCTGGGATCGAGTCCCACACTGGGCTCTTTGCTCAGCAGGGAGCCTGCTTCTCCCTCAGCCTGTGAGCTCTCTCTGGCTCTCTCTCTCTCTCTCTGTCTCTCTGACAAATAAATAAATCTTAAAAAAAAAAAGAAAAGAAACTGGTTAATGTCCTAGAGAGTAATATAGCCATAATCTTAGGATATCTTTTCTGCCAGACATAAATCTATTGCTTCTCTAATGGACAAAAGTCATTTACAACTTATCAATTTATAAGCTATCATCTACCTTCATGGAGTCTGAATCCTGATCAATAATAGTAAATAGTAAATCAAACAATGGTTCATTCACCTAGAGCAGGAGTTGGCAAATATTTTCTATAAAGTGTCAGATAGTAAATATTTTAGTATGTATGGGCCACTGTAAAGTCTCTGTCACATACTAATCTTTGTTTCATTTTTTAATAACTCTTTAAAAATGTAAAATCCATACTTGGCTCAAGGACTGAACAAACATAGGCCTTGGGCCAGATGTTACCTGTGGGCCATAATTTGCCAAACCACTGCCCTAGACAATAAAATAATACTTGGATGAGCCTGTTGCCCAAGGTCCTAGCATGACTCTGAAAAAACTTGCAGTCTTCCCTTTTTTCCAGGTTTGGGGTAACTTTTTAGCCATACAAATGAAGAAGCAGAAACAAAGAGAGTAAATTGGCTCAAAATTCTAAAGCAAGATCTGTAACTGGGACTTCAGTTTGATTTCAATGCCTTGTTCTCTCATCTCTTTTAATCACATATATGTATCCAGATACAGACACAGACACACACACACACACACACACACAGTTGTTACACAGTTTTCATGAACTATTTTAAAAAGAATTTATTGAGCTGCCTGGGTGACTCCGTCGGTTAAGTGTCAGACCCTTGATTTTAACTTGGGACATGATCTCTGGGTTAAGAGATCGAGCCCAAGTTGGGTTCCACACTCAGCGTGGAATCTGTTTGGGATTTTCGTCTTGCCTTCTCACTCAGGTGCTCTCTCTTGCTCGCTCTCATTCTCCCTCTCTCAAATAAATGAATAAAATCTTTTTAAAAAGAATTTATTTTACTTACGTATTCCTTTTATATTGTCATACATAAGATGTGTAATAAGAAATCCAGTCAACATTGCTTTCCATATTGTTATGTTGGGTAGTTGTAATCATAGCCTGTTCTATCTGCAAAAAAGTCAATGTCAGTCGAGGAGTAAAAAGTTAAAAGAGAAGAGAGAAGAACCTAGAAGGAAGGAGTAAAAGAAAATGAAGAAACTGACTAGTAAGGGCAATAAAGATCTTTATCACTTTAAGAGAGTTGTCGGGGTCCAGTAGGGAAAACAAAAGGATGGTGATGAAATGCAGAGATTAACATCAGCAGGAAGCCACTTTTGCTTTTTTGGCTGGAAGCACACCAAGAGGAGGGGGTGTTAGTGGCCTTCAAAAGCCAGAAGTGCCTGTTGTGGCCAGAACACCATGGTGGTGATTGACTGGCAGGAGCTGGAACCACAGAAGGAGGGCTATGTTTAGAGCATTGGAGAAGACACAGTCACTGTTGGAGGCACTACCCAAGACAGAGAGGAGGGAAAACACTGTGGATTCTGCCTTCCCCACGCCATTCACCAATTCTTGTCTATTCTCAAGACTAAGCTTTCATTTCTGCACAATAAAAGTTGTCAGTCCCTGAGAAAGCACCCAAGTTAATTTATGAAAGGTAACGTGTTAAAAAAGGGGGGAAAAAAACCCTATGAAATATATATAACTCCTTAATCTCAAACATATTTATCACTATTAACATTATAATTATCAAACATTGACTATTTTAAAAACCTGCTAAATTTGCATAATGAAAAAGGACACTATTATCTCTCTGAATTTGCATTTTTCAGATAATTCTAAATCTTAAATATAATAACATAGTTATTATGCTGAATTATTTTTATTACCTCTGCAGTATGAAATTAAAAATGTATTTAAATCTTTGTGTAAGTACTTAATGAAAATTTCTATCTTATGAAATATATGTATTATGAAGCTATATTTGAGTTATTTAAAACTGTTGTTTAAATTAGGCTTTTTAAAATTTTTGAAAATGCTACCAAACTTATAAACAATTATGATGTACCATGAATTTAAGATAGTATCTAGTAGTAATTAAATATTTGCAAGTTTTAAAATACAACCATATTTGAATGTGAACAAACATAAACATTTTTATTAAGCCTGAATATTTCAGAAACATGTCTTGAGAAAAATACGATTTCTTGGGGACATGAAATGTAAGAAAATAATTGAAGAATCTTATGGTAGAAACTATTTGGAATTTTTTAAATGTAAAACTTTTAATTTAAGATTATTTTTCCCCCAAGAATAAAATGTTAAGCTTAGAAAGTTGCAACTTTTCAACGAAACATGCAGTGTACTGGCTGTCAAAAGCAACACAATACATTATGCAAATGTAATTTTGCCCTCACTGTAACACTGAATAAGTGCACATACTGTATCATAATGAAACATGTCTTCTTAGTACTATTCTAAACTTACCACACAACAATTTAGCTATCAGTGAAGGGTTAGTTAGCATATGTTACATGTATTTGTTAAAACCTAAGCTATAATTAATTCTATATCACAATGCTTAAAATAATATATCTTACCTTACTAGTCTCACTTACTGTGAAGGGTATGAGATATTATCTCACTTTTAAGCTAACAAGTTAGCCTGCTAAAATTCCATAAATGCTAGCAGAAGACACAAGACTCCTGAATCTGAGACTAAAAAATGTTATTACTCATAGCAATAGCAGTAGCCAGACTATCAGAATCCTTGAGTCTTACTTCCCACAGGGCAGTATGCAAAGGGACAGGTGAAGCTGCTTGCTCAGTGGTTTGTTATAAGAGAGAAAGCCTGAGTTTAGGGATCTGAATCTTTTATAATGAGCAGTAAATATGGCTATCCTTTGTTCTGAAGAGAGACAATATTTCCTAAGGCTGTTTGCTACAAAAACATCCTTGAAAAATTAGTCCGCAACAAAAGTGGTCATTGCCTCTGTATTGTTGGATGGAGGTTTCTGTGATTTGTCCTGTATAACTGACAACCTGGACCTGCACGGGCGCAGGCAGGCTCAAGAATGTGTGCAGGGCACCTGCGTGGCTCAGTCCTATAAGTGTCTGCCTTCAGCTGAGGTCATGATCTTGGGGTCCTGGAATCTAGCCCTGAGTTGCTCTTCCTGCTTAGCAGGGAGTCTGCTTCTCCCTCTCCCTCCGCCCCTCCCCCCTCCTTGTGCACACTCTCTCTCAAATAAATAAATAAAATCTTAAAAAAAAAAAAAAGAATGTTGTTTGTGAGACTTGTGTGCATGAGTGATCTCGGGAGCTGATTAGTTGACATTAGCTGGCCTCCAGGTCGGAATTGGCCCTTCTGGTATGGATGCTAAGAGATATAAATTTTGCCTAACATCCTCTCTGGCTCCAGGCTGGCTGCTCCCCCCTCCCCCAATGGAATGGGCAGGGGGAGGCAAGCACACCTAGCCCAGGCTCCTTGAAGATGTAAAGACACTGGGAGGAAAAAAAAAAAAAAAAAGATGTAAAGACATAATAACATAGGAATGCAGTTCACTCCAAACTACACGTAGGTTTAACTTCAGACCCCCCATCATTTGCCCTACGGGGATGGCCAGTTGGAAGTCTGAGCTGAGGCGAGTTTGCTCTGCCCAGGCCTCTCAACTGAGACTCCAGCCTGACTGTCTCCACAGGGCTTTCCCAGCTGATGAGGTTGGATGTTTTAAGTACCTGATTTGATGTAACTCTGTCTTATTCTCCTTTACTACTTACTATTGTCCTCATCTATGCATAAATTTCCCTTTTCGTCTTTCTGTTTCTATTAGATTTTTATAATAGCAATAAAGTGGTTTTTCCCCCTTCGAAACTGAGAGTACAGCTGCTGTGAATCTTTTCCTCAAAACAGCCTCTACTTTCAACATGGGCAGAAATGTGAGGGGTTCGTGGAAAACTGTTTCCCAACAACCACCCAAAGACTAGAAAAAATTACTCTTATTATAAGGAATATGGGGGAAATGCTCAGACATCTTTGTTCCATTGACTGCGACTACAGAGCTACATCTGAACTTGCAGGAAACCATTCCCTGAGAGAAGGAGGGAAAAATCAAGAGAAGAGGTAAGAGTCATCCTTTGCTAGAGAAGCACAGTATGTCAAAGTACATTAGTTAGTAAGAGATGGGATTTTTCTCTTCGGAAACTCTTCAAGAAGCTGCCTACAGATGGATAAGAGAAATGCCTGGGGAAAGAGGCCTATATTTTTTAAAGATGGTAATACTTTGAGTTAACAGATTGCATTTAAAATAAGTGTCACAAGTGAGATGACTCAACTGAAACTTCACTGCTCCCAGATCTGCTGTTTGCCGTCTTCTAAAAAGAAGTCATCATTTCAAATCCTAAATTAACCATATATAGATTTCGTTGTGTCACACCTTGTGGCTCCATATTACGGTTATGCAATATTGCAGCTGAGCAATGTTGCCCACTTGAAAGTCAGCTTCATTTACTGTGTTGCTTTAGTTTGGAAAGCCCTCTGCTGTAGACATCAATCCATTTCCATTTCTGCATAAATCAATTTGTGTGTATTGGGAGGGATACTAAATTCTGGTGTTACAGAAGTTTTTAAAATAATTAAACACAATTCCCACTATGAGTGGCACAGGACAACTCCTTATCAACTCACTATTCCTCAAGTACATAGATATAATTCATGCATGCATTAAATCAACTACAGTATGTTTTCTTTTCTCTTTTGGGGTGGTGGTGGTCTATTTTGTAAAACTTAAGCTCTCTTTATGCCAACCCTAACACAAATCTCCACAAAATAGGGAAACGTCTTAAGTAACTTGATGTACTGTTGTATAATATAAATGTCTAAGACTGTGCACCAGACTGCTTGCAATATGTTCTTTAATGTATTTTATTTTGTTTATTATTTTGCTCTTAATTTCTTCCTGCAGAGTTTTTATACTCATCTACCTAATTTATTATTGGAACATAAAAATAATTCAAGTTGACAAGATAATGGAAAAAAGCAGTTACTGCTACAATCCCTCTTTCCATCATCCATCCATCTATCCATCTGTCCTCCATCCATTTGTTCCGTCATCTATGTAATCCTTCCAATCATTAATACAACAAATAATTCACTGTTGAGCTGCTTCATAATTGTGGTTGATAGAAAAGTGAATGAGAAGCAGGGACTTCTCTCAATGGGTTAAATAACATGTTATTTTCACCGATCAAGTTATAGGACAATTGTTATAAGAATGCGATGATACAAGGCCCTGTATTAAGTCAGATCAGATGGAGTAGAGAGCTTAAGAAAGAGTATATGTGCCTGAGTGTGTGTCTGTTTGCCTGTTTGGAACAGAGGCTCAAGAGAAATCTGAGGAATAAGTTAGGTTTAAACCAGTCCTCAAAACCTACCAGATAGGGTGAGAGGATATGAGAAAGAGAGAGAGAGAACCATGAGTTAAGGAAACCTCAGTGCCCAGCCAGCTTCATGCTTGTCCTATGTCAATTAGCATTCATTGATCTCCTTTCTGTAACTGAATGTGAAAGTGGAGACATGTGGCACCCCTAGAAATTCTACCACTCCTCTCCCCAACCAAAACCTAATGAACCAAGATTGTAGGTGTCCAAACAAAAGAGGAATGAACTTCTCTTGGCTTTGCTTTGTTTCCTGCTGATGTGCCACAAATTAAAGGTGTTAATTCACACATTCCAGAAATCTTTATTGAATACTTGCTATGAGGTATGCAATGTGCTAGTTTCTAGAGATGCAAAAATGAATAGAATAGATAGGATACCTGCCTCTATGGAAAGTACAATTTAGCAGCAAAATTAAACAAACCCAATGATATTTTATATTCAAGAGAAATGACAGGGTTCATGGAAGAATATATCAAAGTCTGACAGGGACGGAAAGCTCAGATAAGGTGCCTTTTCGAAAGGCACCTTAGATTCTGTGTGTTGGAGTGAGAAGCAAACTATGGTAGAAGTGTAAGCAACGAAGTAACAACCAAAATTTTGTTTTAGAAAGATAAATGTCTGTAGTGTTGAAAAGCCTTGGAAATGAACAAAATTTCTGCTTCTAAATGTTAAATGTTTATGTATCATCTTGTAAATGTAGGAATGTTTATCAAAATAGTCTATTTCCTCTACCTCCTTTCCACATACAAGTTACAGGCAACTTCAGGGCAAGAAGCTTCCTTTCACAAAGCAGTGGGACAGTGCTTCATTCTGTGTTTAGGAAATCAGTAAACACATTTTACATACTCTTGTAATATCTAATCTAGAACCAGAAAATACAACAAACTGAAGCTGGCAGTGTTTGCTTTCTGTAAACTATAAATAAACTGTAACCTTAATAGTGGGTAAATATAGTAGACATGATTATAAACACCGTGATTTTGTAAGCTTTTCATGTTCTGCATGGCATTGAATTAAAAAATTATGTCAAAGTTTGCCTAAAGTTCTGTAACCAGTTCTTTAAAAATATCAACTAGCCCCTCTGTTGCCTATTCCCTTTGTCTACACCCTAGAAGTGTGGGGTCCTGGGTGGGGAAACAACGGAAACTTTTCATTGACTGAACTCTTCCCTGAATCCCTCCACCTAATCTTCAGAGGAAATTCCCAGTGGGACCCACATATGTATTTCAGAATGAGATCACCTTCCTACCTGATCATTTCACATCAAAATTCATACTATTGGGGGAAAAATTCACAACTAAACTTTCATCCAGTTCAAACTCTAAATAGGGAGGAAGTGAAAGACCACCCTGGTGGAAAAATTAACTGCTTGTTGCTAATTAGGTGCTTCCACAATCCCCCAAGGAAGGCCAGCTAGCTAATTAAGCTTAATTGCTGAGCGCCAGGGCCTAGGGGTCTAGCCCCTACAGAACTCACAGCTGGAGCTGCAGGGACTTCTTCACCCAGAGCAGGGTTTCAGCCCCATGCTTCCCAAACTGACCTCAGTGACACTTTACCCTAATGCCAAGTCAAGAAAGAGGACATATCTCAAATGTACAATGTTGCTGTATTTAAGATGGACTTCCAATCAGTTTTCTTTTTATGAGCTTCAACATATTCCCCAGTCTTTGCCACTTACTTAGTTTGTGATAATCCAGAGAAGTCCTGTAGAAAAATACACCTGTGAGAAAAGATTGCAAAATTATCGTTATATAACTCAAGACACACAATTTAATAAAAATCAGAACTCACTAGATATATATTTCTTTAATTTCACACACACAAAATTATTCATTGCCTCTAATTTAGAAACTATTCCAAAAATTGTAGTTGTAGGAATCTCAAGTAACCTGCAGATGAATAGATTGCATATATCCACCTTCGTAAAGGTATGGTTTTCTGTTATTAATCTTTCTCTAAAGCTTTTTTCAGGATCTTGATAACTAAGACTATTCAGGATACATTCTCCATCTAACCTTGACAGGAGTAAAGTCGCAAACCTGTGCCTGACTCACTCTCTTTTCAGATTCATTTTTATAAATAAGTTGCTATGCCTCCTAGTCACCATGACAGCTTTCTACAATGCCTGAAAACACACCCTTTCACACTGACACTCCTGTCCTACTCAGATTCCACTATTTGCATTTAAAATGAACGAATGCTGAATTATATTCTTATTCAAGGCCTTCTGCAAATGGGTTTGCATGAGGTTGCTGCTGGAGTGTGAATAATTTCCATACTGCATTCATTAGTCATAGAAACAAGCAAAGACGATTTATAGGAAATGATTGAATCTGGAGGTTAATTTTTTTTCTTTCTGGTGGCATTATTGATTTCTTGACTCCCTCCCATTTTTCTCCAGTTCTAAGAACATAAGTGATAGGCAAGAAGTTTACTAAAACATATCGTCTTCCAAGAAAAAAATTTTTATATGAATTAAGAAGTGTATGTACGTAAGAGAAATCTAGAAAAAAAAAGCATCAGTGCTTACATAGGAGGGAAGGATGAAAAAAAGAAGAGGCCAAAAAAGAGAAAGTCACATTACATAAGTCCTATACCAATTATGATTATAAAGAATGTAATGGATTTTACTTTGCGATTTTGATACAAGTGTCACTACAATCTAGTTATACATCATATTCACGCATGCTATACCTTGACAGTTTTCTCTATGATGGTCAATTGGTCCTAAGGTTTTTGATTCTCTAAAATTGCATGAATGTGTCGAAAGAGAAAAGTGGGCAGAAAAGGAAGTGAAATTATTTAAAATCAGATCTTTCCAAGCTCTAGTTTAATTGAATAAATAACATTATAAGTAAATTCATGGGACAATTCGGAAGAGGTTTAAAAATAGATACAGATGAAAAATTATTTTCTACTAAGCAATTAATCATGTTAGAAAGTTTCAAGCACTGAAAAAATGTACAGAGAATAAAGCTACATATTTTCATAACTTCAGTCAGATGTTGTATTAGTTTGCTAGGGTTTCCATAACAAAGTACTACAGAGTAGGTGGATTAAGAGAGATTTATTTTCTTATAGTTCTGGAAGCTAGAAGTCTGAAATCAAGATATGGGCAGGATTAGTTCCTTCTGACCCATGAGAAGAACATCTATTCCAAGCTTCCAAGCATCTCTCCTTGGCTTGTAGATGGCCATCTTCAGGTTCACGGGGAGTTCTTTCTGGGTCCAAATTTCCCTCCTTTTATAAGGACACCAGTTATATTGGGTTAGAAACCCATCCTGCTCTATTATGACCTTATTTTAACTAAATACATCTGCAACAACCCTACTTCCACATAAAGTCACATTCTGAGGTGCTAAGGTTTAGGACTACAACCTGTGAAATTTGGTGGGGATACAAAATTCAACTTATAGCAGATATGAACCTCTTCTAAAAGGAAAAAATATGCTAGCAGATAACCAACACTGATGAATGATTTTTATTTTAATGTTACCTGAATAAGTAACAAAATAAATCTGTATATTATAATTTACATAATAGTAAACGGTCAAAAACAAAATTTTAAAATTATATACAAATAAAATTAATTTAAATTAACAACACTAATTTACCAGAACAGAAATGCGATTTTGTTGCAGCCAAACCATACTTCAGAAAATGAATGTGCTTTGGGCAGCTACAACAGTAGTTCTTTTGATTTCAATTTGTGCCATGGATAATTCCATTTTTCCACTAAATTTTTCTATTTGAACCTCCAAAAGCAGAAGTGGTCTCAATAATACATGGTTTCCCCCTTTTGGACATCTAGTATAATTGAATTAAGAGATAATATTATCTCTTGCTCTGAATCTCTTTCCAGGTATCAGTGTAATATTGTATCAAATGTATCAAAATAGTAGTTTTCTCTTTACATAATCCATTTATTCATTCCTATACCCTCAATTACTATTCCTACTTCTCTTTATTTGTGCCCAACTTTTCCACCTTTGGAAGGGACACTAGGTTCAGCCTCTATGCTGGTCTAGATTGCTAGTAAATATTTCCACTCAGTCCCCTCCCATTCATGTTAGGGTAAGTTTATACGGGTACAGAACTAGTGGGCTCTCTTGACCAGCAAGCAACACAGCTGCATTCACTGTTAGTCCCAACTTTGCCAGATGGGTAAAGGCACAGCCCACCTCATCAGGCCCTTGGGAAGTCTGACATAAAGTATTAAAAATATCATTACAGTTTCTTACTTGGGCATCATCCCTGTTTCCAGCACTTACTTTTGCAACCCTGGTCCTATCTATGTCCACTGCATCAGGTAGGAAAAAGAAAGTTGAGTGATGTGGGAAGAAAGGAAGAAAGAAGGAAAGAAAGAAAGAAGAAAGAAGAAAGAAAGAGAGAGAGAGAGAGAGAGAGAGAGAGAGAGAAAGAAAGAAAGAAAGAAAGAAAGAAAGAAAGAAAGAAAGAAAAGAGAGAAAGAGAGAAAGAGAGAAAGAGAGAAAGAGAGAAAGAAAGAAAGAAAGAAAGAAAGAAAGAAAGAAAGAAAGAAAGAAAGAAAGAAAGAAAGAGAAAGAAAGAAAGAAAAAGGAAGGAAGGAAGGAAGGAAGGAAGGAAACTATAGTCATACCTGTGTCCTTTTCTACCCCCTCTGCTCCAGACCCACCAGAAAAACAGAGGAATCTATCCAGTGGGGACACTCCTTTGGCCCCCGTCATGTCGAAGGTGAACACACACCTGTGAGGATGTACAAGCCAGCCCTTCATGCCAATATCTCTTCCTGTTTTAGACAGCCAATGTTCCAATTGTCCATTCCAGTTTTCTATCAAACTATTATTCTGAGAAGGTCTCTCTGCCCATTGTTGGCCACTATGGGCTGTAAAGTGTGTTTCTTGTTCTGAAGAAATCACAGAACCTGCAGCTGCAGTGCATTTTATGGCAAAGAAATAACTGTGGAACTGCACTAGTAGAATTTGCTGGAAATATGTCCTTTAGAATGCTAGGTAAAGCTGTTCGTGAGGAGACGTCTCACCAGACCCATTTTGCTATAAAACCACCCATGATGTTACCAAGGGGAAGGGGCTGGCCGCCATGCACTATAGGAACGAGGCATTGAAGCAAGTGTGCACCCTCTGCTGGCAGAGATTCAGTGCAAGGAGGCAAAGGAAAAATACTTAAAGGGCCCCTGTCCATTTTCACAGATCAGACAAGAAGGATTAATTGAGAGCTTAGAGGCAATAAATCAACAAACAACACACACACTTTATCACTACCATCTTTGAGTGCACAGATCATTTGTATACTAAGATCACTCCATTTTTTTCTTATTTGCCAATGACAACAAAGTACCACTGGTTTACAATTGTTATCCTCACTTTCCACTCTTGAAATGATTTGAAAACCAAATGATTATCATAATTCATGTGATGGCAAATCTGACCTGACCTAATAGGAAGAGAATATTTATGGTCTTTACCTTCTACTTAGTTGAATATGCAAATCTGTCATTGTTGAAATGTGATTGTGTTGATTTCAGGGTTCTGCTCCTCGTTCTCTGGGGAAATTACAAGGCACAGCATTACCTTTCTCAAATCTAAAATTATGAAAAACAACTGGCCCCAAGGATTTCAGGTAAGGGATTGTATACCTTACTACTTAGAACCAATTTGATCTTAAATACAAAAGCAGATATGGAGAGGTGACTTCAATAAGATGGCAAAATAGGAAGTCCCTAATCTCATTCTCCAACAGAAACATCAATTCAAAAACATATAGTCCAAGAAGCTTTTTGGAGAACTCCAGAAACCAGTCAGGAAGTTGCAATACCCTAGGTAAGCTCAAAGTCAAGGCCAGTTACACTGAAATGGGCAAGAAAAGCCATTTCCTGTCAACTACATAGGCACCCAAGCAGGTGCAGCTTGAGATCGGGAGGAAAAGCCACACTCTCAGCTTCTCCCTTCGGAGGGAGAGAAGAGTGGACTGTGGGTCTAACATTTCAGCTTTTGGTGCAGAGGGCTACCCTAAGGAATGGTTTCTGTCTTTCCTGACCCAGAGCACTGATGAACTCGGCGTGGCTGGAAGTCTGGGGGTCGCAGAGAACGGGAGAGCTGACCAGCTTGTTGCACCACGGAGCCTGCAGTACCACAGAGAGACACCAGAGAGAGCAAGATGCCACAAACTCGGGAAAAATAACCAATCTCTCTGAGGGGAAAATCACAAAACAAGTCCAGTGAGGACATATACCCATAAAATGTTTGAGAGGCCCCCAGAATCTCTAGCAGACTGATCGGTGAAGGTTTTCCCCTATATGAGGCCAGTCTATAAGGACTAGAAGTGTCTGGTGTTTTTTTTTTTTTTCAAATGCAAAACTCACAACAACAATGAAAATAAGGCATGCGAAAAAACAAAGAAACATGGTCCAAAGAAACAAACTAAATCTCCTAGAGAAAACTGAGATCTATGAATTATGTGACAAAGAATTCAAAACAACCATTTTAAAGAAGCTCAAGTACTACAACACAGGTAGCTAACTAAATGAAATCAGTACAATGCATGTACAAAAAATGAGAATTTCTTCACAGAGATAAAGACTATAAAAAAGAACAAAACAGAAGTTCTAGAGCTGAAGAATTCAGTAGCTGAACTGAAAAATTCACTAAAATGGGTTAAAAACAGACTTGATGAAGGAGAAAAATCATCGACCTTGAAGAGAAGTCAACATGCTACAACATGGATGAAACTTGAGGACATTTATATGTTAAGTTAAATCAGCCAGTCACAAAAGACAATACTGCCTGATTCCACTGACATGAGCTATCTAAAAGGGTCAAACTCTCACAAATAGGAAGTAGAAGGTGTTTGACAGGAGCTCTGGGGAGAGGGAAAGGAGAGTTTCTCAATGGATACAGGGTTTCAGTTTTGCAAGATGAAAAAGTTATAGAAATGTTGTACAATGTGCAAATTGTTAACACTACTTTACCCTACATTTAAAAATTGTTAAGATGATAAATTTTATGTTCTGTGTTTTTGAGCACAATAAAAAATAAAACAGATATGAGCTCTGAGATGGTCTAACTGTGCTCAGTTACAACGTGGTCATTCAGGTGATTCAGAATATGCTTACATGATTTTGTAGGTACCTGTACAAATAAAATTTTTAAAATTTTTAATTTCCTCATGTAGAGCCAGAGTCCCTTCTGGAATAGTGTCAGAATGTGGGGAGTGGGGGAGAGGGAGTGTACAGGAGATGGAGGGGGTAACTTCATACCCCAATTTGAGAAACCCAGTGCATGTGATTAATTCATACCTCATATATGAAAGAGTAAATAAAGCTTTAGACATTGCTTCATCGTCCTTGCAAATGTCACATCACCAGGAGGAAACAAAATATAGGGTGCCAACTTCCATAGTTAACCCTAACCCTGAACCTAACCTTCGTTTCAGCAAATTCTTATGTTTTGGGTAGTAATAAGCTTTATTTTCAAATGATGACCTTGCTGTACATGGGAGCAATGATAAATAAAGCCATTCTAATAAAAAGAAATTTGACCACTCTTAGTTTAAATTTCCACCATATCTAAAAATTTCTAAGCATCAGTCTGGTAATAGTTTCTGTGTTTTCTTTTCTTAGGTTGCCACTCTTTTTTTTTTTTTTTTTTTGAAATATAGTCAATGCCAATATGTTTACTTCATAAATTCCATGAATTTTAATTGAAATTAAAAGTATAAAGCAATCCCATACAGTTGTCCTAAGTTCAGAGTACCACCATTTTAACACCAAACTTGGTGCGGAGCAGACATTGTTCATTTCCTTTATATGTATTTTATCAAGTCCATGGCTCCAATCTTTACTGTAACTGCTATTGTAGAAAAATATAACATCAGGTGTAACTTCTTGTGCTAAGGAAATCTGAGTGATCAATTCAACACCAAAATCATTCAAGTCATATCAGACATTCACTGTATAATTGGCATGCAACTTGATACCCCACAACAGTAATTTAATAATAAAATACCACACAAAATAAAATAGTGGCCACAAACTTGGAAATAATGGAACATTAAAGCAAAGATTTAACCACCATCTAAATCAAGAATTTCTCTATTGCACATTTGGCAGGCAAATGAAGACCGTGACATCCCCAGCTAATGCTCAGATATCAGCATTATTAGCACATTGATTCTTGCAAAGATAGCTCAGATAATTGTTATAAACCACTGAGAGTACATACTGTCAAGCATTCATGTACTTGATCCCAAGCAATTAAAATGATTTTCTGCACTTTGAAAATGTAACTGGTTAAGAATGTGTCCCCTTGTAACAGAAATACAAGTGTGCTATTTGGAAATTAAAACACAGGCCCACCCATTGCTGTAAATTAATTTTGTTAATGTGTTTCATGAGAAAGTTTGAAATAATGGCAACCTCAAATAACTTTATAGTTCAGTTGATAATGATAAATTTGCAAAGTTGGCAGGCCAAATGGATTCTAAAGTCTGCTTAAGCCTATGCCTCCCATGGAGGTAGCACATTTTCTGGTAAACAGAAATATCCACTTCTAAACTTTTACAGTATCTTGTGATCCAAGCTGTTGTCTATACACATAGGAACTTTTACAGGTGGTTTTGATTACCACTGTGCTCTTATTTTAATATAAAATAACATAATTTAAAAAAAAATTCTAATAATCTCATGTAAGCATTCATTAAGCATCCAGATCAGTAACTTTGGAATGCAAGTTAATATTGAAAAAAAGAAAATACGATGAGGCTAGCCAAAGAGCCAGCACGGCTTACTGTGCTGTTAACTTGGAAAATTGCATTCCGTGATATTTTAGAGATAAAGCTGAGAAAATAAACATACCATTAAGACAGGCACACCTTTAAGCTAGCCAGAATCACATTCCGGCAAGAAAAATAGGAAAAAGGCAAGCAAATTGTTGGCAACATGGTTGTAAGATGAGCCTTTCATTATAAAGTGCCCTTAAGTTTATTCCTAAGAGAAATTAAAACATGTTTGGTGACCAAATGGGCCTTAACATTCCCCTCACCTTGACTTAACTTTAGACTCTAGGCCCCTGACCTCCCTTTTCTTAGAGCTTTTACTTGAGAAATCTTGTAATTATAAATCCAGTCTCTGCTTCTATGAGAAGTAACTGTCTTTTAAAAGCCTCTTGTCAGTTTTACAACCAGGAATGTCTTTCTCAAGAACCTGAGAGTCATTCTTTTGCAATGTAATCATCATGGAAGATTGCACCCTGATCTCCTAGTCTCATGGGAAGATAGGAGACTAACTTCAGTGGACCTCTTGCTTTAAGTTCTGATGCAACATCCCATCATGATGATGGGAGAAAGTGTATTTTCCTTTGGCTAAGGTCAACTAGCAGACACAGATGGCCTGCATGCCTTCACCCCAGCCCTTTGTTTCAGTGGAGCTGTTATTCAGACCTGGTCTTGCTCTCTCACCTCTTGCTGGAAATAGTGTGGGGGGGAAAAAACAACTTCTGCCTGCTCATCTTGTCCAGTTCAATCTTTTCCTTTAGCAGGAGAGTTTTGAGGAATGCTCTTCCTCCACAGAATGTGGCCTCTCTATACTGTAGTAACGGGACCTGGCAGCAGAACAGAGAAAACAAAGGCTCAGGAAGTGGTTCCAGAAGAGAGTAGAATGTCTCTGCTCTCCGATTCTCAAGGGTTGCACTGTCAGCCCTAGAACGTAAAAAAAAAAAAAAAAAAAAAAAGTGGGACAGGTTGGTGGTGTGTACTTAGGGAAAGTTGTGGCAGAAATGTTCCAGTTCCATGATTCTGGAAGCTAGAAGTTCTCCACACTCCTCAGGAGAAGAAGCATATTCGAAGGTAATAGGATTTAAATATCAAGAGGGGAGAAAGAGCACAGAAGACAAGAGGAACAGAGTTTCATTCTTTGGGAGTTCCAAGTCTTTAAGCCTTGCATGGAGGGTGTTAGCAGAACAGAGGGAATGAGACGGACCTCAGGGCAGACTATGCACATGACAACTTTTTGGTTTTATTAAAAGGAAAGGTGGGGGAAGAAATTGCTTTTCTCATTAGTAGATATTGGATACTTCTTAGTTTTTGTCCAATATGAGGAATTAATAGTATATGTTAATGTGAATCAGATGTTCTTTGAAGTCAAAGAGTAGAAAATGTAGAGAATAAGATAGCATGCTTGTTCCAGGTAAATAGCTCTCCTCAAGCTTTGTTGAGTTTTAGAATTCCAGCAGATTTCCCCCACATTGAGGGCAACATCACCAGCACATCTTGGACCTGGTGAGGGGACTAGTGGTCCTTCTGGGCAGCTTCCCTGTGTCCTTTGGAAAAGGAAGAGGTCATAGAGATCTGATGAAGCTTATTTTTCTCTTTTATTCAATGGTGCTGCTTCTCGGTGGACAAGAGGTAATTTATAGCTCAAAACTTTTGTTAAGAATCCTATACAGAAATCTGAATTCACAAGCATCAGATTTTTAATTTATTCCTTGTTGACTAGAATCACAAGCTGGCTGCATTCTACACTGACTCTGAGTGGGAAAACTTAAATTGGGTCTCTCGACAAACTAAGCAAGGGCGAGAAGAGGAGGAAGAGAAGTAGTAGTTAGCTTTCAACTCTCAGTTGAGAGAAAAATGTCCTCAGAATATCCTGAAGAAATCTGTAACTTCCAGTCGAAATGGTGAGAGATTAATGTTTGCACAGAGGAGGGAGCCTTCCCCACAACTTAGACAATGCGAATGTAACATCACAGCCCACTTACATTAGAAATGTATTCATCCAGCAAATATTTCCTGGGCACCTAGTATGCCTAAGCACCTGAGTAGGTAGAGAAGATACAGAAGTGAAGATTAACCAAGGGGGAAACAATCAATACAACAAACAAGAAAATACAAGACAGTAATAATTGCTAGAGGAAAATTAAAACAAGGTGATTTGGTAGGAAATGTTTTTATGATTTTATAATTAGACTGGCTGCTCAGGAAGCCTAACAGAGGGGGGAGATATTTAAGGTAAAAACACAAGAGATCACTCATTTGAAGATGAAGAAAGCAGCTAGTATAAAGACCCCAAGGTAAAGAACTTGATTGCAGGAGGAATGGAAGTATCAGTGGGCTAATCTATTGGGCATGAAGTAAGGAATAGTATAAAATGGGGCGATGGAGGAACATGGGAGGGTTTCAAGGATGGGAAGAACCTCGATTTGAAGCATCTGTACTGGGAAGTAAGTCTAGAAAGCCAGCTCCTGGAGTGCTGGGTCCCTGGGAGACCCGGCTAAATAACAGTTAACAACAACCATTAATTGGTCAAGTCACCTTTGTGTCTACTTTTATAAATGGTTTTGCTAGGTTTGTAATTACCCAACAATTTACATTTAATCCCATTTTACAGCTTGAAAACCAAAACCTAGGTTACATGACCTTATCAAGGCCTCAAAGCTAGTAATCAGCAGAATCAGAATTTGCAATGTGTTATCAATTTACTGGATTTGATTCCTTGATGAAAATATGGGGAGACACAAGAAGGGTTTAGGAGACATTTCCTGCTTCCTTCACTTCTTCTCTGTCTCTCCTCCTGCCCCACGGATGAGCTCCCGTTCCAGACTCCTCGACGCTTTGTTCCCCGACTCTGCTCTCTTATGCTTTAGCAACTGCACAAGTTGAGCAATAACTCAGGGTGAGGCATCTGCTCCTTCAAACAATGGTTGGTGTACGGATACTACCCCAGGGAAATCATCCTCAGAGGGGCCACTCATAAGTTTACTCTCTGAAATTTGCTCCATACTCATTAATTTGCACATATCAAAAGGAATAGAAACTTCAAACCTAAGTGCATTTTTGGTGTAATATAAATCTACGGCATGTAATATTTTGTATATAAATACAGTAAAAAAATTAACCAGAATATTTAATCAGAACATCCTAACATCCTCAGTTTACTGGAGAGCCTTTTAGTAGCATAAACTATCCCATTCGTCCACTTATCCATCCAGGTCATTACTGCTTTTCCTACTAAATACAGAATGTTACTTCATAAATGCTATAGGACACAGTAAAAGCAAGACTGCAAGTTTAGCACATTAAAGTTTGAAAACATTGCAAAGTAACTTTCAAACTGCAAGAGTTTCTTTAAAACCAAAGCAAGCTTATTAAAGTAAACTCCTACTTGTGATGAGACTGTATAAGAAAAAAATAAATTGCTCTACTTTCCTTCTGAATAGGAAAAACTCATTTTATAAAAGGAACATTCCACAGAGTTTTATTTAACCACACGCATTCGACTGAGTGTGTTTGAAGTACTTCAGCACCTCTTGGTATGTCATCATTCTGAACTCGTTTAGAATTCAGTGAAACATTACAAAGCATAATATATTCATTTGGTAACCATTTGGATGTCACATTTATTTCTATAGGTGTTCAATTGTAATTTGATGTTACTGGGCACTCAGGGAAAGCGTAGCCTTAATTTCTATAGTTGCCCCACTGTTAGAATTCATCCTCTGCATCCAAATCAGCATATTTGCATGTACAATTTATTCTTAATCTGAGTTTTATATTTTAAAGAATCTCTTTTTCCTGATTATCACGTTTAAATGCAAATTGTTTGATACACAGCTAGTCTGTTACAGCTGTGAAGAAATCTTATAAAGCAAGATTCCATAGGTTAGATAAAGCTGCAAAAGTTATATAAGCATGTGTTATTTTCTTATTTAAAAAAAAAATTGCATTGTAGCTAAATAGTATGAACATATTTTTGCCAGTTCTCTCCCAGCTAAACCCAACCAGGCCATGTTAAAAAATAAATATCCCGTAGGAATTGGTCTTAAATTTTGTGAGTTTTGAGGAATGATATCCCTCACATAGAATAAGACCTCTTTTTATTTTAGTGAAGGGAGCTGAGCAATAATCCAAGGGTCAGAAAATGTTTCTGGAAGGGTAAAATTCCTCTACTCTCTGATTCTCAGAGGTTGAGCTGCCAGCCAAGAACTGAAAAGTGAGAGTGAGAAAGATGTGAATAAAAATGCTTTCATTTTAAAGATAAATGTAAAGATAGAGATAGCCAATCAAAATTGCAATTATAATCTGTCGAACTAATTCTACAGGGTCATGGTAAAATATAAATACGTGGGTATATGAGATTTAAAAAAATGTCCATTATCCACCATGTAGCAATATTTTAAAAAAATCATAATCACAAGTTATTGTTAATGACAATGTAAATTATAATCTACATAAACTCAAAAATATATATAATATATATATAAAATATGTATATATGTGTGTGTTTTATGTAGCTAGCATGGAATTATTTATTATCAGTTATATAGCAACATTATGCTTAATTATAATATAATTAACTGTAACTAAGACCTAAAATAAAGTGTCAAAAATAAAATAAAAAAATGAAATCTCAAAAATAAAATGAAATCTCAAATAGCACTTCAATACAATACCTCTTCAAAGATGTTAGATGAAGTTTAAGCCCCATTCCATAGAAGACAAGTAGAAGCAGATTTGGGGGTTTGTAATAAGGTAAGCTCATAGTGAATAAGAAAGGGCTGACCCTCATCACATATTTTTCTATGGGTTTTAAATATGTTCAATCATCTTCAATTCTCAAAGCCAGTATATTCTCTACTGAGAAAACAAGATGAAAGGCAGTAAATCATTGCTGAATCAAATTAATTTATTCATATTTTTGTTGGCTTTGTAAAGGCTGAATCATAAATGAATGACCAAAGCGCAAACAAATCGATGCATAGGTAATCACAGAGCCCAACTTTGGGATTCTGGCACAGTCCTCAGAACATATGTAGACACGCCCACCGTGCCCTGGCTGACACTTGGCCATTCCCTTGGGGGGGAGCATCACCTCTGCTTCACTGACCCTCCCCTTAAAATTGAGAAACACTACTTCCTGAGAATACTAAAAAGGTCTGAACTCAGAAGTAACCCAAGTGGCAAATTGTCCCTTTTAAATAGCATATCAGTCACATAATATAGGAAACAAATGTATGATCGTTTAGCATGTATAATTATACCAGCTGAGACAAAATATTTTTAAAAAGAAAGTTTGATTTAAAAGAAGTGGTAAGAGTAGACTTTTAAAGAATCACGGATTCTTTTTACGTCTACTATTCCTAACCAAAATGTCTGTTTTACCATATGTTTGCAGATCTAATTTTTAATTCTCTTAGACTGTAAATCCACCAAATGGCATACAGTTATCACAAGTTCACATCATTCAATACATGAAAGAAAATTTTCTGTTTCACATTTTTTGATTAGAGATGTTCAAGATTTGGCAATGCAGTTTTTCATTTGGAATTTTTCTTGACAAACACTATCCCACAGTATTCCTAAGTAAACAGAAGAAGACATACATTTCAATGATTTTATGTCACTTTAAAAACGTAGAACTTCGGGTGCCTGGGTGGTTCAGTTGCCTAAGCGACTGCCTTCGGCTCAGGTCATGATCCTGGAGTCCCGGGATCGAGTCCCACATCGGGCTCCCTTCTCGGCAAGGAGCCTGCTTCTCCCTCAGACCCTCCCCCCTCTCATGCTCTCTCTCTCTATCTCATTCTCTCTCTCAAATAAATAAATAAAATCTTTAAAAAAAATGGTAAAACTTGTTATGACATATAGGTATCCCTGAGTAACTAAATAATAAGTCAACCATACGAAATAAAACATTTTTTCTTGTCTTTCAAGGATGAATTTTGTTCTTTGACCTTGAGATGATTGTCATACCATACTAAAATTTCTGACTTTATCAGATATCATGTTATTGGCCTTAGGTGCTATTTAAAACCACTAAAATTTCCTTCAGGTGGTAGAAGAAACAACATTTCCAGCAAACAGATATTAACCCCTTGCCTAATGAGATTAATTTGTTCCCCTGGGGGTTGGAGATATCTATCCAGAACAATTTCTTTTCAGAGGATTTCTGCTTTATCAGACAAACATTTAATCACCCCCTCATCTCTCTCCTTTTTCCTGACCTGTTTCCTAAGAGGGAAGGACTGGTTGCTGAGCAACAGACCTCTCTGAAAAGCATACGGCTCTCTACCTCCCTTAGTTGGTAAAATGCAGGCAGCTGAAACCTAACTGAGGATTGGACACCAGGAAGGGGTTTTGGCTGAGCCACCTTCCCTAGGCTGCAACAACGCCGCAATCAGTCCTGGAGTCTGGCAGCCACATAATTTCACAGCTGCAGAATATCAAATGTCTTGTAATAACAGTTCCTAAATTAGAGTGAACTAAACATTTAAGAACTAAAAAGAATCAGCCTAAGTCAGAACATTTAATCAATCAAAAAAGTATTGTTTAGTTGCAAGACAGTAACTTTTGTGCTCTCATGTGGGTTAACTGGAAAAGAGTGACCTCTAATTTATACATTCTATTTATTTACTTATGTATCTATGTGCCTATTTATATATTTATTCATCTATGTGAGGGAGGATATTTTGGTTTGTTAATAAGTACTCATAACAAATTTCATCTAAGGTTATTCATTAGATTTTCCCTGACTTCAGTTGTGCTGTCCTGTAGTTTATATAATTGATTTTAATTTTTTTAAGTTTTTTAAATTTTATTTTATTATGTTATGTTAGTCACCATACAATACATCATTAGTTTTTGATGTAGGGATCCACGATTCATTTTTTGCGTATAACACACAGTGCTCCATGCAGTACGTGCCCTCCTTAATACCCATCACTGGGCTAACCCATCCCCCTACCCCCTCCCCTCTAAAACCCTCAGTTTCTTTCTCAGAGTCCATAGTCTCTCATGGTTCGTCTCTCCCTCCGATTTTCCCCCCTTCGTTTTTCCCTTCCTTCTCCTAATGTCCTCTGTACTATTCCTTATGTTCCACAAATAAGTGAATCCATATGATAATTGACTTTCTCTGCTTGACTTATTTCACTTAGCATAATCTCCTCCAGTCCCATCCATGTTGATGTAAAAGTTGGGTATTCATCCTTTCTGATGGCTGAGTAATATTCCATTGTATATATGGACCACATCTTCTTTATCCATTCATCTGTTGAAGGGCATCTCGGTTCTGTCCACAGTTTGGTTATTGTGGACATTGCTGCTATGAACATTGGGGTTCATATGGTCCTTCTTTTCACTACATCTGTGTCTTTGGGGTAAATTCTCAAGTAGTGCAATTGCTGGGTCATAGGGTAGCTCTATTTTTAATTTTTTGAGGCATCTCCACACTGTTTTCCAAAGTGGCTGTACCAACTTGTATTCCCACCAATAGTGTAAGAGGGTTCCCCTTTCTCCACAACCTCTCCAACATTTGTTGTTTCTTGCCTTGTCAGTTTTTGCCATTCTAACTTGTGAAGGTGGTATCTCAATGTGGTTTTGATTTGAATTTCCCTGATGGCTAATGATGATGAACACTTTTTCATGTGTCTGTTAGCCATTTGTATGTCTTCTTTGGAAAAGTGTCTGTTCATGTCTTCTGCCAATTTTTTGACTTGATTATTTGTTTTTTGGGTGTTGAGTTTGAGAAGTTCTTTATAGATCTTGGATACCAGCCCTTTATCTGTAGTGTCATTTGCAAATATCTTCTCCCATTCTGTGGGTTGCCTCTTTGTTTTGTGACTGTTTCCTTTGCTGTGCAGAAGCTTTTTATCTTGATGAGGTCCCAATAGTTCATTTTGCTTTTGTTTCACTAGGCTTTGGAGATGTATCTTGAAAGCAGTTACTGTGGCCAATGTCAAAGAGATTACTGCTTATGTTCTCCTCTAGGATTTTGATGGATTTCTGTCTCACATTGAGGTCTTTCATTCATTTTGAGTTTATCTTTGTGTATGGTGTTAGAGAATGGTCGAGTTTCATTCTTCTGCATGTGGCTGTCCAATTTTCCCAGCACCATTTATTGAAGAGACTGTTTTTTTTCCATTGCATATTTTTTCCTGCTTTGTCGAAGATTATTTGACCATAGAGTTGAGGGTCCATATCTGGGCTCTCTATTCTGTTCCATTGGTCTATATGTCTGTTTTTGTGCCAGTACCATACTGTCTTGGTGATCACAGCTTTGTAATATAGCTTGAAATCGGGCAACGTGATGTCCCCAGCTTTGTTTCTCTTTTTCAACATTTCCTTGGCGATTCAGGGTGTTTTCTGATTCCATACAAATTTTAGGATTGTTTGTTCCAGCACTTTGAAAAATGTCATTGGAATTTTGATCAGGATGGCATTGAAGGTATAGATTGCTCTGGGTAGCATAGACATTTTAACAATGTTTATTCTTCCCCGATCCATGAGCATGGAATATTTTTCCATCTTTTTGTGTCTTCTTCAATTTCTTTCATGAGTCTTCTGTAGTTCCTAGAGTATAGATCCTTTACAACTCTTTGGTTAGGTTTATTCCAATTTTAAATTGAAAATTCACTTAGTGTTCCAGTAATTAAGACATTTTTTGTTGCTATCTGTGAACAGGAGAATAGCCATATCTATATAATTCCTAAATTGCTTAGAATTTTGGCATTTTTTTTTTTTTTTTTTGTCATCAGAAGTGAGTTCCCAATTCTTACTTCTTTGGTAATGTTGCTGCTTGACTCAAACTATAAAACAAATCAACAAGACTCAATAAACTTGTTTTTACTCTATTTCAGGACTTAAATAAGTCAAAATTTTATTTAAAAAATAGATTTAGTTTCTTTGTTGAAAGTAAAATATATGATGAGAACCTTGCAAAAGTGCTAAATTAAAATACCGAAAAGAGTGAATTCTTTCCACCACTATTTGCTGAGGTAGGAAGCGTTTCTCTGAATCACTGGAATCAACATGACGGAAACTGGCACAATCTCGCTTTCATGGATCATATAGTCTAGTAATGCCGATGGACATTTTAAAAAAATTATTGTGTGCCTATTATGTCTCCTGCATTGTCTCAGGAGTTACAACTAAAGCTGGAAAAGGCAAATAAACAAAGACACACTCATACATCAGACTGTGACCAGTTCCATGAAAAGGAAGGAAGGACAGAGGGAAGGAAGGAAGGGAGGAAGGAAGGAAGAAAGGTGAAAGAGATAGATGTCAGTGCAGGTGGAGATGAGGGGACATTATAAGGGCCTGGTTTAAAAAGGTAGTTTTCACTGCTGTTGTAACCAAGAGCTTGACCCCAGTTTTGGTGTTTAACCACTGACAGCTTCTAGGCTCCATAGTTTTCTCTTTCCTTCTTGCCCCACATCTGGGGCAACCAACAAGAAAGCCCTGTGCATTCCTAGAGACAGTGAAAAGTTCAAGCAAAGTCCCTACCTCCCGCACCCTCCCACCACAATCATCTCACCTAGCCTCTCACCCCCAAAAAACCAAAGCCATTTGCCTCTCCCTTCCCTCAATTCATTTTCAGACCACTTTCAGAACATGCCCTGCTCTCCCCCAAATCCTCTTTGTGTAACTCATACATGTCTTTATTATAGTGTTTGTGTGTATAGTATAATGTGTGGTACCAACAGTCATAGTGTTTGTGTGGTACCAACAGCCTCCACATCTAGACCAAATTTTCAGTGGTGAGGTAGGTCCCACCCTCCGTGGGCAACAATAGATGAGCTACTCAGATTTTTCAATTAGCTATAGGAATTTATAACATTTAGAGAAATGATTTGATCATTGTACACAAACTAATCCAGTCATTAATTGTTTAGGAGTTACTAGTTTTTTAGTAGTCACCAAAATATTAACATTAAACAAAAAGACAGACCCAGACAGGTCTAGAATTTCATCTAAGAACAGCTAGTATGTCCTAAATTCTACCCGCAGGTCTTCACATTTGTTGTACTAGTTTCTTGTAAGCCTCTTAAAGTTTTTGTGAAATGAGACTAAGTAAATAAATAATTCTCCTGGCTTATTCAAACAAAACATTCCTATAGAATATTTACCCCAGGGACAGGAGATACCTGAAAAGAGGGAACAAAACTGCAAATATTTATTACAGACGTGGAACGTTTCAGACAAGTACCCACTGTCCGTGTTTTGTTTTTCTCTCCAAAGTTTTCTTTTCTGAATTTTAATTCTTCTGATTACGTAAAGAAGGAAGCCTAATATAGGTGCTAACCTAACTTTAGCATCGCTCTATAAAGTGTGTGAATCTCACGTTCACAAGGAAGGCATGCTGCCCAGCCCACTTGGGAGTTGAGAGTAGTGAGCAGGAGCACTGACAATTCGGCAGGAAGATGGAAAAGCAAGTGGGAGAAATGGTGAGCAGGGGGCCAGACGCACTCATGGCTCCAGGAATAGTTGGTCGTGAAATCCATAGCACCTTCTTAGGTAAAGAGCAAATATTTGAAACCTCAAGTCCTGAATCTAAAAAGCAAGGGTATTTCCTGAATAATATCCCATTACATAAAACAAACTGACCTCTTTATCTATAGAAGCTGTAAATTGCAGCTATTTCAATAGAAGACACATGGGGTGAGAGAGTTTGCCCTGAGGTAGGCATTTCATGCATTTTTTTAAAGCAAAATCAAAGTTCTAAAATAAGAACTATAATAGGAGAGAAATGTGGCAGAGCCACTGGGAATTTTTCATGATCCCGCATGTAATTGAAGAGCATGAATACAAAACCAGCTGCGTATTAGTTGTCCTGACATGACTGTCTTAGCACCTTTCAAAACAAAGTGAATATTCTCTATTATTACTTTACCTCTTTCTGCTGGTTTTATTCTGATTCAACACTTCCGCAGTTTTTTTTTTTTCAAGCATCTTACCTGTATTCGGAGATTTTCTCTTAACTTCAAAGCAAGCTCTGAGCAGTACAGTGTTCTAAGGAGGTTTCAATATTGAAAACAGCTGTGTAAAAAAAAAAAACTGTGTCCCAAACCATAATTATTTAATGTATGATAACTGTAAAAACAGAAATTTTCTATTAAAATTGTAATCTCCCGCTTGACCTGATAAGGGTGAATTTATTCTCTTTTTTCCCCATACTCATGAACAAAAAGTAACCTCCAAATTATATTAACTCCAGAGAGTCTTTTTCTTTAAGATTTTATTTATTTATTTGATAGAGAGAGACACAGAAAGAGAGGGAACACTAGCAGAAGGAGTGGGAGAGGGAGAAGCAGGCTTCCTGCTGAGCGGGGAGCCTGATGTGAGACTCGATCCCAGGATCCTGGGACTATGACCTGAGCCAAAGGCAGACGCTTAACAACTGAGCCACCCAGGGGCCCTCAACTCCAGAGCGTCTTAAAGGACCTAGAAACAGAACAGACGTTGGATCTCATTATTATTGTATTACCCGAAAGTAAGAATTATGAAGCAAGATTATGAACTTGTAATTTCTTTTTTTTTAGGATTTTATTTATTTATTTATTTGAGAGAGAGAGAGTGAGCAAGAGAGAGAGCACAAGCCAGGGAGAGAGGCAGAGGGAGAAGCAAACTCCCCACTGAACAGGGAGCCCAATTCTGGGCTCAATCTCAGGACCCTGGGATCATGACTGGAGCGGAGAGAAGACACCTAACCAACTGAGCCACCCAGGTGCTTCTGAACTTGTAATTTCTTATTTGAACCAAGATACTATGCTCCTATACATACCACTTCAAACACTTCAACCTCGGGGTTTTTTTTGTCAAACAAGATAAAAGAAGCACAGTAAAAACAATTAGTTTAGTATATGAAATCACAACAAAGAAAAAACTACTGAAACTTCCCTCTCACCTTTATCAGACCAGGGCACATAGCTGGACATACAAGGTAATTAAAGTCTAAATGGGGATGTTGATATTATGAGGAATTATCCCCTTCTCCACAGAGAAGCCACTAGGATATGTTTGTCTTATTGTTATATTTTTTTAACTCTGAAAATCCTCTTGTAGGTACTTATTTGTCACAACGCCTTTTTCGTTGAACATAGTGCCTTTCAAGGAAATAATTAGAATTTGTGTTGAAACTTTAATTTGCCACTCTTATTTTTTTTTAAGATGTATTTATTTAATTTTAGGGAGAGAGCAGAGGAGAGGGGTAGGCAGGGAGGGGTGTTGCAGAGAAGCATGAGCCAGGGGAGGGGCAGAGGGGAAGAATCCTAAGCAGACTCTGCACTCAGCGTCTGCATCCAATTCAGGGTTGATCCCCACGACCCCAAGATCATGACCTGAACTGATACCAAGAATGCTGAACTGACTGAGCCACCCAGGCACCCCTTGCCACTCTTATTTTGACCTCAAAGAATAACCTATTTTGCTTCCTTTGTTTCATATAAATATCATTCTCAATATTGTGCAGTCTGATTCCTTGACCATACAATCTCTCAAGAGATTCAGGGGGAAGTTTTTCCTCTTAATGTTGGAGAATAAAAATATGAATAAAAAAACTAAATTAGGCAAGTATCTTCAGAGCTAAGAGTAGAAATTAACTTCCAGGTAGTTTTCAGTGAGTCTCACAAGTCTTTTGATACTCCTCCCCTAAGCACCTGAGTCATCAATAAACACTGAATAAGTTATCATGAAATCAGTCGTATCTGTAAAATAAGGCATATAAATATTTCTATAAAACTATGAATGGAGATATAAATATGTCTTGATAATTATTGCTATGACTTCTATTAGTACTACTATTATAAACCCTCGAATTTTCTAATAATTTACATATTGAATTGTAAATGACTACCTTATACCACTCCAAATACAGTCTTTTCAGATAGAAAGCTCCCACAGCATTTACACAATACAAATATACCTATATTTGGCTCCATTTGGTTTTCAATAACCCTCTCAAGCACTTCTTATACACATTAAATTTGACAACTGCATAAAAGATTATTACAAATGAGATACACAAAAGGAAACTGTAACACCACAGAACACTAACTAATATATGGGTTAACATCTTTTTCAAAACAACCTATTTAAGGAGAATAGTGGTCGATTAATGAAGTATGGAAAACTGAGCCAATGTGAGTTTGTGCCAGTAAGGGTTCAAGGACTTGATCCTGCTCCCTATTACCATTTAATGTGCTGAATTACCATGAATTTCTTTTACCTTGCACTTTCTTAGAATGCATTCTAAGAATAAAGTGAGATCACTAAATAAAACTGTGATGCTTGTTAAATAATTAAACATTTTGAGACAAGGTTGTTCTCCATAAGGTTAGGTACTACTACTGAGGTGGCTGACTAAGCATTGTTATGGCCTTGAACTGTAAGAATATTAAGATCCAGAGGTTTTTCCTATAATACAAAGATCTCTCAAGTAGAAATTCAGAATGGTATTTTAAAAAATTCTCTTTTTTTTCTTAAGCTGAGAATTACATAACAACAACAACAAATCTGAATTTGGCCGAAAATGAATTTTTGACTAGCAGTATATTAGGGCAAGACTTTGGTCACAGTGTGTAGGCATAGGGCACCCATTATCAATAGTTGTCTCTCCGGCATGATCACAGTCAGCATTTAACAGTCATTAAACAATTAGTTAAAACTACTTTTGGAAATTAAAATTAGAAGGGTAACATCCCAAGTCATCATTTCTCTCATTCTGATACCTATTGCACTTTAAACAAATACAATATTACTGTCTTAGTATTTTAGAGTTTTGCATTTGTGTTTGAATTTCCTGTAATAGAAAAATATGCCATCTATAAATGTATTCAACTCTAACAAATCATACCCATTCACCCTCACACACTCCAAAGTTTTTATATTGTATATAGGAAAAAGAAATGGGACGTCTCTAATGGAATATCTACCTACTCTCAGTTATTTTTATACACACACACACACACACACACACACACACACACACCCCACACATAAATACACAAATTAGGATGTCAGAAAAAGCAACATTTTTTAATGTGAAAAACTGGAACGTTGTTAATAGCAAAACCATTTTCCCAGACCTTTTAGAATTCCTCTAGGACAATTTTGACAGAGATTTAATCTTAATGACATAAACAAAGTTGCTACTCAATAATTCATTTCATAAAACCAGAGGGAAAAAGAGTAACTGCATGACACTAAATCACTGCTTGGATCTTGAGTACTATTCACAATAACTAGCCCGGCCATTCTTTATGAGTGAGTGGTTTCCTTTGAGAGATACGAATTTCAATTTCACTAGCCTGGCTGTCCTTTTTTTATAAATCTGCAGGTTCCTTGGAAAGAAACACATTTTAATTTTAGATGCATGCAGAAAGAAAAATGTGTACACATTTACTCAAACTCTTAAAGACTTGTAAAACCTTTTAGAACAAGCTCTTTTAATTCCAAATATATGGTACCCTGGATAGAGAATAAACTGAAATTCATGTATATTCCATCTAGAAAGAAAAAAAATGTTGAATAAATTATATATGAATAAAATTTAGCCAATTGATGGATTCAATTGTTTTCTAAAACCTTTAAGCATTTACATTTCATATTCAATTCATTTCACACGACATTAGTAGTGATCCCAATTCATATGTGAATATCAGACCTAAAGATTAATAATCATTCTTGGCTAACATATTAATGATGTTAGTTTTAGTTATGAAATACACATAAAATAATATTTCCTCTGGCTCATTGTTTATAGCACTCATTTCACAATTAATCATATGCCATTGTGGCATCTTTTAAAAAAAATTTATTCCTAACAAAATTTTCTGTTATTTTTTAACTTGTATTACTTCTTGAGGGAGGAACTAGTTTTCTAAATTTTAACAAGGAACTAATTTTTGTATGTACACCCCACAACACTCACAAAGAACAAATGTTTATTGATTTGAATTTGTTTCCTTCAGTTTTATTAAAATATGTAAAAATATAATAATTACAATTTAATTTTTATAATTATTATTTGGCTAATCACATTGTTATGGATCTAGAGGGCTTTTTTCTATACATACCAAATAAACACGGTTAACTACATATACAATGACTTACCAGAGTTAATTTTTCTCATAAAAAAATTGAAGAGTATCTTGACTATTTAATTTGTAAATGGAAAGTATATAATGACCAAATGGACTTTCACTGCCTGCTAACTGACTTTCATTGCTAACTGAACTCCATTTTAAGTGGAAAGATGGTGCCTGTTAAGCTAAGAGCCCAGTGCCGGCAAAATCAGGAGCCGAACATAACCCTTCCATTGAGTCCATTTCCTGTATGGTTGTTCTCCAAACTGACAATAAGCATGTGACAGTTTCCGTTGTTTATGCCTTGCACCAGAGCAAATCAACAATGTTGACAATTTAAAGTCATTTACAGCCATATTACATATAAATAAAATAACCAGTCCTACTAATGTTGATAATGAACTCTAATTTTTCAGACAAGCAGTTAATTGCTTACTTCTGGCTTTCTATATTTCTCAACATGTGCAGCAAAAGGAAACTTCGGGTCTGATTGGCAACAACCTCGCCAGTTGCATAGCAGTTTTCTCACTATCAAGCAGTGATGGTGCCAATAAAACATGGGCAATGCCTGTTTACATTTGCATCAAGATAATCTCTTGGTTTGTTTCATGAAAAATGACCCAAACCAATAACCAGTCAGGTTCTCTCTACATTAGAAAAACCAGGTATAATTTGAGATTCATCTAAAACTAGATTCTGTCTACAGCACAGTAAAATTAACGAGAAGCAATTTTAATGAAATAATTACAAATTTTCAAATATAAAAGAAAAGTTAATAATTATAGATTTTCCCCTATGCAGGTGTTATGAAGTAGGTAAAGGACTATTAAAATTATTGTTTGAACTCAAGAAAAATTAAACAAACAACTTTAAAGTTGATAGAAAAGCTTGCTAGAAGTGAAAAGTAAAAAAGAAATGTCACAAAATAGCGTATGATTAAATGTAAACGAGGAAGCATAAGCAATGAATAAAAGAGATATTCTTTCATATATATTCCATAATCAAAATTCATGACCTTGATGTTAGCTAAGAATGACCAATAGTAAGTCAAGCGTTCATATATGAATGGATCCTAAAACAGTGTTTGAGGTTTTCTGAAAATTAAAGTATATATTTATATATAGTTATGTGCATTTATAATAAATGCTATATAATTTTGTCCAATTTCATATATAACATTAATATGAATAAATAGGATGAATGATTTTTAAGAACACTATTTTGTTATTGAGATTACTTAGCTTTTTGTGAACACTGATACCTTTTGTGACCATTTTTCTGCAGTATTTAACTAAATCAAATCATTTTTATTTAATATTTAAATTATTTCTCCTTATATGCATTATAAACACTTGTTTTATTAAACTTAATTCCATTCATTTCAGCAATTGTTTTTCAGATAATCCAAACAAAAATTGTTATATTTAGTCCTCTGGGGGATTTTACATTTATTTGCATCTTGGGACGCTAAAAGTAACACTGTAGAATATGGTGTTCTCCTTGACAACAAATCACAGATTCGGTAATAAGTTATATGTGGCTTTTTGATTAAGGAAAAAAATCTTAAACCCTTTTTATTAAACTATTTTATCTATGTTAACCTTTAGATTCCTTCAATTCTGTTATTCATTTGCATTAAGTAAAATTTCCTTTCTTCTTTTTCATTGCTGAAGGTCTGAAATATGTGCATTTATTCTAGCATTTCAAGATTTTTGTAGGAAAAGTTGTTTGGCTCATCCATGTCATTCATGGTTATATATATATATATATATATATATATATATATATATATATTTGATTTCTATTCAGTTTGGGTTTTTTAGACTTTTGAACCAAAAAGTTGGTACCTACCTTGTCCATTTTATAACTTTGGGGCATTGGAAAAGAATTTTTCTGAGTAAATTATTGTTTGTTTTCAAGCATTATATTAGCTTTCTTGGTTGCTGCCTCACTGTAAATTAATACCTTAAGACACCATCTCTAGGAATCTAAGATGCTTTTCCACTACCAACATCAATAGCTATTAAATATTTAACTACTTTAAAAAAATCTGTAGTTTTACCATTTTACCAAACATAAAACTAACCTGACACCTTTCTGCTGATGCAAATATTGGCCTGTTTCTTTAGCACAGAATGTGTGTTCTTGCCCTTTATTTTCCAGCTGTAAGCTGTTTTCTTGATAAAAATAACTATACGTTACACTGATATAATATATTAAACCCTAGTTCTTCGTGGAACTCCAAAGTTTCTGTTTACAAATTCAAGTAGATTATATAAAGTGAGTCCTTCTTTATTTATATAATATAACCTAAATTAGCATGATTTGCCACTGGAGTGAAAAATCACATAATCTATTTTTCCTGATTTGTCTTTTTTTTTTTAATATTCAGGGCTTTTTTATTTTCTAGTTATAAATGTCTATAGTTTATCCACTCTGGAGCCGATGCTGAATTCTTTCTTATATTGAATTAAACTGATCAAATTTGAAATATGTCATTCAGCTTTGTATAAATATAAATTACACATTTTGGGGTGCATGGGTGGCTCAATCGGTTAAGCGTCTGCCTTATGCGGGGGGGAGTCTGCTTCTCCCTTTCCCTCTGCCCTTTCTCCACGTGCGCGCTCTCCCTCTCTCTCTCTCAAACGAATAAACAGAATCTCTTTTTAAAAAAGTTACACATTTTCTTATAAAGTCTGCTTTCTCCTTGGGCCTCTTTAAATCTCTCAGAAAGATACCATCCAGATATATTGACTTTCTATTTTGATTCTGTTAGACTGACTTAAAAAGTTCTTGTGAACTGGCCACACTAAGCCAATTTAAGAAATAATTTTGAAGAGAGCCTCCATGTATTACACATCGCAAATGTAGATATATTCCAGGTAATTATGGCAATAGGTCTATTCTTTCTTCTAGAATGTAAACTTTATCCTCATTTCTAATTCCAGTTTTATGTCAGTTATTAGCATAATGAAGATTCCTCTTCTCATCTCTAGATTTCTAGATTATTCCTAAACAAAGTGACTGATTCAAAGTCTATAATAATATGATGCCTGGGATGACTTTAAACTAGTATACAATCATCTCCCAATTGTGTTTAATTTAAAATTCCACTGTCTTCTTTAGATGAAAATGTTCCTTCCAGTCTTTTTAAGAGCTTCAAGATTTTTCCATCTAAGCATTTCACGTTCTTCCAACACAGTCTCTGTAATTAGTGGCTCCAGGCCAGTAAATTCATCCTGCATGTCAGTGCCTCTGTTTCTTCTAGCTTCAGCCCATGATGTGAAAGCAAATCATTACAACTGGTTTCCCAGACTTGAAATTGAATTTGACAAACACTCTTGGGGGGTTACATATGATGAAGACATGAGCTACAGATAGCAATGACATCTGTCTTCTAACTTCATTACACATATTCAGTTCCTACTGAATTCAAAGAGAGTCATGAGTATGTAAGAAAGAACAAATTTTGTCACTGGATTTCTAATTCATCTCTAATGGCACACAGGAGACATCATGCTTCTCATTGAGCACTGGGAGTTCCAGGTTCCAAGGGATTATGTATTTTTTATTTGCTATTTAAATAATGTCCATTTTGGTATATTATTCTAAATAGATCTCATCTCAGTCCACAATGCCACAAGAGTGCAGTCTCAAAAGCATAATTATGAAACATAAAACATTCATAAATTTATGGTGCATTGCAAAAGTCAGAAGTAAAGTCAGCAAAAAATGATGAAACAACCTCAGAAGATGTTAAAACAAAGAAAATTAGAGATCTTCTAATACCATGTCTTCATTTTACCCACAAGAAAGCGCAAGTTCCAGGAAGAAAATGAGAGCCCAAGTCAAAGAACTAGCTACCGACCGACCTGGAATAAAAATCAAGTCTTCTTATTTTCATCGTGATGTTTCCGATCTTGTATTACTGATTTTCAAGAGAAACAAACATATAACTTAACCTTTATAATTTCCAATTTCCTCTGCTATAAATGCCAAGATACACAAATTTATTTCCCCCAGATCATTATTTTATCAACATTTTCCTTCTTTACAATTACAAATTTCAAATGATTTGCATATTAATGTGGACTTTGAGGTCCAAGTTAGTTACTTTGAAAACTGAACCCTACAAATATGTTTATTCCTATACTAAAAGTTACTGCATTGACCATTTTGAAAGTCCCGTTTAGAATATTTTTAACTTCCTCTTGTTTTTTTAGAGTCGCTTTAAAAATTCAAAAAAATTACAGGCAGAAATGTGTTTTGTTTGGGGTTAACTTGTTAAAGAATGATAAGCTTGGCCATATGGTCCCCTCAAGCTTCCCTGTCATGGAACTCAAATGTGCTATATCCAGAAGAAGACGAGGGGGCAGTGTAGCCTTCGGTCTCTAATTAGTTTCATGCCTATCATTCCAGCATTCAAACACAAATGAACTTGCAAATCTCAGTGCACTTCTTTTAAAAATGAAGGCACTGATTGACTTTTGGCTGTTGCTTAAAAAATATATCCTGAGGAAATACTGAGTCCTTTATAACTGTACCTTCCCAACCTCCTAAGAGAAGAAGGGCTCCCAAAAGCTTGCCAGTATTATTTATTACTTCTGGCAGAGTAGAGCCTCTTGAAAATGCACACATACCCATAATGCCAGTACTTCCACTGATATAAAATAAAATGAATAAATGAATAATAAATGAAATATCACAAATGTATTTGCCTTGTCCTCTCATATAAATTAAGATGGGACAACAAAAGTCCCATAATGAATTCAAATAATTAAAAATCAGTGTTTAGGGGGAAAAAAAGCTGTATGCTGTAGAAATGCAAGGATTATTTCAGATCAACATTTGTGAGGATCCATTGATTAATTACAGCTATGACTACACCAATAAAAAGGGACTTTATGGCACCTGATATATTTTTTCACTCTTCTGCAACTGAAACTCCTGCTTCTAATAACGGTTGAAGACTTGATTGCCTCAGTGTTTGGATTCCAGAATGAGAACAAAAATGGTGACTTCAAATCTCAAAGGGTCACAGAAAATTTGCCTTAATATGGAAAAAGGAGCTAAATAATTTATGAAATGTGAAGGAGTAATAGCATGTCAGTGACTTGCTTCAGATTATCCTTTCCAAGCAGCTATTGATGATCTACATGTAAGAGGCCAAATACTAGCTGCTTTCATTTATATCTTGCTTACTTTTTACAGCAACTGTATGAATAGATTAGTTATGCCTATTTTATAGGTAATTTTATAAAAAAACAAAACAAAACTTAGAGTCAGTGAGATTAAGTAACATGACCAAGATAACACAACTAGTAAGAGTAGAGGTATTTTCTTAAAACAATTTTGTCTATTATTTATTTATTCTTCAGCAAAGACAATAGAGTATGTTTGAAATGCCACCGTCATGAACTCAATCTTTCAAAAATATAATTTTAATTGTTCTATAACTGAATGGAATTGGGCTTACAATTTTTTTTTTTTTTACCAGAAGAATTTATCTTGCCCTTTCAAGGTAACAAAGCACTTTCCAATATAAAATGGAATCAAGTCAAGTTCTCTCTTTCTCTCTCTCTCTCCCTTTCCCCTTTCCCCACTTCCTTTCCTGGCTCTTTCTTTTCCTTTCCTTGAAGTAATGTGAATTCCACATGGCCTTACAAGTTTTCTTGGAACTGAGGCAAGGACATCTTACCCATGTGATGTCATGTCCCCTGAAGCCAGGTGATCCTCCCTTATCCAGGTATCATCTTCTATGTCTATTGCATCTGTTCTGGATGTCTCTGATTTGCCATGACCTCCGGTTGACAGGCTCATACTCTACATATCCCTTCTTCCAATGGTGAGGCCCTCACATCTATTTCCCTACATTTCTTGTAGACAAAGTAAATTTGCAGAAATCTTCCCTCAACATGCCCTGGCCTGGATGTGCAAAACTCTATAGTATCGCTATGGTTCAGGCTGGTCCACCAGGTACTTCGATCAACCATGAATAACCTATACCTCTGATATTCTGAAATACTTACCATCTTGCTTAGCTGTGTCCTGAGACGCCTAAGTCATGGCATGTTCAGCTCTGAGATATCTCCAAACTTACCTGATGTCTTCAGAGTCATACATTCTCCCTGGACTCAGCTGAAAAGATATAGCAAAGACTAAATCTCTTTCCAAAGACCCAACAACCATTAAAGTGAATGCACTTTTCTTCCAGTCTCTTTCCTGCCTGTAGTTGAACCCATCTTCTTCAAACGGCTCCTGGGGAGAAGTCATTAAGCAAAATGTCTGCAATCCATAATCTCCCTAGTGGCAGGAGGAGGGTGATAGGGGAGACGCCCTGAGAAACAAAGAAGCCACTTTAGCCAAATCTCCTTGCAAACATGCTGATGACAGTTCTGGTACACAAACTAATGATATTCTCTCTCAGAAGAGTCTTTATCTGTGAAAATATTTTAGCATGCTATACTTGATTTGCTTAGGATTGCTGGTACTAAACAAACATGGAATCTATGAATTTGTAGCACACATCTCTCTGGAAAATGTTACATAAACTATATAGCCATCTGGACACATGACAATGTATCATAGCAAAATGATCCTCTCCTGTGTCCTTTATGGAACCATGAATATCACATAATAGTCCCATATAGTAACCTGACCCAGAGCACATCCTGATTGGTAAGAAGTAACCTAGGTAACTGCATTGAAGGTCCTGGATCTCTCCCTGTTTCACCTGTGCCTCATGATTACATATCTCTTGAAATTATTAGTAAATCTTGCTATTAGCTAAGATTTCTCATTCGAATGAGTCTGATTTGACAAAACAGACCTTTGTATTATCTCAACTCATTACCATCTTCTCTCACTGGCATAAACCCAAATTCTGAATCATCCAAATCTGGGCTTTGTTATTTTTAAATAAGATTAGAAAATTCACTAAATGGTTTTCTCTTTTAAAGAGAGCACCCAAGTCTTACAATTAAAAGTAGGAATATTTCTCACTATTCTAACGCTTGAGGCAGTGAACATAAAAGATCCTTGATGCTTGGATGATGAGGACAATAGTAAGGATAACGAGAATATTAAAAATACATAATCCAATATTAAAATATGAACTAGTGCTTTTATTTTAGATGTTTACTATGGCGGTATCACTGTATCATCTTTAGTACATTATAGTCTCACCTTTATTACCCTTATCTCCTCAAATATTAAGCAAAATGAAAACTTAACTATTATAGCTAGATGGCAAGTAATTATTAATAAAAATATTAACATAATAATTATTAATTAGATTGATAAATTCATATGTCATCTTATTTTTTCAAGTATTGTTTAAAAGCAAACATGGATGATTAGCAATCGCTGCAATCGTGCCAAGTATATGTACAGAAAGACTGACCAAAATATCCAATTATACCAACAATCAAATTGTGAGAATTGAAATTGTTGAATTCTTATAAAAAGTTTCTAAAAATGTTTCTCAGATATTATTTGAACACCAGAAAAGCCACATAAACAAATATATTGCTAAATATGACATAAAATGATTGACAGTTTTATAAACAAAGTATGCCATATTCAATGATTAAAATCCAACAAATATAAGATTCTAAAGTTTATAGAGAACAAAATTTAATACAGAAATTCCCTAATCTATACAAATTAGGTACTTGATTTATGATATGAATAATAGTTTCAACTATAACTGAAACTAAATATAAGTGAATAAAAAACATTAGTAGAGAAGAAAAAAATATTCTGTGTTTTCCAAATAAATCTATTATTATAGACCAAATAGTATGCCACATACTTAAGAATTAAATTATTTTCCTATTAAAATTAAGTATATTTCAACTGATAACTATCAGTCTATTTTTAATGTTTATTTTTTGGTATTTTTCTTTATCAGTGATGCAAAAGAGCTAACAAAATTCTATGAATATGGGAAGGGAGAAAAATGCAAATAATTTATTTTAAAGTAAGAATTAATGAAAATAGTTATAATATTTTCTATTATTGCAAATTTTTCCAATTTAATAATTAGAATTCCTGTGAAGTTCTGCAATGTGTATTGCTTATGAAAAATTAAGATTCTTATTACTGGAGAAAAACATCAGAATACAAAATTTTTAAATCCAGAGCTTTCTACAGGACCTTGAGGAGAGGTATTATGATAGTGTTTCTTAAGGCAATATAGTCTAGTAAATGAAGTGACAGTATGGGCAAATCTATATATTTAAATGAAAAGTATAATGATGGTGTTTGTATACAAAACATTTTTTGTACCAATGATATTTTATCATATGGTGCCAAGTGGACTTTAGACAATATACGTCTTCATAACTCAGAACTAAATGTAAACCAGCAACTGTTTAAATTTACATTATTTTGTGTCATATTATTATAGAACACAAAGTACTCCAAGCACCACTTAAACAAGATACTTCGCTAGATAGAACCTGTTCTACTTTTAAAACAGAGTGGCCCAGGAAAAGTCAACCTCCTCAAGTGAAGTAATAAACCAAATGTGTGTGTTACTAGAATGGTATTTTGTGGAAATATATCACATAGTGTAATCTACAACTTAGAATAACTTTAATATATTATTATCTATCATAATATGGTATATACTAGACTATTGGCTCTTTTATAAATGATCTTATTTACCAAGGGTTTTTTATATTGCATATTATGACTATAAATAACTCAGAAAAGTTTCTGTTCTTTAATACACTTGGATACATAGTCCAAACGTAGCATCCTCTGGTGGTAGCACAGAAAATTGAACTTACAGTTATCAATACAAAAAAGAAAAAGAAAACACAGCTGGAAATGAAAAATAAAAATGATTTCTGGATAAAATAATGCTAATTCCAAAAGAATAATTAATTTTTTGAGTCTGCAGATATCCCTACATAGAAAAGTTTTCTATGTATTAGTCAGCAAATAAGGCTCATACCCTGATGAATCTTTGTCAATTCAATGTTAAAACAGAATGGGACAAATGAGTTTGCATTAGCCATTTAGACCATATATACACAATGCCTAATAGTTTGTAACTTGTCTGATAATCATTGGAAATATCATTTTATAAATTCTTGTTTGACTAATTTTAATTATTTTTCTAAATTAACATTCAGTTTAATGAGTTTATGAGTTTAGATCAATGGTTTTCCATCTAGAACCTCGGATTCCTGGGTTCACACCAAAATAGACTCCAAAATAATAATGATGCTAATGATGATATTGATAAAATAATCAGAAACCACATTTATTGTGTGCCTACTGTATTCCAGGAACTGTTCCATATATTTCACATGTACAAATATTTGATCTTTGCAACACAGCTATGAGATTAGTATTCTTCATTCTACAGCTGAGGAGATTAATGCACAAGTGGATAGGGTAGCTTTTCCTAAGGTCATTCAGTTAGTAACTGGTTAAGAGTCAAAGCCAAGCAACCTAGATATTTTAATCATATGCATACCACCTTCCAAGATAGTCATGAGAAGTCCATGAACTATTTCCAATTCCAAACTATCTTATAAATATTGCACATCTCTTTTTTGGATGAACTAAATTAAATGCTATTTCTTTGACTTTGGTCAAAACTATGTCAAATCAGAGTGATAACACTATTGATTACATATTATGATCAGAAATCTATAAACATCTTGGGACACAAGGAAGATCATGGCTTATGCATTGTCTCACAACCAGTTGATAGGAAAGTTTATAACAGGAAAACCTCGCCTTCTTGGTTTCTTTCAATATGTTTCTAAACTTCTATCTACTTTCTTAATATAAGAGTACATCAGGAATTTCCTTCACACAATGTTTTATATTTTTCACTGCACTTTCTAACCTTAGCACATTTAAAATATCTGGAGCTAATGCTTTAAAGACTTGCAAACTTTTAAAGTGGCTTCTATGCTCAAAAAGTATGAAACAGGGTAAAACCCACTTTTTATCCAGTCAGCACATCCTTTGGTAACATATTCTGTTTCTTCTACCTAATTTTAAGGTAGCCAGTTGCAATGGTGTATAACAACCTGTAAGGTTTCATTGCAAAATTCAGTCACAGGTAGGTCAATCTGAAAAAAATAATGTTCACATAAATCCAACCTGGATCAAAATTTTTATTGCAGACATGAAAGTAAGCTAGGGTTGGGGTAGAAATGAAAGAGCTATAGAAATGTAGCACACTCATAATCTTTCATTTCTGCCCTGGAGAGGCTTGAAATGTTGAAGCCAGGAAATAGAATATGATCAAACAGCCCTGCTTGTATGTGACTAAATTGATAAAAGCCATGAAAACCTAAATCTAAATTATAAAGCACATTTATGAAGTCCTATCAAACTGAATTGTTATCTTTACATGTTTTAAACAATTTCTGAACACTGAATAATGGACCAATAAATGCTTAATGAAGGAATGAATATATGGTTCTACCAATCCACACTTTATCTTTTAAGATACTTACTTTCACATCTCTAAAATCCATATGAAGCCAAGACTTACAATCTTTTTTGTGATTTGTGGTAGAAAGAAAAGGTGCTGTATTACCAGTAGAAGAAATCTTATGCATTTTGAATATTAATAAGTTCTTAAAAATGTGAATAGAAATGCAATATGTATTATAACATTTGTTTGTAGCAGTGAATTGTCATGACATCCCACAAATTATCCACTACTCACAATTGGTAAAACAAAAAATTTAAAAATGGTGACAGATTTGACATACAAGCCATTACGTTAATTTGAAACTCATTTGATAGGTTAAAAAATATGAAGACATAAATTCTAAACCAAAGGACCAATGCATATAACCACTTTAAGCTTAAGTGCTTAACTTGCGGTTATACAGTACAGTGAAATATCCAACTGTCCAGATTTTGAGAAGTTGGAAATTTTGTCACATATAGATAAGGACAGAAAAAAGAAAGAACATAATCTCTTAACTTCACACACTTAAAATTTTATGTCTGGTAGTGTTTGAAGAAGACTGGAAATCTGGAAATACATCCATAATAAGTTTTAAATTATAGGTGTTAGCTTACAAATTCATGCATTTATTATGTATCTATTGCTCAACAGTCCTCTAAATTACCTTATTAATGAAGGGAAATACTTTTCACACTTACTTATTATGGCAATATATCATGACATTTTTAACTCTATGTTTTTACTATGGATAAAAAGTAAATTGGTAAATGTGCATCAGTTTTCTCTAAATGTCTTTTCTGTTATTACCATTTGACATAAAAATTTAAAATTAATTATTACCCAATAAATGTGTCTTTTAAGAAACAATTTACTGTAAAAGTTAAAGAGTCAACATCTGTTGTCCTTAAAAACAAACACAACAATGCACCTGGGAGCTCCTTCGTTGGGCGTCTAACTTTGGCTTGGATCATGATCCCAGGGTCCAAGGATTGAGCCCCATATCGGGTTCCCTGCTTGGCAGGAAGCCTGCTTCTCCCTCTCCCAAACCCCTGCTTGTGTTTCTGCTCTTGCTATCTCTCTCTCTGTCAAATAAATAAATAAAATCTAAAAACAAAAACAAAAACAAAAACTAAACACAACATGCATACTTCTTGAATTGAGAAAATGAAGGAACTGAAGTGAGAATATCCCTGAGCGCTGAAGAGATGGCTCTTCCACAGCTGCTGGAGATGTGAGTGACCCTTCACACAACTCCTGTTTTCTGCCTTTCATTTAAGCCATAGTGCCAGCAATAACAACAAAATGAGTAGCAGAAAAAGTATTCTCTACGTTGAAAAAATACATGGATTTAATGTAATGATAAACTGAGAAGTGTTCAGGGACTGATATATAAGAAAATAAGCTTAGGAGTGCTACTCAAAGTATCTTCTATGGATCAGTGTTGAACAGAAAACTCTTCCCACTCCATAGTGAGATAAGGAGCTTATGACATAATGTCAGTCAACTATATAGTCACTAAACAATATTTAATTCAACTGATATTTTTTTTATGATAAGACTTCCTCAATGGAGAAAGCACTGTGTAGTTTTACATTCTGGTACAAGCTCCTTATTTGATCCTAGACTGGTAATAAGTATGAATAATATTGAGCTACAGCAGGGATCAGCATATTAAGACCTGCAAGCCAAATTGGACTGACATTTGGCTTGGTAAATAAAGTTTTATTGGAACACAGTCATACTCATTCTTTTTTCTTATTCTGTATGGCTGCTTTGCCACTACAAGACAGTTGAGTGCTTGCTGCAGAGACCTTCTGGTCCACAAAACCTAAAATATTGAACATCTGGCCCTTTAAAGAAAATGTTTGCTGATCCTTGAGCTTGAGGATATATATTATCTTGAAAGTTTTTGGAAAAGGAAGTTAAAAATCAAAAACAATAATAAAAATAGAGACATGAACAATAAAATATGTCTAAATGTGCATGTAAGGCATATATTATTTATTGTGTGTCATTCTGTGGGAAATGGCATGACCTCATGAATCCCAACAACATAAGCCAATTACAATTTGAGAAGAACTACATATTCTAACCAGAGTCTCTGACTTGGATATCAAGAATAATTAAATACTCCCAGGAAAACTTGATGACTCCCAAGAAAACTATTTTAACCTGAATAGTAGTCAATCTGGAATATTGTAGACAGAGAATTTCTATTCCATATTCAGGGAGTGATAAATAAATTCTACCCCTGGACTACATTTTTACTCCTTTTTAGAAAAGCAAAATACCTTCCAACACTAAACTTATGGGATATTTTTAAAATTTAAAAAATAAGGTTATACGGTAGATATGCTAAACTATATTTTGAGGAAAGGTAAATTTACAAAGACATAAATAAAAATAAACAAACTACAAATACCCTTTCCCCATTAATTTGAAATGTTTACTTAAATTATGAGATATTTTTACTTTCAAGCCATATTATAATATGTGGTTCTTTCCATTTTTTTTACCTAAAAAAAAGATACTATGAGAGAAGTTTATTTAAAATTGTATTTAATTTGAAGAAACAGCTATTTATGTACATAAACATTCATATGTATATTCAAATGTATGTAGAAAAATAGAGAAAAGGAAAAAATCTTCAAATCTTGGTTTGTCAAAATAAATGGAAAATAAAATTTAATATTTCTCACATACAGAATAATTGAATATGTTAAATGAGCACCAATTTACATTAGCATCTGCTAAATGTTTAAACAATCTAAACAATTTGATTATATTTATAGATGTGACTTTTAAAATATGTAGGCCAAAGCAATTATAACAAGGTTGCAGGATATAAAGCTAATATGCCAAAGTTCAACTGCTTTCCTATATGACAGCAATGAACAAGTGGAATTTGAATTTAAAAATGCAGTACAATTTACATCAGCATCAAAACATTTAAATACTTAGGGAAACATTTAATACAATATGTACAAGATCTCTATGATGAAACTACAAAACTCTGATGAAAGAAATCAAAGAACTAAATAAATGAAAAGATATTCCATGTTCATGGATAGAAAGATCAGTATTGTCAAGATGTCAATTCTTCTCAACTTGATCTATAGATTCAATTCAATCTCAATCAAAATCCCAGTAATTTATTTTGTGGATATTGACAAACTGATTCTAAAGTTTATTTGAAAGGCAAAGACCCAGAATAGTCAAGACAATATTGAAGGAAAACAATTTGGAGGACTGACAGCACTCTACTTTAAGACTTACTATAAAGCTATAGTAATCAAGAAAGTGTGGTATTGGCAAAAGAATAGGCAAATAGATCAATAGGAAAGATCAGAAAGCCCAGAAATAGACTCCCATAAATATAGTCAACTGATCTTTGACTAAAGAGCAAAGGCAATACAAAGAAACAAAGATAGTCTTCAGCAAATGGTGCTGGAACAATGGAACATCCACATGCGAAAGAAAGAAAGAAAGAAAGAAAGAAAGAAAAAAGAAAGAAAGAAGAAAAAAAGAAAGAAAGAAAGAAAGAAAGAAAGAAAGAAAGAAAGAAAGAAAGAAAGAAAGAAAGAAAGAAAGAAAAAGAAAGAAAGAAAGAAAGAAAGAAAGAAAGAAAGAAAAAAGAAAGAAAGAAAGAAAGAAAGAAAGAAAGAAAGAAAGAAAGAAAGAAAGAAAGAAAGAGAAAGAAAGAAAGAAAGAAAGAAAGAAAGAAAGAAAGAAAAAGAAAGAAAGAAAGAAAGAAAGAAAGAAAGAAAGAAAGAAAGAAAGAAAGAAAGAAAGAAAGAAAGAAAGAAAGAAAGAAAGAAAGAAAGAAAGAAAGAAAGAAAGAAAGAGAAAGAGAGAAAATCTTGACACAGACCTTATACACTTCACAAATATAAGCTCAAAATGGATCACAGGCATAGGTATAAAATGCAAAACTTTAAATTCCTAGAAGATAGCATAGGAGAAAATCTAAATAATCTTGGTTTTGGTAATGGTGTTTAGATCAACACCAAAAGCATGAATCGTGAAGAAAATGATTAATAAACTGGACTTCATTAAAATTAAAAAATTTTGTTTTGTAAGAGACACTATCAAAAAAATGAAAAATCAAGCCACAGACTGGAGAAAATATTTGCAAAAAACAAATATTGATTGATAAATAATTGTCTAAAATATACAAAGAACTTTTAAAATGCTTTAAAAAATAAAGTCTGGGGCGCCTGGGTGGCTCAGTCAGTTAAGTATCTGCTTTTGGCTCAGATCATGATCTCAGGGTCCTGGGATCAAACCCCCATGGGGCTCCCTGCTCAGAGGGGAGCTTGCTTCTCCCTCTCACTCTCCCTCTGTGCTCCCCCCCTCAAATAATAAATAAAAATCTTAAAAAAATAAAGTCTATTAAAAAATACATAGGCCATTAGAAACCACTAGTTATTGTTATGAAATGAAAATGTACTGACAAGCCAAAGACCTTTCTTTCAAATCACCAGACAAGTAGGCGTGCCTGTATATGGCTCACTTGTTAAGCATCTGCCTTTAAGCTCAGGTCATGATTCCAGGGTCCTGGGATTGAGCCCCGGGCTCCTGCTGCATTGGGCTCCTGGTGGATCTGGCTCCCACTGCATCAGGTGCCCTGCTCAGCAGGAAGCCTGCTTCTCCCTCTCCCACTCCCCCTGCTTGTGTTCCTTCTCTTGCTGTCTCTCTGTCAAACAAATAAATAAAATCTTAAAAAAAAAAATCACCAGAGAAGTGTCCAGATGATGGTATGACTTAGTAATCAATAATTAAAAAGAAAAATATTCTACTTTGTTTTATAGCTTACTTTTGAATATTAGAGGTGATCAGTCCATTGCTAGGAAAGATCATTTTGCTCTAATACAATGTAGGGTCAAAGACAAGAAGTGAGACCCCTCCAAGGAGTTGCAGGGTAATGCAAATACCACCAGGCTCACTGTCTTAGCCCTGACCATACTCTTTTCCAGATGGTTGAAAAAGGAAATATGATGAATTTAAACAATGCCAGTCCTGTAGAGGAAGGCTTGTAAAAAAGTCAGCCTGTAACCGGAAGGATATGGAGGATGGAAGCTAGGCATTGACATGAAAGGGATCCATGATATATTCTGGAGTAAGAAAAATAATTTGCAGAATTAGTGGAATAGCACATATCTTACACACACTTACTTTCTCACATCTGAAAAATCATAACCCAAAATGTTAACAGTTACTATACATGGAAATAAAAGTAGAAGAACAATGAAAACTTTCACTGTTTATTTTATGTTGTTCAGTGGGGTTGGAAAATACACACACATACACAGACACACATACACATACATACATTTTGCAAATATTATTTCTATAATTTAAAAACAAACTAAAATTACTATGAGAAGGGCTCAGAATCATATATTACTATTGAGAGGGGAAAAGAGGGGCCTGTTCACCAGTTTCTAATATGCCCTGACCTTTAAGACCTGGTCATTATCTCCAATGACTTATTTTATCTAACCATCAAGCAGAACACTGGGGACCGGGAAGACAGAAATGATATTGGTCTAGATACAAGCAGCAATTAGCTCATGACGTCCTCTTAATTTCACTCAGAATCTGTTTTCTTATAGATCATTTATCTTGATAGCATGGCTTTAAGGGAGAATTAATGATATTTTATATATCAAGAATTCTTAAGAGAATGACATCAATCAATACTTAAAAAATTTATACAGGCAAATATATTAACATTATCTTCACTCTTCATTTTGGTCAGCAGGTTTGTCCCTGAATATACATGGGTTGTGTTACAGATTTCTTTATAAACTAGTGAGTTGCTGGTTCTCATGTGAAAATGGAAGGAGAAACTCATGCATCAAAGAATGGCCTTGGCCTGGCCACCCTCAGCAAAGTCTCTCTCCTGGAATGGAGACAGGATTTGACCTTCAGTCTGCTGGAGGTGACCCAGAGCCCCAGCATGGAAAAATTCCTATTGAATTCCTCAGATCAGTTACTGATAATCAGGTAGTATTAAGAAAATTTGCTACATATGCCACTTGTGTTTAGTTTATAAAAATACTGGTTGAGCCATGTGCTTGGGTGCCTAGGGACCAGTGCACACAAGCCCTGGAAAGGGAGAGCATTATATCACCAACAGCAGTGATGTGTGTACCTGAGCACATAACCCACAAAAGAGCTTGGCTTGGCCAGATGCCAACTGGCTTTTTCTATACCAATGTAACTTGTCTCATTAAATACAATGCATATGTAATTAAACCCTTCGTCTCTGTTCACTAAACATAACAGAGAATAAGAGGTGCTGGGACATTTTTTAAATTAAATTAAGAGAAGTTCCTGACTTTAAGGAGCTTATATTCTAAAAGAGAATATACCATAACAAAAACAATATTTAAGATGTACATCAGAATGGAGTAAGCACCAAAGATTACACCAGTACAAGCACAGCATTGCAAGGACTCAGAGGAAAGGCATATGTCTCTGCACTAGACTTGGAGTTGGAAGGCTTTGCATTATAACCCTCCCCTTAAAAAGAAGTGTGCTTTAGGTAAATCACTTAAACTCTCTAATCTCAATTTGCCCATTTGCAAAACATATGTATTATTACCTATGTCAAAGGATTGTTTTAAAAATTAAAGAATATAATAAATACATAAAGTATTTGGGAACTATTAAAAAAAAAATCTACAGATATAAAAGCATTACCAGAGGTAAGAAATATTTAGGAAAAACAGCACTTGAACTATATGAAAGGGTGGAAGCAACAGAGAGTAGGAAAAGGATAGCATCTCAGCGGGGAGGGAAGAAGTGAAGTGCATAGAAGACCAATTGCCAGTGACGCTTGGAGAATAGATATTCCTGTTACTCACTAGGAAAATACATGTGGTAAATAATGAAATATTTGGCTGGAAGTTTAAAAAAATCGTGTGAATGCCAGACTAAGGAGTTAAGACTTTATTTGGTAGACTATGAGGAAACACTGAAACTTTTGAGGTTATTTTTTACATGATCAGAGATATGTCAGTGAAACACTAAAAGTTAGTGGGATGGATGAGGAGAAAGATCTGAAGATGACACGATCTTTTAATAAATTATTGAAACAGCTCAGGTGAGAGATGAAAACGAAAGCTGCACCACTTTTACTCCAACAATTCCATGTCTGGGACACACTAATACTGATATACTTACCTAAAAAAAATATGTGAAGAAGAAATTGTATAACTGTTTCATAACAGTGATATTGTTTTAAAAATTGAAACTACCTAAATGTCATCAAGGAAATATTACATAAATTACATTGCATCTACCCTATGCAAAGCTATGCAGAAATTAAGATAAAATTGAACTGATATACAGTGACATGGAATTATTTTGAGAGAGAGAGAGTGTGTGAGAGTGGGAAAGGGGTAGAGGGAAAGAGGGAATCTCAAGCAGACTCCATGCTGAGTGTGGAGCCCAATGTGGAACTTGATCTGAGATCATGACCTGAGCTGAAATCAAGAGTCAGATGCTTAACCGACTGAGCCACCCAGGCACCCCACATGGAAATATTTCTAAAACATGTGAAATGGAAACATCAAGTCAAAGAATGAGACATAAAGTAAAATCACATTCAAGTATGTACATATTTTGATATCTATACATCTGAAGAATGAAACTGGAATGGAAGGAACATACCAGAATATCAACAGAAGTGAAAACTGAAAAAGGAGTCAGAGCAGAGAGAAGTATGAAGGAGAATTTTCATGTACTTTTGTTTTGTTTTTCTTTACATATATTCATGCTACTAAACATTGCTGAGTACACTGGGAACAAAACTGTAAATTAGACAAACAAGGATACCGTCATCATGTTGCTTCCATTTTGGTTATGAGAAAGAGATAATGTTCAGATAAAGAAAATATCCTATGAATCTAAGAATTAAAAGAGAGAGATGTGATAGGAAGTCATTTAGTGTATACTTTAGATTGTATGATTTCTTTAGTTTTCTATTGCCACAAATTTAGTGACTTAAAACTACACCCACTTATTATCTCAGTTTCCATAGGTCAGGTTTTCTGGGTCCTCTGCCCAGGTCTCACCAGGCTACAGGTTAGGTGTTGGCCACGGTTCCTTCTTTGGGGACTTCAGGGCCCTTGTCTGAGCTCACCAGATTGTTAGCAGAACCCATTTCCTCAAGGCTGAATGACGGCAAGACCCAGCTTCTTACTGCATATCTACTGGAAGCAGCCACAGGTCCTAGAGATGACAACACTTCTGTGCCTCATGGACATCTCCACAGGCACTTCACAGCAAGGCTCTTTATTTCTTCCAGGCTAGCAAGCGTCTCTTAACACTCCAGTCTGCTAAGAAGAAATCTTGTGTAACTTAATGCGATCATGGGAGTGGCATCCCATCACCTTTGCCATTTTCTATTGATGAGAAGCAAACCACAGATTCCATCCACACTAAAGGGGAAAGGATGATGCAAGAGGGAGGGTTCAGTGGGGGTCACCTGAGGACATGTCTGCCACAGTGATCAAGAACAGCCCTTCTGCCCAAGTTACATTTAGGCTGAGATCTGAATAACCAAAATAGACAGCTGGACTGGTTTCTGGGAGGGACCACCCAAAGTCCCCTGAAGTCTGATCGATATTCTCCCAGCTGCTGGAAGTGCTGCTGGCTGGGAGCTTTTAGCTTTTAGTTGTGTTAAATTAATTAAACACGGAGGCCATTAGACTGAAGTGGCTCTAATGTCATGGCAGCTACGGAAGCAAACCAAAATCAAAGTCTGTAAATGCCTCAAAGTTACAGAATTGAAACCTAAGAACAACCAATCACAAATAGTCACCTAGGCTTTAAACTATAGCCAATTAATAATTTCTTTACACTGCTTCTGCCTTTTCTCTGTAGAAGTCTCCTTCCCAGTTCCTATCAGTTGAGCCCTCCTAACCACTTCCAGTTTGGCACTACTTGATTCAAATTGATTCTTGCTCAAATAAACTCAAAAATTTTAATATGCCTTTTAAGAGTAGTTTGTCTTTTAAGAGTAGTTAGCCCCCTCTAGAGATTTCCCTTGCTGGAGAGAGCAGCTTTGCCCAAGATCACACCCCTCCCAAGAGCAGCTTTCATTCAATAATTGTTAATAATGGAGAATAAAGGCTTGGCCCCCTCAACCCAACTCCACAGATTCTGAAGAGCCAACCCAGCCTTGAAGTTCCCCATGGGGTCCTCTGAGGCCTTTATTGAGGCTGTGTAGCAGCCCAATGTCTCCCTATGCCTAATTTTGCTTTCCTCCCTTGCGCAATCTTGATCCCAAGAGCATTCCCTAATAAGCTCCCTCTATCTTAATTTTCCCTTCAGGGTCTGTTTCCTGGGAAACTGAGCCTGCAGCACCAGCTATGGCACAATTAGCATGATAAACATCCCAGGAAGAGGAGACCCAGAGGACTGCCAGCGTTGTTCTCTTATCAATGCAATGGACAAATAAGAGGGATAATTAGGTTATTTATTATCACTTAATTCATCTCTGATTTAGTTTTAAAGAAAGAATAATGGAGGAAATTATTCTGATAAACCTGAATTAGAAAAATTCTTATTGATGTCTCAATATACATTTAAATTCAGCTTTTTTTGAATGGACATATCCTTTGCAAATAATACCAAGATGCTGACCCACTGAATATGGTACCCTATCAGGAAATAATACTTAAATAGAACTTAAAATCTGTCATGGTCAACCCTCTCAGGTTGTCAATGTATGCCTGCAAAGAATAAGTCTTTTCTCTGCCATATGCAAGACGAAGAATGTTCTGCAATAGAGGGCTCAGATGGCTTTATCAACAATGGGATCCATTCAAAAGCAGAGGAATCTTACAGAAAAAATGTTTGAGAAGGGAACTTGAAGAATTTCATAAATTCCCCTTTCCATTTCTTTCCACTTAAAGACAATTCGAATAGCTTGCTTCTACCCTATAAGACAAGATAATATTGAGCTTTTAACCTTGACAGAGGGAACCTGCAATCTCTTTGTGTAGGAGGCTTCCTGCTGAGTGCCACCAGCAACTTAAAATTCTTTCTCAAGTGGAAAGATGAAAGTTCTTGGCAAATTTCATCAGGAAGAGTCAAACATTAGATTTCTGAGACTTAAAGATAAACTTATATTAAAATTCCAATAAATTTTCTACATGCACTACTAATATTAGGATTTTGGTCATTCAAGTGATGCAAAAATTTAATTCAAAGGGATACTAATTACTTTCAACCCACATAGGGGTTGAAATGAACCACAGAGTCTATAAACACCCAGATGAAAAATACTTTTCTGTATTTATTCATCAACTCAGTTTTAGAGTTTTGGTTAAAATGAGTTAACTGTAGACACAGTTGCTCTTTTATTTTTTTAAAGATTTTATTTATTTATTTGAGAGAGAAAGTGAGGGAAGAGAGAGAGAGAGAGAGAAGGAGCAAGGGGAGCGGCAGCAGGAGAGGGAGAAGCAGACTCCCCGCTGAGCAAGGACCCCAACATGGGACTGCATCCCAGGACCCTGGGATCATGACCTGAGCCCAAGGCAGATGCTTAACTGACTGAGCCACCCAGGTGCCCTGACACAGTTGCTCTTAACTGTATTAATTAATGATGGGGGGGGAAACTAACCTATGTGTAGGATTTTTTATTTACAAGGTGCTTTCATAGACATTCTTTTGCTGTTATAACAACACTAGGAACAATAAATGAGAAGTAAATATTACTCTCACTTTACAAATGAGAAAACAGATTCAGTGACATCAAATATCTTATCCAATATCACAGTCAGTAAATGGCAAAGAAAAGGATAAAATCCATTTCTTTCCATTTTACATAGCCATGAAGCCTTCATAGCAATCCACGCTGGTATCATTACTTGTAGGTTGCTTCCTCCACAGCACTACTGATATCTTAGAATACTATCTCAGGCACAGAGCTAAAGCTATCCCTTAGATATCATCAGGAAAAGTCAGACATTAGACACTTTTATAGCTGTGGTACTGTGAAACATTTTAAAACAGTAAGTCACTATGCTATCCAATTTCAACCTCTTTAGTTAATGACAATTGATTCTCTCAATATAGCCTCTTTAATATCTCAAACTTTTTTAAAAACAGGATAAATGTAATTATCTGTGAAAGATGTAGTGTATGTGCTTAAATGTACATTGCTGAGTGGAAGCAGGGATTTACTGTAAACAAGCACAAGGGAAATTTGGAAGAAATAGAAATGTTTCAAAAACTGGAGTTTGGGTGCCTGGGTGGCTCATTCGTTAAGCAGCTGTCTTCAGCTCAGGTCATGATCCCAGAGTCCTGGGATCGAGTCCCACATTGGGCTCCCTGCTCAGCGGGAAGCCTGCTTCTCCTTCTCCCACTCCCCCTGCTTGTGTTCCTGCTCTCACTGTCTCTCTCTGTCAAATAAATAAATAAATAAATAACATCTTAAAAAAAAACAACAACAAAAACTGGAGTTTGATGAAGGTGGCACAACTCTATAAATTTATTAAAATCATTGAGTTGCACACTTACCATGTGAATTTCATGGTATGTAAATTATAAGCCGTTTTAAAAATAACAAGAAAAATGGGGGAAATGTGTATTACTATTAAATATTAAAATATCAATATATTAATATAAATAAATTAATATCAGATTTGAAGGAAAGGACACTACAAAGTCACTGGGTACCTGAATTTAAGGGAATGAGCACTTGGGACCTAAAGAAATAACACAAAGGGAAAATGATAATAACACTGAGCATTCTGTAACACTTTCCCTATTACACTGTACCTTGGCAAAATTACTATCTAATGTGATCATGATAAAGCCTCCATTTTTTATTCCCATGGGGAAAAAAAAGTATGGAGAGGAAGGTGATTTGATTAAGATCACAGAACTAGTGTCAGAGATTTCACACTCACCCCTAGAATAAAAACCTTGCATTCCAAAGAAGCTAGGTTTGTTCAGGAGCATTCTGGTACCGTTCTATCGCTTCTAAATATTCATTCAATCCATTTTTGTTGAGCAATTGTTATATGCCAGACATGGCAAGCCATTTAATTGTCATGTATAATCCCATGAGACAGAAATTGTCATTGTGATTTTAGTGTAATTGGAGTCTCTCTGGGCCTGACAAACTTATGGGAAAAAACAGGGTCATATGAACATCAACCCAAATTCTCCTGGCACTAACACCTCATAGGATCCCAGACACTTGCAAGTTTGCCTCTTCAAAATATTTCTGAGAATCCCAAGGATTATGCTCAAACTGAAGCTCTGAGAGACTGCTGTGCTCATTCTCCTGGGTCAGACACATCTCCATCTAGCCTTCCCAAGGCCAGACAAAGATGAGCAGTGGTTCTCTTGAATGTCTCAATGCCTCTTCTCCTCTCCCTGTGTAAGGAATCCTAAGGCACCATGGCTTGTCCATCATTATTTTTCAATATTGTTCTGTTTTTTTTATTCTTCTTCTAGTCCCAGACACAAGCCAGTGGCTTAGTTTGAATGAATTCATATGTCAGTCACTGCTTGGAACTCAGGACCACTGCTTTCCTAAAATAACAAAGGTTTTGTTGCTGAGTGCATCCCACCATGTCTGACTTTGTCTTGGCCTATGGTAAGCCATCTCCCAGGAGCTTTCACAGTTCCCCCACCGACTGGGACTCCTGGTAATCCATTCACCCCCATCATTTCTACAACTATGTTTATCCAATTTAAATCCTTGTTTAAACTGTGTTGCAGCTCTACTATGTGAGCTATTCTGCTGTGCGAGCCCATCATCTGCCTAAAGGACCATACTCCAACAGGGCATAATCCCTCTGAATTCACATTTTTTTGGGTTACATTAACCCTATTAAATACAGCACTTCAAGGTGATGTATTTTCTAACATCACAGAAAATTTTTATTTGTTATAATGTATAAATATCCATGAATATATGATTCTATAATGTAAACTTTGTGATTATAAATAAACAAAATCAATAAATGTTTACTCAATTCTCAATATTCCTAATTTTTAACCAATCATGTCTCACAACTCAAATTTAAATTCAGCTTTTTCAAATAACATATCGCAAATTTGATGCATGAATTAAAGTTAAGCGAAAGTGATAGAACCAAACATATGTCTTAAATATAGCAGAACAGTTCACCTTTGAAATAAAATGTATTTTTTTTTCATCTTTCCTCTGTCTGTTAAGAGAAATCTGGAGAGATAAAGTAACTCATTTGTTGGAGACCTTAGTAAACAACAGCAGTATTCCTGTTCTCCATATAAGCCTTAAAAAAACTGAGCACACAGCCAAATTATCCACCTAAATTTCAGGATGCACATAATTCACAATCATTACAGCCTAGGTTTAAAAGATTGCTAAGTTATATTCCTCATCCCATTTTTATGCCTGAAGAATCAATTTACACTTGGCCATGTATTTTTGCACTAAACACATTGGTAAGACTGAACATTTAAAATTTGATACTATTGACTAAAATTTTAACCTGAATTGGCCTGCATTTGTCTTACAGCTGAAATTACTAAACTTTCCTATATTTTTTAAAATAACTTACAAGGTAGTATCTTAAAAGTACATGGTAATATGTCCCATAACGATACAGGGAATTTTTTTTTCAGAATAATATACTTAAAATGAAGATACAAATTGAACCAGATTCTCCTAGGATCTAAAATGACTCCTAATGTATAAGCTATTTCACTAGAGAAGCGGTATCAATGCACACAAAGCAAGTTAATAAGGGCCTGTGGTCTGCTGAGGCTCTTAGAGAATTGAAAATCTGAAATCAACTTGGGGTCCTGGAAAAAAATAGCTTATAAAAAAAACCCACATATTGAATGATTCTGATAGGCATTATTATTTTTTTAATTGAAGTATAGTTTCTGCACAATGTTATATTAGTTTTAGATATACAACATAGTGATTTGACAATTCTGTATGTTACGCTATGCTCATCATAATGTAGCTCCCATCTGTCACCATACAACACTATTACAATACCATTGACTATATTCCCCATTCTGCGCCTTTTATCCCCATGACTTATTCATTCCATAATTGGAAGCCTATACTCCCACTTCCCTTCACCCACTTTGCCCATCCCTCTACCTCTCTCCCTTATGACAATTACTAACTAGTTTGTTCTCTGTGGTTATGGATCTGGTTCTGCTTTTTGTTGTTGTTTGTTCATATGTTCTGTTTTTTAAATTCCACATATAAGTGAAATCATATGGTATTTGTCTTTCCAGGTATTATTTTTGATAAATGTCTTATAGATAGTAAATTATTTTAAGTTTATTTTACTTTACTACAAACACAGTGTAATATTTATACATTATTAATGTATTCTTTTTTTCAACAAATATTTCCTGAGTGCCTGGGAGAGGCACTTTGCTAAGAGTTGGCAGGAAATAAGGAAAAAAAAAAAACATAAAAATCCTTGCCCTCATAGAACTTGCTTTCCAGAAAGGGTAAGAAAAATAAGCAAAATAAATGAATGAATCGTTTGTCAGATGGTGAAAAAGTGCTGTGGGGGAAAATTAAGCAGAGAGGGATGATGGGAATCATTGGCATAGTTGTGATTTAAAAGGATGCTCATTGAAAAGGTGACATTTGTACAACGGCCTGAAGATGAGTAAGCCAGTCTTGAGGATATCTGGAAGAACAGAAATCCAGGACTACAAAGGCCCTACAGCAGGAGCATGCTTGGTAGAAGGACATAGATATGGTAAAGAGCACAAGGAGAAAAAATTGGAAAGGAAGTCAGGTGTGTGTGTGTGTGTGTGTGTGTGTGTGTGTGTGTGTGTGTGTGTTACAGGCATGTTAGCTCTTCTAGGACCTTTTAGGCCATTGTAGGAACTTTGCCTTTTGTCTGAGTAAGATAGGAAGACACTGAGTAAAACAGGAGAGTTTTTAACAAAGAAGTAACACGAACTAATTTATATTCTTAAAACAATTATCCTGTTTTGTTGAAAACAGACTAGAGAAAGCACACATACAGAAGCACCAGGGAAGAGGCTATGAGAATATAATGCAGGAGAGGTGATAATGGGATGAATCAGGGCCATAGAAATGGTGACAACATATTTAAAGACAAAGCCAAGAGAATGATCTTCCATATTGGATTAAATGTAGAAGAAAGAGAGGGGATGGAAATAATTTTTAACCTGAGCAATTGAAAGAATGGGTAATACTGAAGGGGAAAGGGGTTTCTGGGTGCCGGGTGGCAGGTCAAAAGGGTAATGGAATGTCAGGAATTCACTCTGAGTCATGTTAAGTTTGAGATCACTATTGGACAATCAAGTGGAGATGTAGAGTAGGCAGCCTGGACCAGAAATGTTGTGTATGTGGAAATTTTAGGTAGATAATAGATAGATGTTTTTTAAGACTATTGCACAGGATGAGCTCATGAACAGCAGGGAGTTTAGGTAAAAAAAAGCAAACGACGTACAAGGATTGAGTCCTGGAGTACTCTAGTTAGAAGTTGAGAAGAAAGGAACCAGCAAAAGCACTGGAGCTGCCATGCACACATATTAAAAAATTGTCTAAAAAAGAACATTCTGTTCTTCCCAACCCCAAGGTTTGAAGTATACTTGCAATGATTTTGTGAGGAGAAGAGAGAACACACAGGCAAGAACCAGATACCATTCATTGTCACTCTCTATGAGAATCATGAATCTACAGTCATTTCAGTGGCCAAACTCTTGTAGCTCATTCCAGGAAAAGCTATCAGGAAGCAGTGTAGGTCAAGAAAAGTATGATCAGGAGATAGAACTAGCTCAGTCATCGACTCCTTCATGTTCATTCAACTAATAATGATTGAGAGCCAACTGTGTGAGTCACTGTCCCAGGTGCTGAACTGAGAGTGCTCACTAAATCAGAGCCCATTGTTAAAGCTACAAATGCAAAAATACTCATAAGTATATATCATAATGATGTAACACCCTTTAAATAATGGGAAAAAAATTTTGATCCCTTAGTATATGTCAAGTACTATTTAAACAGATTGCATTAAACAAAGATGACAGCAATAACATTTATCCTGTAAGCTCTCCTGCGATGTGAATTTGCCCATTCCCATGTAGACTCTAATTCATCTTTTCTTGGTATCTAGGTTGGACTTAGTGACCATTTTTAAACCAAAAGAACACAAAGAAACGACTTTGTGAGAAGCTAGGTCAGAGAAGTTATGCATCTTCCACCTGGTTCTCTTAGAACATTTGCTTTCCAGACACTCTCCTTAAGACACTCCTTCTTGGAGCCCAGTCACCATGCTCTAAGAAGCATTGGCCACATAGAGAGGCTACATATAGGAGCTCCATGGACGACTACAGGGGAGCCTCTTCTTCAAGTCATTTTGATCGGGGATGTCAGTAAAGAACCCTCCATATTATTTCACCCCCAGGATTTGATGAATCCCCAGTTATCTGAGTCTTCTGAGCTGAGGCTCCAGAATTCAATGTTCTCCATTGAATTTATAAGAAGAATAAAACAGTTCCCATTTTGTGTCACTGAGTTTTAGGGGTGGTTTATCAAGCAGCAATAAATAGCAGGAAGAGTCATGTATTTTGGTCACATTATCTCATTTAATTTTCAAAAGAAATCTATTAGCTGGGTATTATTATTGTCTGCATTTTACAATGGGGACTGAGTCTTAAGAATTGTTAATACAGCTAATAAATGGTAGTGCCACAATTCAAGCACAGTGACAGAACTAGAAGTTGTGAAGACAGCGTTAAGATATACACTATGGGTAAGAAACTCTGCTGGGCACTGAAATAGGAAATAAATATATGAAATACCCTCTGTTTTTGAAACTTCTGTAAGCAACATAAGGAGTTAAGACATGTATATGTGGCAATTGCTCTCTTCTCAAAATTTTTAATTCAACGCCAAATGGTGCATTCATTCATTAATCAAGCATTCAATAAGTGGCCACTGGGTGCCTAACATTGTATTAATCAGAAAACCAACCAACGGTATAGGCAGAAAAAACAATAAGTAGTGAAATGAAAGAGAGGATACCTTTATAAATCACCCGTTTGTATTTTATCCTAGAAGTAAGATATCTAAAGCACCTTGCTAATAAAAGAAAAAAACGTAGTAGGATTGAAGATTTGTGCACACAGTTCATCAAAGTGATCCATGACTCATGTACAGGAAAACAGGTTCTAAAAGATTACATAAAGTATGGAAGAAATAAATAAAATAGGTATGTATGTTCCCAGGTGGCAGATGGAAGAGAAAAGAGATACAAGAGGAGAGAGCATGCATACAGTTGCTACTGGGAAGAATAAATTGAAATTGATATGAAATATGTCACACTCAAAGTTCTTTATATTTAGGGGAATGGTTTACATGCATAGATTTAAGATTCTGCTCTATGTATACTTTTAAATTTTATAGAAAAAAATTTACATTTGAAATTCTGAGGAATAAAAAGCGTTTTTTCCATAGTGCTGGGGAAAACAAGGATGGCATTTTTAAGAGAGAGAAAATGCTTATACTCTTCTAGAGTTTCTATCTCAAATAGCTTGTATTTACTTTTTTTAAATCTGAAAAAAAAAGGAAAAGTCTAAAAAAAATGGCAGGTTTAGAGTACCAAGATTCTATGCTACCTCAGTTTGCCCAGTGAATATCATGGGAGACCTTTGTGTTTGGTCAGAATGCATAATCGTCACCTATCCTTAGTTGCAAGTCACTGAAAATCTTAATTAGTGAAGACCAAGGGGTGTGTGTGTGTGTGTACGTGTGTGTGTGTGTACGTGTGTGTACGTGTGTGTACGTGTGTGGTGTGTGTGGTGTGTGTGATGTGTGTATGTGCGTGTGTTTGTGTGTGTGATGTGTGTGTGATGTGTGTGTACGTGCGTGTTTGTGTGTGATGTGTGTGTACATGTGTATGTGATGTGTGTGTACGTGTGTGTGTGTGTGTACAGGCGTGTGTGTCATTAGTGTATTGGTATGTAGCAGAAATGAAATCTTGGTCAACTCCATTTTCCGCTGTTAAAAACAGAAATTAAAATACTGTGTTTTTTACCAAATATTGCCATTGAAAACCCTACTCCAATTTTATATAATGCAAACTTAATTATTTTAAACACTTTTCTTCAAAGACATTAAACTAGTCACAAAAGTGTTTGTTAATCCACATATCTCCAAGATACTGTATCTTTATTTAGCTGAGCATTTGGTTCTTGAAAATTAAGTCTTGTTGGCTCAGGATTTTAGCATTGCTGCATTATTCAAAAATAAGCAGAAGGTTTGTAAACAGGGGGTTTTAAAAAAATTAGAAATCTAAACTCCTAGGTGATGAAGGAATGCTAACCAGCATATGGAAGGATCAATGTTGAGTCTGGTTTTAATTGTCTGGTTTATAGATGCAGGGAATAGAGAGAGGGGGAAGTTTTACAGTACAAGTTAATGTGCAAAATGACTGAGATAACAGTGATCTATCTAATCTTCATATCTATTAAGCTTAGTTTTGTGAGGTAGGAAAAATAATTTTCCCTCTACCCTTCTAGGTTCTTGGTTAAGATTCTCACCTCCCTCCCCTGTAATAAAAGACAGACTAACAGAAAAAAAGCAAAAAGAACTTTAATAACATGTATACCTCTGAAATACATGAGAGACCCCAGGAAAACTGAGTTACTCCCCTAAATGTCCCCAAGTCAGCACCTAAAATGCCATTTCTAACTAAAGACAAAAGAAGATCTAAGGAGGTGGTGAGCCAGTCATCGAGGTTTCTAGAAAATGTAGTCATCCTCTTCCCTGAAATGGAGATTTCACTTATAAATGTAAATGTCTCTTACAAAAGGGTAACTTCTACTTGGTTTTCAGAGTTTCTCTTGTGTATACTCTTTCTTAAAATAATCAGCCTAAAATAATTCTTATGCCAAAGAGCCATATTTTGGGGTGACAAATCCCACTCCCCTTCAGTATCTTCAACCCCACACTCCCAAATACAGGAAGAATAGTTACCATTTAATGCTAATTTTTATATTAATATTAGTGAAATAATGATGAATTCATAAATTCATGATCACTGTTATTGATTAAATGTGATTGATGTCAACATTAGCCAGAAAATGTTGACATTTTAAACTAGAACAGTCTCTGTTCTGCTCATTTTTTTCATCACATTTTCTCAGCATAAAAAGTCTGACATTTATTCATGAAACATTTCTTAGTTTTCTATTATGTGCCAGGCTCTGGAAGTCGAAACCAAATGAGATAAAGTTCCTTTCTCAAATGACTCACAATTAAATAAAATAAAGCAATTAGTAAAGTAAATAAGTGTGCTTACAAGGCATAAATACTGATATAAAATTGTGTAAGGAAATGACGGGGCACAAACAATAAAGCAAGTAATAAGTTTTCCTTGGGAGAGACATGAGGAAGGGTTTCATAAAGGAAGGGGTTTCTGAGTGGAGTCTGGAAGGAACATGAAACAGAGAACAGTTCTAGAAAAGTCATCGTGGCACAAAAGAGCCCATCCTGCTTCCTTTGAAGAAAATGTTCTGCTTTGATAGGTAGATACATAGATGTGTCAGATAGAATATATTATACAGGTATAATATATATCATATATTATGTATAATGTATACATGACATATACACAAAATATCTATGTATAATACATTAATATATATAATGAATGTGTGTATATACATAGTCATGTATTATATATAGGTATTTTGTGTATATTTGTATATTTAAATATATAAATCTATAAAACACATGTATAAAGTATATATAAATATTTGTGTATACACGCACACACATCTATAGATACCTATATGTAGTTTGCATACTTTAGAGCAAGGTAGCCATTTTTGCCAGCCCATGGACTGCTCTTTATTACACATTCTTTCTTGGGCCCTCCATTTCTGACTTGATCCACAGTTTTGTTTTTTAAAAATGCTTACTCAGTGTGCTCTCACATTTGAGAACAAAATAGAACCCAGAAAATATTTTAAATTTAAAATTTTAATCATGTTTTTATTAAGTCATTTACATAAAAATCTAAAAATATTTTTTAAAAGAACAGTAACCCATCATTTTTTTTGTGATAGGTAGACTTAAACGCATTTTCTTTCAAATACTCTGGTGCCACCCTGTGGTTCATTTCCATATGACATCCTACTGATAAATTGATCACTTTTTTATTTCCTTGTAGAAAATTTTTAAAATACTATACTTAGCCATTTATTCAACAACTGTTATTAAGCATTATATTGGGATCAGAAATACTGTTAGACACTAGGTTTAAAAAAACAAATAATAAATGTTTGTTTTTCAAGAGGTTTCATTTCTGGTATGTTTTTTGAAGGAGGGACTGGAAGAGAGATGGAGATAACCAGTACCTTCAATAAATGTGGAATCTATGTCTTCATCATCTCTCATGTCAGAATGAAGAAAACTATTGTGTAGGTGAACCTTTGAATGATTTCATCTGTTTGGGGAAACTATAGAGATATATCCTGAAGAAAGTGTTTATAATTACAATAAATTATTTTTCTTGCTTAATATGTGTAAATGTTTTGGAGTCCCATGCCAAAAATAGTGCTACACTGTTATGAGGTAGATAACTGAGATGCATTCCAGACCTTGGAAATTTTATAGCACGTAGAATTGTGCCACTGGGCTCCATATCCCACTTCTCATAAAGCTCAAGAAAACAGCTCCCTCTTTCAGAAAGAGATAAATAATAAACTCCTTAGAAATAGTCAGCTTCAGCTCACAGTGTGTTTTTACTAAATGACTTCTCTGTGGAGGAAACAGTTGCCTTGAGCTTGGAAAGATTCATAATGAATGGATTAGAAATGGCCCCATAAGAACCCTCATAGTAAACATGAAGGTCTGACAAGTGTTGGTGAGCAACTCTGAAACCGATAATGACTCTCCGTTGCATAATCTATGACCCTACCCAAGTTAAGGCAATTCATGAAATGAAAAACTTTTTTTCTTTTTCTTTTTCTTTTTTCTTTTTTTTTTTACTTTGTTTTGGCTCTCTGGGATCATCTGACATTAACTCAATTCAATTTTGTTATAGCAAAAATATATAAAATAATTACACTTCAGAAGGAATCAATACAATTTTAGTCAGAAAACATTTCTACAGAACTGATCACTGTCCTAAGGACATCAGAAATTATATTGACCACCTCTTCATACAATTGTCAAGATATTAAGAATCTAAATAAGAAGTTGAGTATTGTGAAATCTCTAAAACAATCTTTTCCAGTGTTTGATAAAATTGTGTAATTTACATTTTAAGGGAAAAAGAGTATTCTGATTTAATTTAAAAAGTACTAGCATTAAAGACAGAATTCAATTTACTTAGAACTTCCTTTTCCACCTCCCTTATATCCTTACCTCTCTTGCCCCATGATAATCGAAAACAACTTCAAACACGATTTTGCCCCTCAAGTAGGGATCTATCCCACTTGTTGGTTGAGGAATCCTTCACCCATTTCAATAGTCATACTTGATAGTAGCTACTATCTGCTTAGCACTATTTAGATCAGTGTTTCCAGTGGTGCCTTTTTTGACGTTTGGGAAGAAACAATTGTTCACTGTAAATAGTGTCCCACACATCGCAGTATATTTAGTGTTCCTGATATTTAGGCACCAAGTACCAACAGCACTCACCAGCCTTTATTACAAATAGCATTTCTATACACTTTCAGATCCTCCCTAGAAGTTTACAACATACAGATGAGTATTGAAGTAGACCCAAGAGAAATACATATTCATTTATTCAACAAGAGTTTATTAAACATCCGTAATTAATCACATAGCATAATGGGAACTCACTATCTAATCAGAGAGACAAAATAAACATAAAATCACAATTCAACTTATATTATTATAAAATTATATACAGAGTGTTAATAGAAAACAAAAGAAGGAAAAGACTGGGTGAATGGAGAAGGCTATAAAGAAGAGGAAAAAGAAATGGTCTCTGTTTTGAAGGGAACATAAGAATGGCCCAAGAGAAAAGTAGAAGAACATTCCAATTAACGGAAACAGTATCTGAAATCTCAAGTGTGTAGTGTGTGAAAGAGAATAAAGGATAGTGAGTGCCTGTCCCTGTGACTGAAACAATAGATTTTTGAGGATAGGAAGATTGAAGTCAGGAGAATAAGTACAGTTGACCCTTGCACAGTGTGGGGGTGAGGAGTGCCAACACCTTTGCACAGTTGAAAATCCACATATCGGGGCAGCTGGGTGGCTCAGTCAGTTGGTCATCCAACTCTTGGTTTTGGCTCAGGTCATGATCTCAGGGTTGTGAGATCAAGCCTCAAGTCATCAGCTCCACACTCAGTGGGAAGTCTGCTGGATGGTCTTTCCTTCTTCCTCTGCCCCTCCCCACACTCATCTTCTCTCTCTAAAATAAATAAATAAAATCTTTAAAAAAGGGGGGGGGGGGGAATCCAGAGGCACCTGGGTGGCTCAGTCGGTTAAGCACCTGCCTTCGGTTTAGGTCATGATCTTGGAGTCCTGGGATTGAGCCCTGGGATCGAACCCTGTCTGCTTCTCCCTCTCCCTCTGCCCTTCCCCCTGCTCATGCTCTCTCTCTAGCTCTCTCTCTCTCTCTCTCAAATAAATAAGTAAAATCTTTAAGAAAAAAAAAATCCACATACAATTTTTGACTCCCCAAAACAGAACTACTGATAGCCAACTCTTGGCCAGAAGCCATACCAATAATATAAATAGTGGATATTTTGTATGTGTATTATATACTGTATTTTTACAGTAAAGTAAGCTGGAGAAAAGAAAATGTATTAAGAAAATCATAATAAAGAAAAAATACACTTATAGTACCATGCTGCATTTATACAAAAAAAAAAAAAACTTGCACATGAGTGAATCTGTGCAGTTCAAACCCATGTTGTTCAAGGGTCAACTGTAGTAGGAAAGGGGAAGGGAGAATGGGGGGGTTGAATGGGGGGCAAATTTTACTCATCTATGGGATTTGAATAATCTTCTGCTCCTCTGACTTAACAATCCTCCTTTGGGATCTCAGCTACCCTCACACCATCAACTAAGACTTCTACTTGAGTGACTATCAAACTCTATTGTCATGTCTGACCCTCTCTCCTGATATCCATATTACATTTTCAACTCACTGCTCCCCTTCTTTTTAACAGCTCTGCCCTAACTTCAGACTGGAAAGGTGCACAATGAACTGCTCCTCTTTTCTTCCAAACTAGGTATTGCCTCCTCTGTGTCACTTTGACTATCTTCTTTCAGATTTCCCTGCTGCCATAGAAATCAGATCAGTTTCTATTCTCTACTCTGATTTTCCTGAATATTATCTCCTTTATAAGTTTTTCTCATAAGTTCTGCTGTAGCCTCTCCTATCCAAGTCTCCCAGCTCCTGCTTTCCACTCTTCCATCATTCCTGCACATTGCCCTTATACATGGCTAATACATTATTTTAGTTGTTTTGGTCCTGTACTCAAAAACTTAAGCTCCAGAATCAGGAAAAAAAGAAAACTCTGCTTATCCTGGCATTCAAGGCCTTCCACAACCTGGGCCCAACTGACTCTTTATTGCAATCCAGTGACAGTCCTTAACTTTCAATGCCATCCGCTGGTAATAATGACTATGGTAATGGTCAACAAATATTGAGAGTTTCCTATAACTTGATATTGAGAGAAGTACTTTAATCAATTTTCTCATGTAGCATTTACTAAATCTCATCAGTGGGCCCTTTTATTTTCCATTTTGCAGATGAAGAAACAGAGATTTAGCTGATTGAGTAACTTGGCCATATTTTCACAGGTAATAAATGAAAGAGCCAGAATTTGACATATGAAGTTATTTCTGATTCTTATTACCATTTTATACTTCCGATTTTCTCCTCTCTCTCTTTCTCTCTCCCTCCATTCACTCTTATTTATTCTCTGAAATGAATATTACTATATCACCTAAAATTCTTCCACCTTTTCCCATTGAAATTTAGCCCATCTGTCGAATCCTACTTAGAGCCTACTTTCTCCATACACACTTCCCTACCAACTTAAAGTCACCTCTCCCTCCTGCCAAGCCAGTGGTTTCCAACTTTGCCTGCTCATTGGAATCACCTGTGGAGACTTGATATAATTGGCTTGGGGAACCACCTGAGCTTCAAGATTTTCAAATCTCTCAAGGTGATTCCAATGTGCAGTCAAGGTTAAAACATTGCTCTAAGATCTTGACATATATATTATTTTTACTCTATAGCTCTTTTAGCAACCAGAATCACAAACAAACATGATTTAAGGATGGATTTGGAGATCAGTGATTGCATCTATACGTGAGGATGTTGACTGTGATTAGTGATCTTCAAACATTTTTTGGCAAAATACTTTGTAATTATTTGGAGAGACATCAAAAATATGCTAAAAAGAAAGTTGAACTTCTTTTAAGGAAATGGAGGAGGGAAATGCAAAATCCCACTAAATTGCCTCCTTCCCCTGAGGAACCTACATGAAATCTCTAGTGCACCTAGGCTCAAATCCTAAATATACTGAATTATATCAGCCCCTTCTATCTGTAATAGTCTGATGTTCTACAGTACCACGGGTAAAGGAAAGATGAATTATCTATATGTTAGCTGTATTGTTGGACTATTTCTCTCCCAATAATACATTACTTAGCTAATGGAGCCTCTAATTCTTAGGGAATTATATTTATCTAATAAAAATAATAGTATTCTCAAATGACCTAGAAATGGCCACATGTACCAAACATGGTATTAATATTTAAAATTCACAGTCACCTCTGAGGACAAATAGTAGTATAACCCTTTTGCCAGTGAAGAAACAGAGGGTTGAGGGGTTAAGTGGCTCACCTCAAGTTGTAGTGCATTTTAGTGCCATACTCCCCACTCTGAATCCAGCTTATTCTATCTTTTATAAATATTTTATGAATCTCTCCTTCACCTGCCACCATGGGCTTAAAAACATTTCCACTAATGAGTAGCAGAGAGTTGTCTCTAAGCTACTTGGAACCAAAGTTTAGCCAGAATTTAGTATAATAGACAATTCGCAACACATTTGCAGAGATCAGCAGGGGAAATAAATCCACACAATAGAGTTTTGTATTCACAAAAGGTAAAATGTGCTGGAGACTTTTTTTAATGACAAATATAAAATAAAATTATTTGTAATAAAAAATAACATTTAGCTTGAATTCCAACTACAAAGTAAAGATTAAAGAAGAAATAGATCATGAAGAAAACCTGTGAAGGAAGGAAATAAAAGATCAGAGTAGAAATAAATGAAATAGAGACTAAAGAGACAATAAAAAGTCAATGGAACAAAGGCTGGTTCTTGGAAGACATAAACAAAATTGACAAACTTTTAGCTAGCCTCACCAAGAAAAAGAGAGCAGGCTCAAATAAATAAATATAATAAATTAAAAAGAATTTTCAACTGATACCACAGAAATACAAAAAATCATAAAAGACCAGTACAAACAATTATACACCAACAAATTGGAAAACCCAGAAGAAATGGATAAATTCCTAGAAACATAGTCTTCTGAGACTGAATCATGAAGAAATGGAAAATCTGAATAAACAAATTACTAGCAATGAGATAGAATCAGTAATCAAAAATCTCCCAAAAAACCAAAAGTCCAGGACCAGACAGCCTCACAGGGAAAGTCTACCAAACTTTCAAAGATGTAATACCTATCCTCAACTCTTCCAAAAAATTGGAGAGGAAAGAATGCTTCCAAACTCAACTTAGGATGCCAGATTTACCCTGATAACAAAACCAAAGACACCACAAAACAAAAAGCAAAAAACAGAAAACTTATAAGCCAATATCCCTAATGAACATAGATGCAAAAATCCTCAAAAAAAAAACTTAGCAGACCAAATTCAACAGCACATTAGAAACATCATACACCATGATCAAGTGGGATTTATTCCAGGGATGCAGGGATGGTTCAACATTCACAAATCAATCAATGCGGTATATCACATTATATCGATATACTGCATGACCAAAATGAAGGATAAAAATCATATAATAATCTCAATAGAAGCAGAAAAAGCATTTGACAAAATTCAATCCATTTACCATAAAACACTCTCAACAAAATGGGTATAGAGGAAATGTACTTCAATATAATAAAGGCCATAAGTGGCAAACCCACACAGAGTATAGTACATGTTTCTAAGATCAGAAATAAGACAAGGACGCCCACTTTTCACTTTATTCAATGTAGCATTGGAAGTCCTAGAAATTAGGCAAGAAAAAGAAATAAAAGGCACCAAAATGGAAAGGAGGAAATAAAACTGTCACTATTTGCAGATGACATGGTTTTATATATAGAAAACCCTAAAGACTCCAACAAAAGACTGTTAGAACTAATAAATGAATTCAATAAAGTTGTAGGATGCAAAATCAATATATAAAAATCTATTACATTTTTATACTCTAATAATCAACTCTTGGAAATGAAATTAAGAAAATCATCCCATTTACAATTGCATCAGAAATAATAAAATATCTAGGAATAAATTTAACCAAGGTGCTCTAAGACCAATACATTGAAAACTATAAGGCAATGATGAAGGAAATTGAAGAAGATACAAATAAATGGAAAGATAGTCTGGTCTCATTGATTGGAAGAACACTGTTAAAATGTCTATCTTACTCAAAGCAGCCTACAGATTCAATGCAATACCTGTCAAAACCTTGACGACATTTTTCACAGAAATAGAACAAATAATCCCAAACTTCATATGGAACCACTCAAGACCCCAAATAACTAAAGGATCTTGAGGAAGAGGAACAAAACTGGAGGTATCACACTCCCTGATTTCAAACATATTATAAGCCTATAGTAATCAAAACAGTATGGCATTGTCATAAAAACAACCACACAGATCAATGGAAGAGAACAGAGAGCCCAGAATTAAACCCACATATATATGGTCAATTGATTTACAACAAAGGAGTCAAGAGTATACAGTAGGGACAGGACAGTCTCTTCAATAAATGGTGCTCGAAAAACTGGTCAGCCACATGCAAAAGAATGAGACTAAACCACCATCTTATACTATTCAAAAAATGAATTCCAAATGAATTACAGACATGAGTCTAAGACCTGAAACCATAAGACTCGCAGAAGAAAATATAGGCAATAAGCTCCTTGACATGAGTCCTAGTGATGTTTTTCTGGATCTGATGTCAAAGGCAAGGAGGAATAAAGCAAAACTAAACAAATGGGACTACATCAAGCTAAAAAACCTCTTCACAATGAAGGAAATCATTGACAAAATGAAAAGGCAAGTTACTGAATGGGAGATGTTTGCAAATTATATATCCAAAAAGGGGTTAACATCCAAAATATATACGGAGCTCATACAACTCAACAACAACAAAAAACAAACAACCTGATTTAAAAAATGGACAGAGGATCTGTATAGACATTTTTCCAAAGAAGACATACAGATAGCCAATAATCACATAAAAAGATGTTCAACATCACTAATCATTAGGTAAATGCAAATCAAAACCGCAATGAGGTATCACCTCACACCTATTAGAATGGCTGTCATCAAAAAGACAGAAAATAACCAGTGTTGGAGAGGATGTAGGGAAAAAGGAACTCTTGTACCTTGTTGGCAGGAATGTAATGGTGCAGCCACTATGATAAACAATGTGGAGTTTCCTCAAAAAATTAAAAATAGAACTACTATGTGATCCAACAATTTTACTTCTGGGTATCTATCCAAAGAAAATGGAAACACAAATTGAAAAGATATATGCACCCTATGTTTATTGTAGCATTATTTACAATTGTCAAGATATGGAAACAACCTAAGTGTCTAATGATTGATGAGTGGATACAGAAGATATGATAAATAATAGATAGATAGATAGATAGATAGATAGATAGATAGATAGATAGATAGATAGATGATAGATAGATAGATGATTGATAGATAGATAGATGATAGACACAATGGAACACTATTCAGCCATAAAAAAGAAGGAAATCTTTCTGTTTACAACATCAATGAATGTTGAGGATATTATGCTAAGTAAAATAAGTCAGATGGAGAAAGACAAATACCAGATGATTTCACTTATATGTGACATCTAAGAAACAAAACAAATGGACAAAACAAAACAAAAATAAGCTCATAAATATAGAGAACAGATTGGTGGTTCCTAGAGGGGAAGGTGGTGAAAGGTGGGTGAAACAGGTGAAGGGACACGACTTATGGTGGTCATCACTTTAGAGTGTATACAAATATGGAATTGTAATGTTGTACACCCAAAGCATATATAACATTATAGACCAATTTTACCTCAAGAATAAAAAAAGAAAACCTTTTACTTCAAAATGTATCAAACTATAACAAAATGAAGAAAACTGTAAAAGTGTTCAGACATGAGTGTCTCAGTTTTATGAGAAAGTTAAGTTCAACACAACTCATTTTTATTCTCATTTTAGTTTCTTCTCTTTTCCCAACAGATCATTTTCCTTACTATATGAGGATCAGTGCAGAGGTCTGCCATATTAAACTGTCACAAGAATACAGGGATAAAAGATTCCTGATAGTGGGGGAAGCTTAGGTGAATAATCCATCAGGGAAGTGCCATCACTAAGTTAAGGTAATAACACACACAGAAGGACACACATTCATCCACCGAGACTGAATCTTCTCAGTTTAATATATCTTATGACTTGTACCAATAGTCTTTAAAGTTTGAAAGGCACGTAATGCCCTAGAAATTACAAACTAATTGCTTTTTTTATTATCAGTAAAATAAAAAGAAACCAATAACAGAGCCAAATAATTGAAGACTTATTTGAAAGAATTTATCTCAATATTCAACTTCTAGTTCTTCAATGAAAGAAACATCTGCTCTCAATTCTTCAATCTCTGTAAGAAAAGAAGTGTAAGGATTAGAAAGTTGGCCATGTGTGTTTAAATGTATACATATTTGTATAATATTTCTTCAAATCTAACACTTACCTAATAATTTTACCTTAATTATGTGTTTAGAAACACTACGTTCATTAATTTTAAACAAGAACTTTATTAAATATTATGGATATCTAGCTTCAATGAGGAAAGTTTTCAGGCTGACTAGCATTTACATCATTTAGGGGAAAATACATGGAGTTATGGTTTGCATACAGTGTGTTGAGTGTCTAACTGCCCCTAACTCTCTTCCGAGGGAATTGGCCTAGGAATTTCATATGCGTAAATTGTTGGTCTTCGGCACAGCTATTTGGAGCAGGGGTGAATGTTGGACCCCCAGGTAGCCATCCATAGGTGACTGTCACAGGATTCTGTCCATAAGAAATGCCTTTATACTGGATGGTAACAATTCAACCAAAACAAATTCTCTCCAGTTTGAACGTGAAATATGCAAAGATAGAGTTGGTTAGCAGCATAAGTAAAAACAGTTGAAACAGAGATGGACTGGGGCATAAAATAGCAAGGCTCAAGAGGAGAGAATAATGGACCTATCTTTCTGGAAGCAACACAAGGGAACCAGGTTGCTACCAGAGTGATGTCGAATGCCAAAGTTCCACTTCTCCCTAAAGCACCACTGCAGAATTACAGTTTTTACTCTGAATGTGGGGTCTGAACATATATTTTTTCAGGCTATTTTCTGTTCTTCCCCGCTCCCCAGTGGGGCCAAGTTTATCCACGGTGCTCAACCCCCCCAGCTGGTCAACCTGATATTTCCTGTTCTTTCTTAATCAAAAGCCTCATTACATAACATAACCAAACATATCTCTATTCCTTGCAGCCTCAAAAAACCATAAGGCCGGTTGCATTAAACATCTTTAATTAAGCATGATTAATAGGGTTAAATATCACTGGATTTCTGTGCTAACTGCTTTTTTTAGTAAGGATACAAATATTTTCCCAATCTCCCTCTATATTGCTACATAGTTGATCAGCAACACTAAACCATCCTAACTTGTATAATAAATTTTCAAGAGGTAGGATAGCATGGTGGTGAAGACCGTAGACTCTGGGGCATTGGTTCAGATCTCAGTTCAACTACCTTATAGCTCTGTGATCTTGGGTATGTTTCTCAACTTCACTGGATCTCTTTCCTCATCTGTAAAACAGGGATATTAATTGTATCTACCTCATAGAGCTTTTGTGAAAATCAAATGAATTATTATTTGTAGAGCATTTAGAAGTTCAGCTGAAAATAAGCACTATATGAGAACTAATTATTATTACTATTATTATTTAAATGAGAAAATAATTTAAACTCTGGAAGATCGTATTTCAATTTTTAAATAGCATCATCTACTTTATAAAAGGGATTAATCAGGGGGCCTGGCTGGTTCAGTGGGTAGAGCATGCAACTCTTGATCTCGGGGTTGTGAGTTCAAGCCCCACAATGGACATAGAGAGTGCTTAAAAAAAAGCATTAATCTTATTTTTAAGAGATTTTATTTATTTTATTTTAGAGAGAGAGAGAGCGTGCATTCACAAGCATGAGCCGGGGAGGGGGGAGGAGTAGAGGGCGAGGGAGAGCACAGAGCTTGACTTGGGGCTTGAACTTACAACCCTAAGATAAAAACCTGAGTTGAAATCAAGAGTTGGAGGTTTAACGAACTGAGCCACCCAGGTGCCCCCAAAAAGGGTTAATCTTAGTGGAAACTTGTGGTATGCTTTACCCCTAATGTGCTTTTATTGGTATTCTTCTACTGAAATATAAAAGTGAAAACGAAGGCAACTCTCAAAAGATTCCAATTGGGCACATCATTTCATTACAGCTAATTCTGGATACAAGATTTGGCAAGGAAAATATGCTTAGCCAAAACATTCTAAATTCTTCTATTACATAGAAAGCACCCTAGGCTATTCATAAAAGTTCCAGGCCCTAGGATATTCACTGGAGCTATTCATCAAATAATTCAAACAGCTGATAAAGAGTTGACCGAAACAGCAATGATTGAATTCCTCTCTAAGGAGCCAGAGTGAGTCTCTGGCAAAAAACAAGAAGCTATTATGTCATGTCCAATTTACTCGGTCTAGTGATTCAAAGAACACTGTTGCATCCATTATAATCATTTCCCTTTCTAAGGTTCTTATATTCATTAGGAAATGTCCTTAGCTACCCTAAAGATTTCATGTTCATTATCTATATTAGATTGAATAAACTGGATATGGCCTGGCAGAGTGATAAAACAATATTAGCAAACAGATGCTGGACATTAGTGCCTTAAAGTAGCTTTCAGAGATGCTCTCACGGCCCCTAGCCCTTTCCCTAGCTGAAACTGCCAGCCATGCGCTCTGCCTCCGTCCCCTCCCTGTGTGCACTCAGGGCTGGATCGTCTTCATAAGCAAGAGGATTAATAGGCCCAAGAGCAGATGCTCTTCTACAATAAGTACTCCTGCAATCTCCAATTGTGCTTTACATGCAGTTGATAGCAATCACTCCCCAAAGAGACATTTCTGAAGTACTTCTCTATTTTAAGATCCACATTTTGGTAATTTTATTAAGTTAGAAATTAAATACTCACTGGCTAAAGTGCATCACTGTGAACAAAACTGTGCTCAGAGACCCTGTTAAAGTTCATCTTCTCTGCATTTTTCAACACTGACTGTCCAACTAAATGCAAAGCATGGTCCAATGGAATGTGAGGCATCTGTAAAAGAGTTGAAGTGCAATGTCAGATTTTAGGTCCTCAAAACTGTGTTTGTAGAACTCATCAGTACAGTTTTCATGATAAAAATGCTAGATTTCCTCGGGCCTTCTAACAGAGAATATAGTTTAAGTGTTTTGTATATGTACCTATGAAGGTGGAAAGCCTTAAATCTAGAAATCATACTACATTTCAGTTGTTTTAGTCCTGACTTAATTCTGAAGTAATATATGTGCCCATAACGAGTGATGAGAGGACATTAATGAAATTAATTATGTCTGGTGCATCCATTGTTAGTATTGACATAGCCATTTATTGATAGTCATTTTGGTAAAAGCAAACCAAGAAGGAAAATCAAGAAAATGAAATCAAGAAAATGAAAAGAAAGATGAAATTATACAAAAGGTCTTGATTTTATCCATTCTTTCATGTGCTTTGACTTTACCGCAAAACATCTCTGTATCTTTTTCTTTCCCCAAGTGATTTACCATCCTAGTAACCTCTGTTATGATCTATGTTTCCTTATAAGAAAATGTTCAATATATTCAGCATCCTTTTCTTTTGTAAAACCCTTGATCACTTCTAAATGTCAACAACTTTCAATGTTGGTAGGTATTATATGCATATGTGCAAATATTATAAACATGTATATGTTTATATGTATTTGCACACACATACATGCATATATTTGGTTATATATTATATATATTATAAATATAGTTGATAGGGTCTATATCTGTATTTTTATCTCTAGCTGTATCTATATATTTCTATATACAGAGATATGCAATACTTAATTCCTTCCAGATCTTGAATTCCCTGTGCAATCTGATAAAATCACCTAGGAAAAATGCACTTGTGTATATATACAAAACCAGTGTTACCAGCAAGGTGTGCATTCATATCTAAGTCCATAGGTTGCAAATTAAGAAACTTAGTCAACACTTGTATTGATCCACAAAAAAGCTCAGTTTAGAAAAATGTTAGAGAAATACTTTAACATGTCCTTTTTTCATATATTGTAATAAATAGGAGGAGAAATAGTAATCTTCCTCTGATTTTATTTTCAAGTCTGGCTGGAGAACTATGAGGAAACGCCCTAAGACAATAGTCAGCAGCCCAGGCTTTTCATTGTTTTGTTTATTTGCTTTGCTTGTTTTTCCTATGCAGCTTTCACAGGAAGCACAGTAAAGGGCATTACATCTCTCCTTTCCTTCAGTTATTTTCCAGAGGAGAGGGAGAAAGGACATGGGGCCCTGGAGAATGGACGGTGGTATTATCAGAATATCTGGTAGGAGCAGAGATTGGGATGAGTTGTAGATCTCTGAATTGTAAATTACCCTCTTGAGAAAGAAGGCATTCTGTGGGTACCTATCAAACTGTATGGCATTTCTATGTTTTCTTTCTAATGTCTACTTCCATACTATTTCCTGGGAAGAGGGGTTTTCCTTGACTTTGAGGTTGTTAAAGATTAAATGATGGAAAATCTTAATAATTAAGGTCCAGCTCCAGAATAAAAGCAGAGAGAGCTATCTGTTTGTGGCTACACACACCTATCAAACACACCACTTTTTTTATTGTAGTCATCATGGCCCTTTGTGACTGGCATAATTTCGAAAAGGAAGCAGACACCATGACTGAAAGAATGTTAAAATATTTTATTGGCTATAGGACATCCTTTGTGTCCTAGAAGTCAGGCAACATAATTTAACTCAGAGAGCACAGCTTTCATAAAATCTTATGAGCCAAACCAGTACACTGTGTTCTCCAGAATGCTTCCAGTTGGTAGCCCTTCCCATTTCTGTGATAAAACAAAAGGAGTGGGAGTGTCTGGCATCTCATCTAGGAGACTATCGTGTCATTCAACGGTCTAAGATTTACAAAACCATCAATATATTCTGTGTCATGCTCAGAACATCCCAAGTTCCCTTTTAAGTAAAGTTGGTTCCTTTCAGAATATGGGGATTTCAAGAATATTATTGTGACTAGAAAAAGAAAAGGAAAGCCTTTACACAAATTTCTGGCCTTTTACCATTATTGCCCTTGGGAGAAATTAAGTCTGACTGCAGACAAAAATGGGGAAGCTATTCAGCAAGTTCAAAAGTGCACTGACCTTTTAATTACTCTTAAATTGTATTTTACATAAGGATTAACATTAGGCCTCTGTAGCATCAAATCTCTACTTCGTTAACTTTCTAAATTTATCTTACAAACTGTAACAGAGCTTTGGGATAATATGTAAGTCAGTGAGTAGTCGAGACAATGATTTTAAAATATCTCTAACATTTTCAGCTCCTCTCATTTTCCCTTAAGCTTTATATCTATTTCTCTTTATTCAGTTAATAAATGGTTATTGAATGCCTACTATATCCCAAGCACTGTGCACAGTATTGAAGATAATGATAATAAATAAGATAAATACAGGTTTCTTGCCCTGAGAGAGCTTGCAGTATTTTGGAGACACAGACAAGCAATGAGGCAATTCCAGTGTGATACGTGCTCTTTGACAGGGAGGAGCAGTTTGCTAAGGGATGACATTTTAAAAAGGCATCTAAACCAGATTGCAGGAATTATGGAAGGATTTCTAGATGAAGTAACACCTACGCTGAATCTTGAGTGGTGAGCCATTGGCCAGATGCAGGAAGGTGTCTGGTTTGAAGAAAGAGCAATAATGAGAGAGGGAAGAAGAGGGCTTTACCTTAAAATCTGAAAGAAACCTGTGTAAGTCTAAAGATTAATGAGAAGGACCCAGCATTGAGGAAGAATATGAAGTTAGAGGAGAAAGTGAGTATAAATGATAGGACAAGGATCTCACGAAGGCACAGCACAGCTGAAGAATGAGCCTGTGGAAGGAATTATTACACTATAATGGAAGGACAGAATAAACAAAAGTATAAACAATTTTAAAAGGTGCAGGGGCAAGAAGCTGAGAGAGTTCTAGTAAAGTGGTTTCAATTTCTTAAAATGAACAAATATAGTAATCAATATTTATTGATTATATTTTAGTCTCAATCAGGGTGATTAGAATCCATCTAATAGTCAGAACTCCCTGTGGCACAGACATCTTCCCCATTTGCAGATGCAAAAACAATGCCTCAGAGAAGACAGTTTGTTCAACAGCTCATAATCAGCAAGTGTCAGAGTCAAAGACACAGAATCCAGAATCTCTAGGCCCTACGCTTCTTTGCGGTCCCTCCAGGAAAATGGAAGCAGCAGTTCTTCACTATGTGAATGAGGGAGGAAATGGAGACAAAAGTTTGAGATAACCAGACAAGGATCAAACTGCCACGAACATTTCCTATTCTAACTACAAGGGCTGCTGGATAGTGCTAAGAGAAGATAATTAGAAATATATTGGGTCACCGGTCATTTGGAAATCTCAGTTTGCTCAACAACTCAGTCAAGTGTGGACATGGAAGAAGTAGGCAACTGAATTGATCTAGGATAGAAATTTTTCCAGGAAGATGGTGTTTTAGTCAGCTCAGGCTGCCATAAAAAAATATCATAGCCCCGCTGCCCCAACAGAATGTATCTTTTCACAGTTCTGGAGGCTGGATATCTGAGATCAGGGTGCCCACATGGGCAGATTTGGGTGAGAGCTCTCTTCCTGGATTGCAGACAGCCAGCCACTTTCTCTCTGTGTCTTCACATTGTGACGAGAGAGAGAGAGAGAGAGAGATATTGAGAGGGAAAGCTCTCTGGTGTCTCTTTTCATAAGGACACTAATCCCATCATGGGGCCCCACCCTTAGGGCCTCATCTAAACCTCATTACCTCCCAAACGCCCGATCTCCAGCTACCATCATGCTGGGAGTTAAGGTTTCAACATACGAATTTTAGGGAGGTAAACAGGGGAGGGGGGGCACAGTACAGTCCATAGCAGATGGAAAAAAAAATGGAAGCTAATTAAATGTGTGATTTAAAAAAAATATTCAAGACCTGAACCAAAAAAAACTAAAATGAAGGAGAAAGGAAGTGAAGACCAACCAGGTTTATTGCAGGGGAAAATGTGGGAGAGCCCTGATGAGGCTACAGAATCCATGTAACAGAAACAACTTGGCTCAAATAACACAGATGGAAGATGGGATGATTGAATTGATTTTTTAATCTCTCATATCTCCCATATTGATTTTTAGTTAATATCTAAAAATAAATAAAGGTCTGTGGACTCATTTCCTACAGGCAGAAGAGAAGAAGAGAGACCTGAGTCCACTCTGCAAACACACTTGAGGAGAGACTGAAGGGTCAGCTGGAAGCTTGCAACTTCAAAGAGCGAATGGCCAATGAAGTTTCCAGGAGAGAGGAAAAGGTGAGCGAACAAATTTGCTGAAAGAGATCATCATGGGCATCCCAGCAAATCCTGCCCTGTGGCTAGTAAAAGACAAAGAGAGGTGGCTGTTTAGGAAAAAAAAATCAAATTCCTACTATATGTAAGATATATACTCGCTGCACAGAAATCTATCTCACCAGGTAGTGACGTTTAACAATTTCAGTGAATGATTGAAACACATTTTTAAAAGAATAAGAAGTCAGAAATCAATGAAGAAAATTTGATAGACATTAAGATATAATTGTAAATAGTATATTAAATGAGCAACTTTTGTTTTTTCTGATCCCATTATGTTTCATCAAATGGAATTCAGGTTGTCATCCTTTGTCCACCACCTCATAAATTATATTGTCTAGTGGATTAGTAAGAAAAGGATAATATTAGTCAATCACTTAATGGACATTTTTAATCACCAAAACATAATTTTGTCCAATAAGCTATTTATTTGATTGAGATTAAGAACACAAACCCTTCTGCAGCACCTGGGTGTCTCCGTTGGTTGAGCGTCTGCCTCTGGTTCAAGTCATGATCCCGGGGTCCCGGGATCGAGCCCAGCTCCGGGCTCTCTGCTCCGCGGGAGGCTGCTTCTCCCTCTGCCTCTGCCCCCGTCCCCCGCTCGTGCTCTCTCTCTCTCTCTCTCTCAAATAAATAAATAAAATCTTTTTTTGAAAATGAACAAAGCGATCCTGTCACTTAAAGAAAACAACTGACAGTGTTTATGTCAATCATACAATTTAAGCTTCAAATGTGGGCTTCAATTCGCTTGCCAGCTTTGCAAGATTTACAGACTTTCCTGATGAATTTGGTAGTGGTATCAGTGAAATTTCATGATATTGTAATAGTGAAATGCAGCAACATTTGGAAGATCTGCATAACTCAATGTGACAATATTTTCCAAATGTTCAGTGTATCATATTACAAATTCATGCATGGGTAAAAACTACATTTATGTTACATAATAGACCAGTGGGCAGATCAATGGATTTTAATGTAATGAAAGTTTATTGATCAAGTTTCATAGTTTCAGATTCTACCTTACAGTTAACCTTTAAGAAATTACTGCTTGCTGAGTTTGGGTATAGTATCAAAGAAAACTATTCCCAATTATTTATAAAGGCTATTCAAAGTCTCCTCCCTTTTTCAACTACATATATGTGTGCAAACCTGGATTGTCTTCATTTACTTCAACCAGAGCAACACATCACAAAAGACAGAATGCAGAAGCAGATATGATAATCCAATCGTCCTCTATTAGGCCAATACCAGAGACATTTGCAAAATGTGAAACGCTGCCACTCTTTTCACTAAAATTTTGTATGGGAAATACAGTTATTTCATTAAAAACATGTTACTCATGTTAATATGTAATGATATTTTTAAGGATGTTATTTATATTGTTGTTTTAAAATTTAAATACAGGTAGTAGGGTCCATATGGATGCTGAATAGCCAAAGAGTGACTGCATTGCATATTATTTTTTTGAGAGCAACCAGCATGCACCTTTATTTTTTTTTATTTTTTTTGTTTTTTTGCTCTCCTCATATCAAATGACTGGAAGTCTAAGAAATTCATTTCCCAGAATCCCCTGCCATTAGGTTTCTAGGTTAGAGTCCACTAAGCAGAGGCCATGAAGTTTGAAAAAAGTAGAAACCATTATTTTTCGCCCAGTAAGGAGACTCCATGGACTTCAACAGAAGTGATTCTTTGCAGCTTCTTCAGATCCCCTGGTAATCGTTCATTTGGTGCAGTGGTTAAGCTGAGATCATTAGTGGAGTTCCCTGTGATTCCTGGAACTTCCTAATGCTTGCGTTGCTTGTGATAGAACTGAAAAATAGTGAGTATTTTCCACAATCACCGCTCCTCCAGACCTTCTCATGTATTTATAAGTCACTAGTTCGTTGTATTAAATTTCTTCTTGCTTGAAATGCCATAGTTGTTTCTTTATTTTTCTGATTGAAGCTGGACTCATACCAGGAAATCGCTTATGTCAATACTGAAAATGTGAGATTTGGCAACACCTTATTTTAGCGTAAAATTTTTCGATGAAAATTTAATCAACTGCTATCACCCTGAGCAAAATACTTAAACAGGCTTTATAGAATAAGAAATAAGAGAACACACTGATTTTGGGGGAAGAACATAAAAAAATCCATGATACCTATACCTTTTATCTCCGTGATTTATTCATTCCATAACTAGAAACCTGTATCTCCCACTCCTTTTCACCCATTTTACTCATGCCCCAACTCCCCTCCCTTCTGGCAACCATCAATTTGTTCTCTGTACTTATGGTTTTTTTTCTGCTTCTTGCTTATCTGCTTATTTGTTTTGCTTTTTAGATTTCACATATAAGTGAAATCATATGGTATTTGTCTTTCCCTGTCTGACTTATTTCAGTTAACATAATATCTTCTAGGTTCATCTACATTGTTGCAAATGGCAAGATCTTATTTTTTTTTAATGGCTGGGTAATAGTCCAGTGTGTGTGTGTGTGTGCGTGTGCGCGTGCACACATGTGTGTGAGAGTGGGTGTGGATGACATCTTCTTTATCCATTCACCTATCAGTGGACACTTGGGTTGCTTCCGTATATTGGTTATTGTAAATAATGCTGCAATAAACATGTTTTATTCTTTTTGTTTGTTTTCTGAGTCAGTCCAGTCCACTTTATGGCTTGGTTCTCCTCTGTGGACCAGCTATGGTTCCCAGCTGACGCACTTGTCCCCCCCCGCCCAACCACCACACTGAATTTCATCTTTCTGTGGCAGAAACACCTTATTGCCTTCCAACTACAAATTACTGTCTTGTCTCTCAAAATAAAAGAATATTAATTTTTACCTAGAAAAACTGCAGTCAGTTAAAAGTTTTAGTTTCCAAGTCTTCCTTGTCTCTAAGTACCAGTAAATAAGATCTGAAGAAAGTTCTATGTAAATAAAGGTGTTATGTGGAACTTCCAAAAAGCCTCAAGTAAAAGGGAAATATACTCTTCTTCCTCCCTTTCTCCATGCTGCTGTAACAATTGCATGGAACTTAAGGATAAAAGCCATACCGTCAGGGTGCCAGGATGGACACGTAGGAGTACAGGTCCCTGGTGACTATGGGGTTGGCATACCTGCTCAGATTGCCTTCCCCTAGAATTCTTTATGTGAGAAATAAACTTTCCATCATATTTCAGCTATCTTCTTTCAAGTTTTCTGCCACACAGAACCTCACACAGTCCTAACCAAAACCAGTCCTAACCTATAATTCTCAAATTGTAAATAACACAGGGCTATTTTGAACAAAACACTTTCCGTGGAAACCTGGCAGTAACAGATGGGGATGTATGGAATGGAAATGAAGTACTACATTCAGTGGAGGACAGCACTGTTTCTAGATATTTGTTATCACTTCTCTGCTGCGGAATTATTCGTCATTGTCCATGCCTACCCATGAGTCGCCTGCCTTCCATCACTTTCTTGAGGCTCTCTTCCCTTCTAGTTTGACTTATCTCTTAAACGATCTCTTCTTGTGCACTCCCAGTAAGTCAAAATCCCTCTTGTTTATATTGTCAAGAGTTCATTTCTGTCTTTCTCTCACCCACTCCATCCAAACTACACGCATAACATCACATTTCCAAGCAATCCCAGTGTCCTTTCATCAATAAAAGACCTCTCTACCCAAGAGATAACTTAAGCAATCCCATTAGAAAGAAGCAGCAGCTACAATTAGTTTCTAATCATATATTTCTTCCTATTGCATCACTACTTAAGAAGCAACAAAGATACCCCTGTGAAAATTTAATGAAATCAGAAATTCCCCCCAACAGATTTTAGCAGTTTCTATGTATCACGAAAAATACCTAGAAAGGCAGGAGCCCTGACGCTGCTGATGCTCCTGGGACGAATGTGAAATCAGAAGCCATTTCTTTTAACAAAGGGACCCCCTTGAACCATCTGTAATCCTCCCAACTTCCTGCCAGCTATTGCGGAGGCATGTAGACCTTGCCGCCTTAAGCCTGAGCTTGCTTACTGCATCTGTTACATGATTTTTCTCCCCAGCCCTCATAGGATTCAGCTTCTCTCTTAAACACAGAATAAAATGTTTGCGGTGTTGCTCTCTTGCCATCCCATAGCTTCGGTTCAACAGCCATTCTCTGAGAACTTTGTTATATAACGCACAGCCCCTTTCACCCCAATGACTACATTCAATTTTCACATGGATGATATCCAATAAATCAAGACTCCAGCTTGACAATTTCCTTACCTCTTCCTTTCCACTGTTTTTCATCTCCACTCTCCCTCTGACACGATGAGCATATTTGAATTTGTCACCAACTAAAATTTCACCTCTTAAATCTTAAACTCTAATTTTCTATCACCAACAATTTTTGGCATTCCATCTTTCTCCCCCTCAGCCCCATCACAACTACTTTTAAGCCTTTGAAGAGAATTCTGGGAGGAGGAGGCAGAGCAAAAGTTTCTCTGCCTCTCTCCATCTTAGAAACTATCCAAAAATAACAAGGAGAAAAACAGAAGTGACCACTTTATCTTCAATAAACACTAATGAAAATCCATAACCCTGGATGAAAATAAATTTTAAAAAGCTCCAAATGCGATGAAAATTAGACCAAAGCATTGAAAGTTTGGACGAGAACTCAGTAGAATCCAGGCAGAGTGCTCTGAGTTGAGTTCATCCAGATTGCGTCACACCTCCAGGGGCAAACAGTATCCCCCATTAGAACAGCAAGATGCTGGTGGGGGGTGGGCAGTGGGAGTCCACCTGATGCTTTTGTGTTTCAAAGGAGTGGCCAGGGAGGTGGGACTGAAAGAGGAAATATATAGAAAAGCTGTCTTTGAAAAGGGAGTGACAGCATAGAGAATAAAATATGGGTAATGCACAGCCTTAAAGCTTCTGATCTTAGCTGGAGAAGAAGAAAAGATCTCCGCACGCCTGTGTGTGCTCACGTAGACAAACACATGTATGTATGAACGTGCATCTGCACAGACACACACACACACACACACACACACACACACACACACCATGTCATACTAAAACAGAAACATATTGAACTTTCCAGAGCCATAGAGGACCTTCTTGCTACCGTAGAACACAGGAGATTGAGAAAACATTTGGAGAAGGCTATCTGAATTTCAATAAACTGCAAGCCCACCCTCCTCTCTGATGCCTCTTCCAACTCTTCAGAAATGATCATCTTTCCAGGATAAATAGTACTAAGGATAATAAGGGAAAAAAAAAAAAAAAAAACTAAGAAGGAGGATGTGGAGAGGAATACACTCACAAAATACAGATAAGAGTCATTTGTTGAAAACTCAATACAGACAAGAAAATAGGTATCTATTATTTGCAATCCTGACTCTCTGCACTGGCCTCTAGAATAGTGTTCTTTGTATTCCCAGCACCTAGCAGAGTGGCTTGCACATAATAAATATTTCATCCAGATTTGATGAATAAATAAGAGATGTTCTGAAGGAGCATTTCAGATATTATCGGTGTCCATTTGAAAATGATTTGTGGTAATTGGGCCTTCCTAGATTTCCTAAAATGAAACATATATGTGTAGTTTTTGTACTAAGTTTAATCAAGGCAGATCCTTTTGAAAATCTAATTAAATTAAACAAATATTTGCTGAGTCCTCATTATGCATAGATTGTTCTGTTAGTTTCCAACATGGATTTAAAAATGAGACCTTGAGTAGCTGAATATCTACTATTTAACTAATTAAAATTTTAATTTAAAAAATGAGGTTTTTAACTGGTCTAGGGAAGTAAAAATGCTATTTCATCCCCACCACCCATTTCAGAATCTATTCAAACAGTAAAACCATTTCTACCATTCCAATATAGTAATAGACTGAACAGGTAGACAATACAAACTATTCTAAATAGTGCAAGTGAACCAGATTTCTTTATATTTAATAATATACAATCATAGTTACTGGGACTTCATTTATTTACTCATTCAGCAAGTATTTGTAAAATGCCTTCAATTAGGAAGATGCTATATTATATTAGGCAGTTTGAGAGTTCATAAAACTTACTACATTCAAAGCATAAGTGACATTTGATTATAATGCATTTTTATTTCTGTTTGTAAATAAAGGGATTTTCATTCGCTGTTTCATATCAGATAAAAAAAAGGGGGAGGGCTGGAGACTGGGTTTTGATTCCACATGTAAGGAACTCAGAAGTTTACATGCCATCCTGACAACATGTGAAAATATGAACAGACTGAAAAATCAACAACTCTTCTTGGGTCCATGAGAGAGATGAGGACACAGGGCAAATCACTGCACCCAAGACTGAAGAGATAGAAGTCAAATAGGAAGGCAAGGCAGAAGCACAAAAGCTGAAACACCTATGGTTACTAGTGCTGGGGCAGGATGAACCCTGCATGTTCATTAACAAATTGCTGTGGACTCAGTGGGGACAATTCTGAGAGTTAAAAACTCCAGGTAGACACAGTCATGGGAGACCCCCACCATTTTGTGACATTTACCCCCAGGAGCTCAACCAGGTTCCCATAGTAAATATCAGAGAAAACGCCCTTTGGGCTTCCAGTTGGGGGAAGGGAAGGGAAAGGGAGCCATCTTGAAATATACCAGAGCACTGTGTTCTTCTTAACAAGGTCTGCCTTCAGGGGAAGCTAGTTAATCAATCAGTGCCTAACCTGATGGGGTATTTTCAGAGCCTCACTGACCCTAAGAGAGGGGAATACCCAACTCCAGCCCCCTCGAGCTATCCTGTCCCACCTAAGAGAGGAGGAAAAAAACTGAGAAATTCTTGTAAAGTTCAAAGTCTAAAAGCATAGCCTCACTTAAAAACTGAGATCTAGGGCGCCTGGGTGGCTCAGTCGTTAAGGGTCTGCTTTGGCTCAGGTCCTGATCTCAGGGTTCTGGGATCGAGCCCCGCATCGGGCTCCCTGCTCTGCGGGAAGCCTGCTTCTCCCTCTCCTACTCCCCCTGCTTGTGTTCCCCCTCTCGCTGTGTCTCTCTGTCAAATAAATAAAATCTTAAAAAAAAAACCTGAGATCTAATCATAGGACTATAGAATGATTCTTCTCCCCACATACGTCACCACCACATTGTTAAAGGCCTATTTACAATAGGTCCTTGTACCCAGTACACCATGACCAGTTATCAACGAAAAATTACAAAGCATAACAAAAGGCAAAAAAGCACAATTTGAAGAGACAGAGCAAGCATCAGAGCCAGACATGGCAGGGATGTTGAAATTATCAGACTGGGGATTTTAAACAACTAGGATTAATATGCAAAGAGCCCTAATGAATAAAATAGACATCATGCAAGAATAGACGAGCAATGTTAGCAAAGAGATAGAACTCCTATAAAAGAACCAAAAAAGAAGTGCTAAAGATTAAAAACACTGATAGAAATGAAGAATGCCTTCAATGGTCTCATAAGTAGACTGGACATAGATAAGGACAAAATCTCTGAGCTTGTGGTTATCTCAGTAGAAACCTTCAAAATTGAAAAGCAAAGAGAAGACTTTCTGAAGAAAACAGAACAGAATATCCAAGGACTGTGGGACAACTACAAAAGGTTTAACATATGCATAATAGGAACACCAGAAGGAGAAGAAAGAGAGAAAGAAACAGAAAAAAAAAAATTTGAAGCAATAGTGACTGACAGTTCCCCCAAATTAAATTCAGACACCTACCCACAAACCAAAAAAGCTTAGAGAACACCATGCAGGATAAAAATCTACACTTACACATGTCATTGTTAAACTACAAAAAATCAAAGAAAAACAAAAAGTCTTGAAAGAAAGCAGAGAAAAATGAGATCTTACCTATAGAAGAATTACATCCAACATCTCCTCCTAAACCATGCAAGCATGAAGAAAATGGAGTGAAATAAAGTGTTGAGAGACAAAAGCCACCAACCCAGGATTCTGTACGCTGCAACATTATCCTTCAAAGGTGAGGAAATATAAAGACTTTCTCAAATAAACAAAAATTGATAGAATTTGTTGCCAGTAGATGTGCCTTGCAAGAGATGTCAAAAGAAATTCTTCAGAAGGAAGGAAAATAATAAAGGTTAGAAATTCATATCTACATAATGAAAGGAAGAGCATTGAAGAAGGAATAAGTGAAGATAAAATAAAAAATTTTTCTCTTATTCTTAATTGATCTAACAGATAACAGTTTGTTCAAAATAATGATAGCAACAATGTATCAATTACACACGCTTATTTATGTCTTATGTACATACAGGTTTCTGGATGTTCATGTATAAGTGAAATGAATGACAGCAATGATGCAAGGGAGGGAGGGGAAAAATTAGGATTGTTTTGTTATTATAAGATATTCACACTATTTATGAAGTGGTATAGCGCTACTTAGAAGTAGACTTGGATTGGGTGCCTGGGTAGTTCAGCCAGTTAGGTGTCCATCTCTTGATTCTGGCTCAGGTCAACATCTCAGGGTCTTGAGATCCAGCCCGAGCCCCAAGTAGGCTCCATGCTCAGCACAGAGTCTGCTTGAGATTCTCTCTCTCCCTCTGCCCCTCCCCCCATTCAAGTGCGCTCTCAATAAATAAATATTGGAAAAAAGTAGACTTGGATTAATTATAAATGTATATTGAGAACCCTAGAACAACCACTAAAAAATTTTTAAAAGAGCTATAACTGATACACTAAGAAAGGAGAGAAAATAGACTTTCATAGAATGCTCAGTTAAAACCACAAAAGGCAGAAAAAGAGTGGAAGACAAAAATAGGAACAAATAATGAGGGCAACAAATGGCAAACAAATAGAAAACAGCAACCAAAAAATGGTAGATATTAGTCGAACTCAGTCAGGTAAAAAGTAGTGCTTACATTGCTAGTGTTTAGTTTATTAAGAAAAAGTTCAAAAAAGCAAGGTTAAAAATAGCATGTGGCCACATATTTACCGTATAATCTCCTTTCTCTTCATTTTGAGTGCTAGAAAAATAGGATTTATGAGAAAGAATATAAAGAAAAAACGCTTTTTAAAAATCGATTTTAATAAAAGGAACTCTAGTCCTTTTGATTAATCAGAATCTCCTAAAATATGTTCCTTTGAAAACGTCTTCCCAGTTATAAAGGGCCGTTCACAAGAAAGGACTTCTATGGTCAAATCAGTCTGGGATTTGTTGCATTCTATAAATTCCTTACAATACACGTGAGCAGATCAAAGAGTCTGAAAAGTCCCACAGTAAAGAAAGTTCATTTAGCCAAATGTCTCCCAAGTTTTGGAAAGTGTGAACAAATTTTGGCAAAGAATGTGATCTCATAACTCAAAAGCACCAGGTTTTTAAAGGTGGTCGAGCAGAATTAGCTTAAGATGAATATGATCCATGTCTATATCCACAGTCTCTGTCTTTCCTGCCTTTTTTACACAAAAGGACTGGCCCCTCCCTCCATGTACACTTCAGTTGCCATCCCCCTTTTACTTTCTCCAGGACTTTATTCCTACATCATCTATTTTCTGGAGATGTTTTTCTCTGTTAAGATGCTGATCCATTAGTTACAGAAACGTTCTTTTGTAACTCCCATTTGGGAAAAAAAAAAAAATCACTTGAAAAATGTCAAGTTGCCACCTACTTCTTTGCTCCCTATTACAGCAAAATTCTTGAAAGGTTTTACTTTCAATATTACATCTTCTCTCTTCAACCTCTTCTAATCTGGCTTTCCTCCACATCACACTATTGACATCATTCTTGTCAAGGTCTCACAATTCCATGTTGCTAAACTCTGCAGACATTTTTCCATTCTTGTCTTAGTTTACACAGAACATTCTATATAACTGGCCACTCATCCCTTGAAACACTATCCTTTATTTCTGCAACATCATACTCATGTTTTTTACCATATCTCATCTCTGACACCTTTGATGACTTTACTGCATCCACCTGACCTAAAAAGTTATAATTCCCAGGTTCAGTTCAAGTTACTTTTGTTTCTCTAACCTCTTCCTAGAACATTTCACTCATTTCCACAGCTTTAAATAACACATAGTCTTAGCTTATGATTGCCGAATGTATAGCCCCAGTTGATAATTCTGTTCTGAGTGTTAATTTTTATAGTTAGCTGCCTGTTGACACCTCAGCATGTATACCACCTGCATCTCAAATGGTGTGGTATATAGAAAACTCGCTTTCCTACCCCATCCCAACTTCTGCTTCTGTATTACCTAACACAGTAAAGGGCACCTCCTTCCACCTAGTTACTCAAGAGCCATCTTCATTCTGTCCTTCCTTTATCCCTCACATCTAAGTCATTAACAAGACCCATCAATTTTTCCCTCAAATATTGAGCTTGAATCTGTTCACGTCACTCCATCTGCATTTCTACCATCTGAGTGTAAGCCAGCATCTTCTCTTGCCTGGCCAATTGCCATAGCTTCCTAGCTGATCTCTTTGTTTAGCATCCTGCTCCTTTCCAATCAATACCCCCCACAGCAGTGGCTTTTTATTTTTTTAAAAGATTTTATTTATTTATTTGACAGACAGAGACACAGCGAGAGAAGGAACGCAAGCAGGGGAAGCGGGAGAGGGGGAAGCAGGCTTCCCGCTGAGCAGGGAGCCCGATGCGGGGCTCGATCCCAGGACCCTGGGATCATGACCCGAGCCGAAGGCAGATGCTTAACGACTGAGCCACCCAAGCACCCCAGCAATGACTTTTTAAAAATGTAAATCTGGTTGACTCTGTCCATACCCCATTGCTCAAAATCCTTCAATGGCTTCCCAGCGAACTTGGAATAAACTACAGTGAACAAGATCTGGTTCATGTCTGCCTTGTGTCGATCCATTGGCCCCATTTCTCACCTGTGTTGGCTTTTCTGGTTTCTGTCCTCTTCTGGCACACATGTCCAGTTCTTCCCCTCCTGCTCTTTCCTCTAACTGGACTGCTATTTCCCGATTCTATCACACTCCCAAGTGTCTTTCTGAGCACTTGAAATCATCTGTATTGATTGTGTTTATTACTAAGGGGTGATGGTGAGTTAAACTGGGTATGACTTGGGTATCATTTGTCTTCTCTCCACACACATCCCACATACAGCCCTGAGGACAGAGATCTTTTTTATCTGGTTGACCACTGTGATCCCAATGCCCAAAGCAATTATGGCACAAAATAGCTGCTGAATTAATATTTATTGGATAAAGTAACAAATGATCTTCATTATAAACAAAGACTCATAAAATGTGTAATTATTTTTCAGTGTCCCCAAAAAGGTATAATCCTTGTGAATTTCAGTGGAAAGTGGGTCTAAGGAGGTCAGTCCAGTTTCCAACAAGAAAACCTAATTAAAAGTGGAATGTGGAACTTCTAAGGTGATATATATCCTTAGCACACCTGAGGTTTAAGTATAAAAATAATTCACCACCAATTTTTGCAAGCAATTTCAGATAAAAAGAAACATCTCATTGCAACCACATCTCTTTTTCAAATCGCAGCTCCCAATATCTTCAATTTAAAAAACATCCTAGACTCCAAAAATTCTTTCCTCTCTGCTCATTTTTTAATGTGGATCTTATTTTCACTAAAATGTAATTTAGACGTTGGCCACTTGGAGGCACTTTAGCCCTTTTATAGGTACTCCCTTCCTACAAACGCCAGGTGCCTTTCAAAAAGGCAAGAATTAATTGCCCTAAAAATATTATTACATTCTTAATTCTGACATTTTTAACTCTCCAACTCCTAAAATTCAAATGAGCTATTTCTAATCTAGGAAATTGACATTACTAACTCATGACATCGTCTTACTTGACTTGCCATTACAACTTTCTTCTGTCAGCTTTCTCATTAAGAGATCACAGCACTACCCATTTTAGGCTAATTTGCAACTAGGGCGAACATTAGAATCATGCCAGAAAATTTTCAAAATATGCATTTCTGAGCCCCACTCTATCCATTCAGATGCATTACATCGCAACTGCCAGGGGTGTAGCGTTATGTTACAAGTTTTTAAAAAGCTCTCTGAGTGCTTCCAACACTCTCTTGGATGAAAACAAAGCCCAATATTTTCAACCTGCCTTGCAGATATATATACATATATATGTATATATATCTGAAAAACTGTGCCTCGGAAGAGATAAAAATCTGGTTATCCCTAGGAATCTCCATAGGAAATATGGGCATTTCTTTGAAGCATCAGTCATCAAAAGACTGACTCAAAGGTCAGTCTTTAGTAATTCTTTAGTTATAATTGTCTTCTGTCCCTATATGTCCTTTGTCAAGGTTCTCTTTCCTAACGTGAGAAATCAGAGGGCCTGATTTCCATAGCCTGGTTTCCTGGTTTCCATAGCCACCTCTGAAGCTGGAGACCATGTCTGGTGAACACATGGAGTAGAGAGGTGGCTTGGTGAGTCCAGCTGGGCAGACAAGAGCAGCATCTATTACTTTGCCATCTTCTGTCTCCACCGCACAACATTCCTCTGCTCTGAGCAGGTAAATATGCCAACTGCATTCACATTCCAGTACCAACAATGCCATTAGCTCCCTTTGTCAACAAACTTATAAGTATTAGTGAACATAGTTGCTTTTCCTGCAAGAACATGAGCAGAACTGTATTTTGATTTTGCATCTTTTTAGCCCAAGCCCAGGAAGCCCACTCAACTCAGGAAACAATGAAGAGCATCATCTTTAATTCATTTCTCTTTGAATCTGGGTCTCATCCTGACAAAAGTGTGAGGAAAAATGTGCGTGTGAGTGTGTGTGTGTGTGTGTGTGTGTGTGTGTGTAGGTTCCACGTCATTCTAACAGAATTAATGATCACATCATGCAATCATATCAAGATAGTGGGATGTGTTGTGCTTTGGAATAAAAGTGGCATAACTTCCTATCCTGAGTCTCCAGCACATAAGTTCACCTGCTAGTGCCTCCACTTCCTCGCCCACAAAATGGAGAAACAGAAGTACATACCTCTATGGGGACTAAGTAAGATAATATGTTATGCCTGATGTGGTCAATTGTCCCCAGCGTCTATCCCCACCCTTTTCTATGCTCCTTCCTGGTCCACTGCATCTGGAAAGATAAATACTACATTTCTCCAACTCCTTGGCAACAAGGTCTCTGGATGTGAATCACACAAGGTCTCTGGATGTGAATTGTGTTCTGCCAACCAGAGCCAGAAGTTGGATGTGAGCAAGAGGCATGTTCTTTCAGCATCTAGCCATCTCTGTTGGCAGCAAGACATTATGAATAGGAGCTTTCCCTGCTGCAGAAAATGAGTCCGTTTTCCAGATTTTTCAGTGTTGTGAGACTTGAGGCATTACAATAGTGCTGGAACAGACGAGTGGAACTTCCCAGTGAATCGGTTCTGTTGACAATCATCCCAGAAGGCCCACCCAAAAACCTACCCCTCCAGTCCTTTCTCTGATTGTAGGGACCTCACTACCAGCCCAACCTACTTCACCTTTAAGTCTCAGAGTGGTTTCTATTTCCTACTGTAAACCCTAACACGGACATACAAAGTCCTTTCCAGAGCTTCTGGCACTTAAAAATTGCTTTTAAAATATTAGCTATTGTATTTATATTTGACCTCAATCGTGTTGCTTAAGCACACTAAGCCTGAGTTTCCTTATCTGTAAAATGGTGACCCACTTCTGGAACTGCTGTGTAGATAAAAGATGATGTGTGAAACCTGCTTAGCACAGTAAGCAAGTGCTCAATAAATTTTATCTGTAGTTATTAGTTTTATTTATTGCCATTGTTATTTTTATCAATGTACAAATCATCTTGATATTAGTCTTTTAGCTTAGGATTAAGCTAAAAATCTTACACACTATACAACACCATCTGGAACAGCATTGAACAGGTGTATGCTGATGTCTATGCTACTGCCATGAAGTAGATTTCTAAATCTGGTGATATGTTACACAGAGAGCCAGGCTAAATTTAAAAATAATAATAATCATGTCTCAAAATTGAATCATCTGATTCTTGCCTATTGGATCTTTTTTTTGGACTTTGCTATGCAACCACTAGAGGGTAGACAAGTACAGTGGAAAATCAGGATCAGGAAAGCCATACATTCTTGCTTTGCTTTTTTTGAAAGTGGGGACAAGCCATATTTTTCTAACGTTTCTCCTGTTGCAGCAACCAATAAAGAGGGTAGAATATATATGTTTAATATCTAAAGACACAAATTTCAGTTAAAATATCATGTGTTTATTTTAACTTCATGGTTTCATAGAATTAATAAGCACAGTATCCCACCAGGTACCTATATACATTTTAAAGCAAAACAACTCAACAACACATGCATAATTTTTTTTTAATTTAGAAGAGAAGTAAACAGTCCACGAGTCATTAGAACAGAGGCAGAAGCACACAGTGGTATCCTAGTGAGAATACCATGAGCCTGGAAATACATAAAAGGGGTCATTTACCCATTAGGTGCTGTAAGCAGTGCTTGGGGTTTATGAATTTGCCAAGATACTAGGAAAAATATGTGAGACTTGTAAAATAAAATTGACTCCCAACCTTGAAATACAAACAGCTTTTTAATTTATGCATACACACATGCACACAAGTTAACAAACCAAACACGAAACAACAAAAATCTTCTGGGATTTAGACTGAATACCATTAATAAATTTTCTTAAAATTGCCATCTTTACAAAACTGAATCTTACAATCCATGAATTCAATATTGTTTAGGTTTCATTTAATTCCTAAAAGATATTTTATAATTTTCTACATAGAGTTCTTGCACATATTTAGAGTTAGGTATTTGGATTTTTTATACTCCTTAAATAGTATCTTGTTCTTAAATTTAAATTTCTAACAGTTACTGGTATATATTCATACGATAATTTCTGTACCCTGGCTGTAGTCAGCAAACTTGCTAGATTCTTTTCTTAGTTGATACTAATTATGTGTAAAATCTCTTGAATTTTCTGTACATGTGATTATATCTTCTGCAAATGATGTCAATTTCATTTCTTATTTTGCTAACATTAATTTTTTTTCTTTTTCTTCCTGCACTGCTGGGGGCCTCCAGTATACTAGGAAATAAAGCCGTGACAGCAACATGTTAGCCTCATTCCTGATGTGAATGGAGAAGTTTTTAATCTTTCACCATTACATATAACATTTGCTGAAGGTTTAACAAACGTATTAACCTTTTTAATATAGTAACTTAGACTTTATTAATCCCTTGTGTGTTTCCTCTATTCAATTAATTGTTTTCTGCTATTCTATCATTTTATTCTTTTTATCTTTTTTGGATTTAATTTGCTGGATTTTTTCTAATTCCAATGGTGAAACAAAGGCATCATTGATTTTTAGACTTTTTAAATACATGTATACAGGACTTTCCTTTTTTAAAAAATTTTTTTAACATTTTATTTTTAACTAATCTCTATACCCAAAGTGCTCCAACTCATAACCCCAAGATCAAGAGTCACCTGCTCCACCAACTAAGCCAGCTAGGCACCCCCATATAAGACTTTCAATAACTATGGAAAGTGAGTTGGAAATAACCAATTTTAATTATTCAAACTGATCTCCCCAGCATCTTCTCTCTGAAATTAAATTCTTTAGTAGTTTTTTATAATATTGTGTAGTTAGAATCATTTTTCCAAGTCCAGAGATCTTCCCTTTCCTAATCCCCCACGTCTATTCTCTTCTTTAGTGTATGATATTCCATCTCAAAACACAGATACACTTGCTCCAATTCTTGCCTTGGAATACTACATGGCATGGCCATGTCTGGAGCCACCCCTTGCTCCACAGTAAACAGAACACTTGATCCTCTGTTAGCTTCAGAAATCCCATCCTGTGTATGAAATCTTTCCTCACAATTGTGGTTTTTGTTTCAGGGGTTTGTTTTGTATTTCTGTGTGTCATACTTTAGGGAAGATCAGAATTCTGGATGTTTTAAAGAAATTAATTCCAATCAATTCCTCTTTGGTTATCAGATTTCTACTATAACGTGAACCATGATTTCAATTTACAATAATGCCAATTTTGCTTTAATTCTGTGGCTGCATTATTCGGATCCTGTTGAATGAATCATGAGATGAATTTTCTATTAATGCTAACTTCCCCACCATAGAAGGTAAAACCAGATGAAGTCAACTGGTAACTCTCAGACAAAATGGTGGATATATTATTTGGAGTGCGGCACTTCCACAGCCAACTTTTTAGCTTGTGAAACATTTAACTTGGTTTCATGGTTACAGCCTGGCACTGACCTGGCCAGTTGAAAACGCATGCTCCAGATCACGGAGCAGACAGGATGTGAGAGGGTGAATGAGTCAGCGCATACCCACAAACTCCTTTAAGAAAAACAACTACTAGCATTTTGAGCTGGTATTAATCATCTTGGTAGTATAAAAGGCGACTCCTTTCAGATGCCAGCAGAGAGCAGGTTACCAAAGAACTACAATGGCCAAAAGTTTTGACAGAATGATTAAAGGAGAAAGCACTTAGTACAGCTCTAAATAAGGAGAATTATCCATAGCTGGCAGTTTCTGGAACAACCCAAATCTTTGGCTTCATTGGAATTCATCCAAGTAACTTTCTCTTAACTGTTGTCAAAAAAAATCACAACACTTTTCTCATTGTTCCTAAGGCAGATGAAAATCATCATTTCATGACTGCCCAACATTTTCTGGAGTAAAGCAGTCATCATATATTCCTTGAGGGTCAGAACTGCACCTGGCCAAGTTACAGGCATATAACACATACACAGACTCTCCCTGACTTATCATGGTTTTTGACTTTACAATGGTACAAAGGTGATATGAATTCAGTAGAAACCATACTTCTTATTTAGAATCTTGATCTTTTTCTAGGCTCATGATTTGCAGTAGATACTCTCTCACAATGCTGGGCTACACATCAGTCAGCTACACCCAGTCAGCCATACGTAATTGTGTAAGCAGCAAGCCCCACCCCCCAGTCAGCTACACAATTACAGGGTCAACAACCAATGCACTTAAAACCATTTGTTTTTCACTTTCAGTACAGGATCCAGTCAATTTCATGAGATATTCAACACTTTATTATAAAATAGTTTTTGTGTTAGTTGGTTTTGCCCAACTGTAGAAAAATGGAAGTGTCTGAGCACGTTTAAGGTAGGTTAAGCTAAGCTATGATATTTGGTAGGTTAGGTATATTAAATGCATTTTCAACTTACAATGGGTTTATTGAGATGTAACCTCATGGGAAATCAAAGGAAATCTATATAATAAATTGGTATTAAATTATGTATTTCATAACAAATTAATCTACACTATTTCATGAACGCTTAAAAAACAAAAGTGAAATATTCACAAGAAAATATTTTATAATGGTGGTAAAGGTTAAAACCATTTTAAAGGACCACTTGTGCTACACGAGACTATCACTCAAGGAAAAAAAATATTGGGCCACCTGGGTGGCTCAGTCAGTTGGGCCTCCAACTCTTGAGTTTGGCTCATGATCTCAAGGTCTTGAGATCAAGCCCTGGGTTGGGCTCTGCGCTCAGCAGGGAGTCTGAGAGCCTCTCCCTCTCACTAACCCTCTCCTTCTGCCCCTATTCTCTCTCTCTCTCTCTCAAAAATCAATACATAAATCTTTAAAAAATATTAGCACATAGTTATCCATAGCAGTTACTTTCTATAATGAGATCACACTACATTAATAAATTTCTTGATGATAATTATAAAGCACATACTTTCCACAAAAATGATCACCACAAACTCAGAATGATACAATCATGAGGTCATTTACAGCAGCCATTCAATGTGTATCAAGTAAATAAAAGAAGTTGTAAAACAAAAAATTGTAAACATCCAAATGGTAACAAATTTTACTTTCCTTGTTTCTATTTTGAAAATTTTTGAATTAACAGAAAAGTAAAAACAGTAAAAGAAACACTCATATGCCCTTTGTCTGTATTCCTCAATGTTAACTTTTTGTTGTATTTGTTTCTCTTGTAATATTGGGGGAGTACTGAACCATTTGAGAATTACTTGCAGATATCATGACGTTTTATCCCTAAACCCTTTAGTGAATATCTGCTAAGAACAAAGACCTTCTGCTATATAACAATACAATTACTTCACTCAGGAACTATAACACCAAAACAATGCCATTATCTAATATACAGTCTAGTTTCAAATTTTCCCAGTTATCAATAATGTCCTTTGCTGCTCATTTGTTATTTATTTTTCCTCTCTAGGTTACAATCAAGGATCTCACGTTGCAGTTAATTGTTGTGTCTCTTTAATCTGAGATAGTTCCCCAGCCACTTTTGTTGTTCATGACATTGACATTTTTTTAAGATCCAAACAAGTTGTTTTCCAAAACGTTCTACAATTTGGATTTTTCAAATGATTAGATTCAGTTTAAACATTCTGAACATGAATGCTATACAGATGAAATTGTGTCCTTTTCAGTGCATCAACAATTGTTATCAGTTTCTCCCATTGTACTTTTGTGCCCTACAGTCAAACTCTGCTATTACTCATCTCCTGAACCACCCAGGGGTTATTTTCTCCTGGCCTCTGCTAACAGTCTTCCTTTATGGAAAGCTTTCTCTATTCTTTTCCAACTACCCAAGGTTTTTATTTGTTCATTGTTCAAATATCATCACCACAAAAATTTTCTATACTTCTCCAGCCTTCAGATATATATATATATATATATATATATATATATATATATATATATATATGTATATATACATATATATATATATTCAAAATACCTATAGCTTTCTAAAATCCACTCAGTGTTTCATCATAATGAATTACTTTATAGCTCCTCTTATATTAATACTAATCTTTTTTTTTTTTTTTGAGAGAGAGAGAGAGAGCAGGGTGGGGAGGGGAAGAAGGAGAGGGAGAGAAAATCTTAAGCAGGCTCCATGCCGGGGCACAGAGCCCAAGATGGGGCTCAATCCCAAGACCCTGAGATCATGACCTGAGCCAAAATCAAGAGTCAGATACTTAACTGACTGAGCTATCCAGGCTCCCCTATTAGTACTAATCTTCTTGCAATCATATACCTTGTAATCCTGCTAGATCGCTACTCCAATGACAACAGCAAGCATGGACCTTGAATTCTCCACATCTGGATTTTATTTCCCACAGAGACTATCAGAAAAAAAATCCAATTCCTCCTCTTTCTTCAAAATAGTATTTCCTATTTTTTAAAAGAAATAGGTCATTGACTTGAAATAATCATAATAAAAATAACAAAAAATGGAGACAAACAGAATATCATATCTGCTATCTCAAGTAATTATAGTATTTATTTTTTATTACTTTGTACAAAAAAATTTCCAGAAAACTCAAAGCTTTATAGCTCCACATATACTCTGTTTGCTTTTGGGCTTACTTCTGTTTTAGTGTAGAGCATATTTTCCAATGGTAAATACTTCTTCTTTATGTCTTCAGGCTCATTAATGTCTAGCATCAACGTACATAATCACAGATGAGAAAATGCAGAAGTCTCTTGTTTTAGGCCTTGCACTGTCGTGGTTTCTTGTTGCTAGGAACACACAGAAACACTGCTGGCTACTGCAGATTCTCCTGTTTGTGTGTAACTAAATATGGGTGAATTTTCTTAAGAGAAAAATATTACCAATAAATGTTTATCTTTTTAATTATCACCATTATCGTCAAGTTGCTAAAGGAAAGACTGAATCAAACTATAACACAAATGATCTTCAAAATTTGGCTCTGACAAGCCATAGATGTTTGTCAAAGTCAAATATAATCCTGGAACATGGTTTATGTCAAGAAAACAACTGCTGATTGAACCTGCCATTAAGTGGATTAACCCACACTTTTAACAGTAACAAGCCTTACAGCCTTAACACCTTTTCAGGCTCATTGAGGGTGGGAGATGTTCTTGTAAAATCAGGAAATGTTAAGAAATACAACATTAAACAGATTTCAAAAATACAGAACTTTTCAGAGACTTTACTTGATGTTATTTTGAATTGTGAATCTACAAAAAGGGAATAGAGGATTTCCTACTTTTAAAATTTAATTGGAGTAACTTATGATGACTACAGAAGACATAGATTAAAACACAAGCATATTTGCAAGTAATTTGAGAGTCAGTGTCATTATAATGCAGAGTTGGAGGCAGACAACCTGTCAGTAATTACCTGTGTGAACTCAACAAGGCCTTAGGCAAAGGGCTTTGTCCCCATGCCTTAGTTTCCAATGTGTAAAATAGAGATAAAAACATAAGGTTATTGGGGCCCTTAGTGGCTCAGTTGGTCAAGCATCTGCCTTCGGCTCAGGTCATGATCCCAGGGTCCTGGAATCGAGCCCCATATCCCTCTGTCTGCCACTCCCTCTGCTTGTGCTCTCTCTCTCTCTCTCTCTCTCACACACACAAATAAATAAAATCTTTAAAAAATATATTTAAAAAAAGAATTGTTGTATGGTAGAGTATACAACTGTTGAATCATTATATTCTAATCAAATATAACACCTTATGTTAATTATACTTCAATAAATAAATAAATAAATTCATAGTGAAATTACCATATAAAATGAAAAGCACTCTATGAATATGAATTGATGTTATATTTTTATTATAATATCCCACATATGTTTCCTTGAACATTTACAATCTTTGCTTTCTCTGATTAGAAGTTCTATTCTCAGAGTCTACACTAGTACAAGATGAAATAAGCTTCCATCTGATACAGCTGTGTAACTACAGGACCAGGCCATACAACTAACTATATGACTATGTTTGAAAGTCCTTCTAATTTTCAATTTTAAAGAAATGCTTTCAGATAAGGAATACAAATATAAATTTACTTATGTTTTGACACGACGGAAAGATAAACCAAAAGTTATTTAAAAATGGTACTATAGGGAAAGAAACGGGAATAGAAACGGGATGTCTCTCTCTCTATATATTTACACTGGAACCTTAGAAATGTCTTATGTAATAAAAAAATATAATTATTTCCGAAATAAAAAGCTAAGCATTTCGTAAAAGTAATAAAATGGAAAAAAAAGAATCTAATTGCACATCAAATTTTTACCTAAACATACAGAGAAAAATCATTTCAAGTGACTTTAAAATGCAATACTTTTACTGTCCATCACGAGTGAGATATGTCCTAGGGATAAAAATTACCACAAATAAATCACAAGCTGCATTCAGTAACCTTATTGTTAATGATAACATTGGTATTATTCTTTTGAAGTCATTGTATGTTTATGGTATAGGATAAACCAAATAAGTAATTATGTACATATCATGTCACCAAGATTTTTAATATGAGAAGAAAAGTATAAAGCCAAGTAAAGTAATATATAGCAATCATACATTTGAAATGGAAATATCATTATGGATTCATTTTTTTCTTTTTCTAAAAAAATTTATATTTTCATTGTTATGGACTAAATGTTTCCCCCCCAAAATTCATGTGTTGAAGCCCTTATCCCCAGTGTGGTGGTAATTGGAGGGGGAACCTTTGAGAGGTGATTAGGTCCTAAGAGTGGAACCTTCATCAGAAGAGACAGGGGAGAAATGACCTCTTTCTCTTCCATGTGAGGACACAGTGAGACAGTAGCTCTCTACAAGGCAGGAAGCAGTCTCTTCCCAAACAGCAAATCTACTGGCACCTGGACCTTGTACTTCCCAGCCTCCAGAACGCCGAGAAATAACTGTTGTTGCTTAAGCTATCAAGTCTATGGTATTTGTTATAGTAGCCTGAGCGAAGACACCTACATTTATTTATCTTTTTAAAAATGCGTATTATATAAATACCTGTCCACTGAAAAGTTCCAGAAGCAGTGACAAGCCAGTAGCAATGACCACCTCTGGAGCCCCAATTCTGGTCTCTGAACTTTCTTTTCCTCCTCAGGAAACTGATTCCAGGTCTGAGTAGAAAAAATCCGTCAAATATAAAACTGCAACATCTTGTGCTGAAAAGCGAGAAAGCAATCAAAGTTGTAGAGGTCATAACAAAGAGGCAGAGGAAGCAATTAAAGCGGCTCTCGCTGGCTAATTTAAGAAACAGTTGGAGCATCAATAGAAATGGCTGGAAAGGCCTGAAAGTGATCTTATACATATATAAAATATGAGTCAGTAATTACACCAAAAGAAAATTTTGTAAACACACATTGGTCACCTTCAATAGTTACTAAGTTTCCCAAAAAATTGATTTTAGGCATGAACTCTTCTGCTTTTTCTGTGTAGAGTTTATTTCATGCTATACATGTTTCCAGGGTAACTGTTGTATAAAACCTATTACTTCAACTTTGGACAACTTGGAAATGCCACCGGAGCTCCAAAGCTCTCCAAAGCATCAGACATTGTTGAGACAGCAGTCAGCTTCTCCCTCTTCAGTCTTGCTCTCTATTCTCCCAAGTGCTCTCCCAAATGCCCTGGATGTTAATCTCCATTACATAGTCTGCTTCCCAAAAGACCTGCCCGTTGCAAGCAGTGATTGCCTTGTATGGTCTAAGAAAGCAAATACGAAGATAGGATTAAAGAGCAGAATCACTTTGTTGTCCATTTGGCATGAGAACTCTCACTGATGGCAGGTGGATCACAGACTCTGACACAAGGCAGCAGTGAAACTGGTAATATTTTCACTGGTTTGGCCTACCGATGGAAGGAAATACATTTGCTGGTGCCGTGTGTCAGACATTTGAGAAACATGGGGGAAATAGTAATGACCAGGAACAGAAGTGGGTGAGCTCAAGTGACACTCTAGAAAAAAAGATAAAAATTGGGAATGATTAATCTGCATTTAAAAGCTAAATGTAACAGCCATAAAGCCTCCCTGGTGATAGATGATAGATGATTGATAGATCATTGATAGATAATAGATAGATAGATGATAAATAGATAGAAGCATGTCTCATCTTCTGCAGTGGGAAGAAAGGCAAAGGAAGCTGAAAACAAGGCCATAAAAGTAACCAAAATTCCAAAGATTAAAATCCCAACCAACAGAGCTCTACTCCACCAATGTCAGTTTTTTGTATGGGAGAGAATGTGATTGTCACACATAGGGTGGGGATGGATATCTAGCTTGTTGGACCTGGCAATTCTAAATTCCCTTCCAAAGATATTGTTTCCAAGAGCAATGCCTAACAAATGCCCTGCACATCAATCTCCATCTCAATGTTTCCCTCCCAGGGAAATCAACCTACAATAGTGACCAATTATTGATGAGTATGAGAATTTTCTTTATCAAAGAATTCTAGCTAATAAATACAGAAGGAATTAAGGATTTGGCAATCACCAATGGCAGCCTGTAATGAAATTATAGATCTATCTAGGCCATCCACCACCATAACTAGTGACTAAAATCATTGTGTCAAAGTTTGATGGGGAAACTTTATCAGACTGGCAACACATTAACCCACCCTACTGATCAATCCTAATATCACTACAGATGAGACAACCTAATATTATATGCTCCTGTTGTGATGGAAGATGATATATTTATAGCAACATTTATGAAGTTTTTTTTTTCCAAAAGTTGAACCTGAATCTAATCAAATATGTAAATTGCCAATTTACAGGAAATATGGGTAAAAGAGGAATAAGTAAATATAAGCAGCCATATCCAGAATGTGAGAAATTCTTCAGGATAAATGAATCAATATTAATCACTTGATGATAAGGTACTTTTAAAAAATGAATTAATGTTTTTGAAGAGAATTATAATAATTTTCATATTAAGGCTTTAACAAATAATTTATACATAATAAATTAACATACTCACATTTAATTAAGAATTGTCACCATAAATGACTAATTACCCCAGAAAAGGCTAATTCCCATTAATAATGCAATGATATTATTTGATTTTTAAAAAAATGTCTGATAGAAATGTATTAGATTAAAAATTTACCAAAAGCAAGTTGATTAATTTACATTTAATTATAAGAATAGTTTGGTGAAAAAGTTATCCCCAAATGTTTGTGTTTCAAAATTTTTTTAAGATTTTATTTATTTATTAAGAGAGAGAGAGAACGAGCAGGGAGGAGGGGCAGAGGGAGAGAGAGAGAGAGAAGTAGACTTCCTGCTGAGCAGGGAGCCTGACTCAGGGCTCGATTTCGGGACCCGAGGATCATGACCTGAGCCAAAGGCAGATGCTTAACCTACTGAGCCACCCAGACACCCCTTGTTTCAAATATTTTTAATGTTAGTTCATTATAGAAAGTTTTGTGACACTTTTTGTATAAACACTATTGATATTTTAAAAATTTTTTTTAATCTAGTTGATAAATTGTTAATAGACTGTTAAGAATCTAACCTAGCAGTTTGGCATATTTCGATTTTTTTTTTACTTTTGACATTTCAGAGAGTATAATAATATAAAAATGATAATCAAAATATTAACTATCCTTATAAAACAAAACTATTAAATAAAATTTAAAAATTTACAAGAATAAAATGTAAGAAAAATACTCAAAATGTTGCAAACCTACCCATTGGACACCAAAGTTATCAATACCACAACCACAGTTTTTTAATCATCATCATTTCTATTTAATTGTTTTGTTCAACTTTAAGCCAAAATGCTTTCGGCTAAATTACTATTAACCGAACTGTTTTCTGCTGGTCATACAACCATTTCATTTTGAAGGTTATTGATTTTTACATAGATAGCTAGAAAATGTCATTGATTATGTGTTCTTTATGTGAATTAAATAAAAATCAAATTATTTCTAATAAATAGGGAAACTGTAGCCTCTAGAAATGTTGTTTCTGCTTGCAACGCCAAACGCTGGAAATGGGTTAATTGATTTGTATATATGATGTAATCCTCTCTCTCCCTCTCTCCCCACCCCCCACTTACCCAATCTCTGACACCAACCACTAAAGTAACAAAATTCATTAGGTCCCTGTCTCACAAAGGAGTGACTCATGAGTATATTCCAAAGTCACAGATGCTGAAAGGTAAAACTAGATATAGCACTTAACTGCAAGAAATTTTGAATGATGCTGTCACATTCACTATGTGTTGTGCACTGTTTAAAAAATTTCCAGTACTTTGTTGTGATGTATAACTCATGTTTATAAATATATGTATATACAGATAGATAATTTTCAGGTACAAATAATTTGTACTCAAGTTTGTTTGGTCAATGTACACATTCTCTAGTCCTTAGGATCCATGAAGATCAAAGCATTAGACAAGTCCTTGTTTCTCATCAAAGTTTCATTCTTTCATATTGACTGTAAACAATCCATGTTTGCAAAATATAGGTCTTATAATATCAGAGGCAGTTTTGCTTTTCTTTCAGTTTAATACAAACATCCTAGGTTGTCTGAATCTAATTAACATGACAAACTGCCTTACAAATCTAGTGTCCTCATCAATGTGTGAAAAATTATTTGGGGCAAAACACCACAACTATTTTTAAAAATCATTTATATATTCATATTCTATTTTTAATTTTGCTTAACACAGATGCTTAAGGATGCTTTTTGGGGAAAATAATTGGTTAGGAAATGCATAATAGAGTATTATCTGTCCCTCTAACAACTAAAATAGATCATGTTGTATAATTCTTAATGTGATCTCTACTTTGTTTTTAAAAATCTAGATAGTTCTGTATATAGACAATTTAAAACTATGAAAATGGAAACAAGTAATTGTTGCTGAAGCCTGGTGATGTGGCAGGCAGGCGGAGAGAGATCTCCCAAAGGTCAGAAAGCAGAGTGTGAATACATAACAAAAAGTACTGTGAGCACTTAAAAAGCTGGCAGCCAGACTTTGAAACAAAAAAAAAGAACTCCAAGGCTGCAGAAAATAACAGTTGTCCATATTTGTTCCTGAGTCAACGCTCCATATATTTATAGACAGAAGCCCAAAAGGAGGATGAAGGACACAGGATTTGCTGGTTATAAAACTTAAAAAAGTCATTGTTCTAGGTTCATGGAGGAGATGGGACCAGGAAGATCAGTCACAGGACCAGAGGAGCTCCTATGTCTGTTAAGAAGCCCCACTTGAGCTCCAGGGAACTGTTTAACCATTAGGGGGACCCCTCAGGTCACGCAAACAGTATGACATTACTCTTAGACAACCAACTTCAGTTTGGTGATCAATTCAGCCTGATCAGGCTCATTAAAGTCAATACTTAGGTAAAACAGGGAACTTTCACTGAAGTGAAAGTCATCATTGATCTCGTCATTTTCATATCAAATAGAGTTAAAGTTTAACACATTAATTATATCCATCAATATATCCAATATTCTATCATATATTGCTAACTAATTAGTTCACATGAACATCCATTTCCCAGTTAGATTATAAATTCCTCACAGGCTAAGATCACGCTTTAATATTTTTCTTTCTCCCAAAAGACTTAAAACAGCCTAGATATATATGATTTAATTAATGAGTAATCAGCTCTTCTGTTTTGGTTTTGCCCAGGAAAAAGTGAATCCCTTCCATCCACCCAGGCTTAACCCATCCATCAGATAGATCCGTGAGTTTGATATCAGTTCCATAGAAGTATTTAATTCATTGTGGAAAATTTTTTCCTAAGGAGAAATGATGAGTATTTGTTTTAAAAATAAAATAAAATGAAGAATACATGGAGCAGGAAGAAGAGAGGGAAATGGTGGAGGAGGAAGAAGAAAATGAAGAGAAGGCAGAGGAGGAGTAAAAGGGGAAGGAAAAGAAGTAAGGAATGGAGAAGAAGAAGGAATGGAGAAATGGCCATTACACAAAATCGGGAATTACAAAAAAGGTGTCAGGTAAATACCTCTCCGGATGACTTTTAAAAATTAGGATAAAGTTTGGCACTATATTTATTGATTCTCTCTATCAATAATTACCCTTAATTAAGATTTCTCCTTTGTGTTTCTAAACAAAGATAAAATTATAATTTTTTAAAGTATTATTTCATCCTCAATCCAATAGAGGCCATTCCATATACTGAGTAAATTCCAATAACACAAATATATACATTATATTCATCATACATTTGAAGATTACATGAAATAATATCAATATACATAAGAAAAATTAAGCACCCAATGTATATATGGGAGATGAAATGGGCCAGGTGAGGACAAGCGTCCAGAAGTAAGAAAACTCAGTCTGGATTCAGACAAAGAGACATGACAACCATGACGACTATCTGCAATACTTCTAGTCCTGTGCTTAATAATGTAAATTTTTTTTAAAAGTATTACATAAACATATATTAAATATTTATTGACTGCCTTATCTGTTCTAGCAATAAAATATATGTATATAAATACATAGTATATGGAAACAGGCAACTAATAAGAAGTGTAAAAGTAGGGGTGCCTGGGTGGCTCAGTCATTAAGCATCTGCCTCTGGCTCAGGTCATGATCCCGGGGTCCTGGGATCAAGCCCCGCATCTGGCTCCCTGCTCAGCAGGAGGCCCGCTTCTCCCTCTCCCATTCCCCCTGCTTGCGTTCCCTCTCTTGCTGTGTCTCTCTCTGTCAAATAAATAAATAAAATCTTAAAAAAAAAAGAAGTGTAAAAGTATATAATATGCTATATGTTGATAAATACTAAAGAGAAGCATAAGGCAGGGAAAGTAGATAGAAATTATGGGCAGGGGGTCATTATTCTAAATTAGATGGCCAGACAGGTGGTATTCGAGCTAAGATTTGAACGATGAGGAAGGAAGCCATGTAACTATTTGGAGGAACAGCATTCCATGCAAAAGGAACAGCATAAGCAGCAGTTCTGAGGGGAAAAGATGCCTAGTATGTTTGAGAAATAGCAAGGCGAGCAATGTGCCTGGAAGAGAGAATGAGAGAATAATGGAAGATAAAGGAGGGCACGGTGGACAGGGTCTTCCCTGTCCTTCTACTGACGCCTTTACTCTTGGCGAAGTGAGAACATTGGAAGATTGTAACCAAAAAAGTGAAGTTATCTGTTTATGGTGGAGTATTTTTGTGGCTGGTGTGTTGCAGAGTCCATGCTGACATGGAGAGACCAGTTAGGAAGCTGTAATTGCAACAGATGGGAGAGGATTGATGGTTTGGTGGTTTGGACCAGGGGACTAGGATGATAAGCAATGAACATAGCAAAAAAGGTTTGGATTCTTTTTTTTGTTTTAAGTTTTGTTTTGTTTTGTTTTTGTTCTTTTGTTTTTTGAGAGAGAGCACGCAGAGTGAGAGAGATCACGAGTTGGGGGGAGGGGCAGAGGGAGAGGAAAAAGCAGGCTCCCTGTTCAGCAGGGACTCTGAGATCACAACCCGAGCCAAAGGCAGCCGCTTAACCGACTGAAACACCCAGGCACGCCCCCCCCTTTTTTTTTTTAAAGAAATCTTTGGATTCTTGACTCTGCATCAAATTGTTTACTATCCAATTAGGAGAAAAAGTCTGGAAAACTTTAAAACCTAAAAATATTGTGTAAAACAAAAGGGAAAATAAATCATTTGTTTTTTTAAACCTCAGCTTAGAATAATACGAGAGCTTTTAGCATCTATTTCTTTAAAGTCATTAAGATTAAATTTCATTCACGGTCCTTGGTACCATGTTTGAAACAGAGAAGATGCCCCCGAAATATATCCTGAATTGAAGCGAATCGAATCAAGAAATTATCAAAGAAAAAGAATGAATTCTAGCTTCATGCCTGTAGCTGGCAAAGCCTGAATATCAGAAAGATATCTTGCTCAATTTCCCAGCCAGACCTATTCCAAGTGTGGTCCCTGGACCAGAGCATCAGCACAAGTGAGAGCTTGTTGTCTATGCAAATCTCAGATGCCATTTTACAGACCTCCTGGAGCAGAATCTTGGGAGGTAGCCCAAGAATTTGTGTCTTAACAACCTTGCAGGTGATTCTTAGAAACACCAAAGTTTGAGAAGAACTGCTCTCAACTACCCTCAAAATCAATTCAGTTACTTAGTTATATCCAGAATGGGATCCTGGACTTAGAACCACAGTTTTTTATTAAGGTATTTTTAAATCCAAAGACCACTAAATAATTTATGTATAATATAATCTTGTGATTTATAAATACACGTGTGTGTGTGTGTGTGTGTGTGTGTGTGTGTAATCACCCCAGGTATTCTTTCAAACTGGAAATCACCTTCTAGTCCTGGATAACAAAGCTCTACCTGTGATCCTTGTTATTACAGGACCTCTTAAACCTTTCCAGATACCCTTTACTCTAAGAATGTCTCCAAGAAGCAAAGACAGAAGCAGCCTTACTGGGAAGGCCTTGCTTTTTATCTCTTTCAAAACAAGCTATTATACAAAGTGAAACAACATAATAAGATTTGTTCATTTGCTTGCTTGATTTTTTGAACCAGGAAAGACTATCATTTCTAGAGGCTTTGCTTTTCAGCTCTTTCTGCATCCTGCTGGTCAGAATAATGAAGTGGAGAGAGGGTAGGCTTTGGGACCTGACGGGTGTTGGTTTGAAACCTGATTCTGCTTATGCTAAGCTCTAAAACCTTGGACAAGTTGCCTAATCTCTCTGAGTCCCAGTCCTCATCCGAAAAGTAGACACTGTGATAATAGATGGGTGTTTAACACAAATGAAGTACTCAACAAATTTGCATTCCCTTCTACCATCTCTAATTTATCAATAATTTTTATTTCTGGACCCCTTTCCTGAACCCTAGAACAGACATGGAAAATAGCCTTCCCTCCACCCCATCCACAATGTGAGGCATTGAGGAAATACTGATTTGGGGAAGTGTGTAGCTCTAGTGTCTTAAACGCTGGATTTCCAGATGCACTTCCCTCAGAACCACCCATAAGGAAAAGGAAGAGAAACCACTTCCCACAGCTGGGGCTTTTCTCATTTCCAAAGCTGCAGAAGAATAATCACAGCTCCCAGAGAAAGTACTGCCAGGGCAGCGGGCTCTCTTCTGCTACCGAGAGAGCATTTACGTAGCTCTTTTTTTTTTTTTAAAGATTTTATTTATTTATTCATGAGAGACAGAGAGAGAGAGGGAGGCAGAGGGAGAAGCAGGTTCCCAAGGAGCAGGGAGCCCAATGCGGGACTCGATCCCAGGACTCCGGGATCATGACCCGAGCCGAAGGCAGATGCCTAACCATCTGAGCCACCCACCAGGCACCCTACGTAGCTCTTTCGACATGAGAGGCCGTCAGCCCTACTCCATATTGATTGTCTGCAACCTACCACTTTAAGTAAAATCTTATCTTTTACAAAATAAAGAACATTAGTCTTCTACATTCCATACTTCTACTTTCTCAACTTAACATTTTGCTTGACTGATAAGAATAGAGGATATAGAGGGAACGACTTGGTGGTTAGTCAACAAAGAGCCACTTGCAATCCTGTTCACTCTAAACAGAATTCATCAATGTGCTGTTTTGGGTCAGGATCAACTTTCTTATCTGAACTAGAAAAATCTGCTCTTTTGTCTCTATCTTATAATACTTGTGAATGGCAAAGCTCACGTGGTCGAACACTGCCACACGAGTTGGTGTGTGGGAGGATGAATCCAACAATTAACTGCCAAAATTCTATGATTTTTTTGTTATCTCTTTGGCTCTGTTTACATTAAACTTCTAACATTCTCTACTTTGTGACTATATCGGACTTAAAAAGTGAAGAACTATAGAAATTACAGTACAAAAGAAATTAGTTCAAAAGCCTTGTGATACTCTTATTGTGTGAGAAACACTCTTGTTTGAATAGTAAAACACGTTAGATCTCTAGTTCACTTAACACACCTATTTTCCAAAGGGAAAAAGAGGTCTGGGTTTGTATGTGTGCTGGTGGGTAGATGGAGGGCAGGGGGTGGTTTTGCATAGATCGTGGGGCTTCAGTGGATTAAAAGAAGAAGAAGAAAAGAAAGAAATAGCTAACTTCATTTTACTTTCAGGCTAAATTCAATACAAAAATAAGACATCTGCTTGTCTCTCTAAGCATTGGTATATAGGCACATAGATAAAATATTACCAAATTAGATGCTATCTAATTTTTAAGATTTTATTTATGTATTTATTTGAGAGAAAGAGAGAGAGAAAAGGAGCAGAGGGAGGAGGAGAAGCAGTCTCCCCTGCTGAGCAAGGAGCCTGATGCCACACTCAGTCCCAGAACCCCGGGATCATGACTTGAGCCAAAGGCAGACACTTAACCCACTGAACCACCCAAGTGTCCCTGATGAACCCCCTCTTTTTTTAAGATTTTATTTATTTATTTGACAGAGAGAGAGAGACACAGCCAGAGAAGGGACAAAGCAGGGGGAGTGGGAGAGGGAGAGACAGGCTTCCCGCTGAGCAGGGAGCCCGATGTGGGACTCCATCCCAGGACCCCGGGATCATGACCTGAGCCAAAGGCAGACACTTAACTGACTGAAACACCCAGGTGCCCTTTTTTTTTTAAGATTTTATTTATTTATTTATTTATTTGAGAGAGAGAGAGAGAGTGAGATGCTATCTAATTTTTTTAAAAAACTTTTATTTATTAAATAATTGCTACACCCAATGTGAGGATCAAACTCACTCACCACCCTGAGATCAAGAGTCCCACACACTTCTGACGGAGCCAACCAGGCACCCTGATCCTATCTAATTTTAAATTTTTTTAAAAGTTATAGAAAAAAACATTTTCTTGTTGTTTGTCCCTTCTAAATTTTAAGAATTCTTCTTGCATTATAGGACCAAAAAAATGAAGCAGTCATTGACAAGAGGCCTTTTTTTTTTCTTTTCTTCTTCTTCTTCTTTGTTTTTTTTTTATTTACTCTGCACAGGCTGCTTTCAGTATAAAGTAAACGGCTGACTGCCGCTCATCATACCACTGCTTTCTCAACATCCACAAGGCAGGTAGCCTGGTTCTTGGGCTGGTTCAGACCCTTCTCAGTATGGAAGTAGGACCACACACTCAACATCAAACCAATTAAAATAATCTTTTCTACTAGCCCTTTTCCTTCCCCTTTCATCCCAGGGCCTGCCATCAATTCAAGTTCATTCATTATCATGAAACAAGAAACTTTTTTTTCTGTTTCTGAGTATTTTTCTTAATCACTGGTAATTAATTCATGCTTTGGCTACATGCTTACCAGTATAAATTAAAATATATGCTTCATAATTCCCAAAATAAGCTAAATAATAGGGTCGGGGCTAGTGTTAGTTGAGTTAATTCTACTTGGCAACAGTTTGGGTTTGATCAGCTTACAGAGATTTTTTTTTTTTCTCTCCTCCAGGATTCCCGAAAACATGCCTAGTTTACAAGAACAGACAAGTTTATTATTTCAGTCTGTGTCAGCACCTTGGACACAAAAGAGATTTGTTATATCACCCTTTATAAATACATTTAGCAACCACTATGCCAAGATTTACATTAGATTTTCTTTGTTATATAATTCCTGCTGATATACATATGATCTGGGTTGATTCCCATGGACAACTAGGAAATAGCAACTAGATTACTTGACTTAAGTAAACTATGCTCAAAACTCAATTCAAAGGGGTATATGTCTATAGCTAGATAGACTCTTGTAGAAACACACATATGGCTATACGTAGATATTTTACTATCTCTAAAGGAAAGAACTCCTATTTTATTGTTATTAACTTTCTCAATCTTTAAGTGTCTAAAGTTGTGAAATCACCTAAATATTCAAATGCAATAATTTTTATTAAGACAATCACAAAGGGATGGGATTTATATTTTTTTTCCTTTTTTTTTAAGATCTTATTTATTTGCCAGGGAGAGACAGAGAGAGCACAAGCAGGGAGAGTGGCAGGCAGAGGAAGAAGCAGGCTCCCCACTGAGCAAAGAGCCTGTTGCAGGACTTGATGCCAGGACCTGGGATCGTGACCTGAGCCAAAGGCAGACACTTAACCAACTGAGCCACCCAGGCATCCCAGGGATGGGATTTATATTTATTGTCTATTATGTACTTGGTTTCAATGTTTGATGCTTTTTATCTGTTATATCATTTAAAGTTTCACAGTATTCTAAATCTAACCATATAATTCAGAGTTGATGTAAAGCTATTATATCACCAATCCAATTTTCTAAGGAAGAAAGGGCACCCAAAGCAACAGGGCCGTTGGAAGCATCCTAAGTTTAAGATAAAAAGAAAAAACAAAAACAGAACACAATTTATGCCTTCACCGTGTGTTCTTGAACTCCAAATCCTTGTCTTTCACCCATAAATTGGGGTTATTATATGATGTGCTAATGAAGATTAAAAGAGACAATGCAAAAAAGTAGCTAGGAAATAGGGACTCGACGTCAGTTTGCTCCGTATTAGTTCTACTTCTTCCTCTCCTTCCTCTCTCCCTACAGCTTTCTCTCCTGTCTTATACTCTACTTCCATTGGATAGTTAACTAAAGGATCAGAAAATGGTAAAACCGAAAGCCGACTTAGTGACCATCAAGTGACCTCATTTAACAAATAAAGAGAATAAGTTTCAGAATGTTTAAAGATATAAACACAGCTAAGCAGTGGTAAATTCAGTTTAAAAAAACTCCATACTCAATGTCTTTTCCCTTGTATCTACCTAAAAGTACATAGCTTACTTAAAAATTAATGTGTTACCTTCTATCAAGCTCCATTACAAAGCTGTAATTGTCAAGACAGTATGGTACTAGCACAAAAACAGACACATAGATCAATGGAACAGAATAGAGAGCCCAGAAATGGACTCTCAACTCTATGGTCAACTAATCTTCAACAAAGCAGGAAAGAATATCCAATGAAAAAAAAGACGGTCTCTTCAACAAGTGGTGCTGAGAAAATTGGACAGCCACATGCAGAAGAATGAAACTAGACCATTTCCTGACACAATACAAAAATGGACTCAAAATGGATAAAAGACCTAAATGCGAGACAGGAATCCATCAAAATCCTAGAGGAGAACACAGGCAGTAACCTCTTCGACCTCAGCAGCAGCAACTTCTTGCTAGACACATCTCCAAAGGCAAGGGAAATATGAACTATTGAGACTTCATCAAGATAAGATATTTTGCACAGCAAAGGAAACAGTCTACAAAACCAAAAGACAACCGACAGAATGGGAGAAGATATTTGCAAATGACATATCAGGTAAAGGGCTAGTATCCAAAATCTATAAAGAACTGATCAAACTCAACACCTGAAGACAAATAATCCAATCAAGAAATGGGCAGAAGACATAAACAGACATTTCTCCAAAGAAGACATCCAAATGGCCAACAGACACATGAAAAAATGCTCAACATCACTTGGCATCAGGGAAATCCAAATCAAAACCACAATATGTACCACCACACACCAGTCAGAATGGCTAAAATTAACAAGTCAGGAAACGACAAACGTCGGCGGGGATGCGGAGAAAGGGGAACCCTCCTACACTGTTGGTGGGAATGCAAGCTGGTGCATCCACTCTGGAAAACAGCATGGAGGTTCCTCAAAAAGTTGAAAATAGAGCTACCCTACTGCCCAGCAAATTGCACTACTGGGCATTTATCCCAAAGATACAAATGTAGCAATCCAAAGGGCACCTGCACCCAATGTTTATAGCAGCAATCTCCACAATAGCCAAACTATGGGAAGAGTCCAGATGTCCACTGACAGATGAATGGATAAAGAAGATGTGGGTGTGTGTGTGTGTGTATGTGTGTGTGTGTGTGTGTGTGTGTATGTGTATATATATATATATACACACACACACACACAATGAAATATTACGCAGCCATCAAAAAAATGAAATCTTACCATTTGCAATGACATGGATGGAAGTAGGGGGTATTATGCTAAGTGAAATAAGTCAATCAGAGAAAGACAAATATCATATGATCTCACTCATATGAGGAATTTAAGAAACAAAACAGAGGATCATAGGGGAAGAGAGGAAAAAATAAAACAAGACGAAACCAGAGAGGGAGACAAACCCACAAGAGACTCTTAATCGTAGGAAACAAACTGAGGGTTGCTGGAGTGGTGGGGGGGGTGTAGGGATAGGGGTAACTGAATGATGAACATTGGGGAGGGTATGTGTTGTAATGAGCACTGAGTATTATATAAGACTGATGAATCACAGACCTGTACCCCTGAAACAAATAATACATTATACGTTAATTAATTGAATTTAAAAAAAAATAAATTTAAAAAAAGTGTTACCCTCCATGCCCCCTCCAATTCTAAACTTAATCAAGAATTCTGAAACACCCATGTGTAATGCCAACTATGATTGTATAGTTCTATGTGCTTCAAAAATACATATAGTGACAGCCTGCAATGGTGCCCATGTGTACTATTCAGTTTCAGACAAGTACTACTGTGCAGAAGTCCTAACCCACTGTTGCTAGACATTTTTCAAGAACAGACATATATCTCAATACTGATGTAATTTTTTTTCTGTTTTTTAAATATTAAGAAGGCTAAACAAACCACCTGTTTATGTTTTCTGCAATAATGGAAAAAGTAAAGAAACAAGCATTCATAGCATCTTCCACACAGCTTACTATACAAGGTCTGCACTCAGTAAAGGAATTAGGGGAGAATAAACAACTCTTTTCCTTCTGTTTTCTCTTTCCACTTGCTTTCATCTTAAATTGGGTAAAAAGTAAGCTTTAATGAGACTGTTCTATCATATTTCCCTTTGTACTCTGAAGTTTACAGCTCACAAATAGGAGCGTGGCAAGCATCTGTCAATTGATTCATTGGTTGTGGGACTGCTATCAATTTCCTCCCCCTCCCATACACACTAACTCCATCCCTTTATTCCTTCTTCAAACATTTATCCAATACACATTCACTGAACACCTGCAATCTTTCAGGCCCTGTGCTGGAGATGATAAAGAAACAAATAAGAAACAGTTTCTGCCTTCTAAGAATTCCAAGTCTAAAGAAAGGGCATGGATACATAACAAAATAACTCTTTTTTGAAAAAAAAACTAACTCTTTCTGATGATATGTAAGAGTTGTATTGGAGATGACTCCCTTTAAAGTGGCATCCACTCTCCTTACTACCCACCACATCTCACATTGCCACAAAAGAGCTCAGAAACTTAAAAAAAAAAAAAAAAAATGCAGCTGTCAGTAATGATTAACACGACGGCGAGACATGGTGCCTGAGAACGGATATAGGTGGTTTTATAAGGACTATGTGGTTGTGTGGGACACGCATGTTGAACAGAGACTGCAGACACTGACCAAAACTTCCTTTTGCAGGGTGCGGATGTAAATGAGCCTTGTGTGGAAGTCTTTGCTTCCGGAATAGGAAGATTGACTAACGGGTGAGGCTCTGTATTACTCATTTCAGCAATCATTTGCTTTTCTTGATGCAGTATATAAAACTTGTACAAGGTACAGCAAAGGAACTTAGTTAGGTCACCCACATTAATTTAGGACATGTTTCAATTGACTGATGATGCAGATTCTATCTGTTAAATTTTAGAACAAAGTCAAAGATGCTGGGCTTAAATAAACAGAATCTCAGATCAAAAATTACAATCATATGACAGTTGGGGGGAAATGATTCAGCAATTTTTATTTAAACTCCCAAAATGATTCTAGAGGAAATTATATTCTGAATATCTACTATTTGCATAGTACTCTTGTAGATGCTGGAGAGATAAAAAGACATATAAAACATGCTGCTAATTCTCAAAGAAATTGCAATCCAGTTAGGGGAGGAAACTTTAAGTATGTGTAAAAAAGAACAGCAGGGGCGCCCGGGTGGCTCAGTTGTTAAGCGTCTGCCTTCGGCTCAGGTCATGATCCCGGGGTCCTAGCATCGAGCCCCACATCGGGTTCCCTGATCCACAGGAAGCCTGCTTCTCCCTCTCCCACTCCCCCTGCTTGTGCTCTCTCTCTCTTGCTGTGTCTCTCTCTGTCAAATAAATAAATAAAATCTTTTAAAAAAAGAACAGCAAAACCAGGCAGCACACAATATATTGCCAAATAACTGATGTTGATAGTCAGAGGTACATATGTAGTTAGATAACAGTAGCTATGAGTTAAAGCAATCTAGAAAAAAAGTTGTACTTCGTGTGAGCTTTGGAAAGGATAAAATGAAGAATGAAGTGCTGTAAGGGAAAAAGGGGAGTGGAGCAAATGCATAGGAGGAATGCTTTAGGGAAGTTTAGGAAACAGGGATTGGATTCATTTGGCTGTGTGGAGGTACGCTGGAAGAAATTTAGAGCCAGGGTTGAGAATGCAAGTTGAAATCAGACTACCAAGAGCATCAGTGCAAACCCAAGGAGTTCAGACCTCCTTCCATAGGTAATGTTGAGCCATTGAATATTGTTCATCAATGGAGTGATGTGCTAAACCTGGAGATTTTGTGCAGGGTTCACACCAGGAGTCAGTTAGGACCAGGTGTATCGAAAGAGGTGTGAGAGCCCCATTTTGCTCATAACTTGGCATTTCTTCAAATGAATATATTCTTTAAATTGCTTGTTCCATGTCTATTTAGTAAGCTGTGAAGAAACTTTCTGAGTGTAGATTATATGCCACTTAATATTAAAAATAAATAAATTTGTTACATTCACTGACTAGAACATCTCCATTGTTGTGGAATTTTCTGGTTCTAAAGTTAAAAATTGTTGCCCACATTTCAGAATTCATGTGTTACTTTGTTTCCCTCTGTGATTCCTTGTAACATTCAAATTCTTGGCATAGGTTTAAAAATGTAGATAATAAAGCCCATCTAGTATCCCAGTAAATAGTGCTATATGGTACATTATTTTTTAATTATTTTTAAGATTTTATTTATTTGATATATATAGAGAGAGTACAATCAGAGGGAGTGGCAGGCAGAGAAGCAGGCTCTCCACTGAGCAGGGAGCCCAATATGGGGTTCGATCCCAGGACCCTGGGATCATGACCCGAGCCAAAGGCAGACACCCAACCAACTGAGCCACCCAGTCTCCCTATGGTACATTATTGATATTCATAATTTCGGTGCACTCAACTGCCTACCCAGAGTGACTCTCAGCTGACTGGCTTCAGAGCTGGTGAGATGGCTTTTTCTTGCACTGGGCCATTTCCTACATACATACTAAACCAAGATGGATCAATGTATGTGAGGACAAGTATGTTCAATGTCCATTCTTGGAACTGACTCTTTTGGCAGGAGTAAAACCAAGATTCATTTTGCCAGTTATGAAAATTAGAGAACTCAGTGACCTGACACTTCATTTTGACTTACTACACAGATATTGCAACATCACATAGGTAACCAGGTAACTGCCTAACCAGTCCACCTCTTCACCTGAATACGATTAAGATCACCCAAACTTTGCCTCTTAACTGTTCAGTTTAATAAAGTCAATTTTACAGTTCTAAAAGGATTGCCACACATCTAGTCAGAAACCAGGTAGGGCCATGCACTAGAATTCATATTTGCATGATCACAGACCCTGGTTCACCTAAGGAGGGGTTAAATTTGAGTATGTCATCTTTTCTGATCTGGTCCAGAACTTAGTAAGTTTGTTCTGGGGTCATTTCTTCAAATCTTACTCTTATCTGCTAAAAAAGCAGGTAGGCATCAGAATACTCTTTCTTGAATTTAATATTAAATCACATGAATTTATCATATAACCTTATTAGACTATAAAGTTCAACACTGAACCATCTGAAGAGATATGAAATCCATACATAATAAGGTACTGTAATCTGTAGTGTTGATTATCTTATTTTTAATGTAGAATACTATAGTAGATCAAAGATGCTGAAAGACCCCTACTCATTTCCTCATGATCATGTCAAAAAAAATTTCTAAAAAATAAAATTTACAAAACAAAATTCTAAACAAAAAGATTAATGTAGATTTTAGTAACATTGTGTTTTATTAAATATATTTTTTAAAGATTTTATTTATTCATTTGACAGAGAGAGACATAGAGAGAGTGGAAACACGAGCAGGGGGAGTGGGAGAGGGAGAAACAGGCTTCCCGCCGAGCAGGGAGCCCGATGCGGGGCTTGATCCCCAGACTCTGGGATCATGACCTGAGCTGAAGGCAGATGCTTAACGACTGAGCCACCCAGGCGCCCCTTTATTAAATATTTTAATCAAGAATTATTTTCTTTTAGGATTTATTTATTTATTTTAGAGAGAGAGAGAGCCCACAAGTGGGGAGAGGGGCAGAGGGAGAAGGAGAGAATCTCAAGCAGACTCCCCACTGAGTGCAGAGCCAGATGCAGGGCTCAATCCCACCACCTTGAGATCATAACCTGAGCCAAAATCAAGAGTCCAACGCTCAACCGCCTGAGCTACCCAGGCACCTCTTAATCAAGAATCCTTATTTGAGGCCATAAAATATACGGGAATGGTCATAATTAGAAATTTTAGTTCTCTAAGAGACCTCCATAAAGGACCTATGAAACTACTCTGTTTCAAAACTAATCATAGTGCATGTGTAGAATAAAATGATAAGTTGACAGAGGCTAACAATGCCATCTGAATGTTGTTCTGTCAGTTGTGAAGAATGAAATGGCCATTTCATTCACACACACATCAGAGATGAATATGAGAAAACCCACATCACCACCAAAAGTATATACCTAGCCAATAGCCTTAGGGCAGTGTCAGTAAGAAGTATTTCTTATAGCCTGCAAGCTAATAGAAATATTAATTCACTCTGAGCATGTCCTTTCATTCTGTTATACTTTTCCATCCAAAGATTAAACTCTGTCCACATAATCCTAGGTACATAGGAGAAGGGAAGCAAGTTTTTCCCTAAAAAGAGTCTCCCTTAACTGCTTTATCTGAGGGTCAATAGAAGCACCACACTGTGCAGCCTACTGTCAGCAGCCCCAAAATACAGTCTTCAATAAACAAGAAAAGTATATACACTACAAATTTTCCCAAAACATAGTTCCAGAAATGTGGAGTTTGTGAGATAACAATCCTGAGATCCTTGATTCTAAAGAAACAGAAACTATCCTGCTTTAGCAGGGTTGATTATCTTGTATATATAATGTACTATAAAAGAACTTACAGTGGACTTGGAGAGAGAAGATGTACAGATTCTGCCACTTTCTACCTGGGATATCCAGAAATAGTTTCCTAGATCTCAGCATTTTCATCTGTACATTAAGGATAATGACATCTACCTTTCCAAAAGAGTCACCAAATAAAATAATATACACCAAACATATTGTTTGTTTTTCCATCATCAGTGTTTAAAAAAATTCATCTGTATAACATATGGATGTCCAAGTGGATCCTTCATTCATTCCTTTATTTATTAAATGTTCAAAACTCACGAGATGCTAAGAATGGCATTAGACATTGAATGCAGGTTAGTGAATAAGTGAGTACATGCACGCATATATTTTTGTGTAAGTGTATTATGTGTATGTATTTTTACAAAAATTACAACTGAAATAGGTGTACAACAGAATAAGGGTTGAGTGAAGGACGGGTCTCTGAAAGTGCTTAAAAAAGTTAGGGAAAGTCTATGAGGAAGTGACATTTCAGCCAACATTTGAAAGATGGGAAAGAGTGAATCAAGTAAATGGGGGTGGGAGTGAAGAGGTGTGTTAACTGTGAATGGATGACTTGGCACTGAGGAACATTTCAAACTTTACCACTTCAGAAGTAATGTTCAACAGCATGTGTAACTAAGAGAGCCAGTAATTGTTACAGGAAACAAAATTAAATCACACCTCTTGCGTTTCTTTGCTCTTTCCTCTCTTTACTTCCTGGGCATCAATAATCACTCGATATGTGTCTTTTGAGCTCTTACTGATGACTCTAGTGTTTTCCAAAGTACAACCATTATCCCCAGAGATAAGTGGCTTTAAAAGAGACATATTCTGGGGCTCCTTCCTGGAATTACTAAATCACACTATCTTGGGGAGGGGCCCTGGAATATGCATTTGTAACAATTTTCTCAGGTGACTTTGGTGGGCAGTAGAAGGTGAAATCTGCTAGACCGACATTTTGTGCTAAGACAGACATTTTGTGTTCCCTGACATGAAGACTTCACAATATAGTCTGGGTGATTAAGACCTACATACTTGAAAAGATAACTAACACAACATTTTATTAGGATACATGCCAAAATAGATGTAACCAAAAATGGCTGAGGAGCTCAGATGTTGACGATCAAGGGAAATGACAGCCTTTCAGCTCCAGTTAGTGGACACCTTCCTATGATAGACTCTGTAAAGTGGGAGTGGGGCTAAAACCTTATGAATTATATGAGACTCATGAAGGAGCACCAAGACACTTAGCTCAAAGGCCAGGTAACATTTTAGAAGTTCTAATCAGTATTTGGGGAGTATTTGTGCAGCAGAGTCTTGCCCAACATCTTCAACAGACAACCTGTGAAACAGAGGGACATCGAGCAAAACACCAATGGACAGAACACAGGGGTGCCAGGCCTGCATCTCAAACCCCACTGGAAAAACTGGGGCAGGAAAGGTGATCTGAATCACTGCAAACTCATCATCTAAAAATTTTGCCTGTCTCTTGAAACCTTGTTCTCCCATTTCTGCCAAACATAAATAAAACTTCATTTATGAAATTAGAATTGTTTACCCTTGAGGCAACTCTAGGCTTGGAAAGGAGATATGCTACATCCTGTACCAGGAAAGGCTTTGACTCAGTGTTTTGTTTTGTTTTGTTTTGTTTTGTTTTTAAGTAATCTCTGCACCCAACACGGGGCTCAAACTCAGGACCCCAAGATCAGGAGTCGCATGCTCTTCTGACTGAGCCAGCCAGGCACCCCTTTGGTTCAATATTAAACAACATTACTGAACTACCATTATCTACCTCTGTTTCCCAAATTGATACCTAGATTGAGATACTTTGCTGAGGAGAATTTTTACCTTGACGTTTCTTTCTCATTTTAATCTCCAAGGTCAGTTTGGACTTGGTTTGGAGTGGATTTATGATCTCAGAGAACCACAATGCTCTTTACTCTTTTCTATGTTAAATAATCTTGCTGACTTGACTTCAGGTCTTCAAATAATATTACCTTTTGGATGCTATATTATAAAAGCAATCAATATTGGCAAAAGAGATGTTGACAAGCAAGTGCAGAATTGAAGAGAGGACAACCTGCCCCACCGCCTTCCCTCTTTCTCCATATCCTACTCTTGGTCCCCTAAGTAACTTGATAGCCCAGGATTTTGCGGAGCTTTCTTAGGCATGTCTCCAACTGCCCTTCTGCTGACGCTTGTTCAGGTAAGCTTCTAGGGAGGTATGCCACTGCCAACTTCCAACACTACCAACATATATCCAATTCCAAAGAGTATGAATGAATTATTGAATACAGAGACTTGATATTCTACTTTGGAAAGGTTTTCAACAGCTGGTTTATTAGTTCACTGACAGATATTACCACAAAAGTCATCATTTTTAGGACTTTATGCCTTTTTGTATTTTTCCAAAAGTCAGGAATGCCATTACCTCTCTATTAAGACCCAGCAGAAAATATACTTCTGTGGCCTTTTCAAAAAGTCTTTACCTATTCCTGACACTGGTTCATAACAATGGGCTCAGAACCATATTTCTCAGACTGTTTATTGGTTAGCTATATACGTGTATCTGTATATCTAGCATTTATGTTTTCAGGATGTTAGAGGCTTTGAATTCAGAAAGTTTGGGCTCCATCATTTACTTCCCGTGTGTGTTTAATAAAACCACTTAAACATGCTTGGTACTAGAATTTTCTTCTATATAATGTCACTAGTAATATCCATGTGAGGCTTGTTAGGAAAATTAAGTGAGAAAATTAATAAAGAACGTCTTATACAGTGCTAGGTACAGATTAAGTGTTCAAAATATCAGCTGAGCTGGTGAAATCAGAATGACCAGTGTGACTTCCGGCATTGTCACTTCTGGCAGAATTCATGCCCATAGCAATGGCTGAGTTATTTGTTTTGTTTTGTTTTGTTCATATACTAAAAAGAGTTCTTGTTTCTCAAAAATTCCAGCCAAGAAAAAAAATGAATATCTTTGTTTTGATTTCCGTGCCCTGAAAGTTCCCAGATAGAAATACAACATGAGCTATAAACCGCCAAATCCTCAAAGTTCTACCACCTACCAACCAAAATACAGAATTTTCCCAATTCTTCCTCCTTCTGTATTCCAGGCAGTTAGTGAGAAGGTGCTCGTAAAAATAGTAGTTTCCCCTTACACAGACCCATTGACCTTTTCCCCTTTCTAAATGTGTTTCCCTCTGCAACATTTGAAGAACTATAATGTTTCATCTTTCCCACTGAATAGCCAGTGATTACGTAGGTAAGGTGTTATCTGAAATACTGCGAAAGAAGAAGGGGGTAGAGAAACTTTCCCTAGGAAATACTATTCACATCACTAGTTTAGCTGGAACACTGTTGGTACACTAAGGGATTGATCTACCTCTACTAGAGAAGTGGGTGCGTTGGAAACATTAAGATCCCAGGTAACAAGCTCATAGTTGGAACAACACTGGCAAATAAGAAATTTGAAATAGAATACTATTAGGACATTACTGTGAAAAGACAAACTGAATTTGCTTTTCAAAAGTTACCCTATAATTTTTAACACATGGACCATAGAGAGTGAGCAGTAAAAAATGTTTAAAAGTGTGGGGGCACTTAAGTGGTGCCCTTGGTTAAGGTCCAACTCTTGATTTCAGCTCAGGTCATGACCTCAGGGTCCTGGAATTGAGCCCCGAGTCTGGCTGCATGCTCAGCATGGAGTCTGCCTGAGATTCTCTCTCTCCTCTCCTTTTGCCCCTCCTGTTTGTACTCTCTCTCTCTCTCTCTCTAAAATAAAGAAATAAAATCTTTAAAAAATAAATGTTTGAAAGTGTGGCCATGGATAAACTGCCTAAAATCTGAATTATGAGCAATGACATGAGAGCCAGAAGCCCTAACATTTAATTAAGAAAGAAAAAAATTAATCATTACAATTTAAATGAACATAGGATTTTTACTGGGGAAGACAGGAAAATATTAGCAGACAATGGAGAATCAGGATAAAAAAGAAAAGGGATTTTTAGAAACTTAAACATGTTACCATATTTTGCTAATGATCTAAGGATCTTCATATTTCAAATTCCAGTGGTTAATCATCATTCTTTCTCTTACTCAATCTATCAGCTGCATAACTCATACAGACCTCTTCCTTATGAAAATATCTACTTTCTTCACTTGGTTCCAAGAGATCTCGTTCCCCATTCCTGTCCCCTGCTTCTTTACTGGACCACCTCCCTCTTTCCAGTTTCTCAAAATTGAGCTTCTTCTCTATCTGCACTTTGTAGGCACTCTAACTGAGTCCCATATTTTTGTAAATGTCCTCCAAGTTTATCTCCAGTCCTCACTTCTCTCCTTAAGTCTAGACTTCTGCATCCAACTCTATTCAATCTCTTCTCTTGGATACCTAATGGGGCTTTTTAAAAAAATTTTTTTAAATTTTATTTGAGAGAGAGATAGTGGTAGGAAGGGTAAGAAGGAGGGAGAGAGAGAATCTTAAGCAGGCTCCATGCTCACTGTGGATGCTGGTCTCTGTGCTTCCATGTTTATACCTCTTTCTCCCATAAGTCTATTCTCCAGAGCAAACAAGGATTCTTTTTAAAATACAAATAAAATCCTATAATTTTCTTCCTTGGAAACATCTAGTGGCTTCCCATCTCACTCACTCACAAACACAAACTCTTTAGGTTGGTCTACAAGTTCTTCCATTATCTGACTATGCCTTTCATCACCATCCATTACTTCATCATGTCCTTGGACTTGCTGTTCTTTCTGTTCCCTGAAATAGTCCTAGAACTTGCATTCTGACTTCTTTCATGTCTCTGTTCAAATACCAGCCTTTTCCTGACACCTGCGCCTTACTCTCCAACATTATACTTTACTTTTTTTTTTTTTTTTTTTTTTTTTTTTTTAGAGAGAGAGGGAGAGCATGAGCAGGAATAGGGGGCAGGGCAGAGGGAGAAGGAGACAGAATCTCAAGCAGGTTCCACACCCAGGGCGGAATCTGACTTAGGGCTCAATCTCATGACCTGAGCCGAAATCCAGAGTTGGACACTCAACTGACTGAACCACCCAGGAGCTCCTGTCCTCTACTTTTTAAAACCTCATGGCTTGGGTGCCTGGGTGGCTCAGTCAGTTGGGTGTCTGCCTTCAGCTCAGGTCATGATCTCAGGGTCCTGGGATCGAGCCCCACGTTGGGGTCCCTGCTCAGTGGGGAGCCTGCTTCTTCCTGTGCCCCTCTCTCAGCTTGTGTGCACTCTCTCTCTCTCTTTCTCTCTCTGTCAAATAGATAAATAAAATCTTTAAAATAAATAAAATAAATAAAATAAAACCTCATGGCTCATATGTCATTATTAGGCATTATATCATTTATTTATCTATTTGCTTATTGTCTGCCCCACCACTCCCACTAGAACGTAAGCTCCATGAGGGCAGGGACTTGTCCTGTTTTCTGCTACACTTCCAGTGTCTAGAACAATTTCCAAAACATGATGGGAAACTAATAAATAGTTTTTGAATAAGATAAATTACTAATAGAACATGGGTAAAGTATTTCTTTAGTAAATTACACATGACTTACAATATGGATGCTGTAAATCTCAATGAATTCTCTTGATTTTATAAAATCCCCAGCAGAATTCCTACACAACTGGCTGGTGATAATGGACAAGGTTCTGGAGTCCACTCCTATTTGTATGAACAACATACCACTTACATACAAATGCAAGTGTAACTTACATCAATAGTAACTAAAGATGAACACCAACCAGCTCATTTTGAACTATAAACTAATAAAATGTCATCAATAAATCTGAAGGCACATAGAGCCAAAGAGCTCAAGAAACTAAACAAATACAAAGAAACCGCACAGAGAAAAAGCAAATGATTAGTATTCACACATGTGGTAATCAGCCTGGGATCACAAAACCAAGGTAGGAAAAGATCAAGGCAAATATCATTTGATTCACCTCCACATGACCAACCTACACAGTTTCCACAGAAAATAGAAAACTTACTGAGGCCATCTATTGTCTTTCCTCTAGAGTTTTCAGAAGATACTATGAGGTCTGCTCACTAAAATTTTCAGTGAATAGGTCCAGGAAGAAACATTTTGGAGGACTCACTGAATGACAACATAATGAATCCAGTCTTCCTCACATGCCTTAAAAGGACCATAGGTGTTCTAAAAAAAAAGTCATCCATAAATATCAAGTTAATTGTCCTTTAAAAATCCAGGAACTAAGAGATTCTCACCATTAGTCACTTTCACAAGCTCTCTCATTTATTTCTGGTCAAGGATCAGGGGAATCATGAGATGATGGAAGGCAGCTGCTCAGCTTCAAAGACAAATACTGGGGATTTCTCAAGGACAATCCCCTTCTCTTGAGCAGCTTCAAGCACATTTAAAAACAAGGCATATGCACAGAGGTACATACACACACACACACACACACACACACACACACACACACACAAATGTGTAGAATCATGCTCACTCAGATATACCACAAGAGATTACAGGATCATTCATGCATCCCTCTAAGTTTTGTTTTGTTTTTTCTGATTTATCATTTTCATGTTTTGGAAAGGATAATTAGACTAATATACCTGAAAATTTGGGTACTTGCACATTTGGGAAAGGTTCAATCATAGAAAAGCAGGATGTTAAATATCACCAAGGATTTTTCTGTCTTTTTATCTTTCATTCATATTTCACATGCTGAGTGAGAACAGAATCAGAATGTTCCCCCTCTTCAGCCTGGGTCCTTTGGGGTGCCCATTACCAAAGAGTTGCTACAGGCCCATGCAAACTCTTGAGCTAAAGGGACACTGGGCTGGCTTAGTCGAGAGAGCATGTGACTCTTGATCTCAGGGTTATGAGTTTGAGCCTCATGTTGGGTGTAGAGATTGCTCAAACTCTTAAGCTAAAAATAACTATTATAAAATAATTATTAAACATGCCACATAACATGGTTAGGGAGCATGCCTTTTAATCTCAGGGAGAAACAAAGAAAAGACAAGAATGAAGTTAGATAAACGAGTAGTAGGAAAATGCTATGCAGGACTGAATAAGTGGTTGACATATATTCTAAGATAGTTTCTCATTAAAAAAAAACTAAAAATAATTTATCTCACTTTGTTTTGACCCACCTTCTTTTGGTGACCTAAAATAGGGACTGTAACTTTTTACTGTTGCTTATCAAAGACTGTAATTATACATATATAATCAAATAGGTACAAAATATATTCATTTGCTTATTAAACAAATATTTATCGAATACCTACTATGTGGTAAGCACTGTTCCAGGCACCAGGGAAATGGCAGTGGACAAAAAGACAAAAATAGTTGCTCTTATGGGACTTATATTCTAGTGCGAGCAGACAATTTTTAAAAATTAAGAAGTAAATATAAAGAATATTAGATGATTTTAATTGCTGTAGGTGAGAATAAAGCAGGGAAGGAAAATAAAATGTTTTGAAGAGTTGCAATATAAATATGGTAGTCAGGAAAGACTTCACTGAGAAGAGATAAACAAAATCTAAAAGAAGTAAGGGACCAAGTCATCCAGGTGTTCAAGAAATAGTCTCCTAAGTAGGGGAAACAATTTGTGAAAAGGGAATGTACAAAAGGCAGAGTCAAGGAAGAAGTGTCAGTGGCGTGAAGTATTCAAGACATAAAGTTAGAGTGATTATAGAAGGTCTGAGTGCTTAGAGCCTTGCAGGGCTTCCTAGTGACTTTGACTTTGCTCTGAGTAAAGTACAAAGTCAGTGAATGATTTTGATCAGAAGAGTAAATAATCAGTTTTTTTTTAAGTCTCACTCTGGCTGCTATACAGAAAACAGACTAAAGGTGTGAAATGAAATGGAGGATTAAAAAAGGAAGGTTGGAGAAGAGGTTATTGCTATAATCCAAGCACTGGATAATGATGGCTTAGAGCAGGTTGGTAGCAGTGGAAGTGATAAGAAGGAACCAGATTCTGAATATTTTCAAGACAAAGCTAACAGGATGAAGTACAGACTGGATGTGAGAGGTTATCAAGATTGACTCTAAAGACTGTGGTCTGAGCACCTACAAAATGGAATTTTTATATGTCCGCAGAGATCAGAAAGAATTGACAAGAGCAAGTTAAGAGTGATGGGACATATGGACATTCTAATTTTCAGACACCAATTAAACATTCAAGTTAAAGGGAAGAATCATGGGAAAGAGAGATTTAGGGGATTTACAGCATGTAAGTGGTATTAAAACCATAAGAATGAATGAGATGATTCAGGAATTAAATCAGAATAGAAGAGAGATTCAAGGACTGAGATTTCGACCGCTCCAAAATTAAGCAGTCAGGAGCTGAGGAGGAACCAGCAATGGAAAATGAAAAAAAAAAAAAAAAAAAAAGCCCATGAAGTGAAAGGGAAACCAGACTTGTCCTGGAAGACAAGTAAAAAAATCTTTCAAAGAGGAAGTGATAATCAACTCTGTCTGATTTTACTCATAGTTCAGGTAAGAAGGGGACTGAGCATAGATCTTGGTTTCAGTGACAGAAAATCTTGGTGACATAGACTAAGGGCAGTTTCCGTGGAATATTGGAAGCAAAAGCTTGACTCAGAATAAAATGGAAATAGAGAAATCAGAGATAGGAGTAGAGTTGCCTCTATGATGGAGATTTACCATAAGAAAGAGAAAAATAGGTGCAGTGGTTGAAAGGGAGTAATAAGACCAAGAGACGCAACCTTTTTTTAATGGGAAAAGAAAATTAAGGACTCAGTCCATATTTACATACTGATAAGAAAGATCGTGTTAGCAGAGAGAAAATTGCAGAGAGAAGAGGATTTCTGGAGGATTATCTTTCTGGAAAAGAAAGAGGTAGTCCTGGGGTTCCCTGGGGGCAATCCTTCCATGGTAACAGCAGAGAGAGTAGAATACGCAATCCCAGAGGCCAGAGGTTGAATGGATGAGGTAGTGGGAATTTTCAGAAATTCTCCTCTAATTGCCTCTATTTTTCCCAGTAAAACTGGAAACAAGATCACCACCAGGTAGTAAAGTTTAAAGAGTAAAACTCGTAGTTCTAGGGAAAAACAAAAATAATGTCCAACGAGAAAGATCTGAGACCTGCTGTCTGTTTAAAGACAAACATCTGTGCAAGGACTCAAGACAGGACAAGATGTGATGATGTACAATCCGACGTACAATTTCTGTCTCTTCACAGACCGTGTGAAGAGACAGAGACGAAGAGAGCCACGCATTTAGAGCCATGCTTAAAGGAAATGAAACTCAGTCGAGCTAGGTCAGATCTGGCTGTTCACTTCTGCCTCCAGTGTGTCCAGATTCAACCGCCCCCACCACCAGGTTTCAGTTTTACCCCCAAGTAGGTCTTGTGTACTTAGACATGTTTATTTGGCAGTGGGGGGAGGCATGTGAAAAATGGAGGAGTATTATTCTGTTTATTTGTTTTTAATGAGGAATCCCCATTTCCAGGTTCTTTATGTTTCTGTTACAAAATCATCAATGCACCTTTGCAGAAAACACGTTGCATTTCACAACTGGCCGAAAGTTGACTGCTTTTGCATAAACTGGAATTTTCTCATACTTTAATGGAGAAAATTGACATGTTCCCTTTTGAATTAGAGCAAAACAGGTTGCATATGGACACAACAAAAGGTTTGTTGTGAATGAAATGAGTCACGTTCTGTACATATTTAACTATAGGTTATTTCTTGAACTCTGATTTGCTTATTCATTCATTCAGCAAATAAATATTTATTAAGTACCTACTGCATATCAGGCACATAGTATACAACAGCGAAGAAACAGACAAAGATCCTTGCCTTCATGAAGCTTATTGTATTCAAGAGGGAGAAATATAGATAATATACAATTAACATAACACATAAAATGTTAACTAGGTAAGAAGATCCTAAGTACACAGAAAAAAATGCATCAGAGGAGGAAAAATGGGAAGACAGCTTTCTGTATGAATGGTGTGGTCAGAGTAAGTCTCACCGAAAAACTAACATTAACACAAAGATTTGTAGCAGATGAAGGTGAAGTCATAGAAGTTCTCTGGGGAAGAGAGTGCCAAGCAGAGAGAGCAACAAATACAAAGGCTTGGGAGAGAGAGAGTGCGGGGAATGTTCCCAGCAGCGTGCAGGGGCAGCTTGAGGGATGTGAGTGAGGAGAAGAGAAGTAGAAGAAAGGACCGGTTACATTAATTGTGGGGCCCCATGCAACATGAAAATGTGGAGCTCTTTGTTCAAAATTATTACGAATTTCGAAATAGGGGCGCCTGGATGGCTCAGTCAGTTAAGCGTCTGCCTTCGGCTCAGGTCATGATCTCTGGGTTCTGGGATCGAGCCCCCACATCAGGCTCCCTGCTCAGCAGGAAGCCTGCTTCTCCCTCTCCTGCTCCCCCTGCTTTTGCTCTCTCTCGCTCGCCGTCAGATAAATAAATAATATCTTTAAAAAAAAAGTATTTCAAAATAACTATAGCAGAGACTTAAACCGTGCATCCACACCTTCTAAGCACAGAACCTCGTGTCACTACACAGGTCACACACCCACGAAGCTGGCTTTGGCAGGAGATAAGGTCAGGCAAGTCAAATATGAAAGTGAGGGAACATATTCGGGGGGGTTTTCTCGGCCCTCTTAAGAACTTTGACTTTTACTCTGAGAGAAATGGCACATCATTGGAGGGTTTTAAGCAATCTAATACAACATCCGTGTTGAAATTAGTTTGGGACCCCAGGTGGAAGCAACAGACTGGTTAGGGGACTATTCCAGGTGAGAGGTGATGGTGGCTGGATCCAAGGACAGTGTTCGTGGAAGGGGTGAGAAGTTCCAGACTCTGGAAACACCTTCAAGATGAAACCAACAGGATTCATGATGGGTTTTGTGTCAGGAGAAAGAAAACTTCAAGAGGAATAAAGAATGACTCCAAGGTTTGTGGCTTAAGGAACAGAAAAACAGGAGTTGCCAGGAACTTAGACAAGGAAGTGTGAGAGAGACACATGGGGTGGTGGTGGAGATAGATACCAGGAGTTCAGTTCTCAACATGGAAGTTTGAGATTCCACTTAGACGTTTGAGTAGTGAAGACAGTGACCTGGCCCTTGGCAACATGAGTGTGGTATTTAGGAGAATGGTCAGGTTGGACATATAAATGCGGAAGGCAGTTTCAGGATCCCCATCAACTCCTGAGAGGTGTCCTCAAGAGCGGGGCTGCCTGGGCTGGGTGAAGACAGTAAATACCAACAAGGGGTAGGAACACAGGACAGAGGACGAAGTGAGGGGGGCCATAAGGCAGTTGTATGTGAGGCATCTCTTTGAGGAGCTCAGAAATAATTTGAGAATAATTTATAGGAGAGGATTAATATTCAGTAATTACAGTGAAGGAGGGTCAGACTCACTGTAGTTTACTTCACTGTTTATTGATGAGTGATGTCATTTTTACAGCCAGCTTGGTAAAAGATGCGTGTACATATATTCTAGTTCCAAATGGGGACCAAAGGACTGTGTGTTTATCAGCTGATTTCTTTGAAATTGGTTTCCTGCCAAAATGTTCTGCAGGCTCAGGAATGTAGTACCACACCATTTCTCTAAGCTGAGTGAACTGCATTGTTCTTTCCAGTCTTCTGCCAGATCTCCTTTTTCCTGCCGTCACCACAGTAGGAGGAATGAGTGGAAAAAGAATTTTCAAAATTGGAATACGAAAGGAACACAGATTTCCATTCTTAAATGATACTTTATACCTCACTCTCCTCTTGTACCTCAACAAAGAGGAAGAAAACCTACAGGTGTTACTACTTAATAACTCATAATATGGGTTGAAATAATGTTGACAGTGCTGATAATTTCAATGTAAAATAGAACTTATTTTTTTTTCCTGAAATCTGCATTAAATTTATTCTCCGTTTTGAAGACAGCCTCTATTTTGGGGTTTATGAATGAGTGGAAAAAGGTAAATTCATCTAACACACAAATGGAAGAGGAAATGTGTCCCTTTCATGTCTTTAAAAATATAATTATGTCCTCCAGGTTCAAACTGGGTATAACATGAGTAATTATTTTATGTGTTTGATAACAAAACTCTAAAAACATGTAGAAAAACGTTCTAAAAATTTATAATGCAAAAAGAACAAAACTACTTCAGGATTATATCATGTACATGTTTTTTGTTCATTCTGATAATTCATATGAAATAGAGTTTCTCAATCTCAGCACTGTAGACACAGGAGCCGGATACTGTTTTGTCGTGGGAGGCCATCCTATGCATTGTAGCACGCTGACCATCACCCCTGACCTCTCACTACTCCCTGCCAGTCATGATAATCAAAAATATCTCCTGAAGGTGTAAAATGTCTCCTGGGTGACAAAATAACCCTTGGCTAACAACCAGTGATACAGACTCTATTACTTTACAGATTATAATAGAGAACTAAATTCATCTTCATAATACATTTTGTTATTCTTTCATTTTGAGCAACTACTTTGAAGTCAGCAACCAAAGGAGGACAATAAAATTTCGTCAAGAAGATAATGTAAAGCATAATCTTATCTTCTAAAATTTTAAACGACACCACGCACACTGTCATTTGATGCAGCACACAAATTATCAGTTATGTCAGTGTTATATTTCTCCCACTCATAGATGACACAGTTGACTAATCTACTTCCTTCTTCAGAAACTCAACAGCCTAGAAACAGCAAGTATCAGGCGACTTTTTTGTTCACTTGGTAGGATCTATGTCTCACTAAGCTGGGCAATAGGCAGGAAGACCACAGAATTGTACCATAGATTTGCTTTTAATCTGTTTTAACTGTGTACAGATAAGAGCTTAACTTTGAGCACACTTTGCCACGGACATGTTTTAATACAATTCCTTTTCATGTCAGACTTTTAAGAAGCTTTATGTTACTTGCTTCCATTTCCATTTCATATGGGAAATGCAACAGTTAGAAACTTGTAACTGGATCATAAATAAATCCAAGCTATTTGTCCACCGCATTCTCATCTCTTGTTTTATGCTTAAAGAAAAGCTACCATTGGACAGAATTCATGCACATAAAGCATTTCTTATGAGGACTATAAGAAGAGTCTCTGTAGCAAAGCCAGTTTTCAAGACTAGATGAACAAGCCTCTTATTTTGAACAATATTTGGTACAAGATAATACCAATAATTGTCACAGGTTTTGATTAGTTCTTACAATTCCTAAATTTACTCTTGTTGTAGCTAAACTTTGACCCTGTTTTGTTGACTTCCAGTATATATGAATGGTCTCAAAAAAAAAAAAAAAGGAATAATGGACAATTTGATGTTTGGAAGTAATTCTGAGACCATGTTTTATTCAACAGATTTTTTTTTTAACTTCCTCTACTTATTGTATAATTTTTCTAGACCTCCCACACTTTTGAAGGCATATTCCAGACAAGGATATCCAGGTGGTGGCATTTCCAAGAAAAGTGATATAAATAGAAAAAATCTTTTTTTAATTTATTTTCATGTTGTTTTAATGAGGAACCAAAAAAAAAAAAAAAGAAGAGGGAAAGCATTCTTCCTCCCCTCGTAGGCAGGGCAGATGAGAAAATAGAGAAGCAGTAAGAAGTGAATACTTTCTACTGTCAGGGAAACGTGATCAGATATTGAGACAAATGGATTTTCCTGTGTTCTGCAAAGAGAAACTTCTTCATTCTTTTGAAAGTTTTCAACTTTTTAATTTGATTTTTTTTTTGGTGAAGGCAAAAGGATTTATTAAAAAACAAAAACATTTTTTTCCTCTTTAATTAAAAAAAAAGTATTCAACAGCCAATGGTCTGAGGAAGAGGAGAAAAAAGGAAAAAGCAAGAAAAGCCACAAAGCTCCAGCTGCACTTAGTTCCTGTTTACTCAGGGCATCTGGTGACGTAGGCTTATTGTATTTTGAATTCACGTGTTAGAAACATTCATTCAGAGAGGAAACTGGCTTTAGCATAATCTGCAGAAGAAAATAGCATTCACAGAACTGTTATTTTAAAAGGTGCACAGAAATCTGTATTTCTTATTTAAATGAACTTCATTTTAGCTAGAACTAGCCAGAAGCGGGGGGAGGGAATCAACAGATGTATTTTATGGTAGTAACTTCTGATTTTAAATTTGAACAAAGTTTTGTCAACAATTATTGGAACCTGAGAAAGAGTCAAACATCAAAATCTGAGTAGCTGAGAGTTTTGGGTCTCACTGCTCAAAACAGGGGAGCTGGAAGGAAGAGCCTTGCTTTGCCTTAGCCTTGCTTTTAGGTCCCTGACCTGGGAGTCCAGTGATCTTGTTTCCCTCCAACCACACCTCTGGGGTGAGTCTTAAGCAGCTCTAGAGTAACATCAACATTAAAATTGAGATCCCTGAGGCTAATATCGGGAAGGAAAAAATTTTCATCCATCCTTTTTGGCTGGTAAATTGATATAAGGCAAATTAACAGGACAAAACCAAATTTAATCATGTAAATACAGAAGCCCCATAAGAACCTGAGACCCAAGGACAATTTGGTTATTTGAGGTTTTATATGCCAACCTGAGGTAATGGGACAGGGGCCTGGGGCTTCAAAGGGGAGGAGGGTGATTCACAGGACAATAAGAAGAGCAGATGTTTGGTATTGGATGTTTGTCCTACCATAGAGATAGCTCATTCAGATAAGAAGTTACCTCCGGTGATAGCTTTCTTTTGGGGTCAGCCCCCCTATCTAAATTCATTTAGGCAGTTAAGGAAGTGGTAAAAGGTTTTTTTTTTTTTTGAGTCCACTGGGTCTCTTTTTTTTTTAAAGATTTATTTATTTATTTGAGAGAGAGAGAGCGCCCGCACAGGTGCGCGCACGAGCATGGGGGAGGGGCAGAGAGGGAGGGAGAAGCAGACTCCCGGATGAGCTGGGAGCCGGGCGCAGGATTCAATCCCAGGACCCTGAGACCATGACCTGAGCCAAAGGCAGATGTTTGACTGACTGAGTCACCCAGGCACCCCAAGTCTGCTGTGTCTTGCCTGCCTTCGGCTCAAAATAATCCACATGCCAAAGCGGCCTATTTTGGGGTCAGGTATTTTGCTCTCCTCAGTCATACCTTTGAAACTTCCCCAAGAAGTGTCAGTACGTAAATTTGAGTTGGTAGATTGCTTCATCTCATTGAACCGGTCTCTTAGTCCTGAGAACAGGTCAGTTCAGTCAAATGGGGCGTCTCATTTCAGGAGGTGGTGATGCAGATGTGTTTCCAAAGTGAGACCTATGGCGCAAGCAATTGGGTATTTAATAAGAGGCATTTCTATGGAAATAAAAGAAACACAGTGGTTAATGATTGGAGCAGACTCTAATCCTGGTTTCTGAGTTCTGAAGGCAGTCGGTTGAGAAGATTGCCAGCGGTCTGGCTTGAAGCATCTCAGATGGAGTGGAGGCTGGCTTTGGCAGTCTGACAGATTTTCCTGGTTTGCAGTTTGAATGTCTCTGGTGATCGTTCTGAGTGGCCACACAGCAACAGGCATGAAGACTGTCCACGCATGAGCTATTGTGGTGATTTTTCTTAAGTTTATAACAAGTTGTTCACATTTTGTTTTGAAGGGCTTTGCGGGGAAAGGGCAGCTTTTGTTCTTAGTGATTCCAAGCCAAAAAGATGGGAGAAAATTGGGTGTTAGTTTGGAGAGTTGTCACCAGCTATGAGGTAACTGGAAGGATTCAGGATCCAGTACAAAACCTCAAAGACAATGAACAGCACTAGAATAGTGATGAAGGATAGTTGGAAGGTAGGGGCTCCTGCTCTAAGAGGAAACCACCCTTAAAAGGATTTTACACCACCCTGGAAGGAGCCCTCCACCCTTTCCCATGTGATAGACAGATGACAAAAACCTGTTTGTGTGACAGGTTCAGTGAGGGTTAATCAGATTAAAACAGCCTGCCAACAAACCCATTAAAACCCCTAGACTGAGAAACTCTGGTGGCAACCCTCTTGGGTCCCCTTCCTCCTTGGGAGCTTTGTACTATTACTTCGTTACTGCTCAATAAACCTTTCTTTGCTGCCCACCATTCTGTCTGGTCTACCTCTTCATTCTTCAAAGTGGCGTGACCAAGAACTGAGGGCACCGATGGAGAAAAAAATCCTTTAACAATGGTTTCTACTGAAACAGTTTTTTTCTCTCCAAATCATCCTCATTTCTATCAAAGATAGCCAACTTAAGACTGATGTGTTTGCAAATTAAGTCTAGTTTCAAGAAACTTGGCATGATTATTTATATAAGTGCAGCAAGAGTAGTGATCGACCATATAGGCTTTGTTAAATCTGCTTTGATGGAATTTTTCATAAGAAACCTTAGACTGAACTTTTAAAAGCCTCTGAAGGCTAAGAAGCCATGCCAAGGACTCACCATCAGACCTTGCCTTCGATGTCTGTAAATGTGGGTGAATTCCTCTCTTCTTGAAGTGCCCCAAATATTTTGAGATTCCTGAGCCTGTCAGAAAGTGACCTTCCTTACTCACCTGATAAGGCTGCTAGGAACTCTGTAAGCAAGGTACCAGGCCATTTTTTCCAAGGGGCTTTATTGGCTCCACAAAGTCCACCTTAGTTCCTTAAAGCTATCTGGTCATATCTGAGTATATGAGTATGTCTCTCAAATATGACCTTCCAGGCATAGCCTAGGTGATATAACCAATGTTTCCAATTGTGTCCTGTTACAAGAAGAACAGATTCTTATTGAAGTTATGTAAATAACTATATTGCCATGAAAATAAGAATACTCACTAGGTTACCGAATTCCAGAGGGATCAGATCAGGTTAGTTGTTTCGTCTTTGTTCACAAAGATCTATCTTATCAAATTGTTAATAGCTTAAGAGAAAAGAGAAGAATTCCTTAAATCTGCAAAAACAAAGAAGAACTGGCAATGTTTCAAAATAAAGTCATAATAATTACAGTCATCCTTGTCAGTTTATTCAGTCCCATGTAATTAACACTTGTTCTGCTTGAACCCAGTTTTCCACCTGTTCTGGAAATTCTTACCCAGCCAAATTTCATAATCTTAAAGTTATCAGAATCCTGCACTTGTCAAAAGGCCTTTCCTTGAATCTCCTTGAAGGTGAAGTACTTTTGCAGGAACACTCTCAAAAAGTGCCTGTGTAAAGCAATAATTGTCCATAAATGACCAAAAGACTTTACCTGCCCATTCTGAAAGAACTGATGAGTTCATTGTAATGGAATTGATAACAAAATTTGGTTATTTCTGTGACATACAACATTTTAAGGTAATAACTAGAATTGTGACTGATAACATTATACCAGGACATATCAGATTTTTAGGAATTTCATACAATTTCTAATATATGTACATTAATAACATTTATCCACATAACATGACCTAAAAAGGTTCATCATCACTTCCCAGATAGCTTAACATACCAAATAAGCCTAAGTAGTGTAACATCTCTCTTTTTATAAGGAGAGAGAACAAATATTTTAAAATGTTTCAGGAACCATCTGGAAATTCTCAAATTTAATTTGAGGTCAAAAAAGACTTTATTTAGAATTTGATTTTGGGAAGTTTGTCAAAAAATATTAAAGTAGTTAGAGACTTGACTAATAGAATCATAGCTCATTATGAAATGATAATTATCTATTTAATGAAAGTGACAAGATTTTAAGGGCAAACACAAGAGATTACAGTTATGAACAAAACCAATAAAAGACGTGATAAAGCACAGAAAATTATAAAACACAGAGCTTTTGCTTTCTAGGCAGATTACTTAAAAGGTAAAGAAACTTTCACAATCTGTTATCAAAAGCAGACCAAAAGTCCAAGAAAATCTTCTTTTTTAAGAGAGAGAAAACCAATTCTAATTTTATACTAGCTTACTTTTGACATTAAAATGTATTTAACTTAAATTTATTCTAACCTTCGTCAACTTGACCACACATTAAATTCCTTTTCAAAGATTCCTTCTCCACAAACCTTCTACAACTTTCTTTCTCTTCAACAAAAATATATCTCCATTCCTCATAACTTGTTTTACTAAAAACACATATACTACCTTCTTAGCATGGGAGATTTTTCCCTTATTATATCTAGTAACTTTACACATACTAATTAGAATTCTTAACACTTAGAAATCATAATTTCTAATGAAAACTAAGAATTAAGCAATTGTGAACTGTTACATCAGCATTCTTTAGACTGGCAAATTTATTAATACATTTCAGAATTTCTAAAGACATATGATTTCTCATAGTACAAATTTTTTTTTAATGTAGCACAAAAACACGTTTACTAATAGACCCAAATATCTTTTAGTTCCTCTGTAAAAGGAAACCAAAAAATGGATAAGCCTATGTTTAGCAATTGTTTCAGTATTTTATCTTATTTGGAAATGATCTAAATATTTAAATGACTATCCATCATTTAACTTAGCAATACCTTAATGTTCCAGATTATCAAAAGATTTGGGGAACCTATTTCAAAAGTTTTACCTAAAAACTCTCATCATACTTACATCCATTTAATTTATCTGGTCTTAACAATCATACTCATACTCCTAAAGATTTTGTTACAGGATTTCTTCTCTTTCAGTGTCTGTGGTTCTTGGTCACGCCTCTTTGAAGAATGAAGAGGTAGACCAGACCAAGAGTGGTAGGCAGCAAAGCAAAGTTTATTGAGTGATAGTACAAAGCTCCCAAAGAGAGAGGGGACCCGAAAGGGTTGCCACCAGAGTTTCTAAGTCTAGGGGTTTTTATGGGCCTGTTGGCGGCTGTTTTAATATGATTAACCCTCCCTGCGTGCCTGCCACCAAATCAGGTTTTTGTCATCTCCCTATGGTGGGAAAGGATGGAGGCTCCTTCCAGGGTGGTGTAAAAATCCTTTTAAAGGTGGTTTCCTCTTGGGGGGCTGAGGGGGACCTTGTCCCTCCCTGCTTTTCTTCCAACCATCCTTCATTAATTTCATGAACCATTAAAGCAGTTAGCCATCATCTTAAATTATATTCCTTGCTGACAAATTTTGTAACATAGATAACATGAGTTTATATGACTAACAACCCTGGTAGAATAATAGTATACTTAATGCTAATAACTGTAAAGACTTGTCTGTATTAATTAAACCCACAGATTTGGGCGCCTGGGTGGCTCAGTGGGTTAAGCATCTGCCTTCAGCTCAGGTCATGATCCTGGAGTCCCGTGATCGAGTCCTGCATTGGGCTCCCTGCTCGGCAGGGAGTCTGCTTCTCCCTCTGACCCTCTGACCCTCTTCCCTCTCGTACTCTCTATCATTCTCTCTCTCTCAAATAATAAATAAAATCTTTAAAAAAAAATTAAACCAACAAATTTAAGCTTGTTTCAACACCAAACATTTTCCTAAGTGATATGATCCTGAAAAGCATTTAAGTTAGTTTTTATTATATTTTTTGAGAATTTTTATGAATAATAAATTTATATAAGTGCATGTTTGTTTAAGCCAATCAAAAAGAGCTATTTTAAAAATTATGTTTGGCAATCCATCCAGAGGTAGGAAAATATCACACATCTACAACATATATATATAGACATGCATAATCACACAGAGACATAGAGGCCTTACAGTTACCAGTATTTGTGAAGAAGATTTTTCATTTGCCCAATTTCCAAATACGTGTCTCCATATTTTTTTAATCCTGATAAAAAACCTCTCCCTAAAGTTTGAATTTGAAAAAATGGCTCTTGGGTCTAGAGAAGATGAGGGCAGAAAATCTATATCACACAGGGATTATTATATTTCTTTGTACCCACTTTTTCATTTGGTCTTTTCATAGGTACCAGTGAGACAATTATTTAGAATGACAGCTCTCTAAAAATTATTTCACATATAACCAGTGCAAGAAGATCCCTCCTCTGGCCATTGATGAGCAGGATCTTATTAATCTCAATAGCGATTCAAACCAATAAGCCTTTCCATGGCTTAACCAAAGGTGCAAGAAGCATCTTCAAAGGAGCATGCAAAAGCTGCAGCCCTCACAAGATCCAGAAAGTTCATGCCCAAAGAGAGTCTAAGAAAGTAAAAGCCCTCTGTTGTTACAGGTGGTAAGAAGGGTATAATGAAAATGGTATCTCTGGTTTCCCACAAGACCATGACACTTCCAGTCCCAGACCCACTAATCTATAACACCGGGCAGATGCTAACTGGAATGGGATTTTTCCAGCACTAACTAAGCAAGAGAGTTGAGACAACAAAAGCCCCTAATAGATCAGCACCCCTTATGACATCTCTCCTGAAGCTGGCACAGTCAGACACAGAGAGTCCTGCTTGGGATCTTGTCTCTTGGAACCCCAACCTATTAGATTGGTCACCAAGATGCACCCTGGTATGTGCACCTTCTGGCTGGGAGAACAGAAAGGATGTTCTCACTGGTCACAAGACCAAGCTCTCAAGACACAGAACAAGACAAACAAAAACCTCATCCAGTTCTTCTTATATGCACATTAATATCTTTAGGTAAGGCTTGGTTCTCTTAGAGCCAAACTAATACCTTAGAGGGATGGGCGGCTGAGTTGGAGATTGAGTAGTGTTTCACAGCGCGCCTCATTGCACAGAATTATTTTTGAGGTTGGCAGGTGACCTGCTGTCAATCTAACCCACTCCCCTAGCCTGGGAGTGTTTTGAGTTAGGTGGCAGGTGCCCCAAAGCTCTGACGTGCTGAACCCATGCCCAGCAATTTTGCAGCTTTGGCTTTCAAGTGATCCATCAGCGACAGTCCTAACCTCACAGGCATGTTAACCCACAACAAAGTTTGTCTAAACAGATAGATGCTGGTCTGGTGAGAATCACAACCTCATCCGTCTGTGGGGCTGAATCAAACAGCAGGCTTCATAGGACCTATGCCTGCCTCTACCCTATGGTTTCCCTCCTTAAGACAAACAACACAATGGGCAGAGACAAATGAGGACAGTGACCATCCCTGGAAGGAAAAGGATCAATAAAAATCAACAGTACTCATAATAACAAGTCTTTACCAGAGTCACTATATCCAAGAAACTAGCTCCACAAACATTTCTGTCAATTTTAAAATTAGAAAAAGAAATAAGAAGGACTTTCACCACTCTCACTTCCACCAGACCCTGTAGGCAGAGATCCAAGAGACTGACATGGTAAGAAACTCATACCTTCTGTCCACAGCCCCGAGGTCCCAGGGTCTCTCAGATCTTTTTAGTGCAGTAGCCCCAGGGTGAGCAGTGTCCAGCCAGGCAAGTCTTCTGCCAACTATGCCAACTGTTGGAAAGGAAAGCTTTTTTCTCTACACCTTCTTGGTTCTTTGGCTGGTAAATAGATATAAGACAGATTAACAGGAGAAAAATAAATTTTATGTATGTACGTATGGGGGGCAGCCCATAAGAACATGAGACCAAAGGACGATTTGGGCAATGGAGGCTCATATGACATCCGGAGCTAAAGAATGGGATGGAGCCCCGAGATTCCAAAGGGAAGAGGGTAACTCACAGAACAATAACAAGGGCAGATGTTTGGTAATTAGATGTTTGCCCTGCTATACAGGTAGGTCACTCAGATAAAAAGTTTAAGTCTAGTGATATCTTGCTTTCTGGTCCAAGCCCCTAGCTAAATTATTTTAAGTAGTTATGGGAGAGGAAAAATTTGTCTTGAGTCTTCTGGGTCTTGATCGCCTTCAGCCCAAAATAACCCAAGTGCCAAAGTGGCATATTTTGGGGTCACATACTCTGCTTCCTCACTATCAAGTTCTTTATTCAACCCGCCTTCACTAGGCCTTCCCTGACCTGCTTGGGCATTTCCTTGTTAGGGTCTGCACAACTCTCCCTGGACTAAAGCTCCTTTGAAGTCTGAGATTTTATATCTCCACCTAAGATCTAATTTAGTGCATAAAGGATAATTCATTTATTAAAGGCACTCATGCCATTCTTTTAATCTAGAAGCTTACATTTCAGAGATATGAAAATGGATTTCTAGTTGCTATAATTTCATGGCATTAGACCATTGTATGTCAAATACTACTGCTCTGTTCATAATATTTGGACAGTTCCATAGCAACACATAAAATATGACCTACAGAGGTCTGCATTCCTCCAGCCATGTATCAAGAATTGGCGGAATTCTTGAGAAGAGAGCCCACATTACAGAGCACTACATCTGAAATGCTCCCTTTATGGTAGCAATTGCAGAAACGTGGAGCAGAAATGTATGCTAGGATTTTATAACTCAGGACTCACTAGTTTCTAGCAGTGTGCCCTTTGCACTTGTACTTCTTTGGCTTTATTTTCAAGGCATCAAGAAATCTTCAATTCTGAAAAGAGCTGATAAAATTTGACTGCTTTATAATTTATTTTTTTCCCAGGGTAGAAAAATAGATTATCATCTTTTTTATCATTTAAATGTTTTGTGGGGGCACCTGGGTGGGTCAATCGATTAAGCATCTGTGTGGGGCTCAGCTCATGATCTCGGGGTCCTGGGATCGAGCCCCAAGTTGGGCTCCTTGCTCAGTGGGGAGCCTGCTTCTCCCTCTCCCTCTGCCTGCCACTCCCCTGCTTGTGCTCTTTCTCTCCCTCTGTCAAATAAATAAATAAATAAATAAATAAATAACAAATAAATAAATAAAAACTTTAAAAAAATAAATAAAATGTTTTGCATATGGGGCATCTGGGTGGCTCAGTCGGTTAGGCGTCTGACTCTTGGTTTCAGCTCAGATCAGATCTCAGGGTCCTGAGATTGAGTCCCAGGTTGGACTCTGTGATCAGCATGGAGTCTGCTTGGGATTCTCTCTCCCTCTCCATCTTCCTGTGCCCCTTGTCCCTCTTGTGCATTCTCTCTCTCAAATAAATAAATAAATAGAATCTTTAAAATGCTTTGTATGAAAATATTAGTAGAGATTACAGAGATGCACATGTCTTTCTAAAATCTTGTTCTCTTTCCATGTGCTTGAAATTCAGAAATAAGTTTCTCATTTTGGCTTGATTCGAACCCAGCTATTAGCATCTCCCCACCTCCACCTCATTCTTTTGTCCATCAACCTTAGAAGTCACTACTTTTTTTTTTTAATTTTTATTTAAATTCAGTTTAGTTAACATATTATTAGTTTCAGGGGTAGAATTTAGTGATTCATCAGTTGCATATAACACCCAGTCCTCATTCCATCACGTGCCCTCCTTAATGCCCATCACCCAGTTACCCCATCCCCCACCCACCTCCCCTCCAGCAACCCTCAGTTTGTTCCCTATAGTTAAGAGTCTCTTATGGTTTGCCTCCCCCTCTGTTCTTATCTTTTTATCTTATTTTATTTTTTCTTCCTTTCCCCTGCGTTCATCTGTTTTGTTTCTTAAATTCCACATATGAGTGAAATCATATGGTATTTGTCTTTCTCTAACTTAATTTGCTTAGCATAATATCCTCTAGTTCCATCCACGTCATTGTAAATGACAAGATTTCATTCTTTTTTATGGCTGTGTAATATTCCATCATATAGAGAGATAGATGATAGATAGATAATAGATAGAATGATAGCTATACATACATATCATATATAGATCACATCTTTCTCCATTCATCTGTCTATGGACATCTGGGCTCTTTCCATATTTTGACTATGGTGGATATTGCTGCTATAAGCTTTGGGGTATATTTGTCTTTTCAAATCACTATTTTTGTATCCTTTGGATAAATACCTAGTAGTGCAGTTGTAAGGTAGCTCAACTTTTAACGTCTTAAGGAACCTCCGTACTGTTTACCAGAGTGGCTGCACCAGTTTGCACTCCCACCAACAGTGTAAGAGAGTTCCTATTTCTCCGCATCCTTGCTAACATCTGTTGTTTTTTTCCTGAGCTGTTAATTTTAGCCGTTCTGACTGGTGTGAGGTGCTATCTCATTGTGGTTTTGATTTGTATTTCCCTGATGCCAAGTGATGTTGAGCATTATTTCATTGTCTGTCAGCCATTTGTATGTCTTCTTTGGAGAAATGTCTGTTCATGTCTTCTGCCCATTTCTCGACAGGACTTTTTGATTTTTGGGTGTTGAGTTTGCTAAATTATTTATAGATTTTTGATAGTAGCCCTTTATCTGATACATCATTTGCAAATATCTTCTCCCACTCCATAGGCTGCTTTTTAGTTTTGTTGATTGTTTCCTCTGCTGTGCAAAAGCTTTTTATCCTAATGAAGTCCCAATAGTTCATTTTTGCTTTTGTTTCCCTTGCCTTTGGAGACATGTCTAGCAAGAAGTTGCTGTGGCCGAGGTCAAAGAAGTTGCTGCTTGTATTCTCCTCTAGGATTTTGATGGATTCCTGTCTCACTTTTAGATCTTTCATCCATTTTGAATTTACTGTTGAACATGGTGTAAGAAAGTGGTCCAGTTTCATTCTTTTGCATGTGGCAATTTTTCTAACACTTTTATGTCCTTGAGAAAGTTTCATGACCTTGAGAAAGTAATGTACTTTCCTGAGTCTATTTCCTTATTTGTAAAGCTGGGATAAGATTTGCTTTCCCTAACACTAAGGATTTTTTAAAGATCAAATGTGATGACTATATAAAATATTGTATTTTCCAACAATTGTAAATTCCCAAATTCATGTTTTTTCCATTGGCTATTCTTCCTTGGTTTGTCAAAAATTAGTTGACCATAGAGTTGAGGATCTGTTTCTGGGTTCTCCCTTCTGTTTCATTGATCTATGTGTCTGTTTTTGTACCAATACCACACTGTCTTGATGATTACAGCCTTGTAATACAGCTTAAAGTCTGGAATTGTGATGCTTCCAGCTTTAGTTTTCTATTTCAAAATTACTTTGGCTATTTAGGGTCTTTTCAGGTTCCATACAAATTTTAGAATTGTTTGTTCCAGCTCTGAGAAAAATGCTGATGGTATTTTGATAGAGATTGCATTTAATGTGTAGATTCCTCTGGGTAGCATAGATATTTTAACAATATTTGTTCTTCCAATCCATGAACTTGGTCCATTTCTTTGTGTCTCCCTCAATTTCTTTCATAAATGTTCTATAAGATACCTAGGAAAAACCTAACCAAAGCGGTAAAAGATCTGTACTCTGAAAACTACAGAAGTCACTAGTTTCTATCTACATTTCCTTCAAAGTATCTTCACATGTTTGTTACTCTCTATCTGTATGGCATTACTTATGCTCAGATCATGTCTCCTCATACCGGATTACCATAATGGTCAACTACTTTACCTCTTTGAAAATGTTTCCTGTAACACTTTATAGAACACACATTTTATATAGTCATCACATTTGATCCTCAAAATAACCTTAGTGATAGGGAAGGCAGACCTTATCCCAGCTTTACAAATAAGGAAAGAGACTCAGGAAAGTACATTGCTTTCTTAAGGTCATGGAACTAGTAATTGCAGAGCTGAAATACCAGTTCCCCAAATTTAATTTTACCTTCTTAAGGCCAAATAACAATAGCACCACAATAAAACCCACTAGAAATTTCAACATGTCTTAAAGCCATGTAGCAATTTAGAACTGGAAGTGGCCTTACAGATTATGAAATTTCACCGCCCTCACTTTATACATTGTGCACCATGTCCAACATTACAGAACTGATTATAGACGAGACGAGTACTTGAATCTATGGACTTCCAGATGCAGCATTTTCTGCTATACTTTTCTATCTTACTCCCTTAAGTGCACCTTGGCATTTTTAGCTTTCCATAATGTGTGCCAGTGACATGTCCAACATTTATTGCTGCCAGTTTCAAAGATGTGCCTCTGCTAAAGACAGGCTCTATTTCCTCTAATCGTTGGACCATACTAATATTATCTCTGGAGAGTAGTTCATATCACTGGCCTTATCTGGAGGAATGTCCCTGGAATTGTGATGCTTCCAGCTTTAGTTTTCTAGTCCTTCCAAATCCAGGACTTATTTGAATTTCACCCCTTCCACAAAGCCCTTGCTGCCTTCCCTGGGCCTCGGGAAACCTCTCCTCTCTAGAAGCTCGTAGTACTTGCAGTGTTCATTACACAATTTCTGCTATATCCTTGAGGGCAGCTTTGGACCTGTCTTATGTTTCTGCATATCCTCACAGCGCCATCCCAATCCCATAGTGGCCCTCCACTACTGGCCAGTATTCTCCTCACTGAGGAAGATTGATATAGGAAAAGCTTTTCCCAGAATATCCTTCCACCCCACATATTAATCCATCTAGAAAATTCCTAGTCAGTCTTTACTTCTCAGTTAAAATACTGCTTCTGTCATGAAGTCTCTGTTGATGTCTTCAAGTGACTTAGGAGAGCCCTCATCTGGGCTCCTGGAGCATTCTGTACATTGTTCCTTCAGAGCAATCATCCGATTATATAGCTAACGCCTACACGTCTGTTTCCTCACTAAAGATTCTTCATCATAGGGACGCCTGGGTGGCTCAGTGGGTTAAACGTCAGCCTAACAAAGCAAGGTTGGAAAAAGACCAAGTGGCATTTTGTTTAGATATTGTTGTGCTTTTAGGAGTTGTAGCCTCATGCTAGAAGTAAGGTCTTGTCTCCAGCTATTCTTTTCTAGAGTTAGAACCACTACCCTTACATCAGGACTATATTAAACAACTTGCTATTCCATTAGCTCACCAGACTTCCTTAAATCTATACTTTCTAATTTATTCTTCCCTCTAAAAGGACCCCCCCCACACACACACAATGGACAACTTTGTAATCATCTTTCCATAGACAGCATTCGGATCATTTTTCTGTAACAACATCTCGGATTCCATCTAGAGATAACCTCTCTTACATTTCCAGAGCTCCCTCCACCAATTCTACTCCAGCACTTACCTGTGGGACAGTAACCCCTCATCTAGCTCCCCGCCAAACTGTGAAGTACACAAAAGCATGAGATTCACTTGTCACGTGTAATTTTCAGCAATGTTTAGCACTTTCGGTGGAGTAAGTACACACTCATGCATTTAAAAGATAGGGGTGGGGAGAAAAAAGGGGAAAACATGAAAAGAAACAAAGACACTTTTGTAGCTAGTGTTCTGGATTCAAATTAGTTTCTGTTGATAGAAGATATAGAAGAACAGCAAAGTCAAAGCTATCTTTTTATTTCTGCTTACGAGCAACGCTGTGGAAACATGAGGTGTTCCTGCAGCTAACTTCCAGCATCCTCACTACAGCTTCTTGGATGTCCAGAGTTCATGCCTAGCTTCTAGCTTTTGGAATCCACTTTCTAACACACTGGCTGCAGGACAGCTTCTTCATTTTAGCATTCCGACACCTGCATTACAGCTTCAGGAACTACTCTTGAACTTACAGCTCTAGTGAAGACCTCAGAGGTAGTAGCTTCTCAGTGGGGTCAATCTGAGGTCAGTCCTGGAGGCCCAGCCTGGAATCTTTTCTTTTATCATTTCCAATATTTGTGTGAGCACATAATTTCCTGTATTAAAATGCTTCTTGCTTAAAATACCTATGGTGGTAGTTTCTGTTTTCTATAGTTCGTTCTGTCAGATAACGGTAAGAGGGAATAAGAGAGTGGGGGAGTGGAGTGGGAGGGGAGAGAAAAGGGAGAAAAAGAGAGGGAGGCAGGGGAGAGAGAGAGAGAGAGAGCAGGCAAAAGAGAGACAGAGAGGTGCTCTTGTCTGGAAAAGCTCAGGGGCCGTCAAAAGAATTTACTTCTTGTTCTAGACAACACCTGATGATAGGCTTTTGACCTCCCTTTCCTAGAACGTTTACTAGAAAAGGGCTTACAACAATGAATCCTTCCTCTGTCCCTTTGTATCTCCTACAATTCAGGAGTGTCTTTCTCAAGGACCTGAAAGCCATTCCTTGAAATGTAATCACCAGGAAGGATGCGGCCTCTATCTCCTAGTCTCTGTGGGAGGACAGAATCCTAACTTGCATAACTGTAGCTAGCCGACAGAGCTGGCTAATCATTTACACTGACCAACCCTCTGGAAGTTTTCACTCTGCATGGTTCTACTTGAGCCCCTATAGCTCCTCCTCCCTATTCCCTGGTTCTCCTTTTGAAATGCCACAGTCCCTCTGTGTAAATGTAAATGGAGCTCAGCTCTTTCCCCTACTGTCAGTAGTTACTGAAAAAAAAATCTTTTTTTTCACCGCTCTAACTAATGTCTTTCTTTATCTTTGATAAAAGAAAGACAACCTCTTTTCTTTTTTCTTCTCCTCTTGTTAAATCCTCTTGCTAGCCAATTAAATCATAAGAATATAATTTACTTTTTCTATAAAAACTTCATAATGGCTTATTTTAAATTATAAAGATTATGAAATGTCATAATTTGCTATGGATGTTATGAAAGCACATTTTCTTTTTATTTTTTTAAGATTTATTTATTTATTTATTTATTTATTTATTTATTTATTTATTTCAGACAGAGAGCATGCAGAGGGGAGGGGCAGAGGGAGAGGGTGAAAGAGAATCTCAAGTGGACTCCCTGCTCAGCATGAAGCAGAAAGCAAGAAGACCCTCAACCAAATGAGCCACCTAGGTGCCCCTCTGTATCTTTTCACAAGGGAGATTCCAGATGAATTATAGAGATTCTCTCTAGAATATGTTTTTTCTGTGATTTTGCCTAAAGTCTGATGAATTAAGGTAATACCTTAAGTACCATTCATCATTATGAACCAATCCCATAAATGTTAGAAATCTCTAGTGTATTTATAGTTTCAGGCTAAACACTAATGAACAGTGTTCCTTGAAATTTCATCTGTATACCTAGGATTTAGTGCAGGAACTATAAACCACAAAATAAACTAACAGGAATAGGGTCATTTTTACCAGTTGGTGGCAAAAAGAAATTCCCATTGGTGATTTGCAAGGAAAATTTCCTGGAGTACAGACAGACTCTAAGAGATCTTCTTTTTCTTTGGCCTTTTATTAAACAGAAATATTTCAGAGGAGCTTGAATTCTTTGAAACACATTTATAATACACAACTTGTTGCTTTCCTCATTTCATGTTAACTGTTAGGTTTTGCATTTGCAGGAAATGAGTAATTAGTCAGACATGCAGAGTCCTGTTATTTGGCTTCTCTTCTCTTGAGGGGATGAAGACAGTTGTTTAAGATGGAGTTGTAGATGCTTCACATTCAGGCTCTACTTGTAAATGTTTCTGACCTGGAAGACTGACACTGCTGACAGATGCGGTTCTGGGTTGAGCTTGAAGAATGTTTGAGAAATTCCCCTGTTGACTAAGAATCAATTCACTGTAGACCCAGAGAGTTATCCTCTGGACATCCCCTTTGAACCTTTTCTTTTTTTTCCTTCAAAGGGGTTTATGCAAGGAACTGTGATTCATCAAATATTCTTTCCTAAAAAAAAAAAAAAAAATACCTCCATGGACAACTTGAAAATTCCCAGTAAGAATAATCTTATTACCATTTTTCTCATTTTTCCTAGTCATTTCTAATGAGGAACCCATGAAAAATGAGAACAACCCATGAGCTGAGAATCAGTAAGTTTCATTTCATCCCCACCTCCATTTCTAAAAGATTCCTCCATTTCTAAAAGAAAATAACGTTCTTTCACTTTTAACCTCATAAGAATAGCACAAAGATGAAGAAAGAATCTGTACCAAACTATGAGAAGTCTTTGGGAGAGATTAATATTTATGACTACAATATTAGGATTATAATGGAATTTATTAGGAATGATAATATGAAAACCTTTAATAATGTATAGTTTTTATAGTAAGGAAAGGAAGGTAGCCTTCTGGAACTATAAATATTATTTCCAATGGTGCAAACTCTTTCTTGACATAAATATTTTTTATTTCTATAAGAACTCAAGTTAGTGTCAACAAAACAACAGAGCTGGACAGTAGCTAAGACAGTAAAAATAAATTTTATTCAGGAGTATTACAGAAAAGAGATCTCAGTGTAGAATTGGGCTCAACTCTGAATACAGCATGAGCACTCAGGAATTTATAAGCAAGGAGCAGGGTGGGGGTTAGTGGATGAAAAATTACTAAGAGGAGCACAAAGAGGAGGGTGGGATTCTGGTCAAACTAATCTAACAGGGTTCTTGCCAAAGATAGGCCAGGGTGGTCAGACATCACTGGAGGACTGGTGGAGGAGGAGGGACCCTGATTAGATATTGAGAATGATCAGATATGGAGGATGGGAGGGTTTTGCTGAACTGTTTTAGCAAGGGTCTTGCTAAAATTGGATTTTTCAAGAAAGTGTACAGATGGGCCTAGGAGAAGGTTCAGGAGCCTGACTAAAGTTGGCCAAGCAAAGAATCTTTGTCATTAGAAATTGCATTACTGAGGAAATTTTCTCATACCAAGAAGTGTAGCTAAAATGACTGATGGGATTGTCCCCACTTTTTAGGAATATTTCACTGAGAATGCTATCTCTACTTCATACCATCACTTCCTTTTTTTAAAGTAGTGGTAATTGAAGAAAATAGGCATTTACAAAAAAATATGATATGATGATCAAAAATATGAGGGTACTGAACATGGGATGAGCTGAAGCTGACACAATTTTTCTTGAAAACCACACTTTGGGTTTGCATCAAAATCATGACCTGAGATGGTAGACAAGGCAAAAAAGTGGGCATACAGAAGCAGATGGCAGACTGTGGAAGACCCTGTGTCTGAGGATTGCCTGAAGGGCTCAGAGTTGCTGGCTTACTGAGTACATTGGAAGAAATTTAAACTACCCTCAAGTCAGCATATAAAATGATTTTTAACATTTCAAGGTGGCTTCTGATAGATCTAGCAGTTTATAGTTTATGGTTGCCAGGCTCCATTTAACTAAGATCACAGAGATTTTCATTGATATCTTACATGCTAATATTCATAATCTCTGTGTGCTGTCTTCATGAAACAATTACTCACTTATAAAGTACATGCTGATGCTTTAGTACAATTGTGTCCTCCTTTTTTCATGTGGCCAGTGATTGCACTGCAGCCCCCACTGTAAATGGAAAATGTTGACAAATGTTTTGTGCAAGCTCACTTCTATTATCAATCTTCCTGAGTAACAAAAACAACTATTTTTCATTAAATATAAACTTTAGTTTTTTTGCTGCTGAAAGGGTTTTGTTGCCAAATAAAAATAAATAAATAACCGAATAGTTGTATGTTTATACCAATGTGATGAATAAAGAATAAAACACTTTTGCAAAAGTGTTCAGACAACCTTCCATTGGTTCTTTGGCAGGTGTGCTCAGCTTCTATTTCCTGGCCATGCTTTCTGTACAACTAGCATTCCAATTCCCATATTTCCCAATGACTTCACCAATGGGAGTTTTTCTCCCAATTATGAGAAAGGCTAGAACAGGGCACAAATGGCTGGTGCAAAAGACATCAGTTAAGAAAAAGTCTTCAAACACTTTTCCTATTGCTGTACAAAACCAGAGGAAAATGGCTATCTCTAGGTGCTGCGTAGGTACCATTATTTCTGAAAAGGTGTAGGAAAATGAAAGATGAGTTATCACTCATTGATTTTCAGATTTAACCATGTGTTGGATATGAACTCTCTTCACTGCCGTATGATTCACACATTATTAGATAAAATTATGATACTAAAAATATAAATCAAAAGAGCACCAAGTCCATCCCATTTTATTTTAATGCAACAATTAATGAGTATTTTGTTAAAAAGTGAAAAATCTGGGGGGCACTTGGGTGGCTCAGTTGGTTAAGCATCTTGGTTTTGGCTCAGGGCATGATCTCAGGGTTGTTTCAATTTTTTGCCATCTGAAGGCTAAGCATGAAAAGGATATTAGTGGAAAACTGAGGAAATCTGATTTTAAAGTCTATATTTTATTTATTTATTTATTTATTTTTAAAGGTTTTATTTATTTATTTGAGAGAACGAATGAGAGAGAGAGAGAGAGAGCATGAGATGGGGGAGGGTCAGAAGGAGAAGCAGACTCCCTGCTGAGCAGGGAGCCTGACGTGGGATTCGATCCCAGGACTCAAGGATCATGACCCGAGCTGAAGGCAGTCGCTTAACCAACTGAGCCACCCAGGCACCCTATATATTTTAACTATAGTATTGTGCCAATGTTAATTTCTTAGGGTTTTTTTTTTTTAAGTAGGCTCCCCATGGAGCCCGATGTGGGGCTTGAACTTACGACCCTGGGATGAAGACCTGAACTGAGATCAAGAGTAAGATGTTTATAGCAGCAATGTCCACAATAGCCAAACTTTGGAAGGAGCCGAGATACCCTTCAACAGACGAATGGATAAAGAATGATAAAGAAGATATATAAAGAATATATACAATGGAATATTACTCAGCCATCAGAAAGGATGAATACCCAACATCTGCATCAACATGGATGGAACTGGAGGAGATGATGCTAAGTGAAATAAGTCAAACAGAGAAAGTCAATTATCATATGGTTTCACTTATTTGTGGAACATAAGGAATAGCACGGAGGACATTAGGAGAAGGAAGGGAAAAATGAAGGGGGGGAAATTGGAGGGAGAGATGAACCATGAGAGACTATGGACTCCGGGAATCAAACTGAGGGTTTTGGAGGGGAACAGGGGATGGGTGAGCACAGTGATGGGTATTAAGGAAGACACATATTTATGGAGCACTGGGTGTTATACACAATGAATCATGGAACACTACATCAAAAACTAATGATGTGGGCGCCTGGGTGGCTCAGTCGGTTAAGCGACTGCCTTCAGCTCAGGTCATGATCCTGGAGTCCGGGGATCGAGTCCCGCATCGGGCTCCCTGCTCGGCAGGGAGTCCGCTTCTCCCTCTGACCCTCTTCCCTCTCGTGCTCTCTATCTCTCATTCTCTCTCTCTCAAATAAATAAATAAAATCTTTAAAAAAAAACTAATGATGTACTGTATGGTGACTAACATAACATAATAAAAAATTATAATTAAAAAAATAATAATAATAAAGAGTCAGATGTTTAACCAACTGAGCCATCCAGGTGTCCCTGTTAGTTGTACTAATTGTAAAGTGGTTATATAAAATGCTAAAACTAAGGGAAGTGGGTGAAAATTATACATGAACTCTGTACTATCTTTCCATGTCTTCTATAAATCTAAAAATTATATCAAAATGAAAAGTCTTTTAAAATCATCCCTTTGATAAGTCAAAGAAAGACAAATACCATATGATTTTACTCACTTGTGAAATTTAAGAAACAAAATAGATGGACATATGGGAAGGAAAAAAGAGAGAGAGAGAGAGGGAAGCAAACCATAAAACAGACTCTTAACTATAAAAGAACAAACAGGGTTGATGGAGAGAGGTGGGTGGGGGATGGGCTAAATGAGGGATGTGTATTAAGGAGGGCACTTATTGTGATGAGCACTGGGTGTTATATGTAAGTGATGAGTCACTAAATCTACTCCTGAAACCAATATTACACTATATGTTAACTAACTAAAATTTAAATAAAAATTTGAAACAAATAAATAAAATAAAATCATCCCTCCATTGAACTTGAATTTCATTTTTTCCTGCAGATCATCAGGTATATCACTTAATAAATCCTTCCGAAGTTTTTGATATGCTAATTGAAAACACTTTTGTTTAACTACAATAGTAGATGAAAGAGTTTACTGATCCCACCAGCACTTAACTCCATCTATAATTAAGGATTGGTCGGAACATCTCCTGTCAGTGAACACCAGAGGCAAGGTGAAAGAGGAAGTAAGGAAACTCTGGGAACTGAACCTGATACCTCTATTGTAAGTTCTTCACCTTTTCAATGTCTTTCCACTTTTTTATACTTCTCTAATAACACTGATTTTATCCTACCCTGTATTAAACATAAGTGTGCAATTAGCATGCACCTCCTTCTCTACTGGGTACAAAACAACAACTCTGGATTCCTTTCAATAGTGTGCACTATGCACTAATTAAATGTCTTAAATCGAGTAGATGATGACAGTAACATTTCAACCCTTAAAGATGTTCGAGAGAAGTTCAAATAACACTCTTCCTTTCCCTTGAATTTATCTTTTACCATAAAATGTCTTTCCCGCCACAGTATTCCTCAGAAGTCTTCAAAATTGCTTCTAATAACCAAACTTTTGGGGTTTTGACCAAAAAGGAAAAAAAAGGTAAATAAAGTAAAATCTTCAAGTCTGTTCCTGCTGCTGCCCTACTTATAGTTACTTAGAAACTATGAGCCTCCTTTGAGCTAGCTGAAGGCAGCTCTGAAGCCATGAGAAGGACATTCTATGAGGAAGTTGTGGTTTTCTTTCTTGAGCTCTCTGGGCATGAATCCCCACATCTGTGCCACTTTCAGACCTGAGTTTCACCTACAATGCACATATAGCTCCTTTTCCCCTCATGTTTTACAATTCCTCTAGCCAGCCTTTAAAAGACACTTACGATTCATATAACTTAGCTTCCACTTAACAAATATTCAGTTTGAACTCACTTTAATAATGAATAGCCAAGCAAGTCCCTTTTTTTTTTTTTTAAGATTTTATTCATTTATTCATGAGAGACGGAGGGAGAGAGAGAGAGAGAAGCAGAAGGAGAAGCAGGCTCCCAAGGAGCAGGGAGCCCGACGTGGGACTCTATCCCAGGACCCCGGGACCATGACCTGAGCCGAAGGCAGACACTTAACCATCTGAGCCACCCAGGCGCCCAGCAAGTCCCTTTTTAAGATGACCTTCATAAGTCCAAAAGTTAGAGACTGTTCAGACTAACCATTACACGGGGTTCCTACAGCTCGGAAGTAATAAAATTGCTCTGAAGTATCTTCCCTTTACCCATCACAGTAACTGATTGAGATACACAAGAATAAATATTTTCATTGTGAAACTATTGAAGGGATCCACTGAAGACAACAAAGTGAAGAGAGCTGGAAAGGGTATCCGGAAAGAGATGGCAGGGGGATTACACATCAATTCATATTAATTCATAATTGTATCTATGACTTACGTTGGATTTTTCAGTCTGAATTTTCAAGGTTAAAGTGCTCAGTAGCATTTCCTCCCCAACTAAAAGACATAACCCCCAAGCATTAATTCACACACTAGAAGATCTGTCTTCAGCCACAGCTTTATTTTCAAGAACTGTGTGTACCCTGGTTTGAGCTACCTACTTCAGCATTCAGCCAAGGTTTACCCTGAAGCCCCAACACTGAATAAAGAATGTTCAGAGGGAGATAAAATAGCAAGACTCTTTCTTGATCGGTGAGGCCTATGACTAATTGTGGTCACCAGTTTTCATACTGGCATTTTCCGAAGTTTTGGAGCCATTTCTTTAGTCAGAGATAGAATGCTCTGGGTTGCCATCATCCTGGAAGGGAACTTGACAAACTGTCAACGGGAACATTTCCCTCATATCAGATGTCATGGAGGAAGTTCAACAGTGAGACTGAGTAGGATTGACCTCAGAGGACAGATCAGTGGATTGACTATGCACATGTCCTCATACGTGCAGTTTTGAAGTAGACTGCAGGGAAATTTGACCTTTGTTTGCGGGGTAGGAAGGTCAGTGTGGTACTCCAGAATAATCCACCTCTGCTTCTCTCACAGGGTTCTCTTGGATGACTCAAAACCAAGGCTTTGCCAAGGATGTAGGGTATAGGTTTTAAACAGTTAAGGGAAATGTCTTGGAGAGGTTTTATTTAATACTTATTTATAATCATAGTAGCAATCAGTCACTCTTGAGGGCACCCTTTTAGATAAAATGCTATTCCAGATGTTCACTGTTAAGCTGCTAAAACATCTTCTTCCATCAGTCTTAGTCAAGGATATGTCTCAGGGACAGATGCTTCTGCAGTTTTACTCTTAAGAGTAATAAGTCATGTAAAAAATAATTCCAGTTGTGGAGATTATTGCTACCTCTAACCATCAATTTGTTGAAACTTCCACACCAATTAAATTCTTGTACTTATAAAACTAACACTCCTTAGAGTGGATACTCAATGGAGAATGGAGCCACAGGCTCCTGGTGTGTGTCCTTGCACTCCTAGTGGAGTCAATGGGCCAAAGAAAAAAATCAGGTAGAATGGACAGCCATTTGGTGTCAAATCAGACACCAAGGACTATGAATTCTACCCCTAAAATTTGCAATTTGCTAATTGTGTAAACTCAGGCTCATTACTTAACCTTCTAAAGCTATAGTTGACTCATCTGTCAAATGGAGATTAAGTTATTTCTTTCTCCTATGGTCATTGTGAGGACTGACAAATATACAAAAAACATGGCACATAGTGAGTCCTAAATGCATGCATATATATATATATATATATATATATATATATATATATATATGAAGTATTAAGTTGGTTTAAAAAAATCTCTGAGATTAGATTTTCCATTGTAAAATATAAGAATAATAATACATATCTCATAGCATTGTAGCAAAGATGAACTGACTTATGTGGAAAAAAATGGTGTTTATGTTCGAGAGATATATGTCAGTTGTTACATTTTTAAACCAGTGTGCTCTTCTAGTAAAGATCTTTTGAGATACTTTAAGAGAAGCATAATATATCAAAAGTGAAATGTTAAGTGAATTATTGTCATATGTTTCTTGAGTTACATATAAAAAGTGACACATGAAAAAGCATATAGAACATTCAGATGCATGTCTCTACATGTCAGTGTTAATGATAAATATAAGAACATGTGATTGCACCAGCAAAGATGCTTGAGAATTTGATTGGATGTGGATATGCTCTCATCAATTTGCTTTAAGTATATCACGTGAAAAATAATCAACCACTGATTCCTGGAAGTGGCCACATTAGTATGAACTAGTATGCAGGGTATTCTGCATAGCAATTATATATCTTTCTCATATCTTTGCTCATATCTTTTTTTTTTTTTGAACCTATTTCCTGCACTGCAAAGAAACTGACACAGGATGCTTATGAAATGAGATTTAATTTTCAGTCCAGATGTGTTACAGCTGAACATCAGAAAGCCCCTAGATTTCACAGAACTAAATTTTAGTATTTTTCTAATGGAAACCCCCATGGTTTGTAGGGTTCTCATAAACTACTTTGGAATCATATTATTAAAGTTGGTCTCATAATTTTTCCCTAGCTTATTGCCATCAAAGTGTTTTTCACATTTTCATTTTGGCAAAAATGTTGTCCTACTAAGTGATCTTGAAACATTACTTTAAAAAACAATACACTCTACAAAAAACCCTCACACTAAAATTTACAAAACACACTCAAAGTCATTATATAATAGATGAATTAAAACCCTAAAACTAGAATGATTTTTGTCAAAGATTTGCAGTGAGGCATGCAACTCACAAGCCAAGTCTTAAACTCTCATAAAATGATATATTGTCATTCTAATGACATTCTAAAGTTTCTGAATCATACTTGAAATTTAGGTAATGGTTTTAATATGCCATAAAAAACTACAGTCTTCATACATGTGAACATTTCTGTGAGGCGAACTGCCTAGGAAAAGAAAGCAATTGGTGAAGTGGATGGAGGTGGGGAAGCCATGGAAGGTAAGTTGCCAGGAAAGAGTCTTGATTATGAGCTATGCACTTTACATATGTGAGACAAGCCCCAAACAAACAAGCTCCAAAGACAAGACAAGCCCCAAACCAGATTCCAACTTGGGAAAGAAATAGATACAAAAAAGGAGCTACAGGGTACCCCTCAGGACTACCCAAGTAGGGGAAAAAGTTGATCTGGATAGGAAAGTTTATCTCTACATGTTGCTGAGAACTTCTTCAGGGTGCACTGTGCTCATCCACTTAAGGGAAGTGGCACCTTGAAGAGCTGACAGTTTAGTCACACAAAGCAGTGATTTTGAGAAGCAGCTTAGAACAGTGGAGCAAGCATGAACTTTTTTTTTTTTTAGAGATTTATTTATTTATTTGAGGGGAAGGAGCAGAGGGATAGAATCTTCAGACTCCCTACCGAGTTCAGGACCTGATGCAGGGCTGGATCTCATGACCCTGAGATCATGACTTCAGCCTACACCAAGAGTCTGACACTTAACCAACGGAGCCACCAGGTGCCCCAAGAACAAACATGAACTTTGAAGTCAGACTTCAGTTGTATTCCAAGTTTTGACACATTTAGTTAGAAAAATCAATCTCTTTGAAAGTTGTCTAATGTGTTAAATGGGGATAATGACATTTGTTTCAGGAGATAATGACATTTGTCTCATGGGATAATAATAAAGATTAGATCACATAATCAAAAATGTCTACATTGGTTTTACCTCTCTTATCTAGCTTTATTATTAACTATCATTATTACCTTTATGAGTAGTGTAAAATTACTTCTATACCAAGTCTGAAGGAAACTATTGGCATGAGTGTCACCTCAGGTAAGTATTTCTTTGGAGTAACTGGTGTTTATAACAAATGAAACAACTGGCACAGAGTTGTGCCACAGTGAGCATGGCAGGATGTCCTCTGTTAATTGGCCTGCTCTCTATCACTTTACTTCCCTGAATTCATCCCTCTCCAGATCACAACACTAAGGGATCACTGCATGAAATCAAGTGTCTTGAATGTGAGGTGTAATCTCAGATTCCTGTATTATGGCAAAGTTTCTTTTATTAGTCAAACTATTGCAAATATAATGTGTTGTCCCTGCATTGATAAGAAAGGGAAACTGGTGGGTGTTAATCCTATGAATGAATTTCTATATCTACCTGTGACACAACCACACATGAGAGTTACCACTTGACATAAGTACTCTAACAAAGCAAGCAATACTTCCTTAAGCATGGTCAGGGTTTTGAATGATGGGAAGTTCAGGGTTTTGAATGGTGGTCTAGAGGTTATGACAAGTGGTTGGAAGTCATGATCCCAAGGGCTGTCCCCAGGTCTGACGGTGACACATTGGTTGACTTCAGACTAGTCATTTGACCAGAGTGAGCCTATTTGTTTATTCATATTCCTTCTTTTAAACCTCAAATGCCATCACTCTAGAGAGACAGTCTAACACTTCAGTTTTAAAAACTACAAATCCAGGTCATTTGATCGTCTGTATGATTATTATATTTATCAATAAAAGCAATAAGGTCAGCGTGATAGTACTCTGAAGGTGAAATTAGCAATCAAGTGACCGCATGAAAAAAGAATAAAATTTTGATGTGAATGTGTTGCTGTCAACATGTAATGTCATAGCAAGGAGTTAGGGCTAGGTAATAATTGTATCAACATAAAAATGACACAAAAACTATGGTCACTGAATTTAAGGGTGGTCACCAAGTTGGGGATTTCTTTATTCAAGCATTTACTATTCTAGGGAGCTCAAGACCTCAGATGATAAAGAGCAGTGATCCCTGAGAAATGGGAAACAAATGTGCACCTTATCTTTACAGTTTACTCCCTGCAGAGAGTGCCTCCCTAGGGTGGTGAGTGTGGGACCCAAGGCAGAGCCCAGCAGTCTCCCTGAAGACAGGAGCCAATACTGGGAGTTCAGAGACCAAGGCAGTTAAAGTCGGCTGGAAAAAATACCGTAAAAGAATGAGCTACACAGAGCAAGGACTCTAGAGTTTGCAAAGGGTTCCACTTCAGTATTGAATACTCATTAGCACTGATCTGTGATAAAGTACTTGAGAGAACCACTTGAAAGGGTAAGAGGGAACCATACTCAGAGATTACACAAAGGCAGAATTAGTCCCAAAAGCCAGAGTGGAAGACCTAAAATTCAAAAGATACTAGGTAGGATACCAAAAAGGGCCTTGCCTCAGAAACAGGGAAAATCAATCTATGACAAAACATGGCTTTGATCCCACCTAACAAAGCCTAACCTGGAAAAATCAAAATGTTTTCAAGTAACCTAACCATCTAAGAATACTTACAGGAATGAAAAGAAAAAAATAAGTAGCACCCCAAAAAAGTAAAATCATAACTTCTGGCATCCAATCAAAGATTACCAGGTGGGGCGCCTGGGTGGCTCAGACAGTTAAGCATCTGCCTTGGGCTCAGGTCATGATCCCGGGGTCCTGGGATCAAGCCCCACATCGGGCTCCCTGCTGAGCAGGGAGCCTGCTTCTCCCTCTCCCTCTGTCTCTGCCTGCCATTCCCCCTGTTTGTACTCTCTCTCTCTCTGTCAGATAAAAAATAAGTTAATTAATTTAAAAAAAAAAAGGATTACCAGGCATGCAAAGAAGCCTGGAAAATACAACCTATAAGTAAGGGTGAAAATCAATCAATTGAAAGACTTCTGCAGAAATGATACAGATAGTACCACACACAACAATGGTACAAACACAACTGGTACAGGAACATTAGAACAGTTGTTATAACTGCACCCTATGTGTTCAGAAAGTTCGAAGATTAAAGATGTTGAGTAAAGACACAGAAGACATAAGAAGACACAAATTAAACTTATAGAAACAGAAACTACAATATCCAGAATGAAAAAGGCATTGGATGGGGTAATGTCTTATTAGACAACGAACACCGAACCTAAAAGGAGAAAATAGAATATGTGTCCATATATGCCATTTACCACAATTCCTGAAAATTGGAGGCAGAGCCTCAAGATATGGAAACCTAAAATTCTACAGATGAACAGAGAAGCCTTAACTGAGATGTAAAATGTCTTATCACGAAGACCAAAAAAGAAAAAAAAAGAAAAAGGAAGAAGGGGAAAATCACTTTAGAGGCGGAGATTTTGATTTTTTTTTTTTTTTAAGAAGCACTGATGATGTGCGCATGTGTGCTTTTCTCTTTCTTCAAAAGGGGAAGGAATGGAAAATGAAAGTGGAGCTAAGGGGAATGAAGAGGTCATCCCCAGTAAGACGAAGTCTGCTGGAGGCAGGGCACTGCTGGGCCTCCTGACCTCTGGAGGGACGAAGCAAGCTATGAGCAGACACCACTGAATAGACCACTAAACAAGTGAAGAAAGACAGTTGCTCAAGAGAGAACTGTTCCTTGGTGCAGAGAACAGAAGCAGACAGGATCTGAGCATGGGATGGGGACAGATTCCCTGTCCTTCTCTATCAACTACCGTGTATTAGTTGTGTGATTTCTGGTACATTACCCCATCCCCTGAACCTTCATTTCCTTATCTAAAAGGGGAGTAATTATATCTACTTCAAAAAATTTACATACATATATATGGAAAATATCATATTTTTAAAGGTAGCAGATTGTTGTAGAAGCAAAGAGGACTAGAAGAATTAAAATTCAGGGAGGAAAGAGCCCTTTATAAGTGGGCTGCATCATCAGCCGTTTTCCTTGCCCACCTAGGCACAGGTAGAGGCTAAGGGTTTAGACTAGGCAGAGAAAACTTCACAGTGGAAAAGACATGAGCAGAACTTTCGATGGCCTTATGGGCTGACACAGTGGATTAGAATCTAGAGGAGTCCCAACACACAGCCAGTTTTCTACATAGGACATCTGTTTTGTGCTGCTGTACAAGGGGCTGGGCACCTTGTTCTTGAAAAGCTGAATGAAATCTCCAATAGTCTGCTTATTAAGCTGCCCCTTCTGGCTTTGTGGTGGTTGGGGGGGGACCCTATAATTGCTAAAGAAAGCAATCTGAAAAAATGGGAAAGAATTTTCAATGCCTCATCTCTATCTTCCAAAAAGACCCATGTTCCTTCACCACGCCCTCGATGTCTCCATCACCCAGGAACTGATGCTCTCGCTGTTGTTGGAAAGGGAAAGAGGGTAGAGGTAACTGAGGATGTGCTCATCTCCTTCTCTTTTATTGCTGGGTGTTAAATGATATTTCTTTTTTTTTTTTAAGATTGTATTTATTTATTTGCAAGAGAGAGAGAGAGAGAGAGAAAGCAGGAGCAGAGGGTGGGGAGAAGGAGAAGCAGTCTCCCCTGCTGAGCAGGGAGCCCAACGCAGGGCTCTGCTCCATCCCAGGACCCTGAGATCATGACCCAAGCCGAGCTGAAGGCAGACACTTAACCAACTGAGCCACCCAGGTGCCCGTCAAATGATATTTCTTAAATATAAGTTGTTATACTGGTAAAAATACTTGAGAATATTGAGACAAGCTAAGAAAACTTGATATTTAGCAAAATTGTATTGTAGAGGGAAAGGAGAGATGTAGGGAAAGTAGAATAAACTGACAGGATTGTAATTCATACTTACAGACACCATTTAAAGCAATGAAGGTTAAAGTGTATAATCTTAAGTCATACCTATAAAGATAACTACTAGCACAAAAATGCAAAATCTTCAAATTAATCAGGACAAATTCCAAAAACCAAAACAATAGCGAAAATCACACAGACTATATATTTTAGAATAATAAAAATTAAAAGCAGACCATAACGTGGTGAGACAATGAAGTTTGATCGTTTTCTTTTTGTCATGTACAAGAGACCTGGAGGTCTGCTGACGAGGCTGGAAGTGTGGCTTCATGAGCACAGCAGGTCTTCAGATCCTTCTATATTTCTGTTCAGGCAGCCTTAGCCTCTGGCTTTCATCCTTTTGAAACCACATGATAGCAACTGAGCAATAACTGCTCAGGCAGATGGCAGAAAGGAAAAGTGTTAAGGGCAAGAGGCATACACCAGTTGAGTCTGTCCTCTTTTAAAATGCCTGGAAAAGTAACTGGTATGTAATAAGTATTATCTGTTGGGTGAATACATTTTTCACGACCCCACTTATGCTGAATTAGGTACCACCTTATGTCCTCCCAGAATACATTTCATTTTATGCCTAACCCTACATTGTACAATTAGTACATGTTTTAAAATTTCCCATTTATTTGTCTCTCTCCAGAATACAATTCACCTCTAGATTCCCTAAATACTTAGCAGAGTGCCTAGCATACAAAAAGCACTCAATAAATATAATAGTTAAAATAATTAGTGTAAGCTTCAGCCCTTAATGTCTTTTTTAGCCATCTTCTTCAAACATTGTTCTGGACATTTGAGCAAAACAGACTCATTCTTATCCATTTAAAATCATACAAAAATTTTATGTAGAAGAAATTTGCTTCACTTTTAGAGTTTGACTGAAAGATTATGGATTCTATAGGAGCTTGGGGGACAGAGCCCTCAGAAGCCCTAAGCTTTCAACTCCACATTGACTTGCTTTGTTCTTTCTTCTAACTTTACAAAGAAAGACGGTAAAGGTAAAGTTCTCACGGTGAAATCCAGTAGCCATTGTCCATCTGCACATTCAGAAGCCAATGAAGTTAGTGAAGAATAAAGAGAAGGGAAGGGGTTAAAAGGGAAGGGAAGGGGAGGGGAGAGAAATGTTGGCACAAAAATACAAGGGGTTTAGCAGGAAAGGAAAGTTAAAGGGATAGGAAAAGGAGACTGAAGAGTGAATCTGAGAAAGAATAAACAAATTTGAATAATTGCCTGCTAGCTACATAAAGTTGGGTATAGTTTTATTCATTGATTAATATCAAGTATTGCCATCAAGTTGGGCTGTGGTTAGGATAGACCTTAACTTGATGTAATCATGGGTGATCTAAGACTTCTGTGAGATCACAAACACCTGAGTCGTAGCCTCATCTTCCAGCAGTTTTATAACCGTGTGGGAGTCTGGTTTTGGAGACATCCACAGCTGCTCAGATCTTCTTTCTCTGGATTGACTGACATTTGATTTGATAGTCAGATATGGATTCCACCAGGAAAAAAAAAAACACAACTCAAAATTTAAAACTTCTTTCACACTTTAATTATGAAGTGATTCACTTTTTAAATCAATTTTTCTAGTAAAACAAAAGTGAAATGGTGACATTCTCCCTGGTCTTTGGCCTCCATTGTTTTTGAAACTGTCCCAAATCAGGAGGAAATGTATATAAAGGAAAGAAAATCCTAACGTATTGATCGTTTTTAGGTCTTCTCAGAAGCTTTTGATTTTCTATACATGGTAAATAATGATTTACTTAAAGATACAAAGGATGAATTATAACATGCAACTACCTACAAAATACTTGTTTCATATTTTTAATTTTTATTATTTTTAAAGTCTATTTATTTATTTCAGTAATCTCTACACCCAATGTGGGGCTTGTACCCATGACCCCGAGATCAAGAGTCACATGCTCTTCTTCTGGTTGAGCCAGTCAGGCACCCCAAGATACTTGTAAAGGATGTGATTCCCAGGATGGAATGAGATCACGTAAGTCATGATGCAACTACCATATTCTAAAGAGGTTTCAGTTTTCTCCAGAATCAATTGCTGTTGCATAGTGAACAGGGAAGTCAAGAGAGAGACAGACAGATTGGTTTCAGAGTTGGTCATGCACATTGCCAGTCCCAGTGGGACATTTCCACTCCTTACGCCATTCTGACCTTGCTTCCCTGCTTTCTTGCATATGTCCAACCACCTGCTATAATTTAGTTCAAACATTGCTAATCACTTCACTTTTTTTATTTTTTATTTTTTTTGCCTTGCCCACTCACCCTTTCACATGGAGAAGGCAAATATATCTCAATCTTGCTTAAACAAAATGTAAAAAAAAGAAACCCCAGGCTAGAAAAATGGAACAAACTCCCACACAAACCAGGCTGCTTTTACTATTTCTGTGCTGTTTTTGGTGTGTTAAGATCTTACTGTCTCAGCTATGAGCCTGGCCAAAACAGACTCAACAAGAGGAAAAAGCCAAAGAATTATAAACAACAGACCAAATCCAGATGAAATAAAACTTAAAGCCTCACAATGACAAAACACAGAAGACAAAAACTTCTCAAAGTAAAAGTTACCTGATTTTTACAAAGAAAATAACAGAAACATATAGCAGTTTATAAGTTTATATCTCCTGATCTTCCATATGATCTGAGACAAAAGATAGAACAAGGTTATGAACTTGTTCTAAATTTTAGTTCCCACCAAATATATTGCCTTGGTTTTCTGTTTCTACAAACCCAAGTAAAGACAAAACAAAGCACATAGGAGAAGAAAACAGAGATAAAAAGCTGGAAGAAGCTTTAGGAATCTGCTACCTTTGGAACTATGGAATATAAGTTTCATAGTTGATGGCAGCCATGTTTCCCCAGTTTGTAGCTCTCCCAGGCCTATTATTATTTAAGGTACTCCCACGATACTTCCAGTTACCTTACTGTTTGCCTAAACCAACTTAGTACTCAAAATGGGGTTGCTGACATCTGTAACCATGAAAATCCTATCTTAAAAATGGACTCCAGAACAGAAACTTTCCACCAGTTCAAATTCAAACTGAAATAACTTAGCTCTTTCTAGCCTCATTATGAATTAGCTCAGAAACTGGAGCTGTATAAAGTCTGCAGTTGTAAGTGATCAGTATTTCCAGCTACCAGTATCTGTAAAAAGCAGATGCCAAGAAAATTAGATTAGGGTTGGCAGAAATAGTCTGTGATATTTCCACATCATTAACATCTGAACATACATTTATACATTTGTTTAACACATTAGTTTCAAAAATGCCCTAGCTAAGAGTAAAGGAGATTTATGACAAATTTTTTTTTTTAGATTTTTTTCTTTTTAAGTAATCTCTATACCCAGCATGGGGCTCGAATCTACAACCCCTGGATCAAGAATCTCATGCTCTACTAACCAAGCCAGCCAGGTGCCCCCAAACAAATATTGATAGAAAAAGAAACAGTCTGGAGGGTTGGCCCAATCCATGCAGAGCTACAATGGCAGGAGGAACTCTGCACCTAGAGCAGTTGGGTGGCCAAATTCACTGAGCTTTAGGAAGGAGAAGTCTAGACAGAGGGTTTTAACATAAAATAAAAATGGAAAACATACTGCCTGCCACAAATTCTATCTAAATTTTGATTTTTCTGAGTCTAATTTTTTAATCACTATAGAACCTGAAAAGGAGCAAAAGTGTCCCCACAGCACTGCCAATGCTTCAAGTTGCTTCATGATCACCTTTGACTTCTGTACAGAGGAAACTGACAAGTTAGCTGATTTGATCAAACTCACAAAAACAGTCGAAAGTTATAGCTTGGTATTGAACCCACAAACCTTTTGAAATATAGCAAGTTTAACACGTCATTAGGATTCAATGGGCTCAAAGCCCTTCATTTAATTAAGAATAAAAAAAAGAAAAAAATTAATAAATCAAACCTATTTGGAAAAGGACAGGGCAGACATAGGAAGAGTGGAACACCACAGACCACGTGTACCTACAGCAAGAGTAGAATCATGCTAAGAGTAGCCACTATCTCTTGACTTCAAGATGCTTACTCAAGTAGGAAGAGCATGACTTATTTTGAATATGATATTTATTACAAAATAAATGTCCAGTATATTTTGACATCAATACATGGTAAAACTAAACAAACACAAAAGTGAAACATTAGTGAAGACATGAAGAAAGTGTAGTTAATGGAGTCATGATAAATAAGTGCCATAGCTTTGGAAAGAACAAAGTATGTCAGGCAAACTTGATAGACTTTTCTAGGAAAATTGCATAATTAATAGAGAAAAACAAAGCAAATAAGTCACTGTTGTTAACCACTTTCATGTGCAGTAAAAGCAAAGGCAAATCACTGAAATAGTATTATGAGAAATTTGAGAAATTAACACAAGCATTTACTGAAGTTTTTCCCTAATAATTAAAAAATACTTTATTTTTCACAAATTGCCTCTCCTTGTTGACCTTTGAGTAGCTCTGCTTTTGCATTTATGTCCTGTGTTATGTAACATATCATTCCAGTCCAACTGCAAATAATGTGTCAATGTTCTTAGAGCATTTAGTTTTCCATTTATTTCAACTTGGGAACAAGACACTTGCTACAGTACTTGCAAATTTTGTTTGCAAAGCATAGTCAAATAGAGTCCGACATGACTACTCTCCCTTGTTGAAACGATTATAAATCATAGGGTGATAATAAATGAAAGGAGTCCAATATGAAGGAAATATATCAGAGATAATATTAACCAAAAATTTCTTTAGTACGTTCAAAAATGAAAGAAAAGTGGGCCTATTAACAAGAACTTTATTGGCAAGATGAGCTCTAAGGCAATTGAGGTTAATAGAATCACATGAGTCTCCAGTTCACTGAAGGGCTCACATCTGATTTTCTTATAATCACTTAAATTATAGAAAAGAGGTGTTTGGTGTTGACTATAAGTAGATTAGAACAGAGTGAGAAAGAGAAACTAGATTCTTATCTTGCTCAGTTTAAGTTTTCTGAGATCACTGAATTTCATCAAGTTGCAAATATCTTACTCAAACTTATCAGGTGATTTCTTCATTTAGAAAATAAAATCATAAGCAAGTCTAAAATGTTTGATTATTTCCCTCTACCTAGACATAGAGAAAAAAATAGTCAGTCTTTGTCTTAATTCCTGAACGGTTGAGTGATTATGCTAACTTAACAAAGTCTTTCAGAGCCACTTTTAAATTCTGCAAAGCCTTGTGTTTACATAGAGGATCCATTCTTCCATGATCTGTATACATGTAAGAGGTGTCTACTTGCTGAAGACCAGTTTCTCCATTGCAGCCTTTTATACTTTCCAAGGGGTGTTGATCTGGAATGCAGAAACAGGCAGAGAAGAGATACATGCTGTTTTTGCTGTAAATGGAAAGAGCATTTTGTTTCCCTCCCACGCATCCAGAGTTAATCACTCCTCTTATGCATTCCTCTCTGATGGCACTTTTCACTTTGACTACTTGCTTAAATACATTTGGCCTACTATACTGTAAACCCTTTAGGAGAGAGATTCATTCATCTTTCTTATTTGCAGCACCTATATCAGATACATTGTAGGACTGCAAGTAAATTTTGTTAAATCTGGACTTTTTAAAACTTAATTTAATTTTTTTTTTTTTTTTGAGAGAGAGAGTGCTTGTGGGGGTGGGGGGAGAGGATGGGAGGGGCAGAGGGGGAGAGAGGGAAATTGTTTTACGCAGGCTCCAGGCTCAGCACGGAGCCCCACGCAGGGCTCAATCCTCCATCCCTGAGATCATGACCTGAGCCTAAATTAAGAGTCGGAGGCTTCACCGACTGAGCCATCCAGAGGCCCCTCAAGACATTTTGTTTTAATGAATTAAAATTTCTGTTCATGTCACTGACTTTAATGGTATAGATATATTTTCATTTTTAAGATACAATCTCATACTCAATGTCCTTTTCCGCATAATTCCTAATGTCCACAACAAAATTTCAGCAAAGGTTCAAAATCAGTTTAATCAATATCAAGTTTGAAAAATTCGTAGAGCAAAGCATTCCCTACTAGGATTCAGGCAGCTGGAGTAATTAAAACCAAAATGTAAAATCAACTCAGCAAAAATTAAAATTTCCCCCATTGAAATTGATAGCCATAATCAGAAAGGTTTTATTGAACCAATCTCCTAGACATCTTAAAACATCACACTGGGGTTCTTAAGGCAGGGAAACTACTCTGTATGATCCTGTGATGGTGGGTACGTGTCATTATACATTTGTCAAAACCCATGGAGTGTACACCATCAGAGGAAACCATAATGTAAACTAAGGACTTTGGGTGATGATGGTGTGTCAACGTAGGTTCATCAGCAAATAATACCACACTGATGCGGGATGTTGATGGTGGGGAGGGCTGTGGCCAGTTGGAGGGAGTATGTGGGAACTCTCTGTACTTTCCTCTCAGTTTTCCTGTAAACCTAAACGGCTCTAAAACTAAAGTCTATTAATTTTTTTTTAAATAACACTAAGATCACATGCAATATCCCTTTTCTGATGACTCCAATAATTACTTATGCACAATTTCACAGAGGAAATACACAAACAAGATTGTGTTTATGACAGCCACTGTTTCTTCTACTGGCTTCTATCAAATCCTCTACAGTTTCAACCAAAGTGATAGATTCAGTAAAGTTACTATTTTGTCATTTGTGTTTTCTTAATGAATTTCACAAAGAGGGGCCAGACAGTGACACTGTAAGATTCATAGAGAATTTCCAATGCCCTGCCCTGGACTCATCAGTCCTGGCTGATCCAGCCCCACCAAATTTGCCTGGCTCTGGCACATACACGCTTTTCGTGTGCTAGCAAGCAGCCTTTGAGAGAGCGGCTACATTAGTGTGCTGTGGAGTTGGCTTCAACAGTCAATTGTGACATAGGAATTTCAGTAGGACCCCCTCTATCAGGAGTTTAATTCTCTATTTGGGCTTGGAAGCATGCAATCACCTGCAAGTACTCGCTTGCAAATGCTTGAACTTGGAAGTCAGTATTTAGGTAGAAAAAAATTAGAGGTGTAAAAGAATTATTAATAGATGATGTGAATATTTACCGCTATCTCAGACCAGAGTTTCCTAATCTATCCAAAGAATATTATTTCTGCAGACTGCATTCTCTACTTAATGAGGGTTCATGTCTCAAAAATGTTAGGAAATTGCCACATATTCTACCCTCCTTTTAGAGATGGACACATGTGTATTAACACATTAAAGGCTCTCAGAAGATCTGCCTTAACCAATTTAAGAACCTTACTTAACCTTAATTTCCCAAACTTACATGGCCCCATAACCTTTGCTGCTTTGCCCTGATATTGTTAATTTGCCTCTGAAGGAACTATTGTTGCAGAAACATACTCTGCACATTGTCAGCATATTTGGATAACAATAATAGCAGGCCATTAAAAATAAATGTTAAATTATGTTTTTCTAACATAATGTACCCACGATTATCTAAAGAAATGAGAGGCTACCAGATAAACCAACATGAGCAATGTTGAAGATTTTAACAAAAAAGTAAATATAGACTGGGCCACAAGAAATATACAAACAAATGCCCTTCTGTCATCAGTTTTTAAGCCCCAGCGATTTTGTTTGGGTCACTTCCAAAGTGGCTAGCTCATCTCACTAGCTCTCTTTCTGCATCATGTTATCTTGCAAACATCAAAAGATGCTTGCACATACAGAGTAATATACATTATACATATCCATGAGTGTATAATAAGTGAGTTTTGAAATATTACAAATGGGATTTCTTCAATTATTTTTTATCTTGATGATAGAATACTCTATCATCAAGTAATACTGAAAAGTATTACTCTCTTCTTCTTGTCAACTTTACATAATACCATCAGAAGGCTCTCTGTATAAAATTTGTTTTGTCTTTTCAGGGACAAAAAACAAAGGAGGTTTACGTTAAAGTGGACACTCATTGATAAACTATAAAAGCTTACATTGCAGTAACCCCTCTACCTTCATCAGTGAGTAGTCACCTAATTCATTGGATTTAAGTTTTGTTTGGGGGGTGTTTTTTTGTTCGTCTGCTTTCTTTAAATCCTTAATCTTTCTTGGGGGGGAATTTTGGTAAACTTTTTTTTTTTATTTAAATTCAATTAATAAACATATAATGTATTGTTGGTTTCAGAGGTAGCGGTCAGTGATTCGTCTGTATTATATAATACCCAGTGCTCATTACACCACGTGTCTTCCTTAATGTCCATCACCCAGTTACCCCAGACCCCCAGCCCCCGCCCCTCCAACAACCTGTTTCCTATGATTAAGGTCTCTTGTGGTTTGTCTCCCTTTCTGATTTCGTCTTGTTTTATTTTTTCCTCTCTTCCCCTATGATCCTCTGTTTTGTTTCTTAAATTCCACATATAAGTGAGATCATATGATAATTGTCTTTCTCTGATTTCGCTTAGCGTAATACCCTCTAGTTCCATCCATGTCATTGTAAATGGCAAGATTTCATTTTTTTGATGGCTTAGTAGTATTCCATTGTATATATATATATACTACATCTTTTTTATCCATTCATTTGCCAGTGGACATCTGGGTTCCTTCCATGGTTTGGCTATTGTGGACATTGCTGCTATAAACATTGGGGTACAGGTGCCCCTTCGGATCACTACATTTGTATCTTTGGGATAAATACCCAGTAGTGCAATTGCTGGGTCATAAGGTAGCTCTATTTGTAACTTTCTGAGGAACCTCCATACTGTTTTCCAGAGCGGCTGCACCAGCTTACATTCCCACCAACAGTGTAAGAGGGTTCCCTTTTCTCCTCATCCTTGCGAACATCTGTCATTTCCTGGCTTACTAATTTTAGCCATTCTGACTGGTGTGAGGTGGTATCTCATTGTGGTTTTGTAAATCCTTAATCTTAATTAAAGCTAGACTGGCTATCTCCAGAGATAATGCCAAAATTTGGAAGACTATCACCTAAGAAGTACACATTATTGGCCTATCCAAATATACTCTCATTTTATCTTGGGCAGTTTTCTTTTGATACTGTGTGATTCTTTAGTGTCATTATATTTACATATTGTGTCATATTATTATGTTAACTCTACTTTTATGTATTTATAGTTTTGTTTAATTTTCCTTTATTCTTATCCTAAGCAGTAATATACAAAAAAAAATCACAGTTTACTATATTATATTCCTAGTAAATATTAATATTCATGAGCCCCTTAAAGTTATCTTGTATATCACCAGCAGAAGGTCTAGCACATACTTTGGAAAACACTAACATGGAAATTTCATGCCATGGAAGTAAGGGATGGGAGGTGGGGTGGGGAAAAGTTAAGATAACCTCTCATAACTCTCCTTCCTACCAGATATATGCACAAATAATCAAACAAAAAAGTATTTGTTTACTTTACACTACTTTCTGAAAGAAAAAAAAAGAATTCTTTAAAATATTGTCATCGGGGTGCCTGGGTGGTTCAGTCGTTTAAGTGTCTGCCTTTGACTCAGGTCATGATCCCAGGGTCCTGGGATTGAGCCCCGCATCGGCTCCCTGCTCAGCAAGGAGTCTGCTTCTCCCTCCCCCCTGCTCCTGCTCTCTCTCTCTCAAATAAACAAATAAAATCTTTAAAAAAATAAAAAAGTAAAAATATTGTGATCAGATGAATTTTATAATCAAGGATTATTCAAAGAATTGAGGGGATACATCTCTAATATTGAGTTTCTGTGTGATACAATAAGTACACTAAATGAAATATTTTATTGAAATATGCAATCTTCATGAAGAAACAAGCATCCCCTCAAACCAAAGACTGATGCTGCTAATACTTCAGACATGTGGTATATGTGTGTGCCTATGTATGCTTAATTTTCTTTCTTTCTTTTTAATCAAGTGACCTATTCTCGTATGGTTGAGTTTCAACCACAAGACATCACTGTATGCTTCTTTTTTTCAAGATACACGTCATAACACACCAAGAAAGAGGGAACTTCCAGTGTCTGTGGTAACATCACTTGGTAAACAGACTCAGTTGAACAGCAAGAGCCCGTCTGCCTTTACTATATAAAGCAGCAGAGACGTTGACGAGCAGATATTTGCCGAGTGAGGACTATACGAAGAGCAGCCTTCTCCGCGCCAAGGTTAGACAAAATGCCAGGAATGTTCTTCTCTGCTAATCCAAAGGAATTGAAAGAAACTGATCATTCACTTCTAGATGATAAAACGCATAAAAAGAGACCAAAGACTTTGTAAGTTCATTCGGTGTCTCACTTTGTGAATTTGGACTTAGATTATCTTTAATGGCAGAAGGATTGAGAATGAGTGGAAGAAAATATGAGCATTTAGTTAATTAAATCAGAGATTAGCTGTTGTATATGTGTATAAGTATATTCAGTTGTATTCAAAAAATGAATCACAGGGCATTAAATTATGTGGAAATTTTTGCAGACTTTGGCTCATAAAAATTAGCTCAATCTTAATATAGAAAAATGTTGTAACAGCTATTTTTATTATTGCCTTGTTCCTTGGAAAAGTCTATTTCATGTTCCTTGTGCAAATAAAATGTATTCTACTGAAGAAATGCAAATATTCATGTTTGTATCTTTTGTAGTAGAATGGATGTGAAAGCGTACCTGAGATCTATGATCCCACATCTGGAACCTGGAATTAAACCTTCTAAGTCCAAAGACATGTATGTATACTAATATGTTGAACTATCATTTTAAGAGCAGCCTATGCATTATCTCTCTATTCTAGCAAGTGATTAATACTGCACATACTAGACTTTGTTTCTTTTAAGTAACAAGCCAAGTAAGAGTAGACTACATTAGTACCAATGTAAATTAAGTACCAACATGTGTGTGCATAATTGGCTATTTGCTACACTGTTAGAGTAGATGTATTTGGATTTCTTCACATTTTATTGGCAGATATTTTCGTAACTATAGTAATTCTAAAGGAAGTTTTGTTTTCTTATAGATAAATTTTAAGAAAATATATGGAACTAGAATCTTAGTTCACACAGTTATCAAAATACAGCAGCCATTCTGATTTCACGTGTGATTGCACACACACAAGAATATTTTACTAATTTATGTGAATTTTGTCCCCAGCAGACTCTCCGTTAATGAAGTAATGCAGTGGTCTCAATCTCTGGAAAAACTACTTGCAAACCAAAGTAAGTATGGTTAACTACTAAATGGTTTTGGGTTTAGCTCAATACACTAATAGATTGAATGACCTCATTAAAATATAGTATTCTGGATAGAAGAGTGTGCGAAAAGCTGTATTCCAGTTTTTCTTTAGTCACTAATAGCTTCAGCATATTGTGCCTCGTTGCAGTGTAATGCTGACCTAGCACTCAGTTCTGTCACTGTCCTTCAGGCAAATTTGCCGAGACAATTAGGTATTACCATGGATCATTATGGGAGCAAAATTTAAAATTATGCTGGGGTTCTGAAGTTTCAAGTTTAGTTTTTAAAAGTAAACCAAATATCTCAACACATGAACTGCCATTCTGAAAGCTATCTATAGAATGTAATTTTGTAACTGCTGGATGTAAGAAGTAAGATTCATTCAGGCAATTCACTATTTTATTATTCATTCATTCATTCATTTACTCATTTAGCCTACTTCTATGTGGCAGGCATTTTAGAAGCACCAAGGATTCAAAAACAAGGACACCGTGCCTTGCTGCCTTGAAAGAAGTTGAGAAACACAGTACATAATTGCATGATATATAACATGACACATGATAAGGCAGATATGATAAAAAGAATTTTTAAGCAGAGTCTTGTAGGGAGTTTCTGGTAAGAGAAGGTAAAGAATGAGATTAGCTCGCCTTTCCCTCATCATGGGAATTGCAAGTCTTTGGGATTAGGACCTCAATCAGGTTGAGATGAGCAGTGTGGTCTCTATCTAGAGGATGAACTTAATCCTTTTTTCCCCACAAACAAATAAGAATCCTTGCTGGGGGGGGGGGGGGAGGGTGTCAAGTAGTACAATGTGGTTCATCCCTCTCATCATCCGATTTAGTTTACATCCAACCAAACAAATAAATGGTATAGAAATGGCGCATTTAAAAGCCTCAGTAGCACTAGCAAATAGAATCAGTACATCAGCACATTTTCTGACTAATATGAACTGGATGGGGAAATTGTATTTGTTGATAATGAACATGATGTTAATGACCTTCATCAATGTTTGCTTCCCTAAAATACTCTGCAGTCTGGCTAGGAGTTGTATTTGTAAGTGAAGAGATTGTTTTGTAATCACAAGAGCAGAATCTTAATTAGCAGATGGAAGCAAAGCACAGTTGTGTAGCCATGACTAAGCAGCTGTGGGACTGTGGACAGGTTTGTCTGGCCCCAGATAAACTATCAGTGAAGGAATCTCTGACGTCTTCTCATTTTTATGATTTACAACACAGCTGTTTCAGTGTTAGCCATCCCTTACCTTTGAGCCTAGGCAACACAATAGTATTTTTCTTGCAAATTTCTTCTTTAAAGTATCCATTTACTGGCTCAATTGATTTAATTATCTCACCCCTCACCCTTTCTTTTTAGTTGGTCAAGATGTTTTTGGAAATTTCCTAAAGTCTGAGTTCAGTGAGGAGAACATTGAGTTCTGGCTGGCTTGTGAAGACTATAAAAAAACGGAGTCTGATCTTTTGCATTGCAAAGCAGAGAAAATATATAAAGCATTTGTGCATTCAGATGCTGCTAAACAAGTGAGTATTATCTTCATTATCATCAGTTTATGTGTAAAGGAACTTAGGTGCAGAAATAGCATTCCGCAGTCATAGCAGGATTAGATCTTTTTTAAGTATCATAATTTCACCACTAAATATTTAGGTATGTTCAATAGTTCAGTGCAATAATAATCTAATTTTCTGTATCTGAAGACAGTAGAATGAAAAGATTGATTTTGCAAAATTAGCTAACATAATAAGGATGGGGTAAGGAGTAGCAGTGTTACTAGCCAGAACTGCATGCCAGAATGTCCTTAATGAGTTAGCTCATTTTACATTAGGATAAAATACGGATTAGTGTAATACATACAATTCCAGCAGCAGAAATATTTTCAGTTAGTAATAGTCCCACCTTCCAGTTAAATATTCTTGATCAAGCAAAAAATAGCTACACAAAGTGTCCTCTCTCCTATAAATTTTAAATGACCACATCATTTTTTCTGATGCATGTATCACCTTGTATGGATATTTAAAATTTTCATGTTTGCCTCTTTTGCATCTCCCAACTATACAATGGGCCAACTTGGAACAAAGATTTTTTTGTGATATTTCTTTTTACCTCCTTCATATCTATTATAGAGCTGGTTTGGAGGAGGCATTTAAAAGATAATTAAGCTTATATAAATGAGGGCTTAATGCCATTATCTTGAGGTGCTTCAACAAACACAGTCACATAGTAAAATGTGCAGTACCTTGGAAGTGTGTATTAATTAGCGAGTATTTCTTTTTAGATCAACATTGACTTTCACACTCGAGAATCTACAGCCAGGAAGATTAAAGCACCAACCCCCACGTGTTTTGATGAAGCCCAAAAAATTATATATACTCTTATGGAAAAGGACTCCTATCCCAGGTTTCTCAAATCAAATATGTACTTAAATCTTCTGAACGAACTTCAGGCTAATAGTCTAAAGTGATCACTTCCTGGCCGGAGAGAACTAAAGATTGTATCAAGGACAGAGGAATGTACCAGTTATGGCTCCCTGGGTGAACAACCTGGCCCTTTTGAGTGACTCCACAGGCCCAGGGGAAGAGCAAATAACTCGAAATGGATTAACATGGAAGTTATCCAAGCTCAGGGTTGAAGTCCCATAAGCAAGATGAGACCTGAGAGACAGAAGAAGGAAGGAGATACTGTGGTCCTGTCGTAAAAAAACAGTGGACATATCAGAAAATCCCTCAGAACTGAGAAGGCCGGGTAACTCCAATTACACAGGAACTGTGAATAAAGGTTTTGAAACCGATTAAAACATGCTATAAGCTTCAAGGTCAACTGATATTTATGCTACATGTTATTATACAGAGATTGTATTGAACTGCTGCGATCTCTTTAACTTGGATGGCTGTTTGGAAAATACGTGTTTGAAACCACCGTTGTTATTATTGATGTTTGCAAGGGTTTTTGGTGTTTTGTATTTTTTGTTTGTTTTTGGCTTGAAAGAGAAGAAAAGAACAATGTATTTAACTTAAGCTATTGCTCTTAAAACTGGGAAGTCAGAATTTATTTGTAAATTAAATTATCACAGTGTCAGTAAAAATGAGTTTTGTATTAAAAATATATAGAAGCAATTTCTGTTTATGTTTCTTTGCCATTTTTCAGAAACTGGTATTTATTCCTCATATTTAACAAAAATTCAAGCATGGGTCTTCTACTTTCTATCATCTCTTCAACATCTAAAACTAATCCTATACTTATGTATTATGCATATCTATTGGACAGGGTTTATTCGTTTTCTCTTTGCTGTCACAATGCATAAAAAGCAAACAATTATGTTCTCATATGGTAGAGCTTCAAACTGATAAAAAATTGAAGATGTATTTAGAAAGGGGATGGCATAGTTATTTCAAGAAGTAACCCAATTAGCAATTGATGTTTTATTGTGATTTAAACTTTATAAAACTCAGTGTTCATAGCAACCCTGTGAAAGGTGAAACTCACATCAAATCACTAATTCCCAAATTTAGCTATCAAAATTACTTAGGATGTTTAAAAAACAACCACCACCACAACAGAACCCCACCTTTTTCAGGGCCTTATCCCAAACTGACTGAATCAGAATCTTGAAGGGATAGAGGATGAAAATCAACATTTTAGAAAGAAACCGCAGGTGATTCTAAAGATAGTTCAGGGCGGGGAACCCTGGGATTAAGGGACAGTCACGCCGCCGGGATTGCACACAAATCTCTGATGACACGATTTGTCCTCTTTCTGCTGTACGACACTGCCCCCCACTGACCAGAAGACATTTCCTAAATCACTCAAGTCTGCAACAGTCCTCTACATGTCAAGTAAGTAGGAAAATAAGACTACTCTATAGTCATCACCTATAGACAGCAGGAAAATAATCAAGATGATGCATATGCCAGCATAACCTCTATGGCTGTATCTTCCCATATCTCGTTGAATAATCAGCCATCCACACATCATAGTGAAATACCATGGATATTCTTAATACAGGCTTACCCAGTCATCAAGCTCACAGCAAAGGTACGGGGCAATATGTAGATAAGATTTTAAAAGCATTATTCTTGAGTTTCCATGGGATAGAACCCAAATTGGCTCCACCTTAAGCTTTATTTCATGGTTTAGCAGGTCATATAATAAGAGCAGCTTAGGAAGAGAGTTCAGTTTTACAACAATAGTAATAATGAAGTATTTCTCTTCCTCACTCATTCCATCACTGAGTTCTGTCAATCTTCCTTTTCCCATCAATGAGTGTAGGAGACATTATCACTTGTTCTTTCTCTATTAGCATTGCTTTGGTGTAGGCCCTCACTGCTTGCTAATTCATGTGACTTGTTTTCCCCTCTGCCAGTCTCTTCTCTTCAATCCATCCTCTGAATAGCCACAGACATCACTTTCTGAAGCCCAGATTTGACCATGTCACATCCCATGACATATAAAATAAGTTCAAATCTCTCCTTCTGGAATTGAAAACACTTGCAGTGAGACTGTGATGGTATAATTCCCATTGCTCCTCTCTGGGTACTTTTTTTTTTTTAATTTTTTTTTTATTGTTGTGTTAATCACCATATATTACATAATTTGTTTTGGTGTAGTGTTCCATGATTCATTGTTTGTTCATAACACCCAGTGCTCCATGCAGAATGTGCCCTCTTTAATACCCATCACCAGGCTAACCCATCCCCCTACCCTCCTCCCCTCTAGAACCCTCAGTTTGTTTTTCAGAGTCCATCATCTCTCCTGGCTCATCTCCCCCTCTGACTTACTGGGTACTTTCTTACCTTCATGTCACACTGGATTAATTGCCTTTTCTTGAATGAGCCCTGGCCTTCACTATATCCAGGCCTTTGGTTAATCTCTACAATCCATCTAAAATGCCTTTCCCTAACCTCCGTCCAGTTTTCAAAAGCCAGCCAATTATTCAAGGCCCAGATAGAATAACTCTTCCACAAAGGTTTTCAAAAACCTTCCACCACTATGTAGTTATTTTCACTGTCTAATGGATATGAACTGAGTCCATATAAACACAAGACACTCTGCTTCTATTTCCAAGACTATTGTCACATTACACAGTCCAGGCCCTTCAGACTGTAAGGCACGAGAATTGCAACTGTCCAATACACACGCTGGTCATAAAGTAAATGCTTCTGGTCTTTGTCTTGTTAAGATGCCACGTTAAAGAGCCATCCAATTTTTGGACAGATGGTCAAAACAAACATCTAAGACACCTCTTCATTTAAAAAAACAAAACAAATTTAAAAAACTCATCATCACAGCATAGATTCAAGATATTAAAAAATACTTGAAAAGATAACTTTCTTTTCATTGGCATTTTTTACTATGGTGTGACTGTCTTATAAGGCCATTCACAGTAATGTGAGTGGCTCTAATGACATCTCCTATTTAAAGAAATCTAATTCAACTCCTTGATCTGAGTCTCAGCTCACAGGTTATGTTCTATTGTCATATTAAAGCAGTGGCAGTCAACAATGTGTATGGTTTAAAACTCATTAATTAAAGGGTCACCTGGGTGGCTCAGTCAGTTCAGCATCTGCCTTCAGCTCAGGTCATGATCCTGGGGTTCTGGCATCGAGCCCCACATTGAGCTCCCTGCTCGGTGGGGAGTCTGCTTCTCCCTCTGCCTCTGCCCCTGCTCATGCTCTCTCTCTTTCTCAAATAAATAAATAAAATCTTTAAAAATAAATAAAATAAAACTCATTAATTACAAAAATTAAAACAAATTTACTTTTCTCAGATTTATTTTACATTATTCCTAATATGTATATCACACAAAACTAGGAATCTAAGAAGTTAGAAATGAGGGTCACATACCTCATGATGCCCAATAACTTTCCCACTTTTCAAGTGAAAAACGTACAACTTCTAAAAAGTTCTTTAACTCCAAGTTTTCTTAACAAAAACACTTATTCAAATAATAATACATTAGACATTAGATTTGTTCCTCCAGGAAAAGTATTTGCTATTGTCCTATATTTAATATGCATTTCTACTTGTTATAATATTAGCTGGCTGATTTTCTCCATTTTTTTCCCACAGGGAAAGGATAATTACGATGAATCTTGAAGATTAAATAAAACCTAACCAAGGGAGAAGAGAAGTGGGGACACTTCAGTGCACAGAAGAGTCTGTGAAAAAGTCAGGAAATCAGGAAAAAAAAACTGTTCAGTAATGGTGATTTATTTGCTGTGGCTGGAAAGAATAAGAGGGAAAACTAAAAAGGTAGTTTAAGGGCAGATTTTAAGAAGAGATATAGTTCATTCCAAAGAATGTACATTTTATCTTTTATGTGGTAGGTAACCACTGAAATTTTAAGCAAAGGAGTAAGACACAGCTGTTTTTTCGGAGTGTCTACTATGAGCCAGGCACTGTGCTAGATACACATCACTTGCTAAGTCCACACCAAAACTCTTTGAGGTAAGCACTCTTAACATAATTTTATTTATCAACAAATATAGAAACAAAACATGAAAAAAATTATCTAAGTATACATAACTAGTGAGTAGAAGAGCCAAGATTCGAATCCAGGTATGTATGTTTCCAAAGAATGTCCATCATCTCATGCTTCTTTCTGAACGTGACATGATTACTTTGTGTTTTAAAAGTTAATTCTAGATTTAGTGTAGAAGACACTTTCTTTTTTTTATTATGTTCAGTTAGCCACTATATAGCACATCAGTAGTTTTTGATGTAGTGTTCAATGATTCATTAGTTGCATATAACACCCAGTGTTCATCACAACACGTGCCCTCCTTAATACCCAAAGGAAGCCATCATTGAGGAAGGAAAGCTAAATGTGAACCTCTTTTTATTAGCCCAACGGGAGAGATCAGGGCCTGAACTAGGGCAGCAATCAAAGCAATGGGAAGGAGAGGGTGAATAGACAAAACCTGGTTAGCAATATGCTGTGATAAATAAGAGAGAGCAATATAAGATACCTCTGGGTTGTCTAGTCTGGACCCTCAAAATTAGAGCAAATTCCTTTCTGGCTATATTTTAAACATGTTCTCCTTGAGGCCTTTAGTTACAAATGTGCGTTAAATAACTTGGGAATAGAAGAGGGGAGCATTAGAGGAAGATTGAGGCATATGTTTTTAAGAAGTTCCACATGCAAAGTAAATTATGTAGTATTTTCAATAGATAACAGCTTATTCTTAATTAACCTACAAATGAAGCATTCCACATGTTTTCCCTTGAAGCTCACTTTCATCTTGGACAAAACAGAGTCATCATCCAGGCTGAGAACAAAAACCAAGAACCAAAGAGACTCAACACATTTGTAAGCAATCAATTACTCTAAGGTTGAGAGCACCTTTCAAAGACCGGAGACAAAACCAAAGTCTAGGATTCAGGCCAAGAGACAGGCAAAGCAGTTGTCAAATACAAACAGAAGCCACCACAGGGATCAGGGACACTAGACAACACAGAGGTTGGTGACGAAATCGATTCTGGGGCAGGAATTCTGCCTCCTTATATGGAAGGCCGGCCATTAATTTGACGGTGGGTCTACGTGACGGGTGGAATGTTCTAGTGTTCGCTTCTCGTCAACAGAGATAAACAAGAGGACTGGAGGCCTGCAGTTAGCTGTTCACTCTCTTGGCACATTCTTTATTTCAATTATTCTTACCTTCACTCTTCAAAATAGGTGAAGTTATTTTTTACCCATTATTTCTGGATAGAGAAAAAGAAAAACAGGAATTTTGTGGCTTTCAGATATTCTCTTATCTCCCCCAAACTCTCCGTTGCTATTCTAGTCAAACATGGTGAAAAATTCGGTGGGTTTGGATTAAATCAGTAAAATCCATATGTTTTCCACTCCTCTTATCTTTTATACTCTGTCTTAAAACCTTCAGCTTGCATTAGCTCTAAAACCAGATTGTATTCTAGCCTGTCTAGTGTTTTTTTCCTTTAAATCTGTCTGTTAATTCAGTATTTACAAATGATCCATTGTATAGGTAGAACATATTCCCATGTTAAGAATTGAATAAGATACTTCCTAGAATGTTTTTTGGCACAATTTTGACGAGAATGATTATAATTCATACTATCTATGGGGATAGTTAAAGGTGTCAAAACGGAGGGGAAGAAGCACAAAATATCCCTCACTCAGTGGTTTTTAAATTCAGAAATCTAGAAATCTAGGCTCAACTATAAACTTCTAGAAGAGTCTAGATTATTGCTTCCTTAATAAATTCACCAGTTAATGACACGTGCTATATGCCAGAAACCATACCAGGTGACAAGGAAGCAGAGATGAATAAGACAGAGTTCTCAATTACTGAGAGGCTCAGAGTGCTCTTGGAAAGAAAAGAGCAAAAAAGAATTATAGTGAAATAGACTAAGCATTATAAGAGAGGGGTAGAGGAGAGACAATTAAGATTGTGTGATAATTTTTTTTAAGGATTTTATTTATTTGAGAGAGAGAGAATGACAGATAGAGAGCACGAGAGGGAAGAGGGTCAGAGGGAGAAGCAGACTCCCTGCTGAGCAGGGAGCCCAATGTGGGACTCGATCCCAGGACTCCAGGATCATGACCTGAGCTGAAGGCAGTCGCTTAACCAACTGAGCCACCCAGGCACCCAAGATTGTGTGATAATTGACCTCCCCAGTGGCTCTCTCCAGGTCTCTGGTAAAAAGCCAAATGGGACCGGTGGCCCTTCGTCTTCCTAATGGGAGAAGTTGTATGGTGCCAACTTTCTAAAAGGTCATCAGGTGCTATCAACACCTCACATAATTCCCCTGGGCATACAAGTTACATCAAGTTTATCTCCTTTAGCAAATTCGCTCTATTATCACTAACTTATTTGGGTGCTATCTACTCCCTTCCAAAGTTCCTAATAAAAAGGCAGCAGTGAAGGCAAACTATACCTGCCTCTCCTTGAGATGCTACAAGGTTAAGATATCCTGTTGCTTCTCCTTCTTGCGCTTGTGGAATTCATGGGGCTTATCTCAGCTCGACAGAGAAGAACAGTGCGCTATGAGAACTCAAGAGATGGAAGTAGTAATGCTATGGCTCTAGAGAAATGATGGTTGCACAACAAAATGTGGATTAAATTCAAAGTAACCCAAGTAACCTTCTGAACTGCTGTATCATTGATTAATTGTAAGCTCTATAACTCACAAATAAATGTAAATTCTGGCATTATTGTGTTCCAAAAGGGCTAGAATAAGTCTGTCCTACTAATTACTAATATTGTTTACTCACATCAATATCATTTTACTTTAGCTGTTATTGTCCAAAAATTGTGATTTCTTTTTCTTTTCCATTTTAGGAGGTTGTGATAGAGACTGACTACATACCCACCAACCTTAGGCCCTCGCCCTGGGCATCAGCAAGACTACATTCCCCAGGTCCTCTAACAGTGAGTAGCAAATATAGAACCTACTATGAATGTCCATACAGTCAGTATTTGGCTGGGTATTTACTCCTCAGTAGCTATTTTACTTGAATTTGGTATTTTGCCTTGAATTGCAACTTGATATTTTTACCTTAAATTATTAGGGCCACAAAATTGAGTTCTGTCCAGTGAGCAGAAGGGATAGGCACAGTTCCAGGGCTGGCAATTGTCTGAGAGACAATCAGTGTATCTCCGTATACACTGATAGAAGTAAAGGATTCTGACATTGCAAAGCTACATGCAAGAATGCAAGAATCACCAGACCCAGTAGAGTCCTGCTACCCACACCAGCATTTGTGTGTGTGAAAAATAAAAGCCTCTGAGATTTGGGGATTATTTGTTAGAGAAACAAGGGAGTTTTACCCTGATGAATGCAAAGACACTGATATCCATATAGTATTCTCTTCAAAACACTATGCATAGTGTTTTCTTCAAAAAGAAACAATTCCTTATTTCATTTCTAAAGATATTTGGAGACATCCTGGAAAAAAACCAGGGCAATTTCTCTGTCACAACTCAGTATTATTTCACTCCCACATTAGGCAGAGGTTATCTCCCTGACCTTGTGATTTTCTGTGAGATAGAGCTGCCCGGAACAGAGGATGTACACTATGGATGAAAACAATATGTGAAAAGCTTATTTCAGATGTAACTTAGAATAGAAAATGCCAAAAACAACACAAAAAGGGAGGTGAGGGCTAAGAAGCAGGAAAAGAATAAGTGATGGAAAATTTTGCAGCTGATAAAAACATTAAGTGAAAATAAGTTGGCCATGCAATGTGTATTTTCCACTCACTCACTTTGACTCAGTTTAGGCTACATACCATGTTGTTATAAATACTTGGAGGTTTAAATGGGCCAATCACCAAGTAAAAGTCAGAATTCCAAGAATATGTGGTGTGCAGCCATGGAAAGCATGTCTGTGGTTAAGCTGGGATTCAGACAGGAAATGTGAATTCAGGGCATCCAGGAAAACTAGAGGGGTGAACTCACAGGGACCAATTTTCCTGAGAGACCAAAGAAGTACCAATGAAAGAATTCATCCTAAAAGATGATGTACAAACTTGGCCTAAAAATAGTGGGAGGGGGTGGAGGAAATGAACTACTTTACATAGGGTAGGAGGCTGACACTCATATAGCCCTTTGATGCAGGTCCAAAATCTGAGGGAGAAGAGAGAGTAATAAAAGAGTAATAAACACAAAAAGGACAAATTCCTTGAACATTCTGTAAATCTTCGAGAACACATAGGAACAGGGTATCAGTCAAGTGATGGTGAAACCCTCTTCCCATTTGGAGTTAGGATTAGAGCCCTGACATGACAGACACACTGGATTGAGAACGAGACCACTCTAAATCAAGAAAGGTGAAGAACTGGAAAGAGCATGTACTACCCCAGTAGATATCACCCCCTTTGTAAGCAGACACTTATGTCAGCCTAATATTTTCTGTGGGTGTGGGGGTCTTGAAAGGGTCTCTTTGAAGGGGAATAATGTCCTTTCAACCCACCCAGGTTCTGATTATTTGAGAAATAACATAAAAAGATTAAGGTGGAGACCAAGATATTACTGATACAGTTAGGTCAGAGAACAGAGCCTTGGGAGAGAGCCAAATGGGTCTGCTAATTTAACTTCAGAATTAGACCAACTTGCTACCCAGTTGCAGACAGTGTCAGACAGAAGCACAATTTCTATACAATGGATGGCCTATGTGGGGAACAAATGTCCAGGTGTCTTTTCTCAATTAGGACAAATGTGAAGAGTCAATTCAGCTCAGAGCTCCTGGCTTATGACTGAGCCTAATAGTGTTGGAGTGTCTGCTCATAAGGAGCTGGGTTCTATCAAACCACCAAACCATAAAATCAGGTGGGCCCACAGCAATCCACTGAGATATGGAAATGGTAAATCAGGGCTAAACATGAGTAGGTCTTATATGTGCCCTATGGCTGTTTAGGGCTCTCTTATGACTCATGATGGAGGATGAAAAGCACCAAGTTTGTGTTGGGATGGTATGTAGGTACAGGCTAAAGATGAACTGCTACTGGAATACATTTCTTCTAAGGAGTGGGCTTAAAAGAGAGTAAAGAGGGATAATCCTCCCAGTGGCAGAGTTTGTAGCGATGCACCTGATCATCTACTTCATGTGGAAAGAAAAGTGACCTGAGGTAGAATAGACATTGACTTATGGACAGTAGAGAATGGTTTGGCTAGTGGATTGGGGCCTAGAAGGAGAAAGATTAGAAAATTGAGAATAAGAAAGTCTAGGGGAGATGCATATGGGTAGACCTACCAGAGTGTTCAAAAGCATGAATGTCTTTGTACCACATGGTCACAATCAGCAGAGATTACTGCCCACACAAAAAGCATAAAGAACCAAGTAGACAGAATAAGTGTACCAGTTGGCTTCAAGCAGCCCATCAACAGAATAGCAATGGTGGCAGAAACGGATATACACTGGCCCAAAATAATGGACTCCCACTCATGAAGGCTGATCTAATCACTGTCCTTGCCAAAGTCCAACCATCAAGGAAAAGAGGCCAGTACTGAGCAAATGATATGGTGTCCTATCTCAAAGATGCCAACCAACCATTTCATGGCAAGTTGATCACATTGGACTCCTTTCACCCTGAAAGAAGTGATTAATCTTACTTGAATCAACATGTATCATCTGCGTTATAGGTTTGTCTTTCCTGCCAAGAGCGTCTTAGCCAGCCCGACTCTAGGAAGGCTTAAATTTTTGCCTGCAGTTTTTGATTCACCAGTACAGGATCCTGTATCATATCAAACCAAGGAACATACTTCACAGCAAAGCTGGTATAGCAGTGGGCATGTGGTTATGGGATCCATGAGTCATAGTCACATGCCATAATACCCAGATGCTGCCAGCCTGATGGAACAATGGAATCATCTTGTGATGGCACAGTTGAGGCATCATCTTGAGATAATATCCTTTAAGGAAATTATGTCATCTTCTAGAATAAAAAATACACAATTAATGACCATTATGTGGTACTATGCCCACGATACGTAGAATACATGGGCCTGTGAACCAAAGGGTCAGAGTAGGAGTGGCCACATTTACTATCATTCTCAGTGACTTTGATCCCAGAAGATGAATGCGTCCATCAAGGGTCAAAACAGAGTCATATTAAATTTGAAATCACAGGCACTTATTGCTTTCCTTGAGCTCCTTGTACCAAAAACCACCAAGCAAAGAAAGGAGTCACCATCCTAGCAGAGGTAATTGATCTTGATTATTAAGAAAAAATAGGGCTGCTGTTATAGATGAAGGATAAGGAAGAATATTTGGGGTACTCAGATGATCCCATGGGATACCTCCTGACACTTGAACAGTACACTGAGAAGGGCAGCAGCCCAGCCTTGGATGGGCATGGTGACCAGGGAATCAGACCACCGAAAAATGAAAATCTGAATCACCCCACTGCATAAGCCAATAATACCAGCAAAAGTGCTGGCCCAGGGTGGAAGGAATCTAGAATGGGTAATAGAAGAGAAAAATAATGAAGATCAGCTGTGGCCTCCAGACCAAATGTAGTGATAGTGTTGGTGGAGTACTTCAACCCACTGACTTTCCTCTAACAAATTCTCCCCAGGGAAGAGTCCTTCCAGAACCTTATAGCAGCTGTTTATGGATACAGCTGAACACACTATATGAAGCAATTATACCTGGGTGGTGCAAGGGATGGACCTTAATAGATAAGCCCTACTGAACTGTAGGACACAATCCATCTTTGGAACTGTAGTGTTGTCTCTCCCAGCAGCTGAGTTGAGGCTACTGACAGCTCATTGCTGAGTTTCTCCCCAGGAATTTCCCTTGTCCTAAGAAAGCTGCCTCACCAGGTTTACATCCCCTCTTGGGAGCAGCCTAGAGCCAATGACTAGTCAGTGCGAGGTCCAAAAATCTGGCCGCCTTGCTTCAACTAGGTCAAATACGAAGGGCTATTCCACCTCTAAAATTCTGGTTAGAATCATCTGAGAACTCTGATGCAGCTACATCACATATTTGTTTAAGATTTATAGTCCATCTACTTCCAAAAAAGGAGTTGTATCAGATTATAAAATTAACATATTATATAAAAGAATAAATTACAATAAAATAAGGAAAAACTAAAGGATATATTTCTCATTGTTTACAACGAAATTTATTAAGGTCCTTCTTCAAATAAAGGTATGGTGTAGCTGCTATGATCAACCAGGCACATATTATGCCATCAATATGATTATTTGATCTAGCAGATGGTGTGTGCATAAGCAAAATATGAAGATGAAAACCCCTCACAGTATTCATAGCTATAATGTGTATCATTTCTTTGATTCTAGAACAGCACTGTGAGATAGAAAGAGCTGTTACTATTCCTATATTATAGATAGTAAACCAAGGTTCAGTAAGGTACAGTGATTTATCCAACCCGTGGCAGAATTACTTTTTAATTTAAATCCAATTTTTTCTTTTACAGCATTATGATAAATGTTTGTTTGGATGATGGCATCATCTATATAAATGATGCATTTTCTTAGTCATCATCAAAAAGCCTCTTGGAAACGAAACATTGATTTTATATCATTTAACCATTTTGAGAATTTGCTTCATCTTGCTTGGTATCTTGCATTATTTTAAAAAATATTTTTTAAATATTCAATGTCTCTGAGTTACACTAAATACTATCTGCTAACTGAATCTTTCAAGCTTTATAACATTAGAATGACAACTTGGTTATTTGCTGACTCATACCCTAGGTATTTCCACTATTACGAAATTGCTACTTCATGGAAGGATGTTTGCTTAATAGTAATCAACTGTAAAAATAAAGAGTGCAGAATTTTATTTTCAAAAGATTAGATTCTATGTGTAGGTTTTTGACAAAGAACCCTGAAGTGGCCAGTGAATCATCAAATGGAGAAAGTTCACTTGACTTCCCAAAAGAAGGAAAAGGAACAGAAAAGAAGGAAAGAAAAGAAACAGCAAGAGGAGTGCTTATTCTGGAACTGAACTAAGGAGAGATATAAAGGTATTTATCTGAGGTAAGGAGAGTTACCAGAGAGAGTAGCTGACCAGTGAGTCACTGTTGACAGGGAGATGAGAATACTTCCCTTGAATAATTGAGGGCACTTACTTGGAAGACAGGCTAAGGATCAGAACTGGAGAGTCAATGCAAAGAGGCAAAAAAAAAAAAAAAAAGATATTAAAACTACTGCTGAGCAGGACAGAGAACGAGACCCAGATTGTGGGAAACACCAGAAAGCCAGAAAGGGGACACGTGATGAGTTTTGTGAAGTGCTATCTCCTACCCAGGAGCCATCTTGAAATGTAAAGTTACAGACACAGAGCACTTCAAGCTTCCTTCTAACTCACTAGTCAGGGCTTTGTGGTGAAGTTTGTCAAAGTCTAGAACTTTTTTTTACTAGTATGCCACTATTTGTAGTAACTATTGGTAATAGCAGCAATTGTCTGGTTGACTTGGTTTATCCAATCTTTTCCTTACAAAAAGCCATTTGTATTTGCAACATACCCCAAATGGTCCATCTGCTAGTCTTCTAGCTACCTGGATACTTCATTTCAGTCCAAAAAGATAATGAAATATCTCAATAAACCTTATAATTTCTTACCATGTACTTTTATTTCCCTAATAAAGTTTATTAATGTGCCAAATTCATTATTAGTCCCAGAATACTGTGTTAGGGGATTTGAGGGTAGCCCAAATTCATATGGAATAACTTCACTCTATTTGCCATCCAAATCTTACCTTTCCCTCAAAATCCAGCCATAACATCTTTCCAATAAAGCCCTATTGGAACAATAAAAATTGCAGTTATCTTCTCAATTCCTATATTGCTTTCCACCCCCCAGCTTCTCTAGGCAATTAACTCTACAGGGACTTATTTCATGTCCCTTCTATTTTCAACTTAAGCTGGTATTTTTTCTGAGTTTCTATCTACTGTGGAAGGTCCTAGAAGGAAAGGTCCATGTGTTAATTTTTTTTAATCTCCTAAGCATGTAGCATAAATTTTCAATAATAACTGCTTATAACTATATTTTACTTTGAAAATATTCCTGAGAAATCCTAGTTGTTTAATTGATATACCCATCCTTGCAGGGTAAAAATAAGGAAACATTTATAAAAGTAATTGTGAACTGTTGTTTTGTTTTGTTTTTTTAAAGGAAAGGAAAAATTATAATTGTGGTGGAGAACATTGGATGTTCAGCTGAATCTTTTCTCTCTTCCTGGGCAGTCAGGTATGCCATGCTCACTTCTTAAAGGGGGCTGTGAGCGGAGGTGATGTGTTCCACTGATACCCAAGGCCATAAGGCAGTGGGCGGGCCACCTCCACACTTTATTCCACTTCCTGCTAGCTGGGACCTAGATGCACACCCACCCAGCTTTAAGTATGCAGATGATGACAACGCCTCAGAGGAGGGCAGAGCTACCCTTGTAGCTTGGGTCCCTGAATGACTTTGGGAAGTAGGAGATATCTACTTGCCCTATTACTTGAGGGAGATGTTTCACCATTGCCTTTGGATTCTCTTTGTTATAACATTTCATGTAGCTAACACTGTAATATATTTATTGTTACGGTATTTAAATGTCAGGTGAACAATGATATTTAAGTCCTTGGGCCTTCAGGTGGGGCATGGGGTGGTTAAAGTCCCAGAGCGGCCCTAGCACCCTTGAGAATGGATATCTTCAAGCATTTACCACAGTGATATGGACAAGTTTTATCTTTTTTTAAAGATATGCACAATGATTGATATGGTTAAAAAGGTATTAACTTAGAGTTTTCTGAACGTATCCCCAAAGTTATTAAGCTTCTTCTTTAAAATGACTCTCCATTTTTATACTTTATATTCCTACCTCACCCACCATCCTCAGTGACCCACATGTGGCCTCATGCCAGACACTGTAGATATTAAAACAAACAAAAATACTAGCTGAAATTTATTTCCCCTTTTTATCTTCATCCTTGTTTTGATTTTTTTCTCTTTTCTGTTAGCTTTAAGCAAAGGACAGATTTTTCTTTCACTAAAATTGGAAATTAGAAGACTCTCCACCACTCATTTCCTTTTCCAACAAGCTCCGTGGAAACTACCAAAGGGAGATTTTTGTGACTCCTCCTGTGGTCAGGATTTGGGCCCTTCCTTTCACATTCTTCCTGCTTTTTATGGTTCAGAGCCTTTTTCTATCGCCTGTGGTTTCTGTTTCTATCCCTGGGTATTTGTTCATCAAGTTTCTGAGGTGGGATGGTGTTATATTTCCACTAGGTTCTCTTTCAAAAATGAATCTTCTTGGCCTGAATTACTTTACTTTTCCATTTAAAAAAATGAACCCATGTTCCAGCCTCTATAACATAATTACAACAGAAAAAATTTCCAAAAATTACAGCAGTTCAAATTTATTCCAGGAAAATACCTGACTAAAATAACTACTCACATGCCCCAAAAGCTAAATCCATGCTTTTAGATGTATCATAAAAGAGATGTCACTGGGGCACCTGGGTGGCTCAGTCAGTTGAGCATCTGACTCTTGGATTCAGCTCAGGTCATGATCTCATGGGTCATGGGATCAATCCCGGCATCCCATCTGGCTCCAAGCTCAGCAGAGCATCTGCTTGGGGATTCTCTCCCTCTGCCCCTCTCAACCACTCACTCTTTTTCTCTCTCTTCTCAAATAGATAAATAAATAAAATCTGAAAGGAAGGGAGGAAGGAAGAAAGAAGAAAGAAAGAGAGAAAGAAGAAAGAAAGAAAGAAAGAAAGAAAGAAAGAAAGAAAGAAAGAAAGAAAGAAAGAAAGAAAGAAAGAAAGAAGAAAGAAAAGAAAGAAAGAAAAAGAAAGAAAGAAAGAAAGAAAGAAAGAAAGAAAGAAAAGAAAGAAAGAAAAAGAAAGAAAGAAAGAAAAAGAAAAAGAAAGAAGAAAGAAAAGAAAGAAAGAAAAAGAAAGAAAGAAAGAAAGAAAGAAAGAGAAAAAGAAAGAAAGAAAGAAAGAAAGAAAGAAAGAAAGAAAGAAAGAAAGAAAGAAAGAAAGAAAGAAAGAAAGAAAGAAAGAAAGAAAGAAAAGAAAGAAAGAAAGAAAGAATCATTGACAAAATGGGGCATCTTCCTTTAATACCCTGGAGTCCGGACATGGAGAATATTTGCAAAAATCTCTGAGGAGTCCTGACCATCCAGAAAGATCATTACTCAGTCAACAAGGACCTTTAAATGTCTATTCCACTCCAGTAGAGTCTGGGAGGAAGTCATGAGATGAGAAAGCAATATAAGTGGGCTGTCAACTAAGAACTCTCTCGTCTGCTCTGTGGGAGGGAAACAAAAACCCACACTATTTATCCTATTATCTGGAATCATAAAATGTCAGATCTAGTGTTGTCTAATTTGCTCTTCCTATTCATAGATTCCAAAGCCCCAGTGCAAAAAGATTAAGTGACCCATGTAACAAAGTCACAAAGTTAAAAACCCACAAGCAAATAGTGCACTAGAGCCCATCTCAGACCTGAGGGTTTTATGAACTGTCCCATGCTGACTACCTCACTAAAGCTGGTACCTACAATTGCAAATTCATGATATTTTAGTAATATTTCAATAATACAATGCCAGGCTGTTCTCTGTTTTGATTAAATGCATTGGAACAGGGTAGTTCCGCTGTACGGAACTATACATAAGTAACAAATCTATGGCTTATAAATCTTCTCAAGGTGAAAGAGAAAGTGCCAATAACACTGTATGAATATTTTGCTGAACAATAACTTGTGGAGCCTCTATTATGTGTCCAGCCAATGACTCTTCTGCACACTAGCACCAGGTAAATTATCTTATCTTGACTACATAATGACCACCAGCCAGATTGCTGATCCACAACCACTTAGATACTCCCCATTATCTCACAGCCTGATGGTGCAAATTTGGTGAGCTGTTATGCTCAAAGCTGTAAAACAGCAAAATTCCACTAGATACTTCCAAGAAAATTGCTGTCAGTAATTTGAATGTGTTACAATAGACTGAATAAATTGAGAAAAATTTCTCTTCTCTCATCTTTACTCACCTTCTATCATTTCTCACCTTTCTCTGCAACTGCCCTATCCTTAACCAATAAAGATCTTGATTCTTTAGATAAGAGTTTCCATTGTTCCACTGTTGAATTGTCCACCTCCAGGGCATATAGTAATTATTTGTTTTTCAAAGTGATGTGTGTTGCCCACACCCAAAATAAATTGTCCAAACCCTCTTTTGTGACCCCTCTGTATCCAAAACACAAGCTTATCATACCACTTACAGCATGTATTTGCATAATTTATTTAATCATTGGACTGTAATGTCTTTGAAGTCAAAATGTCTAATTTACTTTTGCATCTCTGTTCCCCGTTAGTCCTGACAAATACACGTTTGCTAAATGAGTGAAAATATCATCAAATCTATCAATAGCTTCAAACAACAGTGTTCATTATCATACCCTGTTCATTATTTTACTCACTATGTAATATTATACATATTATTATTATTATATATATATTATATATTATTAGCAGGGAATATAAGATTTAAGAGGGAAAACAGGAAACAGCCCCTAAGGGTAGGTGAAGGAGAAGAGAAATGGAAAGAACTTTCTGCTTTGATTACGAATTTTCTCCTTTGGTTCAGGAGCAGCTTTCCATAGAACAGAAAATAATGCATTCTTTACCTGGATAGTGTATGTTTTCTGGATGAAAGTCTTCTCTTAAGTTGCATTATTTCCATCACTTACAATAAACATTTGCCCTGTTCAGTAGGCAGTCTTTGTGTTTGATATCTCATTGTTCTTCGTGATAATTACAGTGTATCTGATAAAAAGTCAGTATTTTCCTTAGGATAGATTAGAAGGTAAGGGCATAGGTGTCAGAATGAATACAGGAAGGTAAAGATGTTCCCTGTAAGAAAGGGGACAAATCTGTCATAACAGTTCCTCAAAGTAAGTGATAGCTGTAAATGCAGAAGAAACAAACAGGAAAAAGGAAAAAGAAGGGCCAGAAACAGGGAGAGGGCCAGAGGTGGTGGTGAGATCACAGGGCATTTTGGATATTTATTGTTTCATCTGAGGTTGACTTATTATGATAAAAAACCCCTTCATTTTACCCCAATTCCGCAGACACAAATACACACATTTTGTTTTTTTCCTCAGTAACATCGGCTTACTTACCTAAAAAGTGCTTTGTGTGAATGAAGACATTTTTTGTTGTTGCTACTAATAAAGTTAAGGAGGAGTCTGGGGCGCCTGGGTGGCTCAGTCGTTAAGCTTCTGCCTTCGGCTCAGGTCATGATCCCAGGGTCCTGGGATCGAGTCCCACATCGGGCTCCCCGCTCAGCGGGAAGCCTGCTTCTCCCTCTCCCACTCCCCCTGCTTGTGTTCCTGCTCTGTCTCTCTCTGTCAAATAAATAAATAAAATCTTAAAAAAAAAAAAAAGGAGTCTGTACTTGTCTGTGGGGAGGGCTAAAGAATAAGCAAAGCCTATAATTAAAGAAACAGGAAGCTCTGGGAACTATGAAATTTAAGATCTCCAACTCCCCTTCAGCCCCAGAATCGACGGAAAAATTGGTATGGTTTTTGGATTACACAGGCTACGAAATTCGAGTTTCAGAGACATTTTTACTGAGAACTTGAGAGGGAAAGAAAGGCCCAAAATAAGTGTGATTTGCACGTGGTTTCTGAGAATGAACTCTCTCATATAAACTGCCAAAAGATGGTTTCACGGAAATATAGAGATGGACGCATAGAAATCTTACTAAACGAGACTTGGAACTAGACTTGACTTGAGATAACAAACCTGTACCCATCCTCACATTGAAAGGTAATGAGAAAAAAGAGTTGAAGTTTTTGGTTGATTTACAGGAAACTTTCAAGTGATGAGCTACAGAGATTAGACCTCAAATCCATTTACTACAAAAGGATGCGTTTGCTTCTATGAGTGATCGTAGAGTGGTAGAAGTGGAAATGAAACCTTAACAGTGATGGTGTGTTTCTCCAGTGTGTATTTTGAAGTACAGACTTCCTGGGAGTGTTTGCCATAATATTCCTTGAAAGGACACAATTTTTACTTGTTGTTGGCATCAAAGCATTACTTTTGATTTCACAGAGCCCTGTGGTTCCTCGTGGTGATTTCAGATCTCCAAAATTTAATCTAGAGGTTTAACATATCAATCCACCCAAGGAGTCCTTTCCACTTTGCAAAAAATGAAAAACCTGTTTATTCTATTATTTTGGCGATTTTCTTCATATTATCAACAGTGATTGTGATGATTAGTTTTACGTGCCGGCTTGGCTATGCGTTACCCAGTTGCTCAAATAGTAATCTGGGTGTTGCTGTGAAAGATATTCTGTAGATATGATTTACATCTATAATTCAGCTGACTTTAAGTAAAGGAGATTATCCTTAGAAATGTGAATGGTCGGAGCGCCTGGGTGGCTCAGTCATTAAGCGTCTGCCTTTGGCTCAGGTCATGATCCCGAGGTCCTGGGATCAAGCCCCATGTCGGGCTCCCTGCTCTGCAGGAAGCCTGCTTCTCCCTCTCCCACTCCCCCTGTTTGTGTTCCCTCTCTCACTGTTGTCTCTCTGTGTCAAATAAATAAATAAAATCTTAAAAAAAAATGTGAATGATCTTCCATCAGTTGAAAGGCCTGAAGAGCAATATCATAAATTCCCTGAGGGAGATGAAATTCTGCCTCAAGACTGCAGCATTAGCTTCAAGCCTACCAGCCTGCCCTACATATTCGGCCTTGCCAGCCCCCACAATTACAGGAGGCAGTTCCTTGAAATCTATCTACCTATCTATCTATCATCTACCTATTTCTATCTATATAGACAGATACAGATATAGATAATGATAGATAAATTGCACCATGGTATTGGCAACAGAATTACTTAATACTGACAAGAATAGATACGAGAGAGAAGGTTAACTTAGCAAAAAAAAGTAATTGCTGATTTTTTTATATAGTAGATACATAAGAATATCTTCTTGAGCTGAGAAATTAGATAAACGCCCATTTAAAAAAAAGTCAAGCAATATGAAAGATTGTTAAAAATAATTTGATTATTGCCCAGCCTGCATTTTAAGATTGAATGGAACAATAATCGTCTTGGAGGAAAATATGCTACTTCATTTAGTACTAAAATACAGGTCTTATCCCCCTTTCCCTTTCCCTTTCCTTACTTTCTGGAAGGTAAGGAACATGTCTTAAAATGTCTTGTTCATGATAGGTATACAGTAAATGCTTACTGAATAAATTAGCATCTTGAATGTTAGTCATTCAACACATATTGCCCGTGTTCCAGCACTGCGCTGAGTGTGGGGACTACAGTGGTAAAACACACAGTCCTCCCTTCATGGAAGCATGTCGTGGTTTATCTGACCTAAGGTCTGATAAAGGCATGAGAGATATGCTGGAGAAAAAGAGATTATCCTGATTTATGTCAAACTCAGAAAGTTAGCAGTTTTTTTTTCCCCTCAGAACATTTTGTTTGGCTTCCTAATTATTATATATTTAAACCATTTTGTGGAGACAATCTGGAGGCTAAGGGCATCAGTGGAGTTGTCAGAGAGACCCAAGCCTGTATGTGACCTTGGACAAGTTGCTTAACATCCCTGAGCTTCGGCATTCCCAACTATAAAATGAGAACAATACCTATGGGTGTGTGTGTATGTGTCTGTGTGTGTGTGTGTGTGTGTGTGTAATGAAGTACTGTCAGGAAATCTTGCAGCTCAGTGCCTAGCATGTGGAAAGTCAGTAATAAATGGTAGCTGGATTTGACATACTTTACACTTTAAAACTATAGTCTCTGGGGTGACAAGTTCCTTAAGCAAAGTAACCACTACACTAAATAATACTTCCTCATATCTGTCAAAGCATACATTCATCAGGGCTCAGAGGAGCTTCCCTTCTTTTAGGATGATTTTGAGGGTGTGCTCAAAACATTTGTTTATCCAAGGGGAAATCCCCAACATGTGATGGTAAGGCTATAAAGAGGAATTTCCATGAAAAAAAAAGAGATTTGTATTTTTAGATATAATTTTATACATAACAAATATAAATAATAAGTATGTATAGACTATAATATCTACACACACTCATGAAAGTCACAGACTATTAGATGTAGACGTATTGGAGATCATCTAGATCTCACTTTATAAAAGTTTAGAAAAGCAAAATAACTTCTCCAAGGGCACTGAGTTAGTGGCAGAGTGAGGACCACCTATCAGTTCAAAGATATGATCTCTCTATTACCTATGATTTATCTCCATACTTTAGAATTATTGTTTTTCAAAGGGATAAATGCTATTCCCCCCAAAATCCTAAGACTTAACATAACTCATAACTTTTTTTTTTTTTAAGAGAGAGAGAGCCCTCACGAGTGAGGTGCAGGGGAGAGGGAGAAAGAGAGAATCTTTTTTTTTTTTTCAAGATTTTATTTATTTATTTGAGAGAGAGAGAATGAGAGATAGAGAGCATGAGAGGGAAGAGGGTCAGAGGGAGAAGCAGACTCCCTGCTGAGCCAGGAGCCCGATGTGGGACTTGATCCCAGGACTCCAGGATCATGACCTGAGCCGAAGGCAGTTGCTTAACCAACTGAGAAATTTCTCTCTGAGAAAGCAGAAGTTTCTCTCTGAGAAAGAGAGAATCTTAAGCAGGCTCCACACTCAGTGTGGAGCCCAACTCAGGGCTCAATCTCACGACCCTGAGATCATGACCTGAGCAGAAACCAAGAGTCAGATGCTTAACTGATTGAGCCGTGCAGGTGCCTCCATAATTCATAACTTTTTAATTAAAAGTCTCTGGTCACTACATGGGAGCCACAAGGGAATTATAACTGAGTGGCCAGTCTGGCTGCCATTCCCATATGCCAGGCACTATATTAAATACTTGGCTTATGCTTTCTTGTTTAATCCTCACCCACAACTGGTTAAGATATATTCCTTTATTTTCAAAATTATCCATATGGGTTAACTGGGGCTCAGTGAGGTTAGATCATTTGTATAAGTCCACCCCACTACCAAGTAGGAAGGCAAGATTTGAAGCTATTCAGCCTGATGCCAGAGGCACAGAAATATGGGAGATTCTTGGCACTACAACTTACTAAATCCTTCTCTTTTATCTTATTTTCCAGTGTTCAGGCTTCCCTGCCCAATCCATGATAAACTATGCTGAGCGCTTGACTAGAGATTACAGTCTCACAAGTCAGAAGAAACCAGTCCAGGGTTTTGTACTGATGAGCTAAGGAATAGGAGGGATCAGCCTGGACCTTTTGCTCCTGCAGGTGATGTCACAGGACTGCAGCTTCTTTAGGGTGTGAACGGGATGGCCCAAGAGGAGGGCCTGGTGTCCTGAGGACCTAAACAAAATAAAAATCTTCCTGGGCAGCTTTTCAAATTACTAAGAAAATTACATTACTCAAATATCTCTAAAAGCCCACTGCCTTTAACAATTCTCTTTGCTAATCTGATATGCTACATTCAAACAGAAAATGAGTAAAGAGCTTAATGAGATAGTCTTTTCTTCATCGAAGTTATAGCAAAGTACATTGATGTCCCCTGAGGCAGCAGATGAACTTCAATACCTTTTATATAGTGGAACTGGTTTCGTTTGCCTTTATTTATTTAATGTGTTTATTATGCCTATTAAATAAGAATGTTTTGGACATGGATGTGAAAAACATAAAATGTTATACAAATACCTGATACTGTCATTAGTAAATAGTAGTATTTGGAAGGACTTTTATGACTTGTTTATCACACATAGCTTACTGAGGTAGAGGTGTCTCCGTCCTACATTGAGGGAATGTCACAAACCGCTGAGGACATTCTTGTCATCAATGTTAAAGGAAAGCCCTTCTTGTCCGTGACAGGTGACAGACTCCAAACAGCAGAGCTGAGAGGAACTTTTAAAGATGATCCATCCAAACCCACCTAAGGAACCAGAGTCTTAGGAGAGATGCGGGGACTTGCTCAAACCCACCCAGTTTACCCAAAGCAAAAGGGATTAGAACTCAGCTCTCTGGGATTTCAGTCCAGGGCACTCCTGTTGTTTTATTCTTTTCTACATTTTCATTATTAAAATCTAATCTTCTTTTAAAACAATCTAAAAGGGAGAAATGTGTGTGACTAATCCAGTGGCCTCTTAATGGCCAGACAGCATTTTCCGAAAATTTCACAGTATAACTCAGATGAAAACAAAATGACATCAGGGCAGCTATGGGACATGGCCTTGTCACCCCACGATGACAGCCATCACCTTGCCACTAAATGACATAACCACAAACACTATGACTCTTTTCCTTCTTTCTGTGGTTATTGAAGAGGTGACAAAGCATCAGCCCTTAAGAAACTCTTGGAAAAAGAAAGGAGACTAGATGAGGCATATTTTCCCTCAAGTTTGTTTAAAACCGAAGGATGGTGATTGGCATTTGAAGAGTATTAACTACCACTCTTTCCTTCTCAAACACTCTATTTTACTCCCACCTACTCAACACTTTTTATAAATAAGACCACTTAGTCACAGAATAAAAGGAAGTAACCAAGACTGATGGTTGCTTAATTATTTCATGTGTTAAAAAGCTTTAAGCTTTCAATACAAATGCCAAGAAGATTAGTATTGTACATACATTCTTGGAGTTAGAAGATACAGTAAGAGGTTCTCTCATTCAGTCTTGCACCTGAAGAAAAGCTTCTGTATGTGAGATCCTGCACAGAAAGCCATCTCTGGCAGCTCCCAGAACCGATCTAGTAAGGAAGATTTCCTTACTGGAGGATGGGGACCAAGGGTCAGAAGTCCTCCTCATTTATGCATGATAGTAGTTATTTAGTTGAGCGAATCTTGCTGCTTATATCCACTCTGACATGAGTACCTTTCATCTTTCCTTCTGAGCACAGTACCTCATACTGACTCGACTTACTATTTATTTATTTATTTATTTATTTATTTATTTATTTATTACCCCGGCTCTGATACTAGCCCTCCACTAACTAGATATACTAATGGATCTCCACTAGCTCCCTATCTTCCTGGATTTCTGTTTGTTGACTGCTATTTCAATCTCTCTTGATAGTTAGCCCCAGCTAAACACCATTCTACTCTCTGCTTCTGAGTCCCGTGTGATTTTTTTTTGATGTTCCTCATTTTTAGAAATGCTATACTTCTCTTCTGCAAAGCCAAATCTATCATTCAAAGCCCATTTCCAGTCTTACTGCAACAAAAAAAAATGGGGGTGTTTGGTATAGCATATCTGAATGTTATAATAGTTATAATATATATTATAAGTAATATCTTACCTTTCTCTAGTCCCCGAAGTGTACAACACAATTGTTGCTAATAACATTGTAGTTACATAACACATTTTATTTCAGTATGAAATTGTATTTAAATATTCAGAATATTTTAAAAAAGGAGTTATATGGAATTTTTATAAAATACATTACAAAGCATTGACCTATAAGTTTTACTCATATATAGATGGAAAGATAGATAATTTACAAATTATCAAAGCTGTAGGAAAATTTTAGACTCAAGTTTTCAATCAGTTTCCAAAATAAATTATATTCTGTTGTGGGTGTCTATCTAGAAAATATATACTAAATAGACTAAAGACAACCCAAGAACAGCAAAATTTAAACCTTATAATGTAAGCAGATTTTGGATGAACTGCTTTAGGTTATACCCTGTCTTAAGAGATTATGATGATTATTCCAATATGTGGTATTCTGATTTTCTTGTACATTAAAAAATGTATTTATCATCTTATGACCAACTTGCTACAAACTATGTTTATTTAGTATTTTTTACATATATGAACAGTTAAAATTTGGTTTTGATGGATTAACAGGAAAGAACTTCCATTATAACACAAAATAAAATGAAATGGACAGATTGGATCTCTTGGATCTTTCTAGCTTTACAATTGTAGTATCTTATGAAATATTAAATCATCTGCTACCAACAGATTCTTGAGATAAATTTCACCTCAATAATATGTAGACCATAAGCAAAGAAATGGAGCTGAATAATGTTTTCAGATGGTTTTTAACTTTATTCTGAGACCCCAGTCTTTGAAGACTAGATTGAGTCTGGGTTTCACCATTAATTAGTTATGTGAACTAGGACAAGTCATTTCACCTCTCTGACTTCATTTCCTCATTTATAACATAGGGATAATAAAAATAATTACCCTTTCTTCCTTAAGGTAATACAAAAATCATATGAGATAACATATATTAAAGTGCTATGCAAATGATAAGTTGTATATAAAATTTAATTATTGCTTTATAAATAAACATAACTATCTAAAAACTATTTCAATTTTCATTATATTCATTCAACTTGAAATAGCTAAAATTTTGCATTAGTATCAGATCACTTCTTCCTGCCTTGGTTACTAGTGAATGGCCAAGCCTGTTGTTGTAAATAAATGGGCACTAGGATGTTTCTAAAAAATACATGTGGCTCAAGAATAGACTTCTTCCGCTTTGTGGTCTCACATGTCTGACCACAGCAACTATTTTTAAGTATAGCCTATGCTTTTTAGTGACATCTAACTCCATACATAAGAGTCATCATCCTTAGCAAGACGTATAGATGTATGACGTGTTCAATTACAATGTACTTCTTTTTTTGTTCTTTTTTCCTTTATCTTTTTAACATGTGTTTCTACTTTGATAATTTCAAAAACATTCAGATCACTTGGCAACATTGAGACAGGCATTGACCACTAGTTCCTCAAGTCTGTAAAGTTTTGATATGAAAATGTGCTAGCCAACTGTTCTTGACCTAACAACTAATAAAAATGTTTCCAAAAAAAATTTATAAAATGACAATGAACTGCCATTATTTCCAACTCTTTTTTTAAAAAGTACTTAAGGCTGAATAGTATTTTAGTAAGCACTTGGAATTCCAACTTAGACTGTGTCTCTAAATGCTGATGCGTAATGAAGCATGCTTTTTACCACTTTAACTGCTTTCAGTCTTGATGGAGAAAACATGACAAAGACTCATGAATATGTGGTTCAGTTGGATTAACTAAAACATCATTAATATTATACAGTGTCATCGGTTTCTCTCTTTATATATATATATATATATTCAGAAACTACAACTCCCAGAACACAGTAATACTATGAAAAGAGAAGTAGCATCCTAAAATGAGTGTACTACACAGTTAAACACTGACAGGAAGGATAGGACAAGGAGCTGTGGAGACTAGCTGTCCATCCCACAGTGTGAGATCAGCTACCAAGGCCATTTCAACCTCAAAGATGGAACAGGGTGTGGTTGGGATGGGGGTTTGTCAGCACATAAAGTCTGCCATGGACTCTATTTCTTCAACACCACACTCCCAACCACTATGGCCTGTTGGTAAATTTCTTTCAAATAAATATGGTGCAGTTCAAAAGAATTATGGCAGATTAAAACATATCTTTTTTTAACCATAGATGTTCCCTCTAAAGAGAATAAATGCATCTTTTCTGAAGACCAAATAGAATATTAGAAAAATTAATCATAAAGAAAACTCTCGATAAATTCCCAAGGGGGAAATTACACAGACCACAATTCAATAAAAATTTGACATTAAAAATACACATTTGAAGAAAAAATAGTTTGTGATTATAATATCCTAAAAGAATCTCTTAAGTCAAAAGAGTTAAAATAAAGAACAATTCATAAAATAAAACATACAACTATTTCAACAGCAAACATGAGAATATTATGTATAAAATCACAAGTTCGTGCCTTGTTTTTAAAAAAAGGAAAATAAATGTCTTAAATATTGACATCACAAAAAGAATGAAGAAATAACCACAAGAGAAAGCAGTCATTCAATGAACAATGAAGTTATTCAATAAAGGAACTATTGGCTTAAAAACCGAAATTAATAAATTACACATTGGTGAATCTAGGAATGGTTAATTGGAAGAAAATAAAATAAATAGGAAAACCTCTGTTAATTCTAATGAAACATAAAAAAGCAAATATATCTTGGGCGCCTGGGTGGCTCAGTTGGTTAAGCGACTGCCTTCGGCTCAGGTCATGATCTTGGAGTCCCGGGATCGAGTCCCACATCGGGCTTCCTGCTCAGCGGGGAGTCTGCTTCTCCCTCTGACCCTCTTCCCTCTCGTGCTCTCTATCTCTCATTCTCTCTCTCTCTCAAATAAATAAATAAAAAATCTTTAAAAAAAAAAAGCAATTATATCTTAAAGGAAATATAGTAAGAAGGAGATGATTCATTACCCATTCATTCGTTTGTTCAAAAATCTATGCAGCACGACGCATTAAATTCTAAGTGCTAGGGATATAATAAAAAAATGATCAGGAAAAGTTCTAACCTTAATGAGCCAATATTCTAACAGGAAGAGACAAATCATAATAACAATAGAGAGAAAGAGCGGGGTAAGAGAGAAAAGACAGAAAGAAGAAAAAAAAGGGAAATCCATGGGTAATAAGTGCTAAAATAAAAAAAAAATAATGGGATTAAAGGCATAGAGGGGGAAAAAAGAAAAAAGAGAGGGAAAAATGGCATGGAGGATATGCGGATGGAGAGGTTTACAGAGTGTGTTCAGGCAAAGTCCCTGGATAAGACAATGGTAGAACCTGAAGGAAATGAAGAGATGAGCTTTGTGTATTTATGGGAAGAGCATTTTAGGGAGAGTGAACAGCAAGTACAAAGTACCCAACTGACCAAGTGAGGTTGATGACAGGGTAGAAATATTACAAAATCTCCATCTGGTTCTTGGGAATCCAGGCGCTGAGGGAATGGGCCAGGTAGAGTCTGAAAAAGCAACATGTATGCCAGAGTTCCCCAGACCCAGCATGAGCCCTACAGGAAGAACTGTATGGGGTCTCTAGGCAGCTGGGTTCAGGAAGCTTTAGAATGCCCCTGTCTTTGAATCAGAGGAACACAGAAATAGCTGGAGAGTTGGACTCAAAAGGGCTTAGAGCCAGAAATGAGATGAATTTAGCAGTTACTCGTCTGAACCAACAACTGAGGGCGAGGCAGGACCAAGGATGACTAGACCATCAGTGTGGTTCAACCACCAAGGACCAGAGGACAGTATGGAAGGACACCAAGATGGGCAGAGGATGACAACTTAGGACCAGGTGGTCTCTTCTGCTAGACACAGATAATAAACCCAAAAGGGAGTCACTTATGCTAAGACTTCTGTCACCAAATCGAGACACAATTTCAGCTCTCCCAGAAATGGAATCTTAAGCCACCTGATCAGCACTAGTTAGGTAATCTGCCTGATAGACTCCTGCCTATCCCTAAAGGAAAGTAACCTTGCAATAAGCAACCCACGTTTTGCCTAGTACAACTTCCTCATTCCTGCTCTCTTCTGCCTATAAAAGTCTTTCATTTTGTACAGCTCCTTGGAGCTCCTTTCTGATAGATTAGACACCTGATTCAAATCAGTTTTTGCTCAAATAAACTCTTAAAAATTTTAATGTGCCTCAGTTTATCTTTTAACACTTGCTACTCTGATACCACAATTTTATGGAAATTCCGGAACAACCAGAGATTTTGAAATTAAGTTAGAGGAGATGAGAAATTTTAATTTCTTGAATACATGAATTAATGGATTAAAGTCTATATTCACTCAACTGTTGAGAGCAACAAGAATGCAAATATGTATATTTCTACACAAATACAAAATACACATTTGGCATGAAACATATACCAAGACATCTTTTTTGCTCTATTTCTTTGGAATTAAGGTTATCTAAACTCTGGATGTATCATCCATCTTGTACAGACCAAATCCCTGACATGCTAGGTAAATCTTCTACTGTAATTTAGAAGATAAATTACAGCTATGAAACTGTTATAAAGGAGAGAGTGTTGTAGGAAGACAGCCAGGGAAATCTGACCTGGGTTAGAAGATCAGGTAAAGCTCATCTAAGCAAGCAGCATTTTAAGTGAGTTATCTGCATGAGGAGGCCTCACCACAAGCCTGTCCAGTACGTTTTATCACACCTATTTTATGGGTGATGAAAAGGGTGATGATATTTGCCTGGGGGGAAGGTCAGGCATTGAGGCACTGAAGGGATGTCAGAGAATTTTATTTAACCTTATTTCTAATTGTTTACTTTTCATAAAGAGAATCATTTTGTGTATTACTTATGTAATTAAAAATCCATTTTCACATAAGTTTAAGTAACTCATGCCTGAGATCACCTAGCAAATAATTGCCAATGCTAAGATTTCAACTCAGGTCTAACAGACCCCAATGCTCATAACCGGTATGCTCTGGAAAACATCTAGATTTCCAGTAATAAGGCAATGAGTGTGTAAATAGTAGTAAAAAATATATGGAATAAGACACTTTAATTTGGATGTCTAAGGCACAGTTTGTTTGTTTTTTTTTTTTTGAGATTTTATTTATTGATTTGACAGAGAGAGACACAGTGAGAGAGGGAACACAAGCAGGGGGAGTGGGAGAGGGAGAAGCAGGCTTCCCGCCGAGTGGGGAGCCCAATGCGGGGCTCGATCCCAGGACCCTGGAATCATGAAGTGAGCCAAAGGCAGATGCTTAACAACTGAGCCACCCAGGCACCCCAACAGATGCTTTTGATAAATAGAATAGGTCTACCACAGATCTACTAGCTTTTGGGACTTAAATTCTGCTCCAAAGGAAGTACCCAATGCCTTTTGCTCCTCCATATCTGTGTTCTCCATTTTTCTGCACAAAGGCTGTGACATTCCCCTGGATACCGGTACCCTAACTTAAAGATGAAGGAAAGATACAGAACTTAAACAAACAAATACCAGGGCAGGACCTGGATCCTTAGCCTCTAATGGAGGAACTCTCTCCCTGTTGTCAAATACACACACACACACACACACACACACACCACACATACACACACGCACATATTCACACACACACACCACACATCACACATACACACACACATCATACACACACATCACACACACACACCACACATCACACACACACACACATCACATACCACACATACACACGCATCACACATACACATCACACACACAATCACACATTCCCCCCCACACACACTACACACACACATCACACACACACATCACACATACACACACATCACACATACACACACATCACACACAGAGATCACACATCACATACACACACACATCACATGTACACATCACACACACAATCACACATCACACACACACACATCACACACACATCACACATCACACACACACATCACACATCACACATACACACCACACACACACACATCACACCTCACACACACATCACACCTCACACACACATCACACCTCACACACACACATCACACATACATACACACACACATATACACACACATATCATACATACACATCACACATCACACACACACACACATCACACACCAGACACACACATACACATCACACACACACATCACACATACACACCACACACGCACATACACATCACACCTCACACACACATCATGCCTCACACACACATCTCACATCACACATACACACGCATATCACACATACACACACACATCACACACACACACATCACACATACACACACACCACACATACACACACATACACATCACACACACACAATCACACCTCACACACACACATCACACATCACACATACACACATCACACATACACACACATCACACACACATCACAGATACACACACATCACACACACAATCACACAGCACATATATACACACATACACACACATCACACACACACATACATACACATCACACAGACACACACACATCACACACACATCACACATCACACATAGACACACACATCACACACACATCACACATACACACACATCACATACCACACATACACACACATCACACACACAATCACACAGCACGTATATACACACATACACACACATCACACACACATACATACACATCACACATATACACACATCACACAGACACACACATCACACACACATCACACACACATCACACATCACACATAGACACACACATACACACACATCACACATACACACACATCACACATCACACACATCACACATACACATCACAATACACACATATACACACACATCACACACACACATCACACATACACACACAATCACACACACATACACACACATCACACATCATACATACACACACATCACACACACACACATACATACACACACACACCCCTACTACCACCACCATTTTATCCAGCTCATTGTTGGCAGCAAAGAGGACATTTATGATACTCTGGTAAGAGAGGATGATAGGCCTTGTCACAATGTAAGCATCAGTGTTTTTCTACCTTGGAAACTGGAAATACATGAGTCAGAATTCTTTGTTGTAAGCAAAAATAAGTCAAAACAAAAACCTAATGAATCATAAAGGAATATATGTATTAGAAGGCTATTGGCAGCTCTTATAATCTCTAGTAGGCCCAGAGTTTGGAAACCCCAGTCCAAACCCTGCTGCAAAACTGTCTCACAGATTGGCCCTCACCACCCCTCAACCTCTGGGCACAGGCATGGTGCTTGTGATGCCAACACCCCAAACACCAGGCACTATGGACACCACAACACTTCTGCCCCTGGGAGCAGATAGTAGCTACCACCCTCACCACTCTCATTGGAAGGATTCTGCAGGTTCCCCTGCCATGGGACTAACTTCTGATTCACATTTTGGCACAGATACATCTGTTTGGCAGGGGTTAAGACATGTACCCATGTCCTAACTACAAGGGAGTCTGGAACATTTTTAATTTTCCTTTACAAAATGGGAGATGGGCTCTATCTTATAAGGTAAGGGATTCTTCAAGGGGTTCGGATGCTGAGAAATCCATAGAATAACAAATATCCACTGCAGAGTACACAGAGATGAAGAGAGACCAAAATGTCTTTTTCTGTCTGCTTTTCTTTTCTGAAACAAATGACTAAAAAAACCCAAAGAAGTCAATGGTGGATGTGGACAGACCTATTCTGAAAACGTCTTAACACCTTCATTTTCAACCATGAGTACATGAATATTTTCCCTGAGGCAAACAAACATTCACACAGATGAAAGTGTAGTATTGCAAACTAGTGCAGAAGAAAATAGATGCCCAGTTGGCCTCCAGTCAGCCAGGCTCAAGAACCACACCCTTCAAGCACAGAGTCACAGGTCCTACAAACCATCCCGGGTGACCTTCCTCCTCTTCCGCATCCCCTGCTCCGCTCTGCCCTGCAACAGACTGCCTGGGCAGATCTTGGATCTTCCAGCAACCTTCCCTCTCTCGTGAATACCATGTGCACGACAAGTGGATTCCAAGATGTGACGAATGTTGTCATTATTTAACATCAACAAAATACGCTGTTTCGTCATCAAAATCCTCAGTATTACAATTATGCCTAATTTATGGACTATGAAAATAACAATGTGAAATCTGTTCCTAATTAATCTTTCCACCTAGAGCTTAGATAGAATCCCAGGGGTGAGAAAAATAAAGCTATGTATCTAGCTCTATAAAAATACCACTTTGTGCTTCAGCAAAAATGTTGCTATTGACTTTTCCTACAAAATTATCATGCTGGCTTTTAATTATAGTGGGTTATGGTGACACCTAGTGGCTGATAGGCATATTTTGAAATACTCAATTTGATCAATTTAATCAATTTTCCTTTTTTTCCATAAATATAGTCATAATGTCCATTTATGGATCCTGGCACATTTATTGTTTTTAAGATTTATTTATTTATTTGTTTGAGACAGAGGGAGAGTGAGCACGAGCGGGAGGGGCAGAGGGAGAGGGAGAGAGAGAGAATCCTGAGCAGACTCCTTCTGAGCACAGAGCCTGACATGGGGCTCAGTTCCAGGACCCTGAGATCATGACCTGAGTCGAAACCAAGAGTCAGATGCTTAATGGACTGAGCTACCCAGGCACCCCAATTCTGGCACATTTAAAGAAGAAAGTAAATATACAAAATTTCCCTTTCCCACAAAAAGATAGAAATCCTCAGATAAAGAATCTATATTTAAGAAAGGTCACCTTTTTAAAACTTCTACTTAAATAAATCTTAAGAAGACAGAAAATAAAACTATTCATGGTCAGAATTAATGCACACTTTGTAATCAGTTAACCCCCAAAAGTTTAGGAATGTGAGGCATAATTGCTTAAACTAAAATTATTGGGATAAAAATCACAGGTTCATAGTCCTAACTGTGCTGCTAATTAGCTATTGTGGGCTTGAGCAAATTGTGTAACTTCTCTGTGCCACAATTCCATAATTGGTAATACAAGAAGGTTAGAATTTAGATGACTTTTGAGAGACTCCCAACAAGACACTCTACAAATTGCTGCCATTCTCACGGTCTTCCTCATCATCTAGCCCTCTGTTCCTAACACCACAGAATGTCTAGATGCTCTGTTCTGACTGAGGATCAAAGGTTTACTACATATTAGCATTACTGTTTAGATCCTAAATTCATAATATGTGAATTTTAGTTTAGGTCCTAAATTCATAATTTGTCCCTAGTACTTAATTCATTTATAGTCTCAACCTTGAATAGATGAATAGATGAATAGAATAATTTCATTAGTTGTTAAATAAAGTGACATTAGCTTTGAATGTTTCCTTAACGTGCTTCACTTAAATGTCAAAAGGAATCACTAGCATTTTTTTACTTCATATTTAATATACAGTTATTTTTCATTGATCCATGAAATTTGTAATTTCATGTAACTCCATCCAATCTTCTCAACATCTTCCATGTTCTACATCTGAAAGCCCTCATCCTGTTAGTTTGAACTCATCTCATAGTTACCCCTTCCTCTCCCAACTACACCTCCCCACCATTTTTCTGTTTTCACTTTTCCTCTTGTTATTTTACTTTTCATTTCCTTCTCTAAATTTTTTTTATTATTAACTCTTTCAAGCATAGAGATTAGAAGTAATAATATGTCAAAGAAAGACTCATGGATCCATCACTTTTTCTGGGGAAATTTTAACATTTCATCATACTTGACTTAGTAAAAACAGAACACTGCACAGACAATTGAGACCCTATACTCCATCCCTATCTCTATAGAAAAATCACTATCTAGATTTGGGGTTTATCATCTACCTGCATATCTTTATATTTTCTTTATGTGTAACTATAAATCATTGTACATGGGTTTGCATATATTTAAACATTATATAAATTTTATATATAAGTATGTATCCTTATGCAATCTGTACAGAAATTATTAATTTTAACAGTAAAATTTACTAATCTTTTCCCTCAAGGTTTATACTTCCAATTTTTCTTTAAGGATCTTTCCCTAACCCAAGATTATAAAAATATTCTCCGTTAATTTTTTTTAATCAAGGCATTAACATTTATGTCTTTAACCCATAGTTTTGTAGATAATGTGAAGTTAGAATCTAAATTTATGGGAGGTTGTTTTCCATGTGGATAATCAATTATCCCAGCACCATTTATTGAATAATCTATATTTTCTGCAGATTTTCACTTCTGTCATTTTATTTTTCCATATGAGTAAGAATGTTCTGTCCTGGTACATCTTTCCATTTGTCTTTCTTTGCGCAGATATTGCACCTTCTTAATCTCTGTAACTTTGAGTAAATCTAGGTATCCGTCTTTTCACCTGTTCGGAAAGTGCATTCACTATTTTTGATCTTTCTTTTTATACTGAATTATGGCAAGAACTTGTCAAAGTTAAGGAGTTCTGCTTTGAGATCCTGATTTCAGCCTATACTACTTTTTACATTTATTTCTTATTTGGGAATTCCAGAAACTCAATGGTAAGCTAGATTTAAATCCCACTCCTGTGATAACAAATTTTCATCAGACTTCATTTTTCTGTCCCCAGCCCAGGCTGAGAGTTAAGCTTCCTTGTTGTCTTCTGTGTCAATGGACAGATGTCTTCTGGTTCAACCATTTCCAATGGTTATTCCCTTAAAGAATTCAGCTATAAAGGGGGAGGAAGGGTAGGTTCTCAATACCACTTCCCTCCATGACCTGGCCAAAGGCCATGTCTTCTGTTCACATAAGCATCATAACTAAGGTCCTAGTTTTCTCATGCCGACAATGTCTTTTTTCCCCCTGAACCTCTACTCTCACCAGAGAGAACCATGGTTATTGGTTTTCCTACTTAACACTGTCATCTCTAAATCCCTCTGTTTAAAAGATTTTTAAATATGTTAGCTAGCAAATCTATTTGTTTTGTTTTTGAGTTTTTATTTGAATTCCAATTAGTTAGCATACAGTGTAATATAGTTTCAGGTGTACAATATGGTGATTCAACACTTACATATAACATCTGGTGCTTTTGTAATGGGAGGGTTTTCTGGTCCTCAATTCAAAAAATTGCTGGAAATAAATATCATTCCTTTTCCAATTCAATTATAATTGTATAGATAATTGGCAAGAACCCTGTACATAATAAGCCAAACATAAACATGAATAGAATGCTGTTTTCCATTATAAGTGAAAATACTCTTTTCAAATAATGGCCATGATCATTAACCATTTTACTTTTTTTAAAGATTTTATTTAGTTATTCGACAAATAGAGAGAGAGCACAAGTAGGCAGAGCGGGAGGCAGAGGGAGAGGGAAAAGGAGGCCCTTACCAAGCAGGGAGCCTGACGAGGCACTCGATCCCAGAACCCTGGGATCATGACCTGAACCGAAGGCAGCCGCTTAACTGACTGAGCCACCCAGGCGCCCCGATCATTAACCATTTTAAAGTATACATACTGAGTTGGCATTGTTATGGAAAACTAATAACAAAATTAAAATAAATATTAATAAAATTTACCAATCATTAAGCACTTAAGATGTGTCAGTTACTACCAATCCTTATAATAATTCTCAGTTTCCTTCAGGAAACTAGCATTAGTTAAGTAAGTTATTTGTAATTGTGAAGCAAATTTGATGACTCAACTGGGAATAAGGATCCATCAGTTTCTAACTCCAAAGTTGGGTATCTTTCTACATTAAGGACTTCCATATGTCTTTCATGGATCTTAATTCATAAAGCACAATTATTTACTTTGGATGTTTATTTGTCAGCTCTTTAACTCAAGCTTGCCTGAGGAAAAGCTATGTTACTTTTCTCTTTATTCACTATATTCACGTCCATCAACTTGTATATCCAGAACGTATTTTTAATATGTAAACTTACTTAAGTTGTTACAAATAGAGATTAAAGTCATAAAAATATGCAAGATGCAATTAAGTGTAGAGACTGTCTCTCATTTAATCTCACTTCCTCATATAGTACCTGATTTTCTACATAAATAAAATCAAAATGATCTGAAGATGTTTTATCTAAGTACTTCACAAATTACCCTATAGTTCATAAATAAAATATATTATAAACATAATTCTTTTTTTCTTTTTTTAAAGATTTTTATTTATTTATTCATGAGAGACAGAGAGAGAGAGAGAGAGGCAGCAGGAGAAGCAGGCTCCCAAGGAGCAGTGAGCCTGATGCGGGACTCAATCCCAGGACCCTGGGATCATGACCGGAGCCAAAGGCAGATGCTTAACCATCTGAGCCACCCAGGCGCCCTATAAACATAATTCTTAGAAATTATTGAAAACTCAGCCCTTAGCAACTATGCCTATTTAAAAAAAAAAATTCGGTGTAGAAATAAAGAGAAAAACTAAAGATCTAAAAATTTAAAATAATTTTCTCATGTCGCTATTATGAATATCAGTCAACAAAGCAAAAACTAAAGGAGTTTGTGAATACTAAACCAGCTCTACAAGAAGTATTAAAGGAGACCCTTTGAGCAGAAAAGAGAGACCAAAAACAACAAAGACTAGAAAGGAACAAAGACAATCTACAGGAACAGCAAGTTTACAGGTAATACAATGGCACTAAATTCATACCTATCAATAATTATTCAGAATGTAAATGGACTCAATGCTCCAATCAAAAGACATAGGGCATCAGAATGGATTAAAAAAGCAAGACCCATTGATATGCTGCTTACAGGAGACTCATTTTACATTCAAAGACACCTCCAGATTGAAAGTGAGGGCATGGAGAACCATCTGTCATGCTAATGGACATCAAAAGAAAGCTGGAGTAACCATACTTGTATCAGACAAACTAGACTTTAAACCAAAGACTGTAATAAGAGATGAAGAAGGGCACTATATCATAATAAAGGACTATCCAAAAAGAAGATCTAACAGTTGTAATTATTTATGCCCCCAACTTGGGAGCAGCCAAATATATAAGTCAATTAATAGCAAATTTAAAGAAACTCATTGATAATAATATAATAATAGTAGGGGACTTAAACACCCTACTCCAGCAATGGACAGATCATCTAAGCAGAAGATCAACAAGGAAACAAAGTCTTTGAATAACACACTGAACCAGATGGACTTAACAGACGTATTTAGAGCATTTGATCTTAAAGCAGCAGAATACACATTCTTTTCAAGTGCACATGGAACATTCTCCAGAAGACATCACAGGCTGGGTCACAAATCAGGCCTCAACCAGTACAAAAAGATTGAGATCATACCATGCATATTTTCAGACCACAACTCTATGAAAATTGAATTCAACCACAAGAAAAAACATTTGGAAAGACCACAAATACATGGAGATTAAAGAACATCCTGCTAAAGAATGAATGGGTTAACCATGAAATTAAAGAAGAAATTAAAAAAAAAAAAATTGAAGCAAATGAAAATGAAAACATGAGAGTCCAAAACCTTTGGGATACAGCAAAGGCAGGAAGTATTTAGCAATACAGGCCTTCCTCGAGAAGCAAGGAAATTCTCAAATACACAACCTAACCTTACACCTGAAGGACTGGAAAAAGAACAGCAAATAAGGTCTAAAACCAGCAGAAGGGGAATAATAAAGATTAGAACAGAAATAAATGATATAGAAATAAAAAGAAATAGGAGAACAGATCAATGAAACTAGGAGATGTTTCTTTGAAAGAATTAACAAAATTGATATACCCCTAGCCAGATTTACCAAAAACAAAAGAGAAAAAACCTAAATAAATAAAACCAGGAATGAAAGAGGAGAGATCACAACCAAAACTGCAGAAATACAAACAATTATAAGAGAATATTATGAGTAATTATATGCCAACAAATTGGGCAATCTGGAAGAAGTGGATAAATTCCTAGGAACATATAAACTACAAAACTGAAACAGGAAGAAATAGAAAATTTGAGCAGACCCATAACGAGCAAAGAAGTTGAATCAGTAATCAAAAATTCTCCAATAAGCAAGAGTCCAGAGCCAGATGGCTTCCCAGGGAAATTCTACCAAACATTTAAAGAATTAATACCTATTCTTCTGAAGCTGTTCCAAAAACAAAGAAAGGGAGAGAAAACTTCCAAACTCATTCTGTGAGGCCAGCATTACCATGACTCCAAAACCAGACAAAGACCCCACTAGAAAGAGAATTACAGACCAATATCCCCAAACATGGATATAAAAAAAATCTCAACAAGATACTAGTTAACTGAGTCCAACAGGACATTAAAGGATTATTCATGATGATCAAGTCAGATTTATTCCTGGGCTGCAGGGGTGGTTTGATATCTGCAAATCAATCAATGTGATACAACAAATTAATAAAAGAAAGGATAAAAACCATATGGTTCTCTCAATAGATGCAGAAAAAGCATTTGACAAAATATAGCATCCTTTCTTGAAAAAACCCTCAAGAAAGTAGGGATAGAAGGAACATACTTCAACATCATAAAGGCCGTATATGAAAGACCCACAGTTAATATTATCCTCAATTGGGAAATACTGAGAGCTTTTCCCCTAAGGTCAGGAACACGTCAGGGATGTCCACTCATCACTATTATTCAACACAGTACTGGAAGTCCTAGCCTCATCAGTCAGACAACAAAAAGAAATAACAAGCATCCAAATTGGCAAGGAAGAAGTCAAACTTTCACTCTTTGTAGATTACATGATACTGTATCTAGAAAACCTGAAAGACTCCACCAAATTACTGCTAGAACCGATACATGAATTCAGCAAAGTCACAGGATATAAAATCAACATACAGAAATCTGTTGCATCGCTTTTTTTTATTATGTTATGTTAATCAACATACATTACATCATTAGTTTTTGATGTAGTGTTCTATGATTCATTGTTTGCATATAACACCCAGGGCTCCATGCAGAATGTGCCCTCTTTAATACCCATCACCAGGTTAATAAGTCAATCAAAGAAAGACATGTATCATATGACCTCACTAATATGAGGAATTCTTAACCTCAGGAAGCAAACTGAGGGTTGCTGGAGTGGTGGGGGGGTGGGAGGGATGGGGTGGCTGGGTGATAGACACTGGGGAGGGAATCTGTTGCATTTCTATACACCAATAATAGAGCAGCAGAAAGAGAAATCAAGGAATCAATCCCATTTATAATTTCACCAAAAATTATAAGATACTTAGGAATAAATCTAACCAAAGAGGTAAAAGATCTGTACACTGAAAACAATAGAACACTTATGAGAGAAATTGAAGAAGATACAAAGAAATGGAAAAACATTCCATGCCCTTGGATTGGAAGATCAAATATTGTTAAAATGTCTATACTACCCAAAGCAATCTACACATTCAATGCAATCCCTATCAAAATAACCACCAGCATTTTTTCACAGAGCTAGATCAAACAATTCTAAAATTTGTATGGAACCAGAAAAGACCCTGAATAGCCCAAGTATGTTGAAAAAGAAAAGAAAAGCAGGAAGCATCACAATTCCGCACTTCACACTGTATTACAATGCTGTAATCTTCAAGGCAGTATGGTACTGGCACAAAAACACACATAGATCAATGGCAATGGACCCACAGCTGTATGGTCAATTAATCTTCAACAAAACAGAAAAGAATATCCAATGGAAAAAAGACAGTCTCTTCAACAAATGGTGTTGGGAAAACTGGAAAGCAACACACAGAATGAAACTGGACACTTTCTTACACCATACACAAAAATAAATTCAAAATACATGAAAGAACTAAATGTTAAGACGGGAAAACATCAAAATCCTAGAGGAGAACATAAGCAGCAACCTCTTTGACCTTGGCCACAGCAACTTCTTATTAGACACGTCTCCGGAGGCAAGGGAAACAAAAGCAAAAATGAACTACTGGGATCTCATCAGGATAAAAAGCTTCTGCTCAGTGAAGGAAACAATCAACAAAACTAAAAAGCAATGGACAATTAAATACTTTGCTTTTTTTATTGAAATTTTGAAATCAAACATGTCTTGATTTTTCTGTTCTATTGAATTCCTATGTTCAGGATGTTTTGGAAAGGGGGGTGGGGGCAGGGACTCTTTCATAAGCACTTGTTTTATTTTGTGTGTGTGGAGTATAAAGGCTACAACCTTATTGTAAAAATTAATAAAATGAAACAATCACCACCACTATCAAAAAAAAAAAGGCAATGGACAAAATGGGAGAAGATATTCACAAATGACATCAGATAAAGGGTTAGTATCCAAAAATTGATAAAGAACTTATTAAACTCAACACCCCCCCAAAAAAAATTCAGTCAAGTAATGGACAGAAGACATGAATAGACACTTTTCCAAAGAAGGCATCCAGATGGCCAACAGACACATGAAATGATGCTCAACATCACTCATCATCAGGGAAATATAAATCAAAACCACGATGAGATACCACCTCACACCTGTCAGAATGGCTAAAATTAACAACTCAGAAAACAGATGTTAGTGAGGATGTAGAGAAAGGGGAATTGTTTTGCACTGTTGGTGGGAATGCAAGCTGGTGCAGCCACTCTGGAAAACAGTATGGAGGTTCCTCAAAAGTTAAAAATAGAGCTACCCTACCACCCAGTAATTGCACCAATAGGTATTTATCCAAAGGATACAAAAATGCTCTTTGAAGGGGCACATACACCCCAATGTTTATAGCAGCTGTATCAACAATAGCCAAATTATGGAAAAAGTCCAAATATCCATTGACTGATGGATAGATAAAGATGTAGTAGATATATCACTATATATATATATATATATATAAAATGGAATATATATATATATATAATGGAATATTACTCGAAAATCAAAAAGAATGAAATCATGCCATTTGCAACAACATAGATGGAGCTAGAATATATTATGTTAAGTGAAATAAGTCACTCGGAGAAAGAAAAATACATGATTTCATTCATATATGGAATTTTTTTTTGAGACTCACATAATGGGGTGTTTATTTAGATGATCCCGAATATGATTACAATAATTTTTAGATTGTCATCAAAATGAAAATACAAGGAGTGCCTGGGTGGCTCAGTCAGTTAAGTGTCTGTCTTCAGCTCAGGTCATGATCCAGAGGTCTTGGGATCAAGTCCCACATTGGGTTCCCTTCTCTGTGGGGAGCCTGCTTCTCCTTCTGGTTCTGCCTCTCTCTCTCTGTCTCTAATGAATAAATAAATAAAGTCTTTAAAAAATGAAAACACAAGATTTAAAAATTCTTGCAGAACTCCTAAGTCTCCATGAATGTAGTGATTGCTACAATTTGTAAAATACTATATCCACGTAAATGAAAATTCATATTACAAGTTATCTAAATTTTTGTGGACTGTCTTGGAAACTAACCCTTCATATAAAAAGATTTGTCTGAGGATGTGCCAAATCCAAAATAATGGACTTGCAAGTAGGCCTCAAAATACAACCTACTGATGAGTTTTCACTGCCTGGATATTTTTTGGATAGTCAGTAGGATGAAAAGAAAAAAATGTTCTAAAATAACTTTCTTAGACTATTCTAAAATCTACAGTGTCTCTTTGTCATCTATCAAAAACAACAAACGTGGAATTTAAGAAACAAAACAAATGAGGGCACCTGGGTGGCTCAGTTGGTTAAGTGACTGCCTTCAGCTCAGGTCGTGATCCTGGAGTCCCGGGATCGAGTCCCGCATCGGGCTCCCTGCTCGGCAGGGAGTCTGCTTCTCCCTCTGACCCTCTTCCGTCTCGTGCTCTCTATCTCTCATTCTCTCTCAAATAAATAAATAAAATCTTTAAAAAAAAATAAAAGAAACAAAACAAATGAACATAGGGGAAGGGAAGGAAAAATAAAATAAGATAAAAACAGAGAGGGACACAAACCATAAGAGATTCTTAAATGTAGAGAACAAACTGAGGTTTGCTGGAAGGTAGGTGGGTGGGGGCATGGGCTAAATAGGTGATGGGGATAAAGAATAGCACTTGGGATGAGCACTGAGTGTTATATGTAAGCGATGAATCACTGAATTCTACTCCTAAAACCAATACTACACTATATGTTAGCCAACTTGAATTTAAATACAAACAAACAAATAAATAAATAAATATCAGTCAACAAATTCAAGTGTGTTGGCGCCTGGGTGGCTCAGTTGGTTAAGCGACTGCCTTCGGCTCAGGTCATGATCCCGGGGTCCTGGGATCGAGTCCCACATCGGGCTCCTTGCTCAGCGGGGAGCCTGCTTCTCCCTTTCCCTCTGCCTGACCCTCCCCCTGCTTGTGCTCTAAATAAAATCTTTAAAAACAAAACAAAACAAAAAACAAATTCAAGTGTGCAAAATCTTCATTTTTCTAAAGTAAACGTATTGTCTATACAAGTTTAGACTTAACTATGTAATAAGCCAATGAAACTTATTACCACAACATATTTTAGACCATGTGGTCCCAGAATTGTCTTGCTCTTTTCCATGGTATTAACCAAAAAATAAGACACATTTCTATCATCCTGTTAACCTCTTCCAGGATTGGCCCTGAGCAGACAGTTACAACCTCTCATCTCCCCAGAACAGAAGTTTCTTGCTGCTGCTAGACTTTTCTTTTCTTCTACAATAGAATCTTTATTTAATCTAGGGACAGAGGTAGCATTTCTACTGCCCTCAAAATCTATATTTTATATTCTGACTTAATGTTTGAACTTCAAAAGCCAATAATCATCTTTTTTGTTGTTGCTGTTTTTTCTCTCTGCATACTGTGTAACATTCTTCCTGGAAGCAAAGGAAACCACCAGTCTGACTTCTTGAATGTTTGAGATAGGTTGGGGTGGACAGAAAGGGTAAAGGAATTTCCAAGGAAATGGATGACTTGCCTGCTTAATCAATAAAGAAGAGATAAGTCTTGGAAGCCAACAGAAGTTGGCTTTAAACATGAATAGAGATATTAGCTTGAATCACAGAAAATTATTAATTTGCTGACATTTTTTACCTTATAAAAAGACAATTTAGGGGCACCTGGGTAGCTCAGTTGGTTAAGTGTCCAACTCTTGATTTTGGGTCAGGTCGTGATCTCAGGGTTATTGAGCCCACAGTGGGTGTGGGTCCTGCTTAAGATTCTCTCTCTCCCTCTGTCCCACACCCCACCCTTCCTCTCTTAAAAAAAAAAAAAAAAACAATTACATATGTTTCAACCTAATGTAAGTATATACATGTTATAATGAGTCAGTTCATGAGTTTAGCATATTATTTCTTTAACAGGGAAATCAAGCACCATTCTGAATCTATACTGTCTACATTACTCTGTAGAGGAGGAATATAATTCCTTTCATAATGCCGTCCTAGGAGATGAGGGTCATGAACTCTCCATCTATGAATTAAATAATGTAAAACCCATTTGGAAAGACTACAAATACCTAGACAGTGGTACAGTGCACTTTGTTGTATAAGAGTATGTACATTGGAGCCAGTGGGCTTAGGTTCTAACCCAAGATCCGCATTTGCTAGCTGAATGATCTTTTTGTACCTCAATTTTTTTTATCTATAAAGAAGGGATAATAATAGTACCTAACTCATAGGGTTTTTATGAGGATTAAATTGTCGACCTCTGAGAGCCGGGGACCTGGGGCGGCGAAGGAACTGAGAAAAAGAGACGACAGTATAGCGAGGCACAGGAGACCCCGAGCTAACAGCCTGTGGCACCGAGGTTTATTTTCCATCCTCTTATATACCTTCTACAGCGATATAGATCTATAATGATTTACAGCAGGGGTTGTAGTAAGGCACATTCTTCCACATACACAAGGTTAGTTAAGTGAAGCAGTGGGAGTGGAGAAGGAATAAAGAAATCTGTAACTGGCTGTGATCAATTAATTGTAAACACCATCGTACTCGGACCTTAACACAGGATAAGAGAACAAAGAAGGGAGTGCACAGTGTGCTGTATACAGCTGACTTCCTATCTACAAAACATCTTCTGCTGCGTACTTTAGAACAGACCACACACATCCCAAGGGCATTTCACTCTGATCCTTTCGGGTTATTTTTAACCCTGCAATCTCGAGTCTTCTCAGAGACCTCGGAGTCTGACGAACATGCACCGGTGGTCATTGTGGCGTTCTGTTTCCCACCTTAAATGAGTTAATGCTTCTAAGTACTTGTCAGAACAGTTCTTTAGTACATTCTGTGTTATGTGCATATTGCTTAGTATCATGATCAGATGTTATGGGTTGAATTGTGTCCCCCAAAGATTCCTACGTTAAATTCCTAACCCCCAGTACCTCCGAATATGATCTTGTTTGGAAATAGGATTGTTACAGATACAGTTCTGATAAAATATTGCTGCAGCAGGATAGGACAGAAAGGGTCAATTGTGGACACAGTGACAGCCATGCACTCAAAAAGAACATTTTGTGAGGATGAAGGCAGAGGTATCATACTGATTGCTTCTGTAAGTCAAAGACCGGCAGAGATTGCCAGCAAACCACCAGAAGCTGAGGGCAAAAGCATGGAACAGATTCTTCCTTACACCCTCAGAAGGAGCCAACTCTGCTGACAGCTTGATCTTGGATATCTAGCCTCTAGAACTGTGAGACAATATATTTCTGTTGTGTCAGCCACCCAGTCTGTGGTATTTTGTTGCAACAGCCCTGACAAACTAATATAGTAGATAAAACATGCTTGTCTAGAAATGTGATCAAGAAGTCTGAAAATAAATCCACTTTCTCTTTTAAAAGACATACTCTTTCCTTAAACAGAGTACTGTTTGACAGAGAGTAGCCTGCCCAACTATTGACCACAGCAAGGCAGACCACTGGCCTTGAACTGCATGGACAGCATACTTGGAGAGTGTAATAGGACACTGGCAGCCTATGAATTCTCAATACTTGCTGAGCAGCCTTTCTGCACTCATACATATGGCCAGGATGGGTTTCACTGTGATGTGTGTTATGTGTTCTTCCAACTCCAAAAATACCGGAGCCAACATGTCCAATATTCCTTCCTTCATTCATTCATCCATTCATGGAGAAAGCATGTGAGCAGGGGGAGGGGCACAAGGAGAAGGAGAGAATCGTAAGCAGGCTCTACGCCCTGCACATAGCCCAATGCAAAGCTCCATCTCACAACCCTGAGATCATGACCTAAGCTGAAATCAAGAGTCGGATGCTTAACCGACTGAGCCACCCAGGCGCCCCATCCTGTCCAATATTTAAATTTAACATGAACTACAACCCAGGATTGACTTAAAATTATCGTAACATATATTTCTTTCCTCATTGAAAAACGAAGAAGTAAAAGGATTATTACATTATCCAATCAAACATTTTCATTCAAATGAATGAGACGTTTCTGGTGAGATGTCTTGATATCTAATTCATTTCTTTCATTTCTTCATCCCTCTACATGTAAGGCTCTTGCCCCTTTTTAGTTCTGTATCTGTGAGCCCCCTATATAGAATTTAACCCTTAACTTTATGATTCACCTCTGAAAAAGTACAATGTTAATCCCACCTTTCCAAGTTATTTGTCAGGTTTTTGAAAACAGGAAACATGCTTTACTTTATTCGAGAACAAGTTATTGTGAAATGTCCAGAAAAGACAAATCTATAGAGACAGGAATGAGACGACTGTCAGGGGCTGGGGTGAGACTGCAAATGGGCACGAGGGATCTTTTGGGAGTGATGGATATATTCTCAAGTTAGATTGTGGTGATGGTTACACCGCTGTACATATTTATGAAAATCATTGAATTTTACAATCAAAATGAATGAATTTAATGGCATGTAAGTTATTCCTCAACAAAGCTATTAAAAATAAGTTGTTGATCATTTTGAACAAAAATATTTCTCTATACTCGTATGTTCATAGCCAACAACATGTAGCTGTACACATGGGAGTCGAATGGAGGAGCTTAGGGTTGTAGAAAAAGCTGTTGCCATAGTGCAGCTAATTAACATCTCTAATATCCACCCCATTTTCCTTCTATTAGCAAAAGTATCTCTGGCCACCCTTGCCATGGGAACAGTCTTAGCATTTGCTTATGTGTGCTTCTTTGTTACATTTTACAATCTTCATCTAAGGAAAAGCTAGTTGATCCCAAAAGGAACGGACTGTCTAATATTTAGGCAGCACCCACTATATTTTACATTCAAGCTATCGTCATTTGAGAAAGATTATTTACCATGACAAATCTTAAATGGGAAATGAAACAACATTTAACTAGAAAAACATTTCTGTGCCAGAGTCGTATGTTCATCGCAAGAGGGAAAAACAAACTTCCCTTTCAAGTGGTTTTAATTATTCAGTCTTTGACGTGATTTCAGTATAATCCAACCCAAATGTTGCCTGATTCTTCTTTGCCAATTCTGATGAATAGTGCAACAACATACTCCACTGTTTAAAGAAGAATCCTTTCCCTTTCCAGACCTTGTGGATTCCATATTCAAAGCTTTCTGACTTCCAAAGAAAACTGAGTCACTGAACTGGAGCTTACGTTAACTGAGTTTCATACGTCTAAAAGCCCCTTTTAGATCCATTTTTAGAACAAACTTTCAAGAACCAGACCAACGAAACCAAAATCCCAGCCTCCCTAGCTGCCAGCTACCCATATTGGACATCTTTACTCTTCCCCTAGAAAGACACAAAGTCCCACATTATTTTTTCAATGTTACCTTTCATAATAATTTAATTGCATTCTCCAGTCCATTGTTCTCTGACCCACTGATACTCTGTACTCCTTTCTGTCAAGGAGTCCTGGTTGCTCTTAAAGTCAGAGACCGTGTCTTTATCCATAGTGAAAGGTCCAGCACATGAAACTGTTCAATCCCACCCATTTTTCAAGAGCCATCCCAGGGCTACTATCCTTTCCATAATATATTTCTATCACCAGCCAGATATAATTACCTACTCCTTTTAGATCATCTCTTTATTGTACCACTTTAAACACATGTATTATGTTCTCTTTTGTTATACAGTAATTTGATTACCCTTCTTATTCCCCATCGTACCACAAGCTTATGAATATAAAAGGTATGTTTACTAACTTGTGTCTTCCATTCTGCCTCCAACCCCCAATCTCACCCAGTGTCAGTCTCAGAATTAGAAAGTGCTCAATAAGAACAATTAAATCAAATAGTTTGGGTATGCCATCCTCACTTATAATTATAATACCCATGAATATCAATTCAAATGGCACAAACAAGGAACAAGCATGCTTTATCTAGTTTATTTGTCTAAGGAGCAAGAAATATTTGTGGGTTTTTTTTTTTTTGAAGATTTATTTATTTACTTTAGAGAGAGAGCATGCAAATGGAGAGGGGCAGAGGGAAAAGAGAGAGAGAACCTCAAGCTGACTCTGCACTGAGTACAGAGCCCGATGCGGGGCTCGATCCCATGACCCATGAGATCATGACCTGAGCCGAAATCAAGAATCAGATGATTAACTAACTATGCCCTGGAGCAAGAAATATTTGTATTCACTGAAAAGAATTTCTCTGTGAAAATGTTGAAGGGAATACATCCCTAGCAGTATCGCTTTGCCAGAGTATCTTACAAAGCTCCCCATGTCTCTTATTTTGCAAGTTTTCCTCAGCATTTTAGATGATTTTTCTATCACTCTACCTTCTGATATAGAAAGCACGGTGGTAGTAGATAAGGCGTGTTCTTTGTAGTCATACAGACCCAGTTCCAAACTATATATAGTTCAGCGGTGCGACCTAAGCACATTGCTTACCCTGAATTTCAGATTACTTACCTATAATATGAAAACCAAAATAACAACCTCATGTGGTTATTGTGAGGATTATAGGCGTTTAAGGCACTCTTTACCATGCCTGGCATAATAAAGGTACTAAAAAATATTGAATTAAAGGTACCAATTAAACTAAACAAATATTTATTGAGTGCCTGCCGAGGGCCATGCATTAATTTGTTCTAATGACCCAATAATGAATAAGACTAGCATAGGTCCTCCTCTCCCAGAGCTCAGAGTCCAGAAGGAGACAGATGCTTGAACATGCAAATGTAGCACCTGTGACAAGCCCAGTAATGCAGAAGCAAGTACAGAGCGCTTTTAGGGCCCAAATGAGGGACACCTATGGAATCATAACAGACTTTATTTCACTCTTCTGACATCTTCAAACCTCAGTGGAAACTCAGTACCTACAAAGTATAGTCGTTATTAATAATAAAATCTATTTGCTAATCCAGTGCTGGGGCTCAGAGTAAGGTGCCAGGGACCATCAGAGAATCCGCATGCTTTTAGGGCATGCCACGTTCTAGGGTCCACAAGCACAGTCTCATGGGGAAATAGGAATCAAATCTACACACAAATATCCACCCTTTAGATTTATAGAAGAGCCTCAAGACAAAAGCATAGTCAATATACATGTCTTCCATTTGCATATTTTCCTATCTTGGGAAATAACATAAAACTCAATGTGAAGAGACAGGGACTCTGCAAAGCAGATGCCCTTGTTATGCTTCTAAAACCTTTCTTCATTTCCTGAAATAGCACGCTAATTTTAAAAGGCAAAATAATAAAAGACATACAGGGTGGTGAACGGAAAAGTTTCAAAGCTCACAAGACCAATTTCTCATTATAAGTGGTCCCTGGGGAGTGATGAGAAACTTGTCAAAGAGGAACCTGTTTGGCTATTTTACACTTCACTGTACTTATAGCAACGCTACCTGGCCAAGAATGTTCTGAGGAAGAAACAACATGAGTTTAGGTAAATGAAGTCTAGTGGCTTCGCTGTTTAACACAAATGACAACTGGGACAGAGGGACCATACTCTCTGCCTTTGAACAGGGTTCACAAAGGGCTGCAGGAGGGAGGGCATACCCCCTCTACAACCCCACCCCCAGACTGGCATCTACTACCCTCTTCTTAACTCTGCCCAATCTTCTCTGCACCCAGCACAGGGGCAAAAGTGCAGGTTGTGACCTGTAGCCTAATTCTCGATGTCTTGACCAAGCACAGCCTAGAAAAGCCTTGTACTTCCCTTAGTCTCCTTTGATTTCAAATATTGTTCTTTCTTATAATCAAAATGCTTTCCTTGACTATGGCTTCCAGATAGTTGACAAATGCACACAAGTCACCATTATATTTCCATAAAGTGGCACGCTCAGAGCTCTTATTCACCCCCATTTCTCACACCTGGATTCTTTGTAGAAGTAAGTATGCTCCCCAGCTCGGAGATTGGATCATGAAGAATAACTTAAGGCTTCTATGTCATCAACTGGAAAAAACAGTGAAACAAAAGACTAAATACTGTAAGATAAACAGACATCCTTGTAATTAGTACTCTGGTTCTTGCTCAGCAGTAAGGAACAGAATGGAAGATCTCCCACTAAATGCACTGGATCGAGTCTCCTCCGAGACAAACAGCTGCTGAAAACTGCTGGAAGGTTGATGAAGTCCTAAAATCGATCTCATTAAGAGCCATGAGATACTGAGTCTTGATTTCCTCTTCTGATAAGTGAAGATAGTAAGATCTATCTCTTAAGGTTGTTAAAAGGATTGGGGGAAGTCCTGAGCTCACTATGCCCATTCCAAGACCTATATAAATCATACTTAGCAGCAGTAGTATCACCCTGATTACTAAATACTCCATAATAACCTTGGAACATCTGTAAACACAGAATACAACAGAATTCCTCAATTATACCGATAATGGGCCTGACTGCCTGCAAGACATATGTGGTATAAGGGAAAAACCCTGAACCAGAAGCTACTAGATCTAGTCACTAGAGACTGCGCACTTAGCGGTGAGACCTGAGCCATTCATACCCCTTTCTCTTTCAAATTTGTCATTTGAAAATTCAAGGAGTCGACCTAAATTGTTTCTAATGCCTCTGAGAGCGCACAGACTATCATTTTAATGGATCCTCTAGATTAAGCAAGGCCCACCTACAATACCTGAGAGGCCTAATGTCTTGGGTCTGACTCCATACTTTATGAGGAAATATATACAACTAGATAATATACTGGAGGTATTTGTGGGGAAGTGGGTGGCTATTACCTGTAAGATATCTCCCTAGAGCGCCTGGGTAATGCAGTTGGTTAAAGTGCCCTACTCCTGGTTTCAGCTCAGGTCTTGATCACAGAGTCTACTTACGTTTCTCTCTCCCTCTGCCCCTCCCCACCCTCCACTCTCTTTCACTTTCTTTCTCCCCACCCCCCTCTCAAGTAAATAAATAAATCTAAAAAAAAAAAGCTATCTCCCTAGAGAACTGCTAATTAGAACAACTGAACTCCTAAACTTCTTTAAACCAGAACCACATCCTCCTAGGCAACTCTACTAGACCCCAAATTTCTTTATTTCTGTTAAAGGAACCAGCTGTTGTGCCGATTGATAAAGAGCCTATCTCTTAGGAACTTGGAGCACTTGACAGATCCTATCACATTATAACTGTTAGTTGTTGGAGGGAAGCTAACATGAAAAGTCATCCTACTGATAAGTAATCTGAAACACAGAAAGTAAGTTTCTCTTGAGCACCAAGTTACATGTAACTCTCCAAATTCTGTGGACTCATAAGGCCTCCTAATTAGGGCAACTGCAGTTGCCAGGCAACTGTGATGTCCCCTGTTATGGATCTCTTACTATCAGCCACTGCTGTGCTTCTCCCCCAGCCTGAGACCTCAGCCCTGGCTCTGTGCGCCCGCTCCCCCATCCCACCTTACCACTCCTGCCTTTACTCCACCAGAAGCATCACCTCTCCATTCTCAGCAACTCCATGGTCAAATGCCCTACCGATGCTTATCCAGTCATAATGTTAGGAGGATTATTTAAATGCCTTCCCTCTAAACCCCATTCTAGAGAATAGAATTTTCCATAGCCCAAATTGAAATTTACCCAAAATCTGCCTTTGGTATCTATCCCCTGGCCATCTCTGTGCCCTTATAGCAAGACCAGTGCAAAATGAAAATGAAAGACCCTTTGCCAAAAAAAAAAAAAAAAAAAATTATGAACAGAGCATTTAAGCAAGCTCCAGGCCCCAGGTAAATGTAAGCCATGTCACATGTACATGGAGCTGCCCCTAACCCCGAGTGTCGCCTCTTGAGTTCTAAACATCTCTACGGATGCATACTCTGGCACCTTCATCAGCCCTGAACTATTTCCTCTCTCCTCACAGCAAACTCAAGCAATTTTTTTTGCCAATCCCTTGGCTCCACAGGTTTATGTGATGCACCACTGACATTTGCTATTCTCCTTTCTCAACCCCTCAGGGAAATTGTCAGCTAATTACTTCACTAGATGAACAGTGTTATCTACAAAATCATCCTCACGCTCCCATGTCAAATATGGCTCCCAAAACCCGGCTGCATTTTTATTGACTTATCTGTCACTAATTGGCCAAAGGAAACCCAGTATGTGGACAGTGTGAATCTCAGTTATCTGTCAAGTAACCTTGTATATGGTCCACCTAGGATCAGGGCTTGACCCTGGAGAAAGTTTCCTCAGCAGAGTAATGGTGTCTTTTCTCCAGAAAGACAGAAAAAACATTTAATTTCTCATTATCTAAAGCCAGTAAAACATCTGTAGGCTAAGAGCAGCTTTGCCAATTAATTCGCAGAGGCCACAGCCCGAATCAATAAACTGTAGCCTAAAAATAAAGCCACACGGTCCCTTTGGAACGCAGCTTGACTTAAAACAGACCTAAGTGGAATATTCCTTAATTACCAGTGTTTCATAATACTTTTTTTGACCCTCTTTTCTCAGGCATGTTTGATTCTCCAGGGTATTTCTAGGCATTGCAATTTAGCAATTTAAATCTGTTTCCAATCTGCAGATAGGATCATTCAGCCTACCGAACAACCCTGGGTCTTAGCAGAAAGTAAAAATAAAATAATAAGAAATATATTAGTAAGTATATTATCGTTTGCATTATCAGATATAACCAGTGTTTTGAACTGCTAGAGTTATTTAGAAAAGCTTAGGTGTTTTTCATTTATCATCAAAATTCAAAGATATGTTGCTTTATGTTATGTTCCTGAAATATTGGGCATCAACTAAATTTCAGAAATTCAAACCAGAGGAATTCACTAAAGGAATCTTTATGTAATTCTTTTGTAAAATAAATTACTCTCCTCGGTATGAATAATCATTCCTCACTCTATATTTTTCTAATTTCTTATTTTATCCGATATTTTATCATTTTCTGGTGGCAGGCAGCATATACTGTTTCTTTAGAGAATGATGCCCAAACTGCATCATTTGAAACAGATAAGTTAGATTTATTCAACTCAAAAGAAACCATGTAAATAACAATCAAGTGGCAAGACCAACTTCTCAATATGAAATCAATTAATTACAATGAACATAATGTAGCAATGGGGCAGAGTTGTGTAACTACAGCGACTGTGTTACATGTCCTTCTGGTAAAGAAAGGAAAGTGGCATAGATACACAGACACACAGTGCCGAAAAACTCTTAGCTGTTACATAATTTGAGATGAGACTGTAACATATATATAATTCTTCGGTTTCCAACCAATAGTAAATCAGAAAGGGAATCAGAGACCTCATAGTAAAAAGAGCACAAAATTTATGGGCCAGGGTTTTAGCCTCAGCTATATCACAACTAGCTGTGTGATTTGGGGGCAATGCATAAGAGATCAGAGTCTTTGTCAGTAAAATGGAAAAAAGAATTTAATAACATGAAATTTTTAAACTAGATTACCTCTAAAATTCCTTTAAACTTTAAATTTCTCTGATAGAACTTCTATTTTAAAATGGGGTTGGAGAAGCATGTCTCTGATATAAGCTTTTCAACCTCTTACAGAGACCACCAAGATTTACATAGAAAAATACTTCCCTTCTTGTAAAAGTCTCTTTCACAAAGCTGTTCAGCCAGGGTATTAAAAAACAACCAACTGATGTAAATTTCACACTTCTATTTATCTTCTGCCTACTCACTTAGAAAAGCAATAAGATGGGGGCACCTGGGTGGCTCAGTCAGTTAAGTGTCTGCCTTCGGCTCGGATCATGATCCTGGGGTCCTGGGGTAGAGCCCCAAGTCAGGCTCAGTGGGGAGTCTGCTTCTCCCTCTCCCTCTACCTCTCCCGCCCCCCCCCACCACCTGTGTGCTCTCTCTCTCCCTCTGCTCTTTCTCTCAAATAAATAAAATGTTTTTTTTTTGTTTGCTTGTTTGTTTTAAAGAAAAGCAATAAGATGGAATAAATGCCCACCAACCTGGAAAAAAAAACCCTCAAAATGCCATTTTCCCTAAATTGCTATATTTGAAATTTTTCAATAGACTTAAACAAATTTCATGGTTTTTTAAATATTACTTTCTGTTGTGTTTGAAAATGTGTTTGGGGGGCCCCTGGGTGGCTCAAACAGTTAAGCGTCCGACTTTGGCTTTGGGTCACGATCTCAGGGTCCTGGGATCAAGCTCCATCAGGCTCCACACTCAGCAGGGAGTCTGCTTGTCCCTCTCCTTCGGCCCCACTCCCTCCTTGAGCTCTCTCTTTCTCTCAAATAAATAAATAAAATCTTCAAGAAAGGAAAAAGAAAATGCATTTGGGAAAAAAAACAAATGTTTGTAATTACTGCACAGAAATGTTTCTTTTTCAAAATAAAGTCCTACTTCTGTGTCTCAGTCCCCCTTCTGCTTCCCATTCTATCCCTTTCCTTGGTTTCATCTATAAAAATCACTCGGTGGTGGGGGGTGGGAGGGATGGGGTGGCTGGGTGATAGACATTGGGGAGGGTATGTGCTCTCGTGAGCGCTGTGAAGTGTGCAAGACTGTTGAATCACAGACCTGTACCTCTGAAACAGATAATACAATATATGTTAAAAAAAAAAAAAAAGAAGAAGAAGAAGATAGCAGGAGGGGAAGAATGAAGCGGGGGAAATCGGAGGGGAGACGAACCATGAGAGACAATGGACTCTGAGAAACAAACTGAGGGTTCTAGAGGGGAGGGGGTGGGGGGATGGGTTAGCCTGGTGATGGGTATTAAGGAGGGCACGTTCTGCGTGGAGCACTGGGTGTTATATGCAAACAATGAATCATGGAACACTACATCAAGAACTAATGATGTGATGTATGGTGATTAACATAACAATAAAAAATTATTAAAAAAAATCACTCGGGTAATCGCTATTGGTCTGATGTCCTGCATTCAGGTTGCCTGACATGATTCTAGTCCCCCAAAATTATAACTTTCATCATGGCAATTACTTTCATTTTCCTTTATAATTTTCTTTGAGCCAGATTACTCTTCCTCTATGTAAAAATGTTTTAAAGATACATTTTCAATATCTGAAAAAAATTATTTGATGGGCTAGTTTTACAGTTGTTAAGGCAGCCACCAGGTACTCAAAGCTGAAGGGAAATACACTTTTTTTTTATGTTGGGAAGCGTATGAAAGTGGATTTCTAAAGCTCTGGGATTGTGGTTTTTTTTTAAATTCTTTGTTCTTCCTAAAATTTAACATGTTTTAACTAATCTTATTTGCATATCATGTCCTTCCAAAGGTTCTAAGGTATAGTTTTATTACGTTATTCTCAGATCCTAAAGACAAACATTTGCTTTGTTTTATTCTAGTTCCTTATTTGATAGAAACACAAGGACTCCATTGTTGAAATTTGCATGCTTCATAAAAATACGTATTTCAGCAAATTATACTTACAAAGCTTGGCATTTCCAGGTATGTCTCATTAACTACTACACTAATTGTGGGTTATAACAAGGTTACAGGAGAGACACAGGACTCTCTAAGGAAGATTTACAATGTGGGAAAACTTAATGTGCTCCTTCTTCCCAAACTCCACTCCACGATTTTTATATTTATGAAAATTGGTTAAAGGAACATTAAGGGTAGTTTTTATTTTGGATGAATCTTGTTAGAAAAGGGATATATTCATTAATTGTTTAAATATTTATTAAGCGGGGCGCCTGGGTGGCGCAGTCATTAAGCATCTGCCTTCCGCTCAGGTCATGATCCCAGGGTCCTGGGATCGAGCCCCGCGTCGGGCTCCCTGCTCGGCGGGAAGCCTGCTTCTCCCTCTCCCACTCCGCCTGCTTGTGTTCCCTCTCTCGCTGTGTCTCTCTCTGTCAAATAAATAAATAAAATCTTTAAAAAATATTTATTGAGCATCTATTATACCAGTCTCAGTGCTATGTCCACATATGCAGTTGAAGCATGTCTGAGAAAAATAGGAGATTACCTTAGTAAAGGAGGGAGAAGTCATGCACGTCAACCTTGAGTTCCCTACCTTTCCTTGTACCACCAATGACCAGCTGATGGAAGGACCTATTCTTAAACTGCCTTGCATCTGAGCCACTACCTAGCCATTCAGTTCCCTGAGTCCCTAGATATCATATTGACCTCCATCACGAATGGTCAGACGGGGCTATACATCCCCATTGCCTGGGGACAGATTCGTTTCAAGATTGTCAACAAGTTTTTAGATAGTGATCTGCAGCAGAGCCATTTTAACCTCTGTGGGGGGAAAAAAAACAGGAAACATTACCATGATACAGGTGTGTTCGTTCCACCTTTCCATGGGCTGATACCTTGCAGAAAGTAACAGGTTCATATAAAGAATAAGGGCAGTGAATTGTTTAGGTGATGAGAAACCGGACAGACCTCAGCTTTGCAACAACAGAACCAGTAGACTGGGTATGTTTAAGGCATCTATAGTGCCTTAAAGAAGGAATTAATGGTGCTTTCCCTCTGTGATAATAAAGAAATACTGAAGTTCCAGTTTCCTTGATATTTTCTTACATTTGGTCTTATTAAAAATGAATATATCAAAAATAAATAAATAAATAAAAATGAGTATATCACATTATTTCATATAAAAGAAAATATGGATTGTGGTAGATAAGATATATCTTGAAATATCTTCTCACTGCCAGAAACCTAGAAATGCTAGGAAAAAATATATAACAAATGCCACCCCCTCCAATTTAAATGTACACTTAAGCTTGCAAAAAAGTAGAAAAAATCCCCAAGGAAAAACAAAGGGAATCCTAAACCAGAGGATTTAACATAGAGCTGAGCTCAGCATTTGTTAATCTCAGTTACCTAGAGGGCTGGCTCTTAGGAGAGCTTTGCAAGTCAGAAAAGGAGATCTCAGGCCGTATCCAGTAGCAAGATGAGCTAAGGACCCTCAGAGAGCTAGATCTTCAGCGAAAGAATAGACAGGAAAGCCGTTACCTACAAAGACTGATAACAAGGAAACTTGGATTCAGCATAATACCAGGGTATTATGCGCTCTCCTGGATTTATAATTTAAATTTATCCTGTGTGATCCAGGAAACCACCCCCCACCCACCCTTTCCCCATGCCAACAAGCCAAGAAAATAACAGAGCAGTCCTGAGTTGGAAGTGCCTGGGTTGCCGGACAAAGCCAACACACATCTTCTTCAAAGGAATGTACCTTCAACCTTGTTCTCAGAGGGTTTCACAGATAAACATGAATGTACAATAAAGCCAAAAGACACATCCCAGTTCAAGTTAAACAACTTAAGCTGTCTTCTTTTTTCCAGGAAAAGAACATTGCTTTTCTAGTTGCTAACATTGCCTTAAATACACTTCCAAGGATGGGGGGGTGTCGGGGGGCAATAAGATTCTAACTATTCCCCTGGAATCTAGTTGGTTAAGACAGAAAAAGACCAACCACTAAGTGTTCAGGAGAAAATGGAAACTAAGTAGGGCTACTGTTCCTTCTCAGTTACAAACTAGAGATCAGAAACCTTGAAAGCGTTACTGAATTTCCTGGGAAAGTCAAGAGAATGGATTTGAGTCACCCCCAAGCAAAAGCTATAATGACTGGGAGTTAGTGACTAGACTTTATAGACTGGAGGACCCACGACTGCAATAAAGGCATCTTTAGAGTAAGTCATTTGAATAAATGCAGACAAAATTGGCAGCTTGTTTTAACTGCCATTTAAGTGCTTTTTTGTGCTGACAACAGTGTGGGGTGCTCAGTAATCTGTTTCTAATTTATGTTGTCACCATGTTTCTGGTTTACACAAGGTGAAAGCCAAAGTTACATTGTTTCTAGTTGGCAGCAAGCCAGAGAATACAAGAGGAGGGGATGAGTCAAGTCTGGGTTGCAGAACGTTCAACCATACCCCAAGATACGGACATTGAGTCTAAAAGGATAGAGGTTGCTCTGCAAAGATACAACATGGGAAGGAAATGCAGGGATAGAGTAGAAAGGCTAAGGGGGTGGCAGATCCAGAGTTCAGGAAAAGCAGAAGCCGACTTCCATCATCCTGACACAAACAGTCGGGGTAGGGCATGGGAAAATCCCCAGAGATGGATGTCTCAGGATCTGGGAAAGGCAATTGGGCCCTCACAAGAGACAGATCGTGCATATCTGCTCACTCCAGGAGAAGGGTGATATCTCTTACTTGGTAATAAAATGAAGAGTCTGGTTAAAAAAAGAAAAAAGAAAAAAAACCCCACAAAACTAGTACTTTGAGTGGTTTCTTAGAGCAAGGTACTGTCTACAAATCAACACTCTACAGAACTCAAATGTTTTTTAAGTTTTTACTAAAGACTCTATATCACTGTAAGTAAAAACTTAAATAAAATATTTTTTAAAAATTCTTTAAGGAATGTAGAGCTAAAATAATTACTTCTTTAAAAAACCTTCTGTTAAAGACTGAGGAGGCAATATCTGACATACTCACATTGCATATGGTCTTCAACAGATTGTTCCAGGATATCTTTCTTTGTGTTTTCTCTTCTTAAATTAGTAAGCAGGAACTAGCATTTTCATACAGTGCTTAGGTCTTAAGTACCATAGTAAATGTTTTCATAATTTGTTATCTAACTAATTTTCAGTTTATTTAAAGGATACAAAAATATATTCTAAATTGGTTCACTTAAGTATCAGATGTACATAACCAGAAATAGTTGCTGAATATCATGATAAAATCTGGTTTGAAAAAGAAATACACTTCTGCAAGTGGGTAGAAAATAAAACTATAAAGTTTGTGCTTCCATCTAAATAGAAAACTCTCCATAACAGTTAATGTAGTAACAATTCCACAGTTAATGTAATAACTATTGGTCTCAGTGCAAGTGATTATATTCATGAACACATCAGAAAATCTCTCCTATGTGGGAATGAAAACATTGGTACAAACTGCTGCCTATTGGATACATTTCACTGAAGAACTCACCAGTGTCTATAAGTGAATTCACCAGTGATTTATTTTGCTTCTAGAATATATTTAGAAGTATTACATATTATATAGATTAACTATTTTATTATGACATTAAAGTGGTATATATTAATTATGTATTTTAAGTACTATATATTAAAATATATAGAATATATTAAAAAGTTCATAGGATACTGTGAACAAATGGCAACAACTATATAACCTAATACGATGCACTGTAAATAGCTTATTTCTTAAATCACCACTACCGACAATAACCAATGTCTAACATTTCGTTCTTCTATTTGTGCATAAAAGTTCATTCTGAGGGGTATCTGGGTGGCTCAGTGGGTTAAGCGTCTGCCTTCAGCTCAGGTCATGATCCCGGGGTCCTGGGATCAAGCCCCTCATTGGGCTTCCTGCTCAGCAGGGAGTCTGCTTCTCCCTCTCCCTCTGTCCCTTCCTTCTCTCTCTCTCAAATAAATAAATAAAATAAAAACCTAATTATGTATTATATGTTGGCTAATTGGACATAATTAAAAAAAGAAGATTGCCCCCCAAAAAAGTTCATTTTGAATTTTAACCAAACAAAAATAGTAACTATTCTTTAACTATGCACATTTGAACTTGTGTTACTTCGGTCTTAGTTGGGCTGAAACAGAAATAAAGTAAAAGCACACAGGAGTAAATAGATCACAGTTAATCAAAGACCACCTTTTAAAGGAAAGAGCTTTCCCACCCTGCACTGGTGAAAGCTCAATGATGCTGCTACCTGCTCTTACCTGACATCCCTGAATCTATCGGGTCCACCTATGTTCTGAGGATTACATTGCTCTGACCCCATTAATTCCTTGCCTACCTTTTTCCAGAGAAACTAAAAATGCTTAGATATCTGCCACAAGCATCTTGTTCTGGAATTTTTCCTGGACTGCCTTTTACCTAGCCATTCTGTTACTCTTCACTCCATGGCCTTTTTGCTACTCAGTCAGCCCTGTTGATACCCAATTTTCACTCTGCAAGAAGACGCTCATGTTTTATTCTGTTCAGCAAGCTTTCCACTGGTGCTCTTACAAGGTATTACTTTCAGAATCTTCCCACCGGCTCCTTGCACCCAAACCAAGAGAAATAGGAAACATCCCTGCATCTCAAGTGCAACGCTCGGAGAGACTCCCAAATGTCCTGAGGTAGGGAGGGAATTGGAGAACTAGAAACCAGTGAAAATGAGTGCTATCAGCAAACAACCAACCTGAATCCTTCAAAGTTAATCCAAACCTCACCCTTTACTTCCTTCATCATTGCCACATCTACTTAGCTTCTGACTTTCTGAAGTTTGTCTGCCTTTTCTAGTCCCAAACTTAGCCTCTAGATTTGATAGATTCAGTTTCTAGGGCTTTGGACCTCAAAATCATGAAATACAAGTAAAAATAATCTTTTGACCTTATTAGGCTCCTAAATACTTTCAGAAATCCTCCACCAACCATATTCTGATCTCTTTCCTGCTGTTTTATTTTAGCATTCCTCAACCCCCACCATTCTGTTTCTCTCTCTGTCTCTCTGTCTCTGTCTGCTGTCTGTCTGTCTCTCTCTCTCTCTTTCTCTCTCTCTCACACACACACACAGTTAGAATAGACATAGGACAAGTGTATTAACAATCTCACCATACTCTGTGTTCATTAATCTTCATCTGGAGCTCTGTGTTCAGTTCAGATTTTAATAGGTATATTAACTGAAGAATAATGGTGAGTCCAGAAAGCACCCTATGAGGACGAGCTGAAGGAACTAGAAAGGTTTAACTAGAAAAGAGTCCTTTTTAGACCCTTCAGTTATTATAAGACCTTAGTAATTTGACTATTCTAAACAGATTGATTTTAATAGTTCTCAATAATTTAATAACAAGTACTTGCAGGCTTAGCTTACTTACTGATATTCAATTCTCTGTTTTTTTAATAGGCAGATTTTACTTTAAGCCAAACTAGAAAAATTTTTCTAAAACCAGAAAAATTGATCATTTTGGAAAAAATTTTGAATATTACTTTGAAAATTTCATAGAACTACTGCTTCCAATCATCTGATCACTTCAGATGGGCTGATAATGTTAGATAAAACCTCTTTATCAGCAATGCATTAGAGTCCCACAGCACTATTTTCCATATTCAACAAAACCTCTTTTTGCATAGATACATGTGTAAAAACAGAACATCCATAGAGAGGGCAGAGTGCCATCAAAGGTAATTATAAAGAGAGTAAAGTTATTTTGTGCCAGGAAAAATAAAATGCTGGGTGCCTCATGGCGTTTCAGAACCTGATTTCAAAAGGATCATACAGCTAGAAAATAAAATTTAGCATGGTGGACCGTTCTACAGGATATATTTGTAAGTATGAGATTCCATAAAATAGTTGGTGAATACAGTGTTGGCTTGATATCAATGACGAGTGGATGTTTACTTTAACAGCAGGACTGCTAGAAATATTAGATTTCTTCTAAGGAAAACAAACTACTAAACACAGGTTTGCCTGGCCTAGGCTTTCTATACTTAAAAAATACTTACAGTCATACATGTATAAATGAAGTTTCTAAATTGTTCAGTAAAGGAAATATTATAGATTTAGAGTATGGTCTTTCATTTTATATGGTTTTGTGTTTGTGTTTGTGTGTGTGTGTGTGTGTGTGTGTGTGAACATGGTTGTATATGTTTAGATAACGATATATTATAAAATCATATCTCAGAATTGTTTGCTTCAAAAATCATGCATTATCAAATAATTAGTTCCATCATTTGATTAGCTGTACTGATTCCAGTTATGAATTGTTGCAAGATTTACATGAAGCATAATTTTGATTTTATGGAATTTCTTCATTCCTTAATATTATGCCTAAGCACAACTACCCACAAATTACTTGCTTTTTAAAAGGCAAGAATTTTACGCGCTATGGCAAACAAAACCTCACTAAAATGTAAATTGCTCTAGGTTTTTCTAAATTTTATGTGACATTCTATGTCATAAGAAACACATTTAAATGCAGATATTATATTGAATGGAATGAATTCATCAACTGTCAGGATAATAAAAACATTTAAATATGTGGGAAGGTAAAATCTAAGAGAATTCATTTATTTTCATATTACTTTGAGAAAGATTTCACTTAAATGCTAGAGAAAATTTGGATCTATTCTGGCACAACATATAACAAACTCAATTCATCACTAAAGCATTTATAGCCGCTCTAAGAATTAGATTGTATAGATAAAATGTATGCTTTCTTTAAAATAATCAAGAGAAAACATTGGAGCCAAAATCATTTTGGAGACCTAACTGTTCTAAATACTCTACTCTTAGAGTGTAAAAATGCACACTAGTTTTAGCAAAAGGATATGGAAAAATTTAAAAAACAGGCAAATTAAAGCATAATGTTAATATAAGGTAAACAAAAAACATTTAAAGAAAAATCAATGGAAAAATACAAATAAAAAGTATAGGAATTTTTACAATATCAATCTATGAAATTAATAAAATTCTAGATAAGGAGTTAAATCAAAAATAAGAATAACCATAATCTAACACTTACGAAGTAGAAAAATTATTTACTTAAAATGTAAGACAAGGTATTTATAGAAATATTTTGCCAAATATGCATTCTCTGGGAAGTACACAATAATCATTTTGGTTTTGTTATTATTTTCTTTTTAGGTCAATGGAATTTTTCCATAATCATACCACTAACATGAGAAAAAAAATGATTGTTATTGAAACTTGGTGAGTTTCTCCAATTTAAATCAATTCTAAATCATATCCATCTAGGTCATTCTTTCACAGAGAACTCTCTTTTTGCCAAAATAGAATTTGAATTCTATGGAATATTTTAGGCTAATTTTTATTTTTACCAGTAAATGACCATGTATGCTCTAATTCCAAGTAAATTTATTAGTTTACTTTTTTTGGAATTACCAAAAGTATTTCTTAAAAGTTCTCAATTATAAAAGTGAAAAGATTTCACTCCACCACTCTAAATCTTGGTATTTAGATGCAGATCTATTACTTAATGATATATACTGTTGAATGCAAGATTGCAGATATTTCTTTTTAAATCACTAGTTATTTTTGGAAATTCTTTGTCCTCAGACTGATTCTTTTTTTCATTTTGCCAGATAAAATTCCAAAGACTATCTTTTCTCTTCTCATTTTAGAGGTATGAGAATTTTAATTTCTATTCCTTCATCTACTTTCCATCTTCCAAAATTAGTTTAAAAGATTTTGTTGGTTCTTGTCTCCTTGTTTAATCTCCTTTTTTTCTTCATGTTTAAGCCTTAACTATAATTTTAAGTAGTGTTTTGGCTAGAAGAAGTAATAAGCTCAAGGGGGCCAATCTGTTCTATTATCAGAAGCTGAGTTAAATGTTTGTGAATTTATCTCTTGCTTTCAGTGTAGAAGGGATTATGAAGACCTGGAGAGTGTTCTGTGGTATTTTAGCAAAGGAGTGGTATAGAGTGATAGTGAATCCAGGAGTAATCAGAAGAGGGAGGTGCAGTGAATATTTGATTTCTGAAAGCTTAGAAGATGGACAATAGGGCTCCAGTGGGTGGGCAGGGACATGGAACAAAACTCCAGCATTGGAACAGCACCCCAAAAAATTCCATTGCTTAATGGACTAGAAAACCAAAGAACTTTGTAAAACAAGACTGCTTTGTGATCTATTTTATGCATAATACATCTTTTCCTTTTACATAATTCTGTCACTAAATACTTTATTTCATTGTGGATGCTCTTATGTCATTATAATCTATTGGTATTCTACAACTTAATCAATTTGTGAATGTTTGACTTAGAATACTAGACAATATATAAACAAATACTTACACATGATTATCAAATAGCATTTGAACATATCACTTCAGAGAATTTATAGTCTATTAGGATTATAGAAGTCAGAAATATAAATAACATTATTTTCATACATTTATATTTATGTTACTCTCTTTTCCAATGTCACCCAACTAATGAGCTACTTGGGGCAGAGAACCTCTCTCTAAATCAGTCATGTAGCTGAACCAGGGCTACTACTAGTCTATACAGAACATTTGCTGGAATTTCCATCATATGGATGATGCCCCACTTGGAGGCCCATAGCTTGACAAGGGGACTGTGGGTGGATCTAAGCCTCTGCTCTCCTCCAGACCAGGTGTGTCTGTAGAGGAGACAACCTGCATCATTGTAAGGGGTAGCTCTGGCTAGGCGGTCCTCTCAGAGCTCTTCTGGCCAAACAAATCCTTCCTGGCAGCCTTGTCCCTTCAATATGATACACGTACCCAAAAGTGTCTGACCTGCTATAGGAGACCCAGCTACTTCTAAATCTGGAACCCTAGCTACTAATATAATATGTGAACAACAGAAATATAGGAATACAGTACAAAAGAAAAGTAAGATTTGCAAGGGAGTGTGCTAACACACTGAAGAATGGATAAGGTTAATTGGAAGATTTATGAGGTCTGAGTTAAGATTTAAAAAGAGGAAGGAATGCAGGCTGGCAGAATGTGTGTTTCCTGTACATAAAAGAGAGTGTAGGAAATATTTCCTGAGTGACAGAGTGCAAGAAGCTGAAGGAAGATCAGATTAACTGGAACAGAAAGTTTTTGCATACAAGCATTTTTCTAATATTTACAATTCCATTTTAGAAACAAAGAAATTGAGAATCGAGGAGTTGACTTACTATGCCCAAGGTTACACAGCTAATAAGACCCTGAACTCACACCCGTGTTTGTTTGCCTTCAGAGCCTAGAATTATTTTAATATACTCGATCATCTGCCAAGAGCTGTGGGAACCCCCTAAACTCTAGTGCATTTGGAAATTACCTTTGTCATGCTTCTGACACTGTGGGTGTTGCATACTAAGCCTGTTCTACCTTTGCTAAACAATTCCAGCACAGTTCTTAAAAATATATGATAACTTGTAAATAGACATGAATTTTAGTTACAGAAATCACTAATGTGTGCACATAGCTCTAATACATCAAGTGAGCAGACAATGACATATAAAAAATAGTCAAATATAGTTAAAATATATTTGATAATAAAATAGTTAAATATAGTATGGAGGGGAGAAGTCAAGACCCAGAGGAAAACAGGGATGGCTAGTTATATGGACACTTGACAGAAAGAACTTCTTAACCAGCCTCCTACTTAGAAGAGAAGCAGGGAGCCATTGGGTAATCTGCATCTTAAAGGTGATTACGGAGATAAAGAATCTTAAAATTTAATTCAGGATCCAATTATGCACAGGATCAGTTATGAACAGCCAGTCAATGTAAGAGATTTCTTAGCCTCAATTATTTCAGTGTTAATCATCTTTGGTCAGATTTATCTTTCTAACAAAACATCTTATTTACTCCACACTATTATTTAAAGACCTCAGTGAATTATTACTACAACAGAATAGAGCCCAACGTTCAAGGCCATCCAGAATCTAATTGCACAGTTATCCTCATAATAACTCTCTCTTTTGCTTAAATTCTTTGAATCTATATTTGCAATCACAAGAGTCCTAACTTTGTTTTTTTCCTGTAGATAAACTTAGCTACCTTGTCCCTTGCTCCTCCTTACAGCAGAGACCCATATAGAAAATGAAGTCCATCAGGCCACAACACCCATAAATTCTTATCCCCAAATCTGCAAATATACTTAGATCTACACCCATTCCAATTACAAGAAAACAACAATTTCTTCCTCTATTTCCACTTCTCCAATGTTCTATCTCCCACAATCCGAATTCTAGTTCCTTTTAAAAAAAACATTTTTTTTTCAGAAACCTGAAAATCTATTGATTTTCCTCCTTTCTCCTACATCGGCAACTTCTTTCCATGGACACCATTTGCCAATTTCAGGGCAGGTCACTCACACCATAGACTTTCTGAACCAGACTCTTAGAGATGTGCAGGCCCGAACGGCCAGACAGCAGAGTCCTGCCTCTCTGTCTCTGTTATACTGTTTGGTCCATGGCTTTTATCAGAAGGGAAAGAAAGAAGGGAGAGAGGGAGGGAAGAAAGTGCAAGTAGCCCCACATTTGTTCCGGTCTCCATTTCCTCTTGTTTTCTTCTCTCCTGCTTCTGCCCTCCCTGTTTCGCCAAAACCCCTCTCACCAAGGCTGTTGATAACCTTCTTGTTAGCAAATCTGATGGATATTTTTCAATCCTTTGTTCTCTCTCTCTCTTTTTTTTTTTTTGTGAGAGAGTGTGCACATGTGCATGGAGCGGGCATTAGGGTGTGGGGAGGGGCAAAGGGAGAGGGGGAGAGAGAGAATCTGAAGCAGGCCTCATGCCTAGCATGGCAGGGCTCGATCCCATGACCCTGAGATCATGACCTGAGTGGAAATCAAGAGCAGGATGCTTCGGGGCGCCTGGGTGGCTCGGTCGGTGGAGCGGCTGCCTTTGGCTCAGGTCATGATCCTGAGGTCCGCGGATCGATCCCCGCATCGGGCTCCCCGCTCGGCGGAGAGCCTGCTTCTCCCTCTCCCTCTGCCTGCCGCTCTGCCTACTCGTGCTCTGTGTCAAATAAATAAATAAAATCTTAAAAAAAAAAAAGAGTAGGCTGCTTAACCAACTGAGCCACCCAGGCGCCCCCCTCCTTTGTTCACTTCGTCGTTTCCCAGCTCTTGCACTCAGTTGACTAGTCTCTGCTTTTCGGTAGCTCATCCCTTGGTTTCTGTGATACCATATTACTCTGATTGTCTTCCTGCAAGCTTCACTTTCTCAGTGTGTCTCTGAGTCATCTGTCTTGGGCCGTCTGCTTTTCTCAGTTCATACGCTCTTCCTAGGCCATCTTATCTTTTCTTTTGGTTTCTTTTATGTGCTTTGTAAAAACTGCCACTTTATCTTGAGGTCAAATCTTTCATCCGAACTTGTTTCCTTTCTTTCTCTCACCTTCCACATCCAGTACATCAAGTTCTCCACCACATCTAAAATCTGCCCCTTCCCTCCATCTCTCCTGCTACCTTCCTAATCTAAGGCTGCAACACCCTCACTTGCACTCCTGCAGGCAATCTCCTAACAAGTCTTCCGGGTTCCACCCTTGCATGACAATCAATTCTGCTCACAAAACCCATCTCAAATATTAGCATGTCTAGTCCATATATTAAAACCCTCAATGATTTTCCAACTCCTTACTATGAAATTCACGGTGTATATAACCTAACGTGCTCAGCTTCTGCATGTCTTCCAACTTCGTCTCTCATCGCTTTCTTGCTGCAACGAGCATTTCCGAACATGATTATTGGTCCAATCTTAACTCTCTAGCCTGTGCTCCCAGCTCTCTCCTTGCCATAATCTAGATTCATGAGATGACCACATTCCTTTCATTTCCTCAATTAGGACATGACCCATTGCCCAAGCTGCCCTGTCCCTTTCACTCAGCACATTCCTGCACATCCTGCGGGTTCCAGCTCAACTATTGCTATACTGGGATGCCATGTCTAACCACCCCCACGTCTGTGTAGGTTCTCCTCCTGTGTGTACTCACGGCCCACTGGACTTCCTGTCTCAAAGTCCCCGTCACATGGACTTCAACTGCTTGCTAGTGAGGATTGGAAGAGGAAAAGACAGGATCTGCATAGATCACTGGCAGCCAGAACTTGGCACATAACTAGTGTTCAACAGATGTTTCGAATGAATCACTAAAGACTTGATATAAAAACTTACTGTTACCCTTAATAATTCATTTTGTGTAAGTGTGCATATGTTTAGCAAAACATTTCCAGCTCTCATTATAAATTGCAGATTTAATTATTCTTAAATTTTTGAGTTGTTTTCTCAATGTCCTGAGCTTAAAACCCTCTATGACATACACTGTTATATAAAGCCTGGGCTGAGTAAACTGTACCTGAATTTTAAAGCCAATGTTATACTGCCAGGAGTGTAGAAAACCAGGTAAGCAATCCCCTTCTCAGAATTCACCCTCAAGGAATCTTATTTTTTATTTAGCTATTTACACTATTTTGGCTAATTACAAAGAAGCAAATTCTTGCTCAATATATTGAAAGATCTTTCTAAAACTAAGAATTACCCAAGAAAGGGAGGACTTGGGAGTTGAATTCATTGTCGGTGGGCCCTAAATGGGAAGATTTTTCTCAGTAAGCTGTATTGTTTTAAACACCATTAGGATGAGTAAATGTCCCAGATGGGTTCTAAAGTCACAACTCTTTTTTTTTTAAAGATTTTATTTATTTATTTGAGAGAGAGAGAATGAGAGACAGAGAGCACGAGAGGGAAGAGGGTCTGAGGGAGAAGCAGACTCCCCGCTGAGCAGGGAGCCCGATGTGGGACCCAATCCTGGGACTCCAGGATCATGACCTGAGCCGAAGGCAGTCGCTTAACCAACTGAGCCACCCAGGCGCCCTAAAGTCGCAACTCTTAAGTACCTATATTTCTAAAAATTATTTACGAGATGAGTTATTTTATTCTCCTCTCTCCTCCCCACCCCCACCAGTGATTGTATCCCATTAATTTCAAAAACTCGTGGTTATTTTTTCATGATTTACAACTTTGTGTGTTCCTGAGACACTGACTGTAGCATATAATTATTTTAAATGACTAAATTATACTAAGTATATTCTGTATTGCCTTAGAAAAATGAGCAGACGGAATTGTTGGATTTGCAAGATGTGCAGAGATGAATCTAAGAGACTTCCTTCAAAGTAAGTACCATTTAAATTACATGGCCATTCTAATGCATATTTATCACATGATAAATAGGTATACATTTATTCAACGGCTAATTTAATATATTTTGTTCAGAGAGCAAATTTGCATTTACACATGAGTAATTCCACCAGAAGAGCAATCATGTATTACGCTAAGGTTTCATTTTCATTATTTATGGTTTACACTTGAGAATTAAGCAAGCTTAATGTTTATACAGCATCTATTATGAATAAATACTCTTAGATTTTTTTAAAGTTTTATATTGTTTATGTTAAAATGAGATTCTTTATCCAAAATATTTTCATGATTCTAACCCTCCACCTACAAAGTGCCAGAAACCTCATGTCTAGCTGGAAGAAGGGAGACTGGTGGGGTAACCAGATGCTTACCGATTTCCCAAGTCTCCTGGATATTTTGCCAAACTATACATGTAGCCATTTGGATGGGAAGAGTGACTGCTAAAATGGAACGAATAATGCTGGAGAAGGGTAACAAATCATTTGATTGGATTGTCCACCTCAAGGATTCCCACACTGAGGATCGCTGTGTGTTAGTTTAACCACGGTGCCTAACCAAGTCCATGTGGAGTGCGCAGTCCTGGCCACACCTCCCTTGCTATGATCAGAGCTCCTGGCATGTTGCTCCTGCCCCGTAGTACCTAAAGGTCCAAAAATACTTACAAGCATTTGTGTGAGGTGGGGAGGAGGCTGCAGTGGTAGGTGGAAGAGACAAGAAAAGCCAAAGTTCAGCATTTTAAACAACCAGGTGAAGTTGCTGTGCTGAACGGGCTCGTGTAGGGAGGGAGAAAAAATAGGCTAGTTTGGGAATAGCTTCCATCTCTTCCGCTGATGACTCTCATGGAGTCTCACCACCAGGGCTCACATTTCTTTCTACTTGCCTTGTAGACCCACCATCGGGGAAGGGGGAGGCCAAGGAAAGAGAGAATTCACAGTCATGGCAAGCTGGTAGATAATAGTCGTTTGATAGATGCTTTCCATTCATGACCTTCTCTAATTTTCAAGGTAACGTTGAGAGATAGGTATTAACCCCATTTTATAGATAATAAAACTGGGGCTCAAAGATTTTAGGCAAAACCAAAAGCTATTAAACGCAGCACTGGAATTAGAACTCAGGACTCTCAGACTTCAAGCACTCTTCATTCCCGTCTCCACAATGACATGAGGTCCCAGAATGCTCCCTTGTTTTGTATCCGCTGCTTTTATTAGGAAATCCAGGTGGATGAGGGGATGGGGATGTTTAGAATTACTCCCACCTGAATAGCCATGGAATGGCATGAAACTTGAGATACTCACAAAAAATTACAAGCAAAATGGGGTTAAGCCAAAACCAATTTTCATTTCACAACTTTAACCCCGACCATAATCACTCTGATCATTATCTATCTCCATAAATCTCATGAATCTTAGAGAAAGAATTCTCTCACCAACAAAGTACCAACACTTTATTTTAAGCTAAGCCAAGGCAATGATGGCATCTTCGCTCATGTTGTAGATTTTATTTTTTCCTATATAACGGGAACACATAGAACAGAGAGGCATGCCACATATCTTGCCTAACACTTACCATTTCACCGGATGGAAAAGGTTACTTTAGGTTACTGTTTTTAAAGTTCTAATAAGAGAAAAGAACAGTGAGTCAGATAGCATTTCATGGAAATGTTTTTTGAAAGCAATCTTAACGGCAGTATACTGTTAAGCCTCAGTACTGATGCGCATAGTCCGCCTAAAACTGGCAAGGGCCATCCGAATTTATAGAAAACAAAAGATATTTGAGCTTGTTAAGACTCCCGATATTTTTCCATGTTCTAGATCATTTTTTAACCTCTTTGACTAATCTTCCTTCATTGTGTTAAGTGCCTCCTAATGCTGATGGCTCTTCCCTCAACACCAGTTACGGAGCTACCTACACCAGGTGTAGCCAATGGACAGGGCTTGCTTGTATTTGTAGTTAGCTGATTATTTGATGTCATTGAAGACAGGAAAATGAAGTGTGAACCAATCGTAAACTGGAACAATCATAAACTGGATGCCAATGAACACACTGAGTATTTTAAAGGAGAGAAAATAAAATGGTTTACATGTAAGATCCATAGTCACTTGCCAATTTACCTCACAAAGCCATGAAAGATGAACAGAAATGAAGCCTCAAACCCAGTATCTTTCACAGATATTTTTGAAATGGTAAAGGGTTTTTATACGTTTATTCACATATCATTCATTGTAATAAAAATTCAAACCCTGAGCATGTAAAGAAAGTTATAGCAAATAATAGAGAAAATATCTGCATATAATAGATACAAGGTTACTAACTTTATTATATGAAGGCATGCAAATAGACTTTGTGGATAAACTCTAAGATGTGAATAGTTAAATGGGCAAACACATTACTGGTACCAGCAGCACATGATGCAAACCCAAATGCAGTTTGGCAGTTTATACCAAGAACCTTAAAAATTTGCATTTCTTGACCCACTTTAAATCTACTTCTACTAATCCTGCCCGTAAGCAATTACCCTATGTGAACATAGCAAGACCTAATCACAAGTTTTTATGTTAAAAAATGAGAAATAATCAAGATGCTCATTGAGAATAATTATGTAAACTATAGAATGACCCCTTAAAGGGACACCTGGGTGGCTCGGTTGGTTAAGCGGCCAACTCTTGATTTCAGCCCAGGTCATGATCTTAGGGTCAGGAGATCGAGCCCCACGTTGTGCTCTGTGCTTGGCAGGAAACTGCTTGAGGATTCTCTCCCTCTGTCCTTCCCCAGTCCGAGTTCTCTTCAGTCTCTCAAATAAATAAATAAGTAAATCTTGGGGGGAAAAAAAAAGAATGCCCCCTCGTAGAACACTCCACAGTGACTATCAAAGATTATAGTTTTATAATTAGAAGTCATAACACTATAAATGGATTTTAAGACAATTGTGATGACATATAAAAATCTTATTAAAAGTGAATATATATGTGGGCGCCTGGGTGGCTCAGTCATTAAGCATCTGCCTTCGGCTCAGGTCATGATCCCAGGGTCCTGGGATCGAGCCCCGCATCGGCATTGGGCTCCTTGCTCAGAGGGGAGCCTGCTTCTCCCTCTCCCACTCCCCCTGCTTGTGTTCCCTCTCTCGCTGTCAAATAAATAAATAAAATCTTTTTTAAAAAAGTGGATATATACGTATATATGTATACACACACAAAGTATGCATGCACACAAACACACTCAGAGTTTGGCTACTTCTTAGTTAAAATGACACAAACACATAAATAGCAAAAACACTGAAAAGTACATCAAAATATTAATAGTAGTAATTTGGGAATAGGGAAATTACAGGACTATGGATCTTTATCTCTTAAAAATTTATTTTATCATATTTTCAAGTTTACACTTTCACAATTTTTGTTTAATTTTAACAATTTAGAAAGTAAAAATAAAATGTAGAAGATCACAGAAAGATAAATTTCCACAAAACCACACACAAATAGAGTACAACTATATTTTGGTGTTATTTTCAAGATCATATATTTCCTTTTTTTAAGATTTTATTTATTCATTTGAGACAGAAAGGGAGAGAGCATGAGCAGAAGGGGCAGAGGGAGAGGGAGCCTGATTCGGGACCCAATCCCAGGACCCTGAGATCATGACCAGAGCCGACGGCAGACGCTTAACCAACTGAGCCACTCAGGCGCCCCAAGATCATATATTTCTATGTTCAGCAAAACCTTGAGAATACTTTGGTGCAATGAGCACCTTTTGTTTCTTTTCAAAGCATTACTTTGGAGGAAGTATTACAATGGGGCCAGTCTTTTGAAAAGCTGATGGCTACAAAATGTGAGTATTACAGATATTTCATGTTTGACTAACTAGTCAGTTTCACTCCTAACAGAAAAAGGTGGCGCCAGATGATGAATGTACCCTGCTCTTCTCATAGCCTTCTAAATGGCAACTGCCCCCAGTTAAAAAAAGAAAACCTGAAAATAGTTTGTCGTGTCAACCACTATTATTTTCTTTGGTGTTAATTAAAACAAGATTAGTCACTGGAAATATTTAGTTTTCACAAGTATATGTGTAAAATCCCTTGGAAAATATGCTTAAGTCGTAACACGTACTAAAATATACTGCCTTACCATGGCCTTCTAAAGTTAGAATTTTAGAAAACTCAACAATTTGCTGCTCTTAGTGTTTTCAAAAGTAAGAATAAATTTGAGTCTTAATGTTCTGAAACTCCTCAGAGTTAGTTTTCAACTTTATCAGTGTCTGATTTACGTGGGACATTATATAAGTCTGCATATAATTGTACATAAGTATCAACATTCAGATATAAATGAGTATTTATATCTGAAGAAATGAATATTTATAAATATATATAAATGAAAATTAACAAAAATGGATATTAGGGAGATAGAGTCATAGACTCAATGCAAGAAATACGAAGAAGTGTGTGCGTTCATAGGAACAGTCAATTGTGTTTGGGTAGAAAATTGGAAAAATTGGGATAAATACCAGAAGACAGGTATAGAAAAAAAAATGTAGTAGGTACTCAAAGAAAATTCCCTTGTTTGCTGAATTTGGTATTTTTTTAAATGGAGTTTGTTCCCATCAAATGTTTGCTAATTTTTGCCTATAGACTTCTTTTTATTTGAGATTCCTTATTAGACTCTCTGTGAATATTTCATGTTTACACCTATTGACTATGGAGGGGGGAGCTAGCTACGCTATTTGATGGTTTAATTGATGGGATGTGCCTATGGTAACTCTGGATAGAATACTTCCTGTTACTCCTGGGGGTGGCCATGCTTCTAGGGTACTTCCTGCTCTCTCTGACCCAAGGGCCCCCTCCTGGTGTGGAGACAGTTATCACTGTCTGACCCAGAGGGTGACAGCCAGAGGTGTGGACCCCTGGCTCCTCCTACAGGAACACCTTCATCAGCTATTGTGGAAATTACTTCATGGCCCTTCCTTAGTACTGGGATCCACACCTCCAGATTTGGGTCACTACCTGAACTCCCACCTATCACAACAGCCCTTTCCAATAAGCATCTGAGGCCATGGTTTTCTTGTGAATCGCTCCTGCCTTTTACTTTTCAAGTATTCCTCATAGTTTGTGATCAAGTTTGCCAGCGTGACTGTGAATTTTTAAAAATAGATTTTTTTTGGTCAATTTTAGGACACTGGAATGAGAGGAAGGGACAAAAGCATATGTTCAGTCAACTATATTGAGCGATCCCCTGCTAAATGCTTTGAATTTCAGTCCCAACCCCCTGCAATCCATGTTTTGCAACATTGCAGGTTAATCTCCCTCTTGAAGTTTCAAATTCTCCATCTGTAACATGGGAATAATATCACTCATCTTTTCAGCATTATTTATTGTTCAGGTTAGACGTAAAACGCCTAGTTTAATGGCTGATGCAGATTAGGCATGCAATAATTGGTAGTTATTTTATTTTTTTAAAGATTTTATTTATTTATTTGAGAGAGAGAATGTGAGAGAGAGCACATGAGGGGGGGAGGCGCAGAGGGAGAAGCTGACTCCCCGCTGAGCAGGGAGCCCGATGCGGGACTCAATCCTGGGACTCCAGGTTCCTGACCTGAGCCGAAGGCAGTCCCTTAACCAACTGAGCCACCCAGGCACCCCAATTGGTAGTTATTTTAATTAGTAATAAAGTTCATGTCTCTGAATATCATTCCTGGAATACCATTCCTTTTTCTTTGCTGTTTACCAAAAAGTTCAAAATCTCTAACTTGGCCTTGAAGACTCTCTATACCCAAACTCAAATGCACTATGACTTAGCCGCAGCTCCGCCCCTTCACATGACACACCCTTCCGCCGAGGGGACCATTGCTCCGTTTGTTACACCTGCGACACACCTGCTCCAGGCTTCCGTGCCAAGTCCTCTGTCTACTCGGTTATCTGCCTGTCCTGGCTAGTAAAATTCAACTTCCACATGTCCCCTGCAACCTCTTGGAAATACTCGCCCTCTCTCTTCTCTTAGTATCCTTATTTATTCTGCTTCTAAGTACGGTTATTTAGTGTACTGGGTTTTTCCACAGACACTTTCTCAGTAGATATTAAATTCCCTGAGAACACAGATCACCTCGCATTCAGCTTTCATCTCCCTCCCAGAGACTAAAAATGTGTTTTGTATCCAATGGGCATACAATAAATGTTCAATGAATAAATACAAGACAAATATTAGTAAGAAAAGATCAAAATATCAAGCCATATTATGTAAAACTTTCTGTGCCAGTCCTGAAGACCTCATAAACAAAGTGAATAAAGTTAATGGTTTGGTAATGATCTCAAGAGAGAGCCTAACTACAATTAGCTATTTAGAGATCTAGTGTCATGAAAATAAGCAAAGTTTACAGAAAAGATGAGGACAGGAAGGCAGCATACTGCTCTTTATAAAAACCAGCAAAAGCAGGATAAGAATCTTACGAGAAATTGAGTTACTGTGAAAATCATGTAAAAATTTAATAATCACATAATTTAAAAGGTGATAAAACAATGCATTTTCTGGACCATCCAATCAGAAAGAGAAAAACAACAACAACAAAAATCCAAACATTTAATGTGCCAGAGAATAAAGTGTGTTTACATTAACCAAGGACAGTTGTAAAATGTACTCTCTAGCTAAGATATGTAGATATCTTTTTCTATATAAATTAAAAGACTTTTTCTAAGAACGTGTAGTTCAGAAACCCCCTTAGGAAAGAAATGTGTTAAGCATGGTCTCAGTGGATGAACAGGAATTGGTTTAAGAGATGTTTGCTCAACAGCCATTAAGTACTAGTTATCACAATACAGTTAAGTTCAACTTCCTCTTGGGAAGAGGGTATCCAAGAATATCATCAGTTTAAGAACAGAACCCTGTCAAAATTAAGACCTTAGTTAGAAATTAAGAATGCTAGTAGTCTAGATGTTATTTAATGATACATTATTGACAAACCAGTTATTTTTTTTCAAAAACTAGTATGTGTGCTCAGTATCTATTCACTAAATCTTAAGCGCTTAGGTACCAGGCAATGTGCTTGAAAAAAAAAAATTTCCACGTGCCCATGTACCACATGAAATAACACAGGGAAAAGGGTAGATTTTTCCCAAAAACTGAAACTCTCCCAAAAGAGAACAGGATATTGATAGCACACTGGGGTAAAGTGGAGAATGGTGATTGTTACTTCTAGTAACATCCTGAATGGAATTTCAAAGGCAAGGCAAACACACACTTTTTATTTAAAAATAATAGCCTTTGACAACATTTTCACCAAAGGCTGTATAAAGGGCTGACTGGCAGGGTTTGGTTTGGTTTGGTTTTTTGTTTCCAGAGTAAAGATGGTTTTGTGAAGCTTTGCCTTTCCCTTGAAGAGTCTATTGTTACATTCAATAAGCAGAAGGAAGCTCTAGATACAGAAAGAAAAACATAGATACACATTTCTTTGATATAAAATTCCTTGCAAGGTCCAGTTAGGACACCCTTATGGGAAGAGTAGCACTTAAAATATATCCCCAAAGTGTAGCTTGTGACTGAAGAAAAATGTGTACTTATGAAGTACCCTATGAGAATCTGAGGGCTGAACAGATTGCTCAAACAACCGCTAAGAACAAACTGCTTTGAGTTTTTAGCATACAGTGTGACGTGTGATCCCTGAGCCGTGTAGTGTCTAGTGAGTTCCAACCATGTACGACGTAGGGACAGCAGAAGTACTTTCCTGAAGGCATCCACAATTAAAGATAAATAAGATAGGGGCACCTGGGTGGCTCAGTCGTTAAGCGTCTGCCTTCCACTCAGGTCATGATCCCAGAGTCCTGGGATCAAGCCCTGCATTGGGCTCCCTGCTCAGCGGGAAGCCTGCTTCTCCCTCTCCCACTCCCCCTGCTTGTGTTCCCTCTCTTGCTGTGTATCTCTCTGTCAAATAAATAAAATCTTAAAAAAAAAAAGATAAATAAGATATATGTGCACCATAAGCAGTTTGTGAAAAACTGTAAAGAAGGGAGACTAGAAATAACAGATCACCTAGCACAGACCTAGTATGATGTCTGTAGCACATACATACTAGGTCTGTGCTAAGGGATGAAGATAGATGGGGAGAGACGGCAGGTCTCCTGGGAAAGCTTCTCACAAGAGGCAAATTTGAGCTGGAACTTGATTCAGACACTTGTAAAATGATAAGGAGGTCTGACTGGCAGTACTTTAAAAATAGTCAACTATTTTAGAAGTCCAGTAGAGAGAAATGCTTCTTTGAAGGAAAAGATACAGTGTGTTGGATTCCTCAGGATTTAATGTAAAAATTGGTCTCATTAAAAAATCTCCGTAATGAATTAAGCAGAAAGTACGCTGCAAAATTTCCAAGTCTGCAGGTGATAGAAAGTCCTCCAAGTTTCCAAACACCCAAGTCTTTAGGAGAGTTACATTATTTGCAAATGGACATAAAAGTAGTAATAAGTTTTTTATGGATCAGAAAAAAATTTGTCAGAGCTATTAGTTATTTCCTCATAAAAATACCTGAGAATTACCAAAAATGTTTCCTTAAATGATGTTGACCCAAAATTTGACACTGCACCTCAAAACAGCATCAAAATGTTAGGCATCACCAAGATGAAAAATAGAAAGAAAATCCTATGAATATTTCTGCTAGCTAAACCTAGTAGAAATCTGTAGTTCTGATGCTAAATCGAGTAGAACTAGAAAAGATACAGAAACGTGAATTTGTAATGACAAGGGGACCAACAATTACCTAAAACCCCTGAGGTTTTACAAACTTTACAGCTCTACATACTGGAAAGGTTGAGTGAAAAAGAATCAAATCAAAATTTTGACTAATCAGTTTTATTTTTAGTTTCAATTAAAATGACACAAAATGGTGTCAGAAAAAAGATATATATATATATATATATATATATATATATATATATATATATATATACACCCTAAATCTCAAAAGATGAAGGCAGAGGTCGCTCACTTATATTTGAGTAAAGCATGTTTAATATAAATAGAAAGAAATTAGTAAAACTGAAACTAACTTCCTTGGATGATTCATTCAGTCCTTCCATGTGTCTGGTAAACCTTCCCAGTACAAAAAAGGTGAAAGAGACCTACAAGGTCACTGTGCTCAGCTCATGTGCTCCCTCTAGAGGGAGGAGATAGACAAACAAGCAAATAAATTAATGAATACATTAATTCCAGAAAGTGATGAGTACTTTGAAGAAAATAAAACCAGGTGATATGGCAAAGAAAGGCAGGTATAAGAGGACAGTTCAATTGGATGATTAGAGGACAACTGTCAGAAGGGGTAAAATTTGGGCTAAGAGCTGAACGATGAGAAGCAGCCAGCCAGGCAGGGATTTGGGGGCAGAGTGGCCCAAGCAGAGGAAAGCCATGTTCAAAAGGCCCTGAGATAGGAGTGAGGTTAGTGTCTTCAAATAACCGAAGAAGTTCACCATGACAGGAGTATAGAGCCTTACTGGCCACATGAGAAACTTTAAACTACAGAGTAACAAGAGTCGATGTGCTTTTAAAGGTACCCTCTGGCAGGGGGGTTGGTGCTGGGTGGCTCAGTCAGTTAAGCATCCAGCTCTTGGTTTCAGTGCAGGTCATGATCTTGGGTCGTGAAATCGAGCCCCGTGCCTGCTCCATGCCCAGCGCAGAGATTCTCTTTCTCTCCCTATCCCTCTGCCCCTGCCCCCTTTTCAAAATAAAAAATACCCTCTGGTTCTCTTCTGGAAAAAAGAAGCAGAGAGACCAGTTGGAAGGCTATTGCAATAAACCATAAGACTACAAGTCAACGGGGAAGACAAAGCCAAGAGTACTTAGCGTATAGACCCTAATCAAAGCCGTGGGACTGGGAGATCCCTTCGAGGGAGAGTTCAGAGAGAGGAGAGGAGAGGTCCAGAGATGGAGCTTAGGTGCATGCTAATATTTCCAAATCCAGAGGAGAGAAGGAGTCAGCAAAGGAGATGGAAAAGGAGCACCAGGTGAGTTAAGGTTGACAAAAACAGTACATCATGAAAGGCAAGGAAGAGCACGTTTTAGGGAGGGAGCTGTGAACTGTGTCAAAGACTGCTGAGAAGGCAGGACAGATGAGGAAAGAGCAGTGACCGTCGGACACGGCACGACGGATGAGGAAAGAGCAGTGACCGTCCGACACGGCACGACGGAAGTCAGTGGTGCCCTGACAGGAGCAGTCGCAGGGCATGGGGTTGGACAGGACAAGCAGAAGCAAGGCAGAGAATACAGGGAATTATTGACATAAGTTTTGGGGTGAAGGTCAGCAGAGAAAGGAGTAAAGACTAGAAGGAAGCATGAGGTAAATACTGAGAACATAGAATCAATAGTCATTTTTGGTTTTATTTGGGAAATACATGATGATGGCAACCATTAGAGAGGAAGAAAGTGATGACATAGAAGAGAGTGGGGACAATTTTAAGAGCAACAGAGAAACGGAAAGCCACGGAGAAAGCATAATAAGGACATAACGGCTTGGACATTGTTTCCCTTTCAGGAGGAAAGTTAGAAAGCAGGGAGAAGATGAGGGGATGTCTACCTGATTAAATCAGTGTTCTCTGTGAAGTCTGAGGCAAGGTCATCAGCACAGAGCTGAGGAGAGATGGGGAAGGGAGAAGAGATGAAATAGTTTCTGGAGAGTTAAAGTACAAAGATATTGTGGAAGGGTGGTAGGATGAATGCTTAATGCTGAGTGCCCACATAAACTTTGCCCAGAGGATTCCAAGTGAGAAAGCCCAGTTACAAAAATTTCCCATGGCCTCATCAGCTTCCTCCAGAGCAGACATCGAGTTAAGCCATTCTAAATCGGCAGGTGTTCTGAATCACAGAGTTTGCATCAGCATTGATTTGGGTCAAAATCACCCTGCAATGTATTGTATACTTTCCTGCCTTGCTCAGTTATCACAATCACCTGCAAACAGCCTTGGAAACGCCAGGTTGGATACTGTAGGATTATCACACTGCTAGAGGCAATGAAGACAGCTCCAATTCCCACTGCCTGGTGCCTCCTCATCCTGGCACAGAGCAGATATCAGAAGTTACTGAGGGATGCTGTTACTCCATGATCCCAGAGGTAGAGCCACTCCCTCAGCTCTCTTCATCTGTGAGAGATTTCGTGCCACTCGCTATCCATGGGCAGCTACTTCCACTATGATTTACTCTACCCTCTGCTACCCTCTTGCTGTTGCCATGGTTCCCTTCAGCCACCCTCACTTACCTCCCCTGCCCAGCCGGCCGCAGCCCCTCCCCTCGGTGCTGTTTGTCTTCTCGCACTCCTCATGCACTTGTTCACCTTGCAGGGAGAAAAACAAAACAACAACAAAACCTGGCCTTTTAGACACATCACTGTTCAATTAGGACATGTTGTCTCACTGCCAAAACAAAAGAAAACAAAACAAACAAACAAAAGTAACAGCACGCCAGGTAAAATCTGCTGGTCTTTGGTGCTCCCTGGATGCTAAACAGTTATGGCCTGCTTCTTCACTTTTCAAAACGTAGGGAGAATCACTTCCAAACGTAGAAGCATGAGGAATCCAAAAGGCAATCTAACTGCCTAGTCAGTACCTGCTGTATATCAGGCAGCGCGCAGGCCCTGGGCGTATGACGATGGACCTGCGGTCCTAATTCGCTAAGTGTGAGCCAGTGAGTGGGAGATAAAGGGCTAGTATCCAAAATCTATAAAGAACTTCTTAAACTCAACACCCAAAGAACAAATGATCCAATCAAGAAATGGTCAGAAGACATGAACAGACATTTCTCTAAAGAAGACATCCAAATGGCCAACAGACACATGAAAAAGTGCTCAACATCACTCGGCATCAGGGAAATCCAAATCAAAACCTCAATGAGATATCACTTCACACCAGTCAGAACGGCTAAAATTAACAAGTCAGGAAACGACAGATGTTGGCGGGGATGCGGAGAAAGGGGAACCCTCCTACAGTGTTGGTGGGAATGCAAGCTGGTGCAGCCACTCTGGAAAACAGTATGGAGGTTCCTCAAACAGTTGAAAATAGAGCTACCATACAATCCAGCAATTGCACTACTGGGTATTTACCCCAAAGATACAAATGTAGGGATCCGAAGGGCTACGTGCACCCCGATGTTTATAGCAGCAATGTCCACAACAGCCAAACTGTGGAAAGAGCCAAGATGTCCATCGACAGATGAATGGATAAAGAAGGTGTGCTATATATACACAATGGAATATTATGCATCCATCAAAAAGAATGAAATCTTGCCATTTGCAATGACGTGGATGAACTGGAGGGTATTATGCTGAGCAAAATAAGTCAATCAGAGAAAGACATGTGTCATATGACCTCACTGATATGAGGAATTCTTAATCTCAGGAAATAAACTGAGGGTTACTGGAGTGGTGGGGGGTGGGAGGGATGGGGTGGTTGAGTGATAGACATTGGGGAGGGTATGTGCTATGGTGAGTGCTGTGAAGTGTGCAAGACTGTTGAATCACAGATCTGTACCTCTGAAGCAAATAATACATTATATGTTAAAAAAAAAAAAAGAAGAAGTTAGCAGGAGGGGAAGAATGAAGGGAGGGAAATCGGAGGGGGAGACGAACCATGATAGACTATGGACTCTGAAAAACAGAGGGTTCTAGAGAGGAGTGGGGTGGGGGGATGGGTTAGCCTGGTGATGGGTATTAAAGAGGGCACATTCTGCATGGAGCACTGGGTGTTATGCACAAACAATGAATCATGGAACACTCCATCAAAAACTAATGATGTAATGTATGGTGATTAACATAACATAATAAAAAAAAAAGAAAAAAATGTAAACCGACAGATAGAACCGACTGTGATGTAGGGTGAGATGGAACTGTAATTATAATAAGATGGACTAGGTGTTATTTGTTAACAGACAGGAAACACTTATTTAGTTGGGGGAGGGGAGTGTTAGAAATTTTTCCAGAAACTAAGAGACTTCACCTGAGTCTTAGATCAGTACAGAGCCCATCTCACAGAAGGAACTGCATATACAGTAGCATGAGGGTGGCACACGGCTTGGCCAGGAGCAAGACGCAAACAAAGAATGTTTCCAGAAGTGACAAGGGAAGAGGCTAGAAAGGTAGAGAGCATCTTATCCTAAAGGACCTTGTAGCCACTGCCAAGGTCTGGCTTTTTTTATGAGGGCAATAATAGGAAAAGGTTGAAAGGTTATAAATAAAGGGTTGTGGTCAGATTTTTGCTTTCAAGATTTTTCTCTGATAAAAGTGCAAAAGAGATTGAAGGCAGGTCAGATAGATGAACTGAGGCTTTTTCAGATTAGATGGTTTACATATATTTCTCAAAAATCATAAACAAAGATAATATGTAAAAAGAGAACAGAAGATAATGCAATAAATATAACCGATTGTGTCTTTAATATATAAAGAGATCTGAAAAATCCAGAAAACACTAACAATGCAAAAAAATTGTCAAATGATTTGAAATTCACAGAAAGAAAAGATATGGTCAGTAAGAAAGAAAAAATGTTTGGGCATTAATGTTTTAAAAATCCAATATTAAACAATTACAAGTCACTGGTTTTACCCCCATCGGATTGAAAGGATGGAGGGAGCAGACACATTGACACAGCTGTTAGTAATGAAAAGTAATGAGATCTTTCTGAAAGCAATTTTACAAGTATCAAGAGTCCCCCAAAACACTGCATCTGTCAACTTAGGAATTCCACTCTTTTAAATTAATTCTAAGAAAATAATTACAGATGCAAAGATTTATACACCAAATATTCAGTGTAGGATAATTTACAACATAAAAACGGGAAACAATATAAATATTCAATGATAGCAAGGTAGCTAAATATAATATAGGGTAGCCTTGAATGGACTACTATGTAACCCTTAAAAATAAAAAGGAGAAAGTGTTTCTACATATTAAGTATGAAAGAGTGACACAAAATTGCTTTCACAGTATAATGCCACATACAAGTATATGTGTATCTGTGTTTGTGTAGATGAATGAATACTAGTTAGATAGAAGGTTAAACATTAACAAAGGACTGAAAGAATAAAGGGACTATATCAAATTGTCAACAATCATTATTATCTTTATTAGAAGTTTTCTGTATTTAAAAACAACTCATAGTACTTTAAGTTACTTTTATAATAACACAGCAAAAAGAAGTTAAGAGAAAAGTCATAAATGTTTAATATCATAGGAGCCAAACTAGAGAATCTCAATAAAGCAGATTTACTTTAAAACTTCACGTAAAGGCTAGTACAATTATGGAATTTATTATCCTAAGTGGTACAGATTGAAAATAAAATAAATTTAAAATTGTTTTAGGCACATTTCTGATGAAAGACTGCAACATAGCAAAACGTTAGGATTTAAATTTATGGTGTAAGCTTTTTCCCCTTGCAGAAAAAAATCCTGGAACAGACGGGCCACTGTTCTGACTCAGCCAAGAGGAATGTCACGTTTCCCTTCTGCATCAAGATACTGACATGTGTCACCTTGTGTGTCATAGAAATACTAATTTCAGTGACTAGCTTAAAAAGAACATCCTAGAGAGTCCCAAAAGCACCACTCTCCTTTTTTTTAAATTTTATTTTATTATGTTATGTTAATCACCATACATTACATCATTAGTTTTTGATGTAGTGTTCCAGGATTCATTGTTTGCGTATAACACCCAGTGCTCCATTCAATACATGCTGTCTGGCCAGACTTATCAAAAAGAAAAGAGAAATGACCCAAATAAATAAAATCATGACTGAAAGAGGAGAGATCACAACCAACACCAAAGAAATACAAACAATTATAAGAACATATTACGAGCAACTCTATGCCAGCAAATTAGATAATCTGGAAGAAATGGATGCATGCCTAGAGATGTATAAACTACCAAAACTGAACCAGGAAGAAATAGAAAACCTGAACAGACCTATAACCACTAAGGAAATTGAAGCAGTCATCAAAAATCTCCCAACAAACAAGAGCCCAGGGCCAGATGGCTTCCCAGGGGAATTCTACCAAACATTTAAAGAAGAATTAATACCTATTCTTCTGAAACTGTTCCAAAAAATAGAAATGGAAGGAAAACTTCCAAGCTAGTTTTATGAGGCCAGCATTACCTTGATCCCAAAATCAGACAAAGACCCCATCAAAAAGGAGAATTACAGACCAATATCCCATCCTTAACATGATGCAAAAATTCTCACCATCATTCTCCTTCTTAAGAAAAAAACATGCACCTATTTTTTCCATCTTCTCAATTTGATGAGCAATTCTGTTGTTTCTCCTTATTTACTCTGCTCAAGCAGAATCACAGTGTCTGGAGCATAATGCTCAGGAAGGAGTGTCATTTACATCTTCAGAATGGGCTACTCTGAGCCACACTGTCTGATTTGGAAAAGGCTTTCCCACCTTTAAATTCACTTGTTGTCTGAGTCAGTAGAAAGTCTCAATGGAGCAATTCAGTTCCAACTTTAATAATTACCCAGATTCCTGGAACACTTTTACACAAATGCGTCTTCAGCTGCTTACTTGACTAACATAAGAATTCTGTAAAACATACCAGCCATGTGAGTCTACTGATTCTGGGCACCAGAATCTTCCCTGAAATATCAAAGAGGTTCAAACAGTCCAGGTTGGCTTTCGGGTTCAGGTCAGGTTATGATGCAATAAAACACCACATTCAAATTCCACTAATTTACAAGAAAGGTTCATTTCTTGTTCATGTCACGCAATAACTAGGTTCAGCTCCAGCTCTATTTCCTGCCTTCTTTCTGACCTTCAGACAAAAGGAGCAGTTCTTTTCCAGAATGTGTCCTTTGCATGACTGTTTGGAAGTGCAATGGCAGACTACCTGCTTAAACCTTCTGCTTAAAATCTTCTGCTTGCACCGTACATGGTACTTTGCATGTATTTCATTGGCTAAAACAAGTCCAATGGACAAGGCTGATATAAATGGGACGTGAAAGTGTAATCTTATAAGAAGGGCAGGAAGTAACGAAAATCAATACTACAATCTATCATATCAAGTATCTTATAAAATATCAACAGCAATGCATGGATCTTCATGAGCAAAGGACTTGGGTATATTGAGAATTGTTGAACCATTTGGCCAGCCCCATAAGATCCTTCCTTCACTCAATCAGGAGAGAAGTTAGAGAAGGCTGATACAGATGCAGGCAGGTTCTGAAATGAGAATCTCTAAAGATTTGACTATACAATCAAGATAAACATAAATATAAACATAAATTCAGAATACTATAACATAGAATCTAATATTGGTTTCTACGTCATTTCCTTCCCCGCCACCCACCCATCTACTCAACCCATCCAAGTAGCCTGGTAGCTGACTCTCATTCCAGGATCTACAGATTTTATCTGGTATCTCATATTTTTCCCTGTTCCATAGCTCATTTCTTTCTTTTAGGACTCTTATTTTCTGTTCCTCATGAAGCACTGTCAAAATTCTACTAAGTACAAAGTATATCAAATTGCTTTTTATTTCCTTAAATAGAACTCCATTTCTTTCAACACACACTGCAAATTATTGGCTTCCAGCTTTACTTATTAAGCTAGAAATGGCTTTCTGTTTTGATTTGTTTTGTTTTTCTGGTTTGCCTTTCCATTCAGCTATTTCTCTAATAGGAGCTCCACTTGCTACAGGCATTGTCTCTGGCCTCAGCTTTCTGTGCCTGTGATGAGGCAAGGCACATCTTAAAGTTACGTAGGTGTGAAAATAAACTTCTTGTTTGAAATCTAAGATAAATATATTCCCCCATTGGGCAGAAATATCTAATCCATATCATTTCCTATGTTACATTGTTATACACGATCTATCCCCATTTCATTTGTCCTCTCAACTCAAGTGATGTTCCTTTCAAACCATTTCCCACCCAATGTCATGAAGGCTAGATTTACATGATATTAATGAGACATGCTCTAATTTTGTGTATTCCCATGATGGCACATTTCTTGCAAATTGCCAGTTTTCCCCAGCCCTAATCCTTTTTAGAGGGGATCTGCCTCTTTTTGAGTTTTTCTCTTGAATAAAAATATCTTAATTGCTGTCTTTATTTTTTATCACTGCTGACAGAGCCAGTAGAAGCCAAGGAGTGACAGCTTTCTAGTGCTAGAAAATGCAGCCTAATCTCTGATGTGAAGATCTAGGAAACTTTGATTTTATATTGCTATTCTATCTGATTACCATTATTTCTTATGGCAGTTAATAATACTGAATAAAATATCGTAAATCAAAATCCTATACTTGGTCACATATTCAATGTGCCTACACACAGACTTCTATTACTATCAATTAAAAGTTACATTGTTTCATCATTTAGCAATTCAATTTCTCAAATATGCCAAGAAACTTTCCAGTCACCAAAAGAAGTTCTGAGAGTGTTCATCTTCAATACTGAAAATATTTGGTCCTCCCAAAGATTGACGTTAATGTGTTAGATTTGTGAGATCTTGCCTAACCCTCTTCTACAAAATAGTGCTTCAATCAGAAAATCTCTTTTCACATGTATGTCTTTATCTACCCACTCCAAAAATGCAGCTTAAGACCAAAACTACGGATGACCATCTCTGGCATCAAGTGTCATTTGATGGTCGTGCTGCACATACCCACTGTCCTGTTCTCAATTTTGAGATAGTTTCCGACACCCCATCTGAATTCCATTCTTTGCCTGGTCCTTCATTTCTAGTTTGAACCATAAGGCATGAATATGAAGTTGAACTTTTCCTCCATCCATGTTCTCCTGCTCTGATTGGATATTGAGAAACACCCCAGGCTGTACAACCTGATCAATTTATTACTTTTACCTGACTTGGATATTTTTCTTTCATCCTTGACCTGCCTGTTGAGATTCTAAACCTGGTTCTGACTCTCCAGTTTGGCTGGAGGGCTTAGATTTTTCATGTCAGTTTCATGACCAAAGCTCTGTCCACTGATCTAACTTAAGTCCTGTTTCTGAGTCCCTGTGACTTCTCCTACCTCAAAGCTACCCACATCAGTGGCCATTCTCCTTGAGTGACTGAGAAGAAAGGAATAAAGGGATGACCACACCACTGACTGGCATTGTCAAAACATGCTTCAGATGTATAGATCTAAGAGTGATGTGGGGTGTGTGTGTGTGTGTGTGTGTGTGTGTGTGTATCATTATATGATATTCACTTGTTGAATAATTTGGGAGCTTTGATTCAGACTTTAGTTTTAACCTGCATTAAATATTGTTCAGATTTTTTAATGATTTTGACCCATGAAAATAAACTGATTTCTCCATTACTTTTAGATGGTCCAGTAGTCTACGCAGCGTACTTAAAGATGGAGCACAGTGACGAGAATATTAAATTCTGGATGGCATGTGAAACCTATAAGAAAATTGCCTCACGACGGAGCAGAATTTCTAGGGCAAAAAAGCTTTATAAGATTTACATCCAGCCACAGTCCCCTAGAGAGGTAACTACGTGACTGTGACGGCTAATGGAAATCAGTCCCAGGGAGGGTGCTAGTATCTCTCAAGCACATACATGTGCCAGGCACTTCATATCCAGTATCTCCCACTATGCTACAAATTCAGTATTGTTGACCTTATTTTACAGATAAGAAACCTGAGAATCTGAGAAGTTAATTAGCTTGTTCAGTGTCACATAGCAGATAAGTGAGAGAGTTAGGATTCAAAGTTACACCTGTCTGGCTCCAGAACCTCTTCTCATTAAATTATCTTAATTCCTGGGAAAGTTTCTTAAAAAAAAAAAAAAAAAAAAAGGAAAAGGAGAAGAAGTCCTTGTAAGAAGGAAGAATCAACTTTGCTAAATGGAACTACAGATACCATACATTGGCATATTGACAGCCCCAGTGGTTTGGGAAAGTCTGTGCCTTTGCAACATACTCACTGCTCACCTCAGTTCCAAAACAGCAAATCCAGCAAACATTCACACTGATATTACAGCCAATCATTTACAGTGGCCTAAAGAAAATAGAGAGTCATGAGTGCATGACACATTGGGACCCCTCCTGGTGGATAGAGAATAAGGAATGAAAATTCTTGTCAAGGGGATAAAGGTAGACCATGACATATGAGATTCCTATCATGCAGGACAGTCCTATGTTATTGACTTGTTCCTCAAAACTCTTATCTGGAAAATACTTGGCTTATTGAAATAACCACTTCTCTCCTTTATTTCTCCACTTCTCTTCACTCTCTTCCCATTTCAGGGCATATTCAGTGAAACCAACATTCATGACTACTAAGAAAAATAAACTTTAAAATAGCACCAACTTCCCTTTTCCTTAAAAGAGACCTTCATCTCATAAACTTCCTTGTTTGTAGACTCCACTAACAAACCAGTTGCATCTGCCTAAGTAAGCAATGGTTTCTGAGATTTCCCTGGTCTTGGGCTGTGTGTTTTCTGTTTTGTTTTTTAATCTGGGATATGGAGGTGGATGTTTAGTTATTAAGAAGCAAAGTTTGTCTCTTAAAAGTCTTTTTAGATATCTATGAAATTTCAGACAAAATTACCCTTTTCCAGTTTAAAAAAAAAAGAGGAGGGGGGAAAATTAAACTTTTCCATTATGGTTTCTATCTTCAATTATACTTACTTATGCTCTACATGTAATTTCACTTTTCAGATTAACATTGACAGTTCAACAAGAGAAAATATCACCAGGAATATTCAAGAACCCACTCAAACTTGCTTTGAAGAGGCTCAAAGGATAGTGTATGTGCACATGGAAAGGGATTCCTATCCCAGATTTGTAAAGTCAGAAATGTACCAGAAACTTTTGAAGACTATTCAGCCCAACAATTCCTAAATACCACTCAAAGGTTTAAATTGAAGATGGTGTTTTGAAAGTGCTGGCTTTGTTGTTTTAACACACACACACAATCAGAAATAGAATAGGAATGAAATAGAAGAAAACAAACTACAAATTAATTTCTTCTAGTTCTCAAAGAGAAACAGATCCCCAAAGGGATGGGCTCTAGAATAGTTATAACATGAAAAACACAATTTATGGCATGCCTATGTAGCTCAGTTAAAATATAAGAAAAAGGAAGGTCTTCATGACACCAATATTAGAAAGTTTTTACTGCAGTAGTCAACTAATGGATGTTTTCTTATTAATGAAATTTTGCTGTCATAATGCACAGATCAGTTCTTTAAAAACAGTAGCTATATAAGTTGTCTCTAGTATGAGTGTATTATATAGATGGAGTGCTCATAATAACTTCAATTAGTAGACAAACTTAGTATGTGAAGTACAATCAATGGTCCAATATAATGAGCAATATAAAAAGATATGTTCTTAAGAGATGTTTTATCTGTAAAATTTTCCTATTATATTCATAATTAAACTTCTATAGCACAAATATCTTCTATATGTGAAAATTCCTGATGATTCTAAGCTATTAAGAATGTATATAATTCTTCATTTATTCTTATATTGACATGAGGTTAGAAAATTTGGTTCCTATATTTTAAGTATTGTTTCCTCACAATGTGAATTTATCATGGTCCTGATAATCAATAAATCCAAATATAAACTAAAATCTCATAAATCTATGCTTTTTTTTCAAAGACACAATGAAGTTATTTTTCCAGCAAAAGACAGGTTTTTTTGTCTGTCCTGTCATAACAGTTTCTTAGAGTTTGTTAGATTCCAGAAGAAGCAATTCATATCTATTTCACTTGTTTTGTTTAGCACATAGTATAAACATTCCATACAGATGGATAAATATTCTATATTCTTTATGAAGAATAAAATACATAAAAATGTTAATATCATTTTGCCGAAGAATTAACTATAGGAAAATATTGTTCAAGATTTTTAGTTTTACTATGAAAAGTGTTTCTCTGGTCTCAGATTTGACTGAAATAGCATTACTATTTTAAAACGCCTATAAACCTATGCTGTATGACATGAAAATGAATATCAACTGTAATTCTTCTCAATCAGCAAAGGGCTATTATAACACAGAATAAATATTTGAGGGTTTATTTCTGAGAAAATACTCAAGAGATATTTTCGTGAAAAAGTGTATCACTAATTAATGTGGATTCTAGCTAAAGTAGAAAGTGTTACCACAGTGGTCCATTTTACGTAGTTCACTAAATTTTATTTTCTCTTAAAAATACCAGTTCAAGAACACAGATTGACATCTTAGATATCTGAAGTTGATGATTATCCCTATCCATAATAAACCAAAAAAAAAAAAAAGTTTCCACATGTTTCAAATAGTTTCATCTCGCTCTGACCGGGAATGAGTATATTTATAGACATATAATTAGGGAGTGTTTTACATACATGGTAATAATACACATGGTTTGAGCAGTCTCAGAAGACCTTGAGCCCTTATCATTCAAAATGCACTAAATCAGCCACTGATATAACTAATAAATGGAATTGGAATAATCAGCATTCTTTACTACTTATCTCTCCCCTTCAGTGGGTGAATATCTGTGTTCCAATACAAGATAAGTCTAGAACTTTCAGTTTTGCTTATATGCTGATTTTACGTCCTGAATAGAGTCCCTCTGCTTAGCAATCCCAGCACCTTCACCTCATGTTGGGTAAACAAGGTCCCACATGGTAACATGAAACAAAAAACTTTGGACTGAGGTACAAAGCAACCGGATTAGTGTCTGTTCACTCACCTGATGTCATTGTACCTTTAGTACCAGTAGGTCTTATTCTCCTCATCTATCAAATAAAGGGGTGGGACTAGTTGATTTGACTGAGCCACACACAGTGTGTGTTTTATTACATACCATTAATAATGTATTTATTATTCTTTTTCTCTGTAACAAGCCTGGACCCATTCTGGAATTCCTTCCAAAATCAATGTTTTCATTAGGAAGTGGATAACAAACTATTTTGCATTTAACGTTAGTTGAGGGACTTCTGAAATTTTTTACTTTGGAACAGAGAACTTAAACTGCTATCTTTTCAAGAATTCTACATGGGAGTATGTGTTTTATGTTAGTAGCAGTTAAGATAGCTTTCAGATCATTTTAACCTAATAATATACTAAATCTTGTTCATTTTCCTTAGGATATCTATTAAAATAATTCAAAAATTGATGATACTTATCAAATGGCTATGAGGGTATGCCCACATTAACACATTTTTACATGGTATTTGTTTTTTCATGAGTGCTTTGAGATTAATAAGTTAAAAACATATTGTTAGATTTCTATATCAGAACCTGGATATATTTATGATTTTTTTCTCTTTTTTTAGATATACATTTTTAAACTCTGGAGATATATGAGATAAGCCTTCATTGTATCTGCCTAAAAATAAAATCTTATCTTCCCCAAAGAAGATAATGACAGAGATTTGTACATTTCAGATTCAAATATCTTGGCAGAGATGAACACTTTCCTATTTATAATTCATCAGTCACACCACAGTTTCATCAACTGCAAAAGACTTTTTACCAATTTTGGAAAGAACAATTACAGAAAAGAGATATGTAAAGCTTTCTCCAAAGACATAATAGGGTGTGATTTGAAGAAAATCCTAAGATATCACTGCCCAAAAACATCTTCCCTGTATCTAGGACCTGAAATTCCCATCACTGGTCATAGAAGATGAAAAATGGGATTGAAATTCAAGCTGTAGGTGAAGAATGAAACACTAGTGTTGACACATTACCTGTTGCCTAGCAGAAAGTAAAACTGGGAAAATAGAATGTAGGCCTATAGGGTGGCCTAGGAAAATAGGCTGAGAGAACAAAGATATTTGGGTAACTACAAGTCACCAGATACCAAACAAGACATAGAAATTAGGGACACAAATGGAAAGGGATTTCTTATTAAAATCTTCCTATGTTGTTAATAGAAAACCAAAGGAGAGGGGTGCATCATTTAAAAAAGCAGGTATTCTAAGTGGTAATTATACATTTTTATGGAAAAAAAATTAGTAGCATTCCTATAGAAATAAAAGAGCAAGTATTAAATTCTTCAGCAAATAGTATTTATAGAAGCATTTTTTGAACAAAACTTTACATAGCTCCCAATGAGTACAGATATTGTACATGCAGACATGAATTAGGTGAGGCTTCTGTTCTCAAGGATGTGTGAGCTGATAATTAAAATACAAAATAATAATGCAAAATAATAACAGCAAAGGTTGACATGTGCAGAGTGCTGTGGAGTCCTAGCAGAAGCATCTACTTCTACCCAGTAGAATTTAGAAAGAAGATAAGAGGTGAGGTTTAAGATGATTCTTGAAGAATAATTAAGAGATCACTCAGAGGAAAGGGGAAAACAGAGTGGATTGGAACAAGGGTAGAAAAAGGGAAATCTCATGGCAAACAAGAAGATTTAAAAGATAGTTTGAGGCTCTAGAATCAGACCAATTTAGGTCCAAATCCTGGCTCTAACACTTAGCAGCTGTGAGAATTTAAGGAACTGTTTAATCTCTCTGAACTTTGTTTTTTCTTCATCTATAAAATGATAATAGCAATAACATGAATAACATCTACCTTTTATATATTCACATGCATATAAAGTCCTGATACTGTGCTTAATAAAATTTAACCATCTTATTCATTACGGTAAAAGTTCAAATGAGAGACAATGATAGTCTAAGCTAGGCAAATGAGGAAAACAGAGGGAGAAATTGTGAACACATCAGATACAGGGAATTATCAGGGTTGATCCAAAGTTTTTAATCTGAGCATCAGCGTAAGTACAGGATGCCATTAATTGAAAAAGAAGCTCAGAAAGATAAGCAGGTTTGGGAAACAGATTGAGTATATGAGGCACCTACATGCCATAAGTGGGATTCCAGAGGAGAAATGTAGATCTGGGAAGTGTTAGCATGGCTGACTCAATGACCAGAAGAGATCTTATAGTGAAACTGTGCAGGACAGAGAGCAAAAACCCATAAGACCCAATCAAACCTTAAGGAACAAGATAACATATTAAAACTCTTAAATTCTCATTGGGAGCTCATCACATCACTTATAGTACTGATAATGATTATTTATTGAGTTTTACTATGTAGTGGATACTATGCTAAGTATTTGGATATGTTATTCACTCATTCAATAAATAGTTATTGAGCATCTACCATATACCAACCTGGTTGTCAGAGATAGGGAGTCACCAACAAACCAAGCAGAAAACATGTCTGCCCTCAAGGAGCTTACATTGTCTTTATGTCATAAAATAGTAATCGTAGAAAATCATATTGGCTATAAAGAAAAAGACAACATAATAGGATAGGGAGTAGCAAGGTGGGAGGTAGGGATGCTCTGGAGAAAGTAGTCGAGGGATCCTCCCTACATAATTCATATGCTCCTCCCTTTTGACAACCCTAATCAAGGGTGAGGAATCTGAGGTTTTGAGAAGTTAAATAACTCTTTCAGTATCTCTCACTAAAACCAAATTTTTCTAACTCTAATACCTTAATCATCTAATACCTTAATCATTACAATCAGTATAATCATATTATATAACTCAATACTATTAATCATTATAAGTACAACCTCCCACAACCAAGCTGAATAGAAAGTAAATGTGCAATGATCTAACATAAAAAATATGCATTCAAATTTAAAATGCCATTACTATACAGACCATTTTAATATGAAAGATCATTATTAAAATTATCTCTAGTTACTGCTAATGAACTCATGAAAATTGGTTTAAGATGCCATCGATGCTTGAGCCTCTGCTAAAAAGAAGAATTATCAGGGAACTGATGTAATGATGCCCAGATTCCAGTAATAGGATGAAACATCTTCTGTTTAGCTGGCAAATATGTTGCTTAAACCCAATTATTTATGAATGAGAGGGGAAGGTGATTGCAGAGGATCCAAGCTATGAGCCTGCCAAGAGCAAGTTGGAGGTATTGGTCTTTACTATTCAGCAACCCACAGCTGTCCCTGTTTTCCTGGATGAAAAATGAGCAGGAGATCCAGGACCAGGGCCATGGCCATAGTCAATCAGTGCTACCTGCCTCCATCTTCAGTTTGAGATCCTGAAGGATCAGGTATGGGCAAATAGTGAAAAATGTCATGAGAAGCACCAAAGCCAAAGAAATAAAGTGCTGAAAGAATCTAGAATGTATGGGCAAAGAATTTGGAGAACATAAAACAGGAAATCATAAGAGCATTTTATTTAATTTTAATAAGTGACATCTTTCCCATCTGAGGTGGTTTTTATCTGCCAGCCATACACACAGCAGCTACTTTCTAAAGACACCCCCCAACATCTAATACCTGCCATAGTCACCTTGCCCTACAGTTTTGCTTAAAATGTGGAACCAGCCACTAAGGGCTTAGATCATTTATCCAAGTATAAATTAGTATGTTTACAAAAAGGATTTGATTAGCAGCACTTTCTCTCTCTCTTTTTTTTTTAAGATTTTATATATTTATTTGTCAGAGAGAGCACGCAAGCACAAGCAGGGGGAGTGGCAGGCAAAGGGAGAAGCAGGCTCCCCGCTGACATGATGCAGGACTCGATCCCAGGACCCTGGGGTCATGACCTGAGCTGAAGGCAGACGCTTAACTGACTGGGCCACCCAGGCATCCTAATCAGTAGCACTTTCAAATTTTAGGAGTTTATGGGCCTTAGAAAGAATAATTCATTTTCATTATTTTACTTGAGCCTTCTAACAATCCTACCAGGATGCATTTTCATCCACAAGACATAGAGGGGAAGAATGGCGGGGCCCCAAGAGCAGGGTGTTTGCTGCTCCCTGGGCCCGGGCTTGAGTGGTGAGATTCAGGTGGGCAAAGAAAAATCCGGTAGCAGGGGGGTAATGGAAACTTCTCTGCTGGACCGCTGCATGAGTAAGTGAGCTGACGGATTCGGATGTGCGGACCACAGTCCCTGGCAGAGTTAATGAAGACAGGGATTGTGCTTTTAGAAAGTAATGGCTTCTGAGAACCAAAAAGGAAGAAAGAGCTCACATGCAAGAGAAAAACAAAATGAAATATGGAAAGGGAAAGAGAGGGAGTAGGAGTGTAAACCAAGGGAGAGCAGTCTCAGGTGTCAAACGCAAGAAAAGGGGAAAGAGAAATGAAGAAATCAGCATCATACCTGCCGAGGGCGCTAGGATAGTAAATAAGCAGCGCTTGTAATGATAAACACACTTCGTTAGACGGCTTCCATTCTTAATAAGAAAAGGAAACTTTTCAATGCAAGAAAAGAATATGCCAGATCTATAAACATCCTTAGTTTGCAACTTATACTTTAAAAGGGAATGGCATACAGAAAGAGGTGGGAAAATCTACTGGATAATTTGACTTCTTGACAGGACGACAGCTCATCTTGCTGCTTCTAATTAATAACGCATTTAGCTATATCAGACACTTGGATGGGCTTCTCTGAGAGCACTGGCAACTGAGTTCTTTCTCACAGGCGTTTACTGGTGAGAAGAATGATAGAAGACGGGTAAGGTAAATATAATCTGTTCGTACGCCATAACACTATCTGATAGCACCCCGGACGCCATGTGATTCATACGCAAGTTACATCCAAAGCAAGTAAATCTAAAATTGGAGTGTATGTGCTAGCTCAGTTTTTAGGTGTCGGTTTGGCAGTTTGTTTCTAGGGTTGCCACAAATGAATGTTATTATTAGCCTAAAGCTTTGGTGAAAAGTTTCTTTGAGAAGAAAAAACCAAAAGGATTCTGAGGTTCTGTTTTCAGGAATAAAACTTGGAAGCTACTAGGTGCCAGGCACTGGGATAGTCATTTTGCATTTCTTTTCTCATTCAAGTCTCACAATAAATGTGCAAAGAAATTATTATTAACTACATTTTAACCTTGAGAAAACTAAGGTTCAGAGAGAAAAAACTTGTCTCCGTTCACTCAAGGAACCAAGAAACCAAGAAACAAAGCCAGCAGTAAAATTAAGAACTTTCTAATTCACATCCATGCTCTTCCCATAAATCAAATGAAGTTTTGCTTATTAAAGGCCAAAACTGCAACTTTTTTCAGTCACACGCTTGCAAATCAGCCTCTGACATTGAGGGGATTGTCATGTGACTAAGTAATGACTGATCTTCTTGACAGATCTCAAATGAGCTATTGTCATCATTCAAATGACACCATAATGATGACTGCAGGTATCATACTACAGATACACAAGTTAGAAAATTATTTCCATGAAATAAGCAACAGCTATTGCAATGTGCACTCCTATGTGCACTTTAAGAAAAAAAATCATAAAGACCTAATTTTGAAAGAGATTACTGTCTTCAGTAATTCCCTGTCTTCTCAAAGGCAGGGAAATCTTTCAGACAAACTGAAGTGAATAATCTGAGTATTCTGAACTGAATAATCATTCCAATAACAGAAAGATGCTGAGAAATCGCCAAGGCGCCTCTTGCTAAGCTAGCCGTGTCCAGAACAGTTTCCTCTCTCCCACCAAAGCATCATCGATCATGTATGTTCCCCCAGCCTAGATGTCTTCCCTGAACTCCAGACCTTCTCTATGCAATGCCACCACACTTGGGGACCACTTACAGTGCACCCTTTTATCACCACTCATCCTCAATGACTCAGAAAGGTGGGGGATCTGAATCCCATTTTTCAGATGAAGAAATTACTTCCCTGAAATTACAAACCAAACAAGTGATGGAGCCAGGGAACACTTCAAGCCCAGGTCTTTCTGATTCTTGATGATTTCCTGTTTCCCCAGCTCTCCCTGCCTCGCAGCATAACCCCCAGTGTCCCCATGGGGTTCCAGAGCTCTCAGGTTTTTGCATCTAGAACTAAATGCATCATTCCTCCTTGTAATTCATCTCTGCTTCCTTTCCTTCCTGTCTTCTTTCTCAGAATGGATGGCACCACTTATCACCTGTAATATAATTGCATGTTCACTTGCCTACCCTTCCATTAAAACTTTCAGTTACCTTCATGTGCCAAGAATCCGTCAGCCTGGCAAATAGTTTAAAACACACTTAATATGTAAATGTTTGCTAAATAAATGTTGCTACCCAGTCACCTTACTCAGAACCCAGACTCCTTCCTTTCCTTCAGCCCCCAAGACCAGTTAGCAACCAAGTTTTGTCTGCTCTACTTTAAATATCTCATGCAGCTGTCTTCATTTAATGGCTACCTGAGTTTTTATTCCCACCATTCTAGCATGGATTAGGAGTTTTCTTCTGAAAGATAGAAACACCCTTCTGTCCGAGGTGAATCCCATCCATAGCACTATCCAGCAAATCTGATCCAGTTCTTCAGTAATCCCTCATTGTCTCTACCATGATACACATCTCTTCAAGAATTTTACTGTAGCTTACCAGTCCAATTTCATTTCTCATGCTTTCTTATGCTGGCTATCTGTCTCTCTCTCTCACACCCACCCACTCTCTCTTTCACATCCACCCCCCACACACATATACGTTCTCTCTCTCTCTCTCTCTCACACACACACACACACACACGTGCGTGCACACACACGAATGTGCTCTATTAGAAACTGCTTACAAGCCCCTCGAACCCACATGCCTTCTCTCCATGGTGTCATTTCCTGCACATGAAATGCACTTTTCTCATTTACTTGCCTCATAAATTGTAAATTAGAAGACCAAAGATTAATCATTTGTCATCCTTTTAAAGTCACAGTCTTCTAACATGTGTTCTCTCATGCAGAACTTCTAATCATTAAAATATGTACATCTAATTTTATATGTTCAAAATATGGAAATTTATTGCTTGCGTTAAATATCACTAAGTATTTTATATTTTTATATTTCAATCCATCTGACCCTCAATCCTAGGCAGCATTTGCAGCAGTAAAAAAAAAAAAAATGTGAGATATTAACCAAGATGTTTTACTTGCATTTCTATGGCCCTGCCCTATTTTGTGAGCAACAAAAGTAGCTCAAGGGAGCACTTAGAGCTCCCTTGACAAAGGGAATGCAAATGGTCAGTCTTGGCTTTTGAATTCTAAAATAAAAACCTGAAACTTGTAGCAATAACAAAGATCTTAAAAGTTTTTTATTTGCAAGCACAGACTTTTCTCCACTTTCAAATGGTTGTCCTGAAAATCCAGGCATAATAGTTATGCTTTTAGAAAAATAAATTTTAAAATTTTGAATAAGGAGTGCTTGGAATTCCGCTTTCCTGAAGTTTTCTAAACTTTCTGTCATTAGTATGGAAATTTTTTATTTGAGTTTATTTCCTGTGAGTTATATCCATTCATTTACCTTTCTAGTTTTTATACTTTATTTTGCTAATAGAACTTTAGGAAAATGACTCATCAAAAAAATCTGCTTTACTTAATAGAAATCATAGCACTCTTACACTCTTTCTATACACACGCTTGCCTTTTCCCAGTTTTACCCTTTTCCCTGTTAAACTTCACCTGCCTAAGATTTCTGCCCCCTTTCTCTTTGCTTTAAATAATTCCTGTTCCTCCTCAACACCCTGTTTGAAACCCATCTCTCTCTCCAAATGCCCATGGCAACAATTATCAGTGAAATTCACGGGTCATAAATCTTGTACTATTTTGTCATAATTTTTCTCTTGAACTACTTGAACTACTTCATAATATTTTATTATTATGTTCTTTTCAAGAACAGTACTCTATTTCTGCAACTAGATTATAAAATTTTGGAGAGAACTATGTTCTCCACTTTATATCCACCAAAAACCACATCAATGGTTTGCAAGGAGTAAATGCTAAGAACACATTTGATATGGTATCTTATCCTTTGGTGATGATGATAATCATAATAGTAATAATAGAATTCATTAAGCATTTACTATGTGCCAGGTGCTGTGCCAATCCCTGCAAGCGTTATTATCTCCTGCAATTCTCACAACAAGCTTATGAGTTTGGTTCCATTGTTATCTTTATCATATAGCAGGTAAGACACACTGTAGAGTTGTTAAGTAATTCATTCTAGCCACATAGCTACAGGAGGAAAGATCAGAACTCAGTTTTATCCTTTATGCTAAATTTCTGCTTGTAGGAACCCACATCTGGTACGAAGTAGACAAAATCTTATTATCTATTTCTTAATGTCATTGTTTTAGGAAAACTATTCTTTATCAGTAACAAATCTCCATTCAAGTGTCTGTATCCCCCAAGAACAACAAGAAAGCACTCTGAAATAGGCACCTTAAGGAAGTAAGAAGTAGATGATAAAGTTGCTTCATGGCTTTAATGAAGTAATATAAATATCTAGGGGAAAAAACAAAATCACATGAATAGAAAACATAATGAACCAGAACTTTACAATAAATAATGATAAATAGTAGACAAGGATTTCTAAATATTTTATAAATAGTAGACAAGGACTTCTAAATATCGGAGCTAGTGATAATTCTGAAAAACAACAAGGCAATTTAAAAGTACAACATGGAGTAAAAGAGTCATTGTCAACTATATCACTGTGAGAGAGAAAAGTGTTTTTTTAAACAACCTCTTAATAGGATCTGGAATGGGTGAAATCATTTACATGTGAATCATAAGTAAAGAAAATAAAGACAGAGATTATAAAGTACTTTGAGCACAGTACTATCTGTTCTTGGTTTATTACTTCTGACAAACAACTCTTACAAATAAAAAGAGCATGAAATGTTTGAGGAACTGTAAATAGTTTGGGTTCTAATAAGAACTTTCAAAACTAATATATCCAAAACAAATTCTTGATCTTCCTCCAAAGTCTATCCCTCCTCAATTTTCCTCATTTCAGGAAACATCATCGCCTCTTCCAAGTTGTGCACTTTTCCCTGCTACGTTTCACCAGCCGGAAACCTCGTCCCCCTTCCTCTCAGCTTTAAACAAATCCTGCTCCTCAATATTCAGTTTCAATCCTACCATGTTTTCCCAAAGTCCGCCGTGATCACCCCAGGTTAGAACATCACCTCTCTCTCACTTCTGAATGTTCACAGCAACCGTTGTCAATGCAATGCATGAATCACAAAAACTTAGGCCAAACCCTGGAATCCTCCTGAACTTTCTGCCTCTTTCTGCTATTTCTGCCACATCGCCCGTGCAACGCATCAGTCAATCCCATCATCTCTGGGATGCCTCTTTGGATACTCATCATCTTCACTACTTCGACCTACTCCAAGCCACTGCCATATTGTGCCTGGACTATTGCAACAGGCTCCTAATTTGGCCTTCCAGCTTCTACCTCACCATTCTTACCACTTTCCCCAACACACACATACGCACACACACAAACACACACAAGCCAGAGTGTTCTTTTGAAAATGTGCTGGGTTATAGCACTCTTCAAACTTCTCCAGTGATCTCAATTGCACTTGAGGAAAAAATCCAAACTCCTTGGCATGGACTACAAGGCCCACCAGCACCCACCACCCCACCTATCTAATCTTCCTCTAGTTTTGCTGTGAACCTAAAAGTGCCCCCCTGCAAAATAGTCTTTTTAAAAAAAAAATAGTATCAGTGGATAAAAATTACTTCACAGAGTTGCTGTGAAGGTTATATTATTCTCAATAATACATGTAAAGTATCTAGTAAACTGACCAGCCTATTATAGGCCTTCAACAAACGTTCACAAATACATGTTTTTCATATTGCTGTATTTTTTTATTTTATGCAAATGGGAAAATATGGCTGCCTAGAGTGTGATCATTTAAGACTGTAATCCAAGAGGTATGAAACACAATAGTTGTTAGTTTACAAATTGAAAGAGAGACAAGTATAGGTCTATTCGTTTGCATTGTTTAAAATAATAATCTACCTCTGGGATTCTGCAGAAAAAGAAAATAACCTCATAAAAACTCAGATTATTGTGGTCTTGATCACATTATAGACTAAGTCTTCTCTCCCATATCATACCTACACAAAGTGAAGGTGCTTGAAGGACCACTTTTCGGGATAATTTTACTTTAGTAAAATACGTTATGTAGATGGTATCTATTTTAGTACCTCATATTTCCCAGAAATTAATTATTTAGAAAGAAATGAGTATATCCTATTTCAATAAGTGCAGACCAGCATTTTTTGCCATTTAATGTTTTAAGAATATTTGAGTATTTTCTGACTACAATCCAAATTCAATGCAAACAGTCAAGTAGCACACAGAGACCCCATTATCAAGTCTTTCTGCTCACCAAGAGGATGAATAATATAATGAGACATGTTAATTATTTGCTTTCCAGCAGCTGTGATTGATTAGTTTTGACTGGTACATCTTGCTAATATGTTAGAGTACAGTAAATATTGGGGCCTGTTATTTTTTCCAGGGCAAGGAAACCATGGTCCCTAATGACTTACTTCATTTGTAGCTTTCTCTACAATCTGCCAAAGTGTTGGTATATCCAGGTTAATCTCTTTACCAAATAAATTTCTGTGAATTTCATGTTACCAGACTGATCATTAAGGTCAGGTGAGTCTTCAGAGCCCTCTGTCTTAGAAAAGTTGACATCTCTGTCTCTCTCTTTCTCTTTCTCTCTCTCTCTCTCTCTCTCACACACACACACACACACGCATACACACACTGCAGTTTATGACTTAACAACATATATAACCAAACCTATGGCGGTACTAAGAAATCCCAGCTACCGTACGTACATTCCTTCTTTATACTTAAGAATATCTTTTTAAAACATGTTCAGGTTTTTTTTTTTTTTTTTTTTTTTTTTTAACAAGCAAATGCCTTTTGTGGCATTTGGGACTTGGCACCAGACCCAGTATTAGATTTGAAAACTTTAAATTGATTGTGAAGAGTTTTTAATCATGGCCATCTAGAAGAAACTGTCACTCGAGCAGTGTTTCTCAACCTTTTCTCTGTTGTCATCCCTGTAAGGAGCCTTCTTAAACATTTTTGTTTTCCTAATTGCCCCCTCCCTGTGAAATGTTGATACTTCAGATACATATCTGGTTATATCTGGTTACGTACTGTAGCCCTTTATAAGGCCACAAACCATTGTAATTTCTGAGATTTTTTTGATCATCCAAGAACCAATTTTCACCCATTGGGGGCAATATCACCACTGGTGAGAATGCATTCACTAGAGTCTTCATTGTATTTCCTCTTCACCATATTCTCATATTCCATATTTCATATTCTCATTTGGATACATGACCTCCTCTACATCTTATGTTTCTCATACAAACTGGTGAAATAGTTATAGGCATAACCTCCAAGTCTAGGTGCACTCCCTAAAGGAGGTAGTCAAGACGATGCACATGATACAAACATACTTTATCCCCTTTCTCCACCCCCCAAATAACACATGCTGACCCAGATTTAAGCAACCTTAAGGCAATCTTGAAGGAAGAAAGAAATCTCAAAAGAGCCATGTACAAATTGTGCTTTGCAGAAAGACTGAATGGCTTGAATCTAGTCTACTTACTTTAATGAAGCTTTACCATCCACATCAATTAAATGGAAATACCATTGGTCATCTCTTGCCCATTCATTCATTTAACAAATATTTGTTACCTCCATCAAAACCCCTATGAAGACAATCAAAAATACCTATTGAGCAAAAAAGGGTAAGTTTCCTGAACTTACTGCAGCAAGCAAGAACACCACTTTTTCAGTCTTAAAATCTTTAAAGGTAGAAAATTAGGGGAGGATGTTTATAGGATTATAGGTTATATTGGTTACAGGTTATAGGATGCATCCCGAATGATTTTAAGGTAGTTCTTGAAAAGCAGAGAACCAGTGGGGATTGGGAAGAGTTAATGACATAACTTTGGATTGGTGTTCCCAGTGAAGTTGAGGTCTTGAAATGAGTATGGTGAGGAAGCTATTTTTCAAAGCAGTCCTGAGGAGCAAGCTCCCTGTTTTTATATGTCACCTGTTTTAATTAGTTTGTGGTCTTAGCTTCCTGGAACAAAAAACAAAAAACAAAAAACAAAAAAAAAAATTTTTTTTTTTTTTTTGCTTGGTCCTGGTATTACATAACACAGTAACTGAGATTTGTTTCGTTTCTCACCTCCTGCAATATGTTGGACGTTAATTTAGGAACTAAAGATATAGCTGTGAACAAGACAAGTTCTCTGCCTTCAAGAAGCTTCTACTCTAGCAAGAAAAAATAGCTTTGAATATGATATCACATAGAACAAATCTTTTGAAGTTGTGTAAGTTGCTAGGGAAGTAAATATCAGAGCACATTCATTAATGAGGACATTATAAGAAAATGTCATTTTATAAATTGTCTTGAAGAGTCTCTAAAACCTGATAAGAAGGATCCTTTAGAATGTCCACTGGCTTTTTCGTGTCTGGGCTTGAACATGAAAGACAGGATGGGGTAGTTTACTATTTTTCCATTGTGACTTTGGAGTGATCTATAGGTCATCACTATAATCTATAGATTAAATGATTTCATTTAATTTTGCCCCAGATACTTTTAAGCCCCAGCTAGGAACTGCAACAGTCTTCACAAAATTCTACAGAAGACCTTGCCTCACCTTCTGAGTTTGGGAGGGCATGCATAAAGCAAGGAATAGAAGCTTGATCAAGACTATAATCTAAAAACTATTAGTTATAGTTAACCCAAACTGTCTGGGATGAAAATCTATAAAAATCTATAGTTTTTAGATTTCATAAATATGGCATTTTAGTAGGTCAGAATATCAGACATGCATGTGTAAGAATCACACCTCAGTGGTGTGACTGAAGTCTTGATAGAAGACTTTGGAGTCCAAAGGGCTTAATTCCTATATTGTTCATACAGGAAAGCAAATCTCACTGGCAATTGCAATCTAGAATTACGGAAGCACTAAAAGTTAAATAAATCTACTCAGGAAACGCAAATCCAGGAAAATAGGACAATTTAATTTCATGAAATTATTGCTTTGGCTCTGTCTGTTCTGGCTCAGTTTTGACAGATCCTCTGGACAGATCATCCATGAGCCAACAGCTCCCACCGCATTCTGCCCTCTCCAACCTGGCAGGCTCACTTGTACCCTTCTCTCTCCCCCACCAAAACTGGCTTCATCTCCAACATACCCATTTGGGAAATAGCCATCACACCAGGCCCACCAGGCAAACCTGCCCTAAGATGTCCCCAAATGTTCTGGCCCATCACTCACTAATACTGTGACCCTAAGCCTCTCAAATTCTTGTGCTTGACTTTCCTCACCTATAAAATGGGGGTACTAATAATATCTAGCTTGGAGAGCTGTTCTGAGGTTTAAGTAAGATAATGCACGAAAAGGTGTTAGCACAGTAACTAAAAAACAAATAACTACGAATTTTAGCTGTGATTATTATTCATGCCCTCAACATGACTCTCCAATTTTGTCTTTTCTTGAATGCTGCTGAATCCAACAGAATCTCGACTCTCATCACCTCGCACCTCATATCTTATTATTTTAACAGCTTTCCCACTCGTTTTCTTACCACCAGTTTTGTCTTTTTTATGCATCTTAGACAGTAGTAATTAATCATCTCCTTCTCTCAACTGCCCATCACATCAAGTTTCTGGCTTGTGCACATTCTTGTGCCTCACTTTCAAGGTTTTCTGTAACCTGACTCTACTAAACCAACCTAGACCCATTCTTAATTCACAATGAGTGTTCTCTTTTGGGTAGTTTTTAGTTGTAACCAATGGTAGGAGAAAGACAAAGCCTGCAGATCTTCTTTCTCAAGCCTTGACAGTCCCGGTACCTCAGAATGAAAGCAAGACTGAGAGTTGGTTCTATTACCTATGCAAATAGACATTTGACCCAGCCGAGATAGACATTTGAGACATTTGAACCAGCCGTATCACCTGTAAGCTCATGAAGGCCCATCTCTCTATTCTTTCTGGTGTTCCAACAGCGTTCTGTATGGAAAATTTCCTTGAAGCAGATTCTATGCTATTCCATTTCTTCCCCAGCCTTGAGATATAACTGACATAAAACATTGTGTAAGTTTGTGTATAACATGTTGATCTAGTACATTTATATATTGCAAAATAATTACCACCACAGCACTAACATCTCTGTCGCATCCCCTAATTACCATTTTTGTGTGTGTGGTGAGAACATTTAAGATCTACTCTCTTCGCAACTTTCAAGTATATAATACAGTATGATTAACCATCATTGCCATCCTATACATTAGATCCTCAGAACTTATTCATCTTATAACTGGAAGTTATAACCTTTGACCAACATCTCCCCATCTCCTCACCCTCCACTCTATTCTAATGGCAAGATTCAATTAACCTTCTGGTCTGAGTCAGACAAGAGCCTCTGCTGAACAATTGAAAATAGGACATGTTCAGAATCCTAAGCCTACAGGGCCTGTCCAAAGCATGTGGTCTGAGCTGGACTCCCTAGATCTTCATGCCTTCTTTATGTACCAGCTGCTATACCTCTACAAAATTTCCAGCCTGATACATCCTCATTTTGTGGACTTAAAAATAATTTCTAATATCTATTATAGTAATTAATAAAGCAACTGATATTAATTGAAATAAAGATAGTGAAGTTCTCTGCCTACCTGGGGCTCTAAATTTGGGGACACTGCATCATATCTTTCATATATTGACAAACCACCTCTGGAGTATATATTTCTAAGATACCTCAAATGTTACCTAATGGACCTTAAGGTATAGATTAAATTTACACCTTCTATGCTGAAGTATTTAACAATAAATTGCAGAACATCTAATGTACCTACCCCTGTTCCCCAACACACAAATTCATCTAGAGCAGGGTTTCTCAGCCTTGGCACTACTGACATTTTGGCCTATATAATTCTCTGTTGTGGGGAATGTGCATTATACGATGTTCGGCACATACCTGGTATCTACCCATGAAATGCCAGGAGCACCCTCCTCCAGCTGTGATAAGCAAAAATATCTACAAACATTACCAAATGTCCCAGAGAGGGAAAACTGCCCGAGTTGAGCACTACTGCTCTAATCTAGGCTTACTCCTGAAGGCCATCCCCAGCCACCAGGCTATTTTTCTTTCTTTATTTTTGCTTACATGAACCCCCAGGCTTAGAAGTTACCTCTTCCACTCGCCTACTCACATATGACCCGTCCTCTAAGACAACAAATACCTCAAAAAAACTACATGAAGCTCTCAGAAGAGATTTGTTTGGTCCGGTGACGCAGTTTCCGGATCACTATAGTCCCCATAGGTCTGGTTATTTTATAGTTCCTGACTCTTGCTACTAACCTCATTTATGTTACCTGCCTGGCCCTATAAGAATTTGCTGTGACACCTATACCTTAATATTAAGTATAAATCATTCTTCCATGAAATTTCCTACTCACTATGTCCATAGTCAACCTCTTCCTTCTCTGGAGAAGTTTTACACTCTGAAGAAAAAAAGAAATTCAACACATTCTGGTACCAAAAATTTCCTGCAGCTTAACTGGCTCCTGTTAACAGAAGTAAACTTTTAAACCAGGATATACAAAAGTTATTTATTCTTTAAAATAGTCACAGAAGGGCACCTGGGTGGCTCAGTCGTTAAGCGTCTGCCTTTGGCTCAGATAATGATCCCAGAGTCCTGGAATCGATTCCCGTATCGGGCTCCCTGCTACCCGGGAAGCCTGCTTCTCCCTCTCCCGCTCCCCCGGCTTGTGTTCCCTCTCTCACTGTGTCTCTCTCTGTCAAAATAAATAAATAAAATATTTAAATAAATAAATAAATAAATAAAATAGTCACAGAAATCACAAGTTGGTAGGCTGGCTAAAAAATTATTCACCTAGTTAATATAGAGTATAAGCAGTCCTGTAATTTTGAGAAGATCAACACCCATAGAAGACAGAGTTCTTAATAAAAGTTCATGTGGGAGGGTCCATTTACATAGCAATCTATGAAGCTGTTTGTATTAGGTGAAGGGAACAGGTAAGTTGTGAACTCCTAGCTAAAAAAAAAATTTTTAACGCTCTTGTTTCTAAAAATAACCCCTATCATATTACATTAAGAACATCATAACAGCAAATGTTGACAAAATACAATGTTAAGTGAAACATGGCTGTTCTCAGCAAGGCTTAATAAACATAGCAGGAGTTACAACAAATTAGTGATTAATAAAGCACTGTAAAGATGCAATGATGTATCTGTGCATATATTATAAATGTAGGTTAAATCATGTAAAAATAGTCCTACCTGAATCCAATTTATAATATGTAAAGAAGGATTTACAGTTTTTCTTAAAATACAAATGAGATAAAAATTTGGCAACTTTATATGGAAGTATAGTTAACAATGCAAAAAAATATTCCTAGACTGAGATAATGTATAATGATCTTTGTGAATTATCTACTTTTTGTAAATATAAATAATGTCCATTGATTATCTCACCCCTCTCCTTTTCTCCATTCTATATCTCTTTTTTTTATTCCTATATCAAACATTTTACAATGTTACAGGCCAGCCATCCTCCCCCAAGAAAATCTCCTCTTAGATAATATGGCATTTACTGACTGACACAACCACCCTTGGAGGTAGTTATAGTCAGCTTATAGATGGGAAACAAAATATCAGAGAATTTAAGAGTATCATCTAACTTTTTAGGTAGAAAATGTAGAACCCAAACTCAGGCATACCTGACTCCAAATGTACAGTCTTTAAGCTACTCATGCTGCTCATCAGTTTTCTCACTCTTAACAAACATATAGAGGTCAGTAGGGTCCACCTAGTTCAGTTATCTGTATATAATTATCCTAAAGTGTTCTTTGTGTGAAATTTCCTGGCATGTTATGAGATAACCAGAACTTTATCTTTTTGAATTTATTTATTTGTACTTAAATTCAATTAACATATAATGTATTATTGGTTTCAGAGGTAGAGGTCAGTGATTCATCAGTCTTATATAATACCCATTACATCATGTGCCCTCCTTCATGTCCATCACCCAGTTACCCCATCCCCCCAACCTCCTCCCCTCCAGCAGCCCTCCGTTTGTTTCCTATGCTTCAGAGTGAGATAACCAGAACTTTAGTTGAGAATAGATAACAAATATTCCCTAATGTGAGTAAGGTGTACATGGATGTGTATAGAGATATTACTATATATGTTGGAATGTATAAAATAAATGAGTAACATCCATCATAGGCATAACATTTCTAAGTATTCAATGAATGAAAATGAGGATCTGAATAAACTCCCATACCCCTCTCACAGTGGAACTTGTAAAACATTTTAATTAATGTGACTAGGAGAATAGTCTCCATTCTGGTCTGGGTTTCTCTCTCTTTTTTTTTTTTTTTGCATCCTCTTTTTCCTTAATGAATATTTCACTGTTTTTGTGTCATGCTGGCTTATTATGGAATGTGGGTTTATTGAGCATCAGGATCTTTCTTTTTCACACACTGAAAGTTCAATTATGAGCTCTGTCATTGTATTCTAAAAATATTTACTCATAATGACTACTCAGTATCTTCCAATCACTGTGTTAAATATGTTACGTCTATTATCTCATATCACATTTATAGAACCTTGCAAGGTAAATCTTTGTACTACCACTGTGTGGCTGAGGATGTCGAGGCTTACGGGTACTGTATGAATTCCAACGTCACACAGATGGTAGGGGGTAGGCTGGAATTCAGGTGCTTCACATGCTAACCAAGACTCGTTCCCTTCCTCTGTTTAAGTGGCATTCTGGGTTCTGCGTGAGGCAACGATTCTTTGTGCCAAAGGAAAGAGTGCTTTAGTCAGTTCCCTATAAAGGAAGGAGGGCTATTGTTTTTCTATGGAGAAAAATACAACTTCCAGATTAATGATCAACATGAAAACAAATTATCATTGGGCAAATATTTCGTATGCATTAAATGTTTCCCAGGTACAGTGTTCAGGGGATGTTCTTGGTTAATTCTATCTAAATGGGGGTTACATTTTAGCCGATTTATTTTATCAATTTCTACAGTATATACAATTTACATTTCTAATTAAGTTCTACAATTCATTTAGTTAATATCACTTTAAATGAATAATGTAAAATAATTTTAGCTATATAAAATAAATTAATTAAATTACATAGAACTTAATTTCTCCTTCAGTCTAACTAGATTCAAGGATATTAAAGGTCCTTAAAAATGCTTCAAGTGGAAATTTGAACTTCTAGTAGGAATGTTATAATTCACATACTGAAAAGTGCCTTGTCATGTACAGATGAAACCTATGACTTCTTTTCACTATACTACATTGAGATTCCTAGGAAAGGAGAGGACAGATTCCCAGGGAAGGATTTTGCTAATCTGTCTCCAACTCCTATGTGGTTCCCACCGAAGGCTATGGTAGGCACTTACAAAGATGTAATTCTGTAATGTTATGAAGCTTACTGGCCTACCTGAGCTAAATTCACAAACTCTATTTTCTTCTCACCATGCTAAAACCAGCTGAATTATTATTTTTTATTTTTTATTGTTATGTTAATCACCATACATTACATCATTAGTTTTGGATGTAATGTTCCATGATTCATTGTTTGTGCATAACACCCAGTGCTCCACACAGAACGTGCCCTCTTTAATACCCATCACCAGGCTAACCCATCCCCCCACCCCCCTCCCCTCTAGAACCCTCAGTTTGTTTTTCAGAGTCCATCATCTCTCATGGTTGGTCTCCCCCCCCCCCGGTTTCCCCCCCTTCATTCTTCCCCTCCTGCTGTCTTCTTCTTCTTTTTTTTTCTTAATATATATTGCATTATTTGTTTCAGAGGTACAGATCTGTGATTCAACAATCTTGCACAATTCACAGCACTCGCCATAGCACATACCCTCCCCCATGTCTATCACCCAGCCACCCCATCCCTCCCACCCCCCCACCACTCCAGCAACCCTCAGTTTGTTCCTGAGATTAAGAATTCCTCATATCAGTGAGGTCATATGATACATGTCTTTCTCTGATTGACTTATTTCACTAAACATAACACCCTCCAGTTCCATCCACGTCGTTGCAAATGGCAAGATCTCATTCCTTTTGATGGCTGCATAATATTCCATTGTGTATATATACCACATCTTCTTTATCCATTCTTCTGTTGATGGACATCTTGGCTCTTTCCACAGTTTGGCTATTGTGGACATTGCTGCTATAAACATTGGGGTGCATGTATCCCTTCGGATCCCTACATTTGTATCTTTGTTAAAACCAGCTGAATTATCTGGTCTTCAAAGCAAGACAGGTTTACTCTGCCAGTCTAAGGCCTAGAGGAATTATTATGTAGTGATTTTCCAGGGTTTTTTTAAAGACTTTATTTATTCAGTTTAGAGAGAGAGCATGAGCAGGAGGAGGAGCAAAGGGAGAGAGAAAAGCAGACTCAATGCTTGTCATGGGACTCGATCCATGACCTCAAGATCATGACCTGAGCTGAAATCAAGAGTTGGATGCTTAACCTACTGAGCCACCCAAGCACCCCTCAGGTATTTTGTTGGGTTTTTTTTTAAGCCTAATTATATGTTGTTTTAAAGTTTATATCAAGAAATTTATTTTGCAGTGGAAATTTACCCCCTGGATACTTAGTCAAGTTTTTTTTTTCCCCTAAATATTTATAAGGCAGTATGCTGGAAGTCACATATCAGAGATCTATTACAATACAACTTTTAATAGAAAAGCGAGTGCATTTTAGCCAAAATCCACATACTTGGCATGGGATGACTACATCTACTATTTTCAGTTAAATACTTCCTCTACCTGGAGAGTTTCTCATCCTGGAAGGCATTTCAAAACATGAAGTGCTAATATCTTTTTTTAAAAAATAGAGTGAGTGAATGAGTGAGTGACAATCTTCTAAAACCCTTGCCAGGAAGAAGAGAAATGCTAAATATAGATTGAGAAAATCCATCTGATTTGGGAGATTAAATCAAGCCTGTATAAACACCTGAAGTCATATAGCAACATTCTACCACAAACCAGTCAATTGTTACATTTTCAAAATTCTGTAATTCCTGTTTTATCATATGCTTTTTATAATCACTGTGCCCTTTTCCAACAATTCACCAGGTCCCCAAATTATTGCTCTTTACATAAATTGATAAAGCTCAGAAAAACTGATTCACTAGCTAAAAGGGGTAATCCTAGGGGCGACTGGGTGGCTCAGTTGGTTAGGTGTCTGCCTTTGGCTCAGGTGTGTTCCCAGGGTCCTGGGAACAAGCCCCACGTGGACCTCTCTGCTCAGCAGGGAGTCGGCTTCTCCCTCCCCCTCTGCTTGCCACTCCACCTGCTTGTGCCTTGAGTTTTCTCGAGCTCTCTCTGTCAAATAAAAAATAAATAAAATCCTTTAAAAAAATGAGAGTATTCTAGTGAAAAAGAAAATAGCAAGTATTCTCGCTTAAGTTTCAAACACTAACTAAATTCCCGTGTCATATAGCATTAATTCTAACACTCAGTGATCCTCTGTAACATTACATCATCTTTCTGATGCACAAACATGTCTGATCTTTATAGTCATTCCTTGAGGAGACTGTTATTATTATAATCTCCATTTTATAAATGAGTAAACAATAACTCAGAAAGCTGAAGTGTCTCCTGGGAATTAAACTCAGGTTTCAGACTAGATGTGCTTTCTAAAGCAGGCAAACCCTTTTAAAAATTAGGATAAATCATTACTGAAGAATGAGGATTAAGGTCATACTGTACTTTGGAAAACCCACCTGCTGTTCTGTGTGTAGTGACTCTTCTGTGGTTCTATAAAACAAGACTATTTCCACAGTCTTTCATATGCTGGTATAATAGTAACAAAAAGGTTAGATTGTCTGATTATGGTGAACTTTATTTAATAACACACCCTTCATAAACTTCTATCTCAATAGTAAAGAGGTTACCTTCATATGTGGAAGTTTTTAGTTGCAGAGTAATAGTCATTGCCCAAGGAAGAAACCAAAACGATATGACTTAAGTTTCTTAGCAAAAGTGTTTTTTTAATATATGCAATGTTTTTGCATTTGTAAATAATTTACTTCCCTCATCACCAGGTATATTTTAGCAATAATGATAACTTAAATCTGAACCTATCAATAAGATTAAAACAGGATTCTACATGCATTTTTATTTTATGAATCTGACATAATGGAATTTAGGCCTCACACTGAGATTTCTAGAGCACCCCGGACCTAAAAATTTACATTTTAATTAGCACTAACTGGATGGAGTTGCAGTAGAATGCAGCGTGGTTGACTACTTGCTTTATGTTGAAGCTCAGTCTGATGGATCTATTGTCTTTCACACCTTCAACTATGGGTCTGACTAAGCTACAAATTAGTACTTTGAAAGTATTTATTGATTGCTGCTTTTAACCTTCTCTGTAGTAATTACCTGCCGTATATTCCTACCCACTCATATGCACACACACGCGTAAACATATGCTGATGCACACAGTGCAGCTGGACTCATTGATAACCATTTTAAATATTTTAAAAGTTCAATGCTTTTCTCTTTAACTCTCTGAACAATTTCATCTCCAATTACCCACATTCATGGGCAACTTCTAAATCTACATCTCTTGTTTTGTGCATTCTCCTTAACGCCAAGCCCACATACCCTGTTTTCAGGTGGACCTTGGCAATATGAATGTTCCCAGAAGCAGATCAATTGCCTCACATCTTCAAACTCCTCCTCTTCCAAATCCGCTCTTCCTCCTGCATTCGTCTCCTGATATGGCCTCTTCGTGCTCCCAGGTGTCCGTGTCTGAAACTTCAGAATTTCAAATCATCTCCCCGCCCCCTTCACCCTCCTCCTCTAATCAGTGTCTTCTAATCATTGCTTCCATTTCCATGGTGCCCCCTGCATTCATTTCCACAGTGTCCCCAGCCTCCCTTTCCTAGTCTAGCCCTCAACACCTTTCACCTGGCTTCACCAAATTTCCTACTATCCACCCCTCCAGGAGCCCAGGCCTCTTCTCCATCCCTTATCCCTCTCTGAGTCAGAGTTACCTTCCCAAAATTAAGATCTGGCCCTTTCATGCCTCCCAAAATTTGCACATCTCCTAACATCCAAAAAATAAGATTCAAATATCTGGTTCGGGTATTCAAGAGCTCTCTCTATGTGACCTCAACACAACTTTTCAGTTTTATCTCCCAGCCTACTGCTTTTTCTTGGTCTCTACTGTGAACTACTCATTATTCCAATGCCAATTACACATTTTCTGTTGCCCAAGACTGCTCCTTTTATCTCAGCTATCACCTCGAGGGCTCCTGTCCTTCCTTAACTTCCGTTTTGAAATCTTAGCTACTCTCATAGCCTCTAACTTGAAATTCTTCTCAGTTCCCTGAGTCAGAATCATCTCCTTCTCTTGTCTCCATTACACTTTGTTTGCATCTCTGCCATGGTACCGATTACAGATCACTTTAAATTATATTAGGTTTTATTCAATCCAATAAACATTTATCGAGAGTCTTCCCTGTACCGGTCAGTACTAGGAAAAATAAAATGAGTCAGACAGCATGTCTCCTCAAAAATTTACAGTCTAAACCATAGACTAAGCAGGCAAATTTTGTGTCACAAGAAAGATACAAACAAGGTACTGCGAAGGCTTCAATGAGGTAAATCTTTGTCTTCCTTTCCCAGAGAAGGCAAGAACCACCTTTCTCCTTCTCTCTCCTTTTCTTTCTTCTTCTCTCTCTCCTCTCCCTCTCACATGGTAACACACAACATACACACATACAATTGTGTGTGTCAGACAGTCAATATTTATTGACTGCAATTTTTTAAACTCAGTAGATTGATCAGAGTAGATTGACTGCATGTTATGGGCTGAATTGTATCTCCTCAAAATTCATGTGTTGAATTCAAGACCTCTAAAACCTCAGAATGTAACTGTATTTGGAGATAGGGCCTTTAAAGTGTTGACGAAATTAAAATGAGACTGTTAGGGTGGGCCCTGATCCAATCTAACTGGTGTCCCTGTAAGAGGAAATCTGGAGACACAAAGAGACACCAGGGATGCGTGCTCATAGAGGAAAGAAGACTATGTAATGACATGGGGGCCATCTGCAAGCCAAGGAGAGAAGACGCAGAAGAAACCAAGCTTGCTGACACCTTGTTCTTGGACTTCTAGTCACCAGAAGTGTGAGAATTACATTTCTGTTACATAAGCCAGCCAGTCTATGGTATTTGGTTATGAAAGTCCTAGGAAATTAATACGCTGCATAGCCAAAGAATTGCAGGGGCAAAGGGGGAAGCTGACACTAAGAGAAAACTAACTAGAAAATAAGCACATAATTGAAAAAATAAACTACATAATTTGTGTGGTCTACATATTATAAAAGCAAAAATAATAGTCTGACTGGGTGAGGTTCACATAACCAAAGAGAATTATGACACCCCGCATATTTAAACGTGAGCTTAATTAAGGATTCCCAGTCATTTTGCCACAATTTTTTCCTTATTATTTACTTTCTACCTTGGGCTACAAGTATTTTTTGCTAATTGTACTTGCTTGTTTGCCTGATGCATCAAACAAAATGTATATTATTTTCCTACTTATTAAAGAAAATGTGGGGGGAAGGGAGTGTATACCCAAGTATATTTTTTCATCAAGATATGATTAGCTTGACATTTCAATTAATCTGTGCAGTCACATTGCAGGCAAGCACATGATTCTAGTAGGCTTTTTAAAACACTGGAAGCAGCTTGAATAACATTCCCCTTTTCAACTTTTTTGGATCATTAATAGTTTATTAATTAATATAATTAATTAATTATATCCAGCTTGATTAATATATCCACCTTGATTAATATAATTAATTAATTATATCAAGCTTGATTAATATATCCAGCTTGATTAATCAAATCACTAAAGGCCATACTCTTCAGTGTCTGGCATAGTGTTTTACTAATGCATATATGAATTTGGGCTTTCTTTGAGAGTACATTCCCAAAAAGTCTTCCTAAATGACTTTATACTAAAATCGTATTTAAAAAAATGTTTAATGCTCTAATCTTTTAAAATATATATGCATAGCATTCTTACTTCTTGCCAAAAGTAAATAAATACAGTGGACCCTTGAACAGCACAGCTTTGAACTGCATGGGTCCATTTATATGCACTTTTTTGATAAATATGGCACAGTGCTATGAATGTATTTTCCTTATGATTTTCTTAATAACATTTTATTTTCTCTAGCTTACTTTATTGTAAGAATACAGTATATAATGCATATAAGATACAAAATACATATTAATTGACCATTTATGTTATCAGTAAGGCTACTGGTCAACAGTAGGCTATTAGCAATAGGCTACTGGGGAGTCAAAAGTTATACATGGATTTGTAACTGTGTGGGATCAGGGTTGACATCCTTAACTTCTATTTTGCTCAAAGGTCAACTATAAATACAAATCCATGGCTTGATGCCATAGCCTATGATGTAATGTACATGATAGAAAGACTGTTGAGCCACTTTTATTTATCTACAGTGAACAAAATACAAACTCTTGTGTAACAAATGAGTTGTAAGTGAAACTAAACATAACTTACTAAATTAGTAATACAATTATAATGTAAGATTCATTTGACCAACTGACCAGGCCTAAGCATTTACTGTCTATGATTGTTAAAAATAATGACATATACCCATTCATATCAAGTTCAAAAGAAACCAAACTTCTTCATTGGCACCATGTTCTAGTGATACCAGGATGGATGTTTATGAATAACAACTCTACCATTGTCAAAATTCTCAGTTGACTTTGTATAATTCATTAGTTGATGAAATACATTATTAAAGGAAAAACAAAATGAAATCTAGACCACTAAATTGACATTTTCTGTTAATTCATTTTCTTGATTATAATAGTTGCAAAAAAGCAACTGATTTAATTGTCACATAATCAATCTATCTTAAACATTAAAATAGTGCACATAAAATTGTGTTACTACTTAAAGCGGTTTGTTCAAATGATGATGATCCTTCTAGTGAAGCAGCTAACTAATAGTGAGGACATTTATGGGACACTAATTTCTCCATTTCTAAATGAAGCTGGTCAGGCTACTCCAAGAGATCTATCTATAGGTTGTTCTTTGTATAAAGGGACAAAGCCAATGGGGTGGGTGGGGGCTGAAAGCCAGCCTGAGCCAACTGCCTAAGCCATGTACCTATAGGCCTCCAGAAGCCCGGGGGAGGTGCCTCGGACTAACTCACACAAAGGGGCCCTTTATGCCCTAGTAGCCCTGAGGCTGTCACTTTCATCAACTAAATGAGGCTAAAATTTCCACATATTCTTAGAATCCAGTCTAACAAATATCTAAATAGAACATGACTCATGAGCCAATTAAACCTTTCGAACATGATTTGAACTTAAGCAATTGTAAATAGTTTTAAAATTGTGCATGACTTTTTTTCGCAAAAGATAAATATTATATTCTAAATAATTCTTGAAACTTTATAAACTGCCACCATTTGATTCAGCACACTAACAGAAGAGAAAGGCAATGTGTAACCTCTATCTTATATTTTTTAACATTTTGCAACAAAATGATCTTCTCAACAATTGCAGCAAGTAAAGTGATGGAGTATCTAATCACTGAATCCCACCTTCCTTTTATGTCCTCTTTAAGAAGCTAACTATGAGCAAAACTATTAGGACCACAAGAATAAACCACATACCCAGCTGAGTATTAAGACAATTTAGAACTAAGTCCTCATGAAAAAAACAAATAAAGATTATTTCTTTTTAGTCAGTCCTTATTTCAAAATTCTTTTTTTTAAAGTTTCAGCCAGGTTAACAATCTAAAAAATTTACAACTGCTTCTTGGATAGTGAGGTAGTCTGTGAGGTGGGGGGAAAGGTGGGGAATGGTATCTAAATTGCTGCCTTTCACTTATTCAAGAGGCATATATTTTCTGAGCATTTTTTATATGCTTTGGCGCAAGTAAAGATTAAGAGCATGTAAAGATTAAGATTAAGATTAAGCATGTAAGGATTAAGTGACCTTAACCCTTTAGCAATGTCCTTAATCTATTGGAAACTGAAATTCTTATCATATGTCAAAAATTTCACAAGACTAGTTGAATAACATTTTGTTTCTTTTTATTCATCCACCCCACTGAATTTTGTTGACATGAATCTTTGAGTTATTTTTGCTCAGAGGATATCTTTTCGTAAGTGTTGCCTTTTGTTTTATTTTATTTATTTTATTTTATTTTATTAACCTTTCATTTCTTCAATTTGTTCTTAGGCTTTCTAGTCGAAACACGTTCATTTCACTAACATTCTCTTCATCATTAACTGTTCAAGTATCTTTAAATACTCTTGTATATTTCAGCAAAGGAGATGTGGTCATTGTAGGTATATGTGTATATATTTTAGTTTGTAAAACTCCATCAAACAGTGCCAGGAATAAAGTGCAGATTATGGACTATATGTCAGAGGTTTAACTGAGCACTCAGTCAATCACATTATATTGATTAAGAATGAATCAAATTATCTGTGATAAAATGCTTGCATTCATACACTTTTAGCCAAAAAAAAGTCAAATTCCTTCTTAATAAAAGCCACAGTTCTAATAAATTCAAGTACATATTCATAAGATGACGTTCCTTAAATAGTAATGATGCAACTGATATTTGTTTGATGTTTATTATAACAGTTAGCTTAATACACTGTGCTTTAACTCATTGATAACGTCAGGTCCTTCTGAGATAGGTAAAACTATTTGCTAATAACTTGGATGGTGTTTTGTAATTAAATTAGTGCTTTCAAATGTCTTCTCATTTTTTAGCTTCAATGTTAAATAACACCTTCCCAAAACTCTTTTTAGTTTTCTATGACTGCTATAAATATTAGATAGATAGATGATAGATAGATAGATACAGATAGATAGACAGATAGATAAATTTGTCAGAGTTCTCCAGAAAAACAGAACCAATAGGATATGTATAAATAAATAGAGAAAGAGACTGAGATTTATCTTAAGGCTCATGAGATTGTAGGCACTGGTAAGTCCAAAGTCACATCAGCAGGCTGGAGATTCTGGGAAGAGTTAATATTAAAGCTTGAATCCACAGACAGTCTACTGCAGAATATCCTCTTCCTTAGGGAATGTCAGTCTTTTTATCCTAAGGGCTTCAGTTGTTTGGATGAAGCCCACCATTATGGAAGGTAGTCTGCTTTACTCAAAGTCTACTAATTTAAATACTTATCTCGTCTAAATAATACCTTCGCAACAACATCTACAGTGTTTGATCAAATATCTAAGTCCCATGGTCTAGCCAAGTTGATACATAAAATTATCAAAGATCTATAAATGATTGATACATCGAGAGAGAGAGAGAGAGAGAGAGATGTCATCACAGATAGATGTTTAATAGTAGTAGTGGTAGTAATATTATGTCTTTCTTTTCCTCTTTAGCTCTAGGTATTGCTTTTTTACTAAAGGTGTTTTATGTGCCTCATTCACCGCTCACTCCCCTCTGCTTTGATTTCCCATTTCTAACCTTCTGAGGGATGGATTAAAAAAAGAAGAGGAGTTCTGAATGTAAAATGGAAGGAAAATGCCCGTAAGTGACAGCTGGAGTGTTCATCTATAAATAAGAGTACATGGGGGTTTTGCGTTACTGTATTTGGTTTTCCAAGAGTCTTTCTTATTTTTTTATATGTCTTTTTATTTTGGTGATTGAGTTTGCCAGATACGTGAAAGGTAAAACATCAATGAGACTTTTGTAAGAAGTTATTATTAACCCATTTTTAACATAGAAAATATATAGAAAATTTACTGTAATGATTTGACTTGCAACTATAACCACCACTTGTCTTCATAAAATATAAAATTGATACCTTATAAATTTCTATTCATAGATACTATCCATATTCACTGATTTCATTTACCTTCTATTCTTTCCAGAACATGATTTGCCTTTTATTTGCTTCACTTACTAATCAAGGTAATCTGAGATAAATAAAGCAAATCAAATATCAAGACATAAAATCTGTTTTAATGCATTACAACAGCCGGAAGAAAGAAGTTAAATAGTTCCATATCTTTTAAAAATCTAATAATAGTGCCCTTTTCAGAAAAGTGCATTCGATATCTTGATGAGTCAGATTTATGCTGTTTTAAGAATTTAAAGGAACATTTTGACCTATAGTACATAATATCCTGAAACCACATCACAGCTCAACTTTCTTATACTTCTTATTAATCTTACATAAAATCTGATAATTCAAAAATAACAAGAATTTTAATTAGTTAATGGAAGGCCCTCATATTGATGAGGGATAGAAGCAGAAAAATGTTCACCTTCAGTCCAGAAGGCTGACCTATAGCCTCCATAGTTCCAATAAGGATCAAACACGTCCTGGTTGCTACATTCTCACAGGGTCTCCTGACTGCCTGTCCATCTCACCGATAGTTAATATCGAACGGAACGATAAGTACCAGAGAAATCTTGTGAAAGTAGTTTTGCAAGTAGAAATTCGAAGAAGACATTTATGATCTGATATTCCCTGCACGTCCTCTCCTCCTTGAGCACTAAGCATATAACCACCAACTTCGTACAGCAAAAGTGCAGCTGTTTATGCCAACAGAGCCTGTCCCCATGCTACTTAAATAAACTTACTAAGTTGCACCATACAACATCTCAAGAAATCTTTCTTGGCCGCTGCGCTCAATGATCCCACACCAATATTAACATTTGTTATGATTTCAAACCAAATATTTAGAAGATGGTTAATATTTTTATTTATTCTCTTTATAAAACTAACTTCTCAAGTTTCTTTCAGTTGTCCAACACTACAGACCATAATCAAGACGGAAACCAGTCATCAGCATTTCAGCTTCCTGGAATTTATTATAATTAATCTTTGAATACATTAAGTCAAAATGTTGAGACGTTTAATAGGTAAAGTAACATAACAATAAAAATGTTTAACTAAATACCATCACTACTTCCAAGTCTATAACATAAAAATAATTCCAAATGACCTATAAGTAGAGTTGCTTGTGATTAATATCTGCAAGTATCACTTGTAATTAATGTCTGGTTTATCTTCTCAGTTTTTATCACTCTTGTAAGGTCATAGACAAGAAGCCAGATACAGACCTCAAATCAAAACTCTTTGTTATGGACCAAAAGTCATCTGCCTCATTTTTAGTATTTGTTCACCTTTATATTATATTCATTATCCATTATAAATAGATCAAGCCCAACATCAAAGTCTTCACTTACCTAGATGTTCCATGGATTTTTTTTTCCCCTGCTGTACATGTGACTTAAGAACACGTTTACTTAATATCAAATCTTTTTCTGTTTCTTGTGTCAGAAAGCACCAAGTAAGTAAATGGAAAATCATTACCAGTAGGAGAATGCTTGCCAAAATCAGTGAACATGAATTACAATGGCCCTCCAATTTAAAAATAGACTGACTTTTAATTATCTTTGAAGGCAAATGAAATAACAATGACATTTAAAATGATGTCTCAAATAAAGCATCTTTCTTCAGGATATAAGAAAAAACAGAGCACTATCTGAAAATATTTTCCAGAGCCCAGTCAGGCAGCATTATAAACACTTAAAATCAGAATTTCTTTCTTTTTTTTTTAAGATTTTTTTAATTATTTTTATTAATTTGACAGGGAGAGACACAGCGAGAGAGGGAACACAAACAGGGGGAGTGGGAGAGGGAGAAGCAGGCTTCCCGCGGAGCAGGGAGCCCGATGCGGGGCTGCATCCCAGGACCCTGGGATCATGACCTGAGCCGAAGGCAGATGCCCAATGACTGAGCCACCCAGGCGCCCTCAAAATCAGAGTTTCTGCCTCAGACATTATAAAGTCCAGAAACAGAGAGAACTTGTCAGAATAGGATCTAGATCTCACATACTGCTCCTGTCACTCTCTCCACGTGGCTGACAGGAGATATTTGGATCTTACCAATAGGTGCCCCAACGGTCAGCTCTCAACAAAGCTGGATAAATGCACCTTCTTCAAAAGGTAGGTTCAAACAGAAGTGCTCCATGACAAAACTGACCTGGGTGCCAAATGTGATAAGGTCTTTGATTTAATAACACAGACACTGCTGGGACACCTGGGTGCCTCAGTCAGTTAAGCGTCCAATTCTTGATCGAGCCCTGCATTGGGCTCCACGCTGAGCATGGAGCCTACTTAGGATTCTCTCTCTCCCTCTCCCCCTGTCCCTCCCTGCTCGCACTCTCTCTCAACACACACACACACACACACACACACACACACACACACACACACACGCACGCACACACACGCTGCTCTCAGGTCCGAGTGTCTTGACTAGAATTATGTACTTCCAGCGTCAGCTACTTCCCAGTCAACACCAGCACTTCCCTTCAATCTCCAGACCCTGTGGCGAAACCTCATCCACTAGTCACATGCACTCTGGTCAAGATGAATTCACTCTCAGGAGCCTCAGTGCTCTTTCCTACAAGCAAGCTATAATGAAATTTTCATTAATCAATTAAAAATGTGTAACACCTCTGAATTTCAAAAGGAAGGCATCGGTGTGGGTCCCTTTCCTCAGAGGAAACTTCTTTACTTCTGTGTAAATTTATGGTGACAGAGAAATTCATAATGGAGGGTTTCTCCCAGTGACCTCTGGCAGTAACTAAATGCCACAGTTTAACAGATGTCAGAAAAGTGAAGTAAAATCCACCCCCTACATCCTGGGCAGATATTCTGGCACATCTAAAATGTCTTTTTTCAAAGGCAATATATATAAAATGCCTTGCATGTAACTGTTTACTGAGGAAAGGTACCTTTCATGTCTAATGAAAAGGAGCTCTTGCTATTAGGAACACAATCACATAGTGTACAGATTCTGCTGGGCAGGTTTTTAATCAGGTACAGAAATAACCACATGGGATAGCAACCAGCATATTTCCATTTCCTAAGATGTCCACATACTCATGTAAAAATCAGAGCTATCGGTACAACACAAACTTTTGTAATAGTCCAGATCAAGCTCTTTCTATTTTTCCCCATCTCTAAATTTTCCATTTGCAAGTAAGCGCCCATCATGTGTTAATTAACAATATAAAATGATAACAGTGCATATTTTCACCAGTAACTAGAATTATCCTGCCTGTATAGATTCTTGGGGTGGGGGGGGGGAAGACAAAGCTCATAAAGGTAGACTAAATTGAAATCAAAGCCTTGTCCCCTGGATAAATACCTCAGTTGTGTGTATACCCTATTCTGTTCACTGACAAGTAAAACAGAAAACCATACCTTCGTTTAAATCCTACTCTAGAGTTAAACTCTCTTTCTCATTTGTCCAAAGAGACTGGAAGATGAGAGATGCTCAAGAATGGAATGTACTTCGTCAGTTGGAGTCAGCCTGACACTAGCATTCCAAGTTCTGGTTCCCCCGTAGGTATTTAAGAAAGCTGATGACAAGGACACATAGTCAAAGTCTTGTCTCCCCAAATACATAATAATAAAAACAGTTACATTTACGCAACCCTTACTGTGTGCGAGAGACTGCTCTAAGCACGGAGTGAAAGAGAGAGAGAGAGAGAAAGTGTGTGTGTGTGTGTGTGTGTGTGTGTGTGAATGAGTATGTGTCATATACTCTTCACAACAATCCTCTGAGGAAGCTACTATTATTATCCTTATTCTACAGATGGGAAAATTAAGGTCTAAGTGTATATACTGCTTGGAAGTGGCAGAGCCGACATTTAAACCCAGGCCATCTGAGCTCTGGGGTACATGCTTTTAACTGCTACCCTCTACTGCCTGATGGAGTGGACATTTCCCCAAGCAGGACACCCGTCGGAGGCCCCACCTGAAATCATTTTCTGGAAGACCACCAGAGGAAGTGTTATTATGTCCTATTTTTTCAGGTGATGCTATGGCATTAGGATTTTCAGACTTACAGTGCCTGTAGCTCATACTGGCAGAGCTCCTGTGTCACTTTGAGAAGTCCAAAGATTCAACTGGTCACTTAATTAGGCAAAAGCACAAGTTTAACTTCTCGTTCCCTGGCAAACACTGCACTGAGCACTAAAAACTTACAAAGGTAAGGCAAAAATGGTCTTTGTACCCAGATACTGCTGTGGGCTGAATTGTATCCTCCCAAGTTCATATGTTGAAGCCCTAATCCCTAATGTGATAATATTAGGAGATGGGACCTTTGGGAATCATTAGGTTTAAATGAGGTCGTAAGGGTGGGGCCCTCATAATGGCATGAGTGCCCTTAGGAAAAAAGATACCTGAGAGTCTCTCCCTCCCTCCCTCTCTCTCTCTCTCTCTCCTTCTCATATGTGAGGACACAGTGAGAAAGTGGCCACGCAGACACCTTGATCTTCAACTTCCAGCTCTAGAACTATAAGAAAATCAATTTCTGGTTTTTAAGCCACCCAGTCCATGGTATTTCGTTACGGTAGCTCAAGCTAAGACAAACACAGATGGTGTTTAATGACAAAAACAGGACAGACACTTAAATCTGTGTGTTCACAGAAGAGATTCATTCAGGGGCAAAAAACCATATTTAGAGATTTAGAAATATTTAGAGATATTTATGTATTGTAATAGAGAAGGTAAATAGGGAAGGATGAATGTTTGTCATTAAGGCAGATAATGATCATCCTTTTTAAAATTGCTACTCCTTACTGAATATGGAACATAACATTTTCTCATTTAATCCTCAAAACAACCCTATGCAAAACTGAAATTTAGACAGACTAGGTAATTTCCCCAGAACACAGAGCAGTAACCTCAAGACAAAGACTAGACCCTAGCTCTAACTGCAAGCCCCCGACCCTGCCCGGATCATAGAGAAGGTTGCCAGATAGATCTGGGTTCTTCTGGCAAAGCTTCCAGAGCAGCTGAAATCTAGGAGAGAAAAAAGCCAGCAAACAATGCCTAGATTCAAGGCTTCCAGAAAGAACAGTAAGGCACCCCTTTTACGCTCCTGCCAAGACAAAGGAAAATAGCAGCTTCTTCTTTGTAAAGCAATTCTCCCTTTTAATTCAATCCAGGATGAATACAAATACAGCATCAACCAAAGCTGCATGTGGAGAGGACTGTCATTCCTAAAAGGTTCTGAAAGGAATTTTGATCAAAGATAATTGTGTGCTTGGTTATTCATTCTCAGGTCACATTCCTTTTCAGGTAAGTGTGAAAACTGGTAACAATTTGGTGCTTAAAATTTATTAACAGTGTATTTTACCAAGATTTTGAGTTTAAAATCTAAAGTACTCTATTCTCCTTTCACTCAGAAAACCTTGTTTTTAAGTAACTTAGTTGAGGACTGAAAAGTTTGGAAGCTCCTATTGAGCCATTGTGGTATATGGCTGTATTTTTTTCTGAAGCTCTCTGCGCATTTGAGCATTTTGTTCTCAGAAACAGCCCAGTAGTTAAGAAAAATTGTCCCACCAATCAGTAAAGGCATTCTTTTCAACCATCTGGCAGGCTTTTAAAATGGATGATTTTTTTCATTTTTTTTTCCCAGCCAAATGATTTCAACACAGTCTTCTACCAGATGTCTTCTGTTTCTGAACAAATGATGATAGGAAGCAATTTCTGTCTCTCCACAAAGGTATAAATAGTGAATAATCTTGGCTCCATTTAAAGTGTAATGCAACAAACTGTGGTACCCTAAACTGTAAGACACTATTCAATTTTCTCTCCATTTTCTCATGGATATTTTCTATTTCCCAAGATTATTCTAAAGAATAAGGAAAATGATACATTCAGAGATAAACAGATAATAAATGTTGGCCTTATTTGTTTTGTTATAAGAATAAGTTTTACCTTGGGAATTTTAAATAATTCATAAATATGAGTAGAATTCAATCCTATAATCAAATATGCCATAAGAAAATGTTCAGCTGATTAGCATTTAAAGATACAAATAATTCTTGTGGTTCTGCATGCTAACTAAGCAAACTCAAATTTATATTAATAAGTGAACTTTTTTTTAAAGATTTTATTTATTTATTTGACAGAGAGGGACACAGAGAGAGAGGGAACACAAGCAGGGGGAGTGGAAGAGGGAGAAGCAGGCTTCCCGCTGAGCAGGGAGCCCGATGCGGGGCTCGATCCCAGGACCCTGGGATCATGACCTGAGCTGAAGGCAGCCGCTTAACTGACTGAGCCACCCAGGCGCCCCAATAAGTGAACTTTTTTAAATTTTTACACAAATTACTTTTATGTGTCAAATGACTTCTAGCCCTCCTCTTTCCAAAAGAATTTAAAATAGATTACGACAAAAGATACAACAGAGAAAAGTAGAAAATTTCCAGACAGAGGACTAAAAAAAGATGCAAACATTTTTACTACAAGAAAACACATTGATGCCACTAAAATTCAAATTTGGTTTTCTATATCCTCATAATAAGGTCCAATAATGATAGATAGAATAGTAAATCATGTGTCTGCCATTATATTACTATTGCATAGAAAGAAACATGTTAACTCTTTAAAGAACTTTTCCTGACACTAAATTCAAACCAAGAGTTTATAGGTTAAGGGAAGAGAAATGGTGAATTAAATATATATATATATATATATATATATATATATATTTTGTCAAATAAATAAAATCTTAAAAAAAAATAACATAAACCAGAAAGTCTATGTTTTTAAGTTTTTATATGCAATATTTATACGCGTATTACATAATATACTGCTGCTTGATTTATTCAAGTAAAAAAAAAAACTCCATATATACAGACACCATTGTGCATATGTTATTTAGTAACATGAACTCTTTTTTTTAAGATTTTATTTATTTATTTGACAGAGAGGGACACAGTGAGAGAGGGAACACAAGCAGGGGGAGGGGGAGAGGGAGAAGGACACTCCCCGCGGAGCAGGGAGCCCGATGCGGGGCTCGATCCCAGGACCCTGGGATCATGACCTGAGCGGAAGGCAGCTGCTTAACAACTGAGCCACCCAGGCGCCCCAGTAACATGAATTCTTGATTAGAAAGTGATCTGTGTCAGATAAGGAAAGAATCATCCATCTTATAGAATCCCGGTCATAGAAAGAAGTTCACACTGTTTATTGTTCTTTCATTTTAGATAAAAGTTTCCAACTATATTCCTCACTGCTCTTCTCCACCTCTGTAACTGTGCTAAATGTCTTGTCCATACACTTCTTGTTCTTTTTGCTCCTATGCCTGGTCACCTACCTGCTACAAGGCCCTTCCCCAGTATGTGTTCAAGCAACACATCTTCAAGCCCACCTAGCCTTCAAGAGTAGCTTACTGGTCCTCCTCCAAAATCACTTGCTTTCTTCATTGTTCCAATTAAGAACTGTGCTCTCCTGAACAAGTCTCTAAAAATTAAATCTATCTCCCAGAGAATTGGAGAATCCCTCAGTTCGCCCCAAGTCTTCATGTGCAGTGTTTCTGAAAAATCTCCCTCTTGGGGAACGTCCATTGCATTTCACATGTTCCTCTTTGTGGGACTAATAAAAATCTCCCTTGTGTAATGGATAGCATGGTTCAGTTCCTAGGCCTGATGGTGGAGGGAAGGTCTATTGGTTGCTGGTCAGGACTCAGCACTTTACTCAAAGCCTCACTATGATTCAGGTCCTTACTATTGTTTCTTTTTTAACAGCTTTATTGAGGTATAATTGACATACAAGAAACTGCATACATTTGAAATGTAAAATTTACACTTAAGTGTGTTTATAAGTGTGTTTTGACACATTCGTGCAACTGAGAAACCATCAGGCCAATCAAGATAATGAACATTTATACCCACCACCCCTAAAAACTTCCTTGTTCCCCTCTGTGATCCTTTTATTCAAAAATTCTTTCTTCAGTTAGGTTGCCATGTAATTGCCACATAGATGCAGATTTTTTGTATATAAATGATATTCAACTATCTCAGGCTTTACCTTGGTTATCTAATAGAATTTCAGCAAGGCCCTTATCTTCCAGCTTTGATTAGGAATCATCTCATTCCCTACTTGTTTGGGAATCATTTCATTCCCTAAACTACTGGGTTTTTTTTTACTTTGTATACAACAAATCCTATCACTGATTCTACTCGTTGTAGGGAGTGATTCCAACATAGCCTTACAGTAAAAATCCTTAGTCTTGATGAGGCTTAACTAAGAGAAGGATCTCAACAGATATTTCCTCACAGACAATCTTTATTTATTTTTTAAGATTTTATTTATTTATTTGAGAGAGAGAGCACAGGAGCAAGGGGAGGGGCATGGGGTTTGATCCCAGGACCCTGGGATCATGACCTGAGCCGAAGGCAGACACTTAACCGACTGAGCCACCCAGGCGCCCCTCAGATAATCTAAAAATAAAAAGCAACTCTTTATAAAATACCCATGCATAAGCTTTCAGTATACTATGATTGTGGTATTTTAGAACAAGAAGGCACTAATAATTTGACAAATGTTCAATGAGACAGAAGTTCCTAGGCCAGTCAGGCCCCTTACTCAATAGTTCATAAAATAATTCACTCAACAAGTATTCATCCCCACGACCACTCCTCACCAACCCACATGCCTCCTTGAAGTTCACTTCTAAAGAAAATTTTTCAGCCATTACACCTTCAGTTCCATTGTGAATATCAGAATATCTCCCTGGAGTCTAAATACTTTGATATTCAAGGAACAGAATTTTTTGAAACAAATCTTTTTTGATCATATATTTTTAAAATAAACACCTTATAAAAATTGAAGAATGATTTGTAGAGGGAGCATCACATGAGACGATATAATTGATCAGGCAGCAAAAGGTCTGGCCACAAGATACAGACAAGATAGTGCAGATTTTACTAGAAGACATCAGTGGCATCAAAACAAATCTCTGGTGATGCATGAATGGTGACAATTCCCAGTTGTTGGGGGATCGAGGGAGGTGCTAACTCTGTGTACGTGCTTGAGTGTCGGCGTGCATGCGTGCGTGACTCAGATTGATGAGCTTTTTGAGAAGTTAAAATAGCTTTAAACAATTCAGGAAATTTCTTAATCTGGAACCAACCAGTCCCAGACAGAGAACATTATCTTCTACCGAAGTTTAATTCCTAGATGATGAGTTTACCTTTCTGAGAATATGCACACAGCTTCTTGGCACTGCTTTCAGAGTGAATTCTTGTGCCCAATTTACCCTTGTATCTCCCAGACTGAAGAGGCTGTATCAGAGCTCTGTGAGGGGAGCCATGACAGACTTAATCAGTGTCAAGGAGGAGAAAAAGCACAATGGTGGTCACAAACACATAAACTTATAAAACAGGGCTTTGCATTCAAACCAGACACTTGTATTTCTTTTTTAAAGATTTTATTTATTTCTTTGACAGAGAGATAGAGAGAGCACAAGTAGGCAGGGCGGCAGGCAGAGGGAAAGGGAAAAGCAGGCTCCCCGCTGAGCAGGGAGCCCGATGCAGGACTCGATCCCAGAACCCTGGGATCATGACCTGAGCCGAAGGCAGACACTTAACCAACTGAGCCACCCAGGTGCCCCAGCCACTTGTATTTCATTTGCTCATTTAAAAATGGTGAGATGGCATGTTGCAGTCACAGTGGAATAGAAGAATCGTAGGGAAGAAAGGAAGCATACCGATCAAAGGCAGAGAAGCATAATGGTTACAGCATGGCAGAACCAGACTATTTGGTTTTAATGCTGGCACTGATATATATATATATATATAAACTTGGGCAAATTATTTAATCTTGCTTCTTGTGTAAAATGGAAATATACCAACACCTACTTCATAGGATCATTCTGAGGATTAAACAAATTAATATAGGTGAAGTGCAAAGAATAGTGCCTGGCATATTGTAAGCCTTATATAATAAGCAATAATAATTATAGATATAAATTGCAATAATATATAAATAGAAATAATAATTGCTATTATTGTTATCCAATATTTGTTTTATATTAATTTGTATTTAACATCCAAATAATTGGAGAGAACTAGATGAAACTAAAACAATTTGTAGGGGACAGAAACCCAACTCAAATTGGACTTTTTAAATGGCAAGTATGCTTAGAGAGCTTGGGGAAGGGCTGTATCTCATGAAACAGCAGGACAGGAAGGTATTTGGGTGATCGTCAGTAAACAGTAGATCCACAGACAATTCAGACACCGCCAGATTTTCTCCCTCATTCTTCAAGACAGCTTCTCTCTTCTCTTTCTCTTTGCAAAGGGGCTTTCCTCCTCTCTGAAACCCTGCCGGGAAACATGGGGCTGACACATCACAGGCCTTATATCCTAAATTCTAGAAACTCAGAGACAGGTTTATTTTTCTCAGTTCCAATTTTAAAAACCTTCCCAGGGAAGGTTTCCCATTGCCCATTCCTGAGGTAGCTCCACAAAGGTCCAGATGGGTGGGGGGTAGAACAGCTCCCAGTCCCACGGGGCTGCAAGACAGGCCTAAGCACTCTTGAACATCTTTAAAAATGTTTTTGCATGAAAACAAGATTATTTAACAGCAAAAATAAACTTCTTCCTCTGAATCAGTCCCTGCCATCTTCTCTGCCAGGATTCCTCAATTGGCTTTTCTTCTCAAGCTCAGTGAAGGCTCCAAGAGCAAAAGAAAACCTCCCAGCTTCCTGCTACTTTCCCACACTTGGAACAGAACTGTGTTTGCATGATGTTCATTTCTGAATGAGCCTTGCTTGTTGTGCATTACTTGTTTGGTCGAGATTCCAAATCTAGATGCCTAAGTTAGAGGAATCTCATTCTTGGTCCTGACCACAAGTTTTTGTTTTTAAGTTGCAAACTCAGAAAAATCACATAATTTGATTCTTGTAGTTGAAATGTTGTGGCTGTGTATCATAAACTATGAAAAAGAATTTTAATAAACAAAAAATTATACTCTGTAAATTTGCTGTGATCTGTTTAGCATGTGGGTATGTGGATGCACGTGTGCGTGTATTTTTTACGACATTCTCAGCACTTCTATTTTCATCAGAAAAACAATATGTTTCCTTCAGAATAATTCCTGATGTACCATAGGGAAGACACAGTCATTCTCTTGTATGTCTAGCTTTAAATGCAGTGGGCACACAAAAGTGGCTCAACAAATAATTCTTTAAAAAAAAAAATGTTAGAATGGGGGCACCTGCGTGGCTCAGTCGGTTAAGCATCTGCCTTCGGCTCGGGTCATGATCCCAGGGTCCTGAAATTGAGTCCCTGCTCAGCAGGGAGTCTGCTTCTCCCTCTGCCCCCTCCCCGCTTTAATGATTGCGCGTGCCCATGCGTACTCACGCTCACTCTCTCTCTCTCTCTCTCGCAAAAATAAATAAATAAAGTATTTTTTAAAAGTTAGAATGGATGAATAAATGAATGGATAAATGGGGAAAAAGGTAAAATCTCTCCAATCCTGTTAGTTACAATTCAAAAGCTACCCTGTAGGGAATTAAGAGGAAAAGCAGGGCAGTTGGGGGGGAAGGGGGGTTGTGTTCTAGATTAAAAGCAACTTCAGAACCAAGTGCAGTGAGTAGTTCTTAATTGGATCTTGTTTTGGGAGAGAAAAAAAAAGCAGCTGTATAAAACAGTATGGTATAATGGGGGAAATAAATTGAATATGAGCTGGCCATTCAGTAATATGAGACAGATGAATTTTAAGTGTGATAATGGTACAATGGTTATTTAAGAAGTATCTGGGATAAATAAGATGTTTAATATTTATTTTAAAATATCTTAAATAAAAGAGGAAACAAATACAGCAAAAGTTTATGGTAGAGATATAGATGGGAAAGAAACTACTGAAAACAAAGGTGCTTCAGTAGTTCTAAAACTACTTTACAATCCTGGAGGGTTTTTGTTAGCAGGTATAAAATACTCTTTCCTTTTTTATCTATAAAAAGAAACTATGGGCTCTTTCAATAGGACACAACCCAATTTTCCAGTATTTTTTTAAACTTTTATCCTACTAATATACCATACTTGATATAAATCATACTTGTGACTCACTCTTTCACAAAAAGATAAAATTTCAGGGTATTCACATCCTATATCCTCGTGGAATATCCTCACTCTCATCTCAACTTTTTTTTTTTAAGGTTTATTTATTCATTTTGGCAGGGGAGGGGCAGAGGGAGAGGAAGAGAAAGAATCCCAAGCAGGTTCCATGCCCAGTGCTGAGCCTGATGCGGAGCTCGATCTCACGACCCTGAGATCATGACCCTGAGATCATGACCTGAGCCAAAATCAAGAGTCAGATGCTTAACTGACTGAGCCGCCTAGGCAACCCTCATCCCTTCTTCTTAAAATCCAAACTTCACTTACAGTCCAGGTGAAGCATCATCTTGATGGCTAAACAGTCCCAGTTGGAAGGAACCTCTCACAGCCCTACCATTCTAGAATCACAGTGTTGACACTTTGATGAGCATTGGAATCATCTGGGGTTGTTTTCAAACTGTACAACCCCAGAACTCCACCTCAAGAGATCAGCATTCAATAGGTAGAGGTTAGAGCCAAGAAATCTGTATTTTATAATAAGTGCCCCAGGTAGTTTTGATGCAGGTGCTCCAAACACTTCATGTTGAAACAAATGCTTGTCTAGACATACTTTTGAAGTTTCCTAATTGTTTTGAATACATGTTTTCCCATATAGGTTTAACAACCTTAAAAACAAAAATCACAATTTATAGTTTTCATACCCCTCAAGAGTCTGGCACAGTATACTGTACATACAATGCAATATTAAATATTTATTAGGAGAAGAATTTAGAGCTAGTAAGAAATTCTGGTCATTCTAAATATTTATATTTCTTTTAATATTGTCCTAGTTGATTTTTAAAATATTTAAATTTTTAAAATATTTTTAAATATTTAAATTTTAAATATTTTTAAATTTTTTATATATTTAAATATTGCTGTACTAGTTTCATAGATTAAAAAAAACCCACAGTGCGTTTATAACTTTAGGTTATATATATACACACACGAACTGTTTTGTCAGGATTTGTCCTTAAGTGGCTTTTTTTATACAAAGTCATATAATTACATTCAAATAATAGCTAATCAGCCCTTCACATATCTTAGTATTTACTAATAACATCAAGCTTTCTTTAGAAACTATGATGACTTCTTAAATTATGGAGGAAATATATATATAAATATATATCATAATGTGTATTTATATATTAAATGTATAAAATTTCCTCCACAATTTAAGAAATCATCACAATTCCTAAAGTCTATCAATAATATACAAGCACACCCATACACAGACACATATATATGTAAATGTATAGAGAAAGAGAGGAGTTGACTTTAATTAATATATGACGTAAATGTGGTAATTAGCCCAAAGAGATTAGCCTTCTGGTGTTCCACACCCTAGGTGTTATTAGTTATTTCACAAATGTCAATTAGCTTGGACACCAGGGAAACTAGCAAATAGCATGTAGGCAAATTGATATCTATCCTCATCTATTTTTTTCCATGTACCCTCCATTCTTTTTTTTTTTTAATTAGTGCTTTGTTCTGTTCCATAGTATTTGTTGATATTTTGTAGCATCTTTGTTTTGTTTTGTTTATTTAATTCATAGTATTAGGGCTGTGGGTATTTTTACAATCCTTATGCTCCCCGCTTTTGTTTCTTAAATCTTTAGGAAGGACTATAAAATAGCAGGTAAAGGCCCTCATAGGATTAACATTTCTTTCTTTTTTTGTTCTTTAAAGGTCTTTTTTTATTTTTTATCTTAGTATGGTTGACATACAATGTCACATTAGTTTCAGGTTATATAACCTCCATTCTTAATACTATTGTTGTCCCTATACTGCATGACTATGAAGTGCTCTGGGGTAGCATTCTCTGTGTTTACCTTGCTTTGAGTTTGTTGAGTTGCATGAAATATAAATTATTGTTTTTCATTAAATTTTAGGAAGTTTTGGTTATTATTTCTTCAAATAATTTTTCTCATTCTTTTCTCTCTTTCCTCTCCTTGTGGAAGTCCAATTCCATATGTTAGATTGCTTTATAACATCCCATTGGTTTTTGAGATTTTGTTCATTTTTCTTTAATCTTTTTTTCCCTTTCTTCTTAGGTTATGTAATTTCTATTGATCTTTTCAAATTCACTAGTTCCCTTTTACTCCATTTCCAATCTTCTGTTAAACACATCTAGCATTTTTTAAAATTTTAGTTACTTTATTTTTCAGGTCTAGACTTTACATTTTTATATAGCTACCATTCTCAAGAAATACTTGAACATCTTTTTTTTAATCTTTTTTAAAATTTTTTCTAAAGATTATTTATTTGAGAGAGAGAGAGAGAGCATGAGCAGTGGCAGGAGGGAGAAGCAGACTCGCACTGAGCAGGGAGCCCCATGTGGGGCTCAATCCCAGGACCCTGGAATCATGTCCTGAACTGAAGGCAGACACTTAACCAACTAAGCCACCCAGGGGTCCATTTTTTCTTTTAATCTTTAAAACATGTTTATAATAGCTACTTGGAAGGCTTTATCTAGTAAATCCAACACCTGGGCCAACTCAGGATTAGCTTCTATTGGTTGCCTTTTTTCCCAAGGATGGGTCACAATTTCCTGCCTTTTTGGACATCTTGTAAATTTTTGGTTGAAAACTGGCATTGTAGATAATATGGTGTAGCTACTCATAGTTCTGTTTCGTTCTGGGAATTATTGGAGTTTTATTTTACTAGGCAGTTAACTTGCCTGGATTCAACTAAAAATATAGCTCCCCCTATGGTACATAGCCTGTGGTTTCTTACAACTTCTTTTTTGGCCTGATCCCTGTAAGACTCCCTGTTACTACAAAATTCTCTGATAAGCGAAATATTTGGGCAGGGAAGAGGCTCCTTCTCTGTGATTTCTTGTTTCTAGGGACTCTTACCTATTTTCCATTGGCCCTACTGCCTTTGAGTTCTGGATCATGATATTTCAGCTTCAGCTTTCTGCCACCTGTGCTATGCACAGTTGGAAACTGCACTCAGTTAAGAAAAGCATCCAATTCACAGATCTGGATCTATATACTTATATTTTTCAGATTTCTCTCTAGGGTCTGCTTAATTTTCATCAAGCCTCTTGTCTGTACATATGTGGTTCAGCAGTCAACCATGGATTTGGACAGTTTATGCTCCGAATTTGTGTCTTAATTGGGAGGGTCTCATGCTGCCAGGGTTTTTCTTTAAATTTCTAGCTGCTTTCCCAGTCCCAAACCCTGATCTTGATATCATTTGCTGGTAAGACTGTAGTTTCTTCCCACCACCATCTTCTACAGCCATATCTGTTTGAGTTAGCCCTCACCCTGGGACCACAAGCTGCAAACACAATTCTTAAACATTCCAGTTACAGGTTTTCCAAACTCTGCCAGTCACAGTTTTCTGTTTACTTTTTAACACCTTTCAGTGTCTTTATATAGATTTTTTTAATCCAGTATTTTACATTTATCTGCAACTATTTTACCCCTTGCCATTAACTACATTCTTTTTTGAGCTACCATTTATCACACTTCTAATACATGCCAAAACATGTACTAACAAGTTACATGAGATAAGCTTACCTGGTGCAATAATCCCATTAGATTTATGTTAAGACTGAGATCAAACAGGTTTATTATCTCGCCCCAGGTCATTTAATTAATAAGTCTGGGATTAAGAATTTAACCCAGATCTCTCTGAGTCCAGCATTATTTAGTAATATATTCTTTATAATCAAATAATAATGATAATTGTTTAATGCCTTCTTACTATGTACCTGGCACAGTACCAGAAGCTTAGGGTAATTCATTAATTCAGAATAACACATTTATTCCTCACAGGCCAATGAAATGAATACTATTGTCAACCCATTTGCAAATGAGAAAATTTAGCCACAGTTAAGCTTGTCTGAAGTCATACTGATATTAAGTGCTATAGCTCAGATTCAAATGTAGGGAATCTCACTCTATACTCAAGAACAAATTAGACTTGGAGCCTAAATGCTTCCCACAATCGAAACAAGATAAACTAGATATGCTTATAAAGATAATTGGCTATAACTTTTTAAACTGTAAATTGTTATAAAAATTACATCTGTCCTATAGCATTAAGAAATCGACATTAAAATCCAGAGTATTATAAAATAACAGAATGTAATTAATTTTCATCAAGCTATTAAAAAACTGATATTAATATCAATTGACAGACTTTTCAAAATCCTTATAATTCATTCATTCAAAGAATTATACTTTAAAATGTGGGCTAGGTGTGCCTGGGTGGCTCAGTCGGTTAAGCAGCCATCCGACTCTTAATTTCAGCTTAGGTCATGATCTCAGAGTTGTGAGATCAAGCCCTGCATTAGGCTCAATGCTGGGCATAGAACCTGCATAAAATTCTCTCTCTCCCTCTTCCTCTGCCCCTCCCCACACCCCCTTTAAAAAAAAAAAGTGGGCTTAAATACATTTTTAAATCTATAACAGGTGAAACTTTTTTAAAAAATAGCTTTTATTTTAAATCCAAATGATATGCTTTTATAAAATCTGAAAACATTTTTCTAAATTAATTGTATACCAAAAATATCAATTATTTAAATGTTGTTTTTATATATGGCTTTTCCAAACACAAGCACCACCCCAATCATCACCATTACCACTATAGCATTACTTTTAAAACCTGTTTTTAGCCAGAACTGCACACATTCCTTTTCAGGTGGATACTTAAATTCTAGTATTAGTCATGAGTCACTCTACAAATGACGATAAAATTGAAAAATTATTATTGTCATGTAACTCAACAATTTTATTTAAAAAATAAACTCCAGTCCCTCGTAAGAAAGCTAATTTTAGGTGAAAGCCACATGAAATTAACTTTTCCAAGAGGTAGTAGTTTATGTAAATTAGGAACTAGGGAAGTGACAATTTAAGTGACAACTTAAGGTGATTGCTAAATTTTAGATCTCCTAGAATAGACTCTTCAGATAAGTTTCGAGACTCCCCAGGTGAGTAATCTGTTTCAGGTAACTATTTTCCTAATGTACACATAAAAACAAATTTTATCTGTGGATTCTCCAAAATGATATAGTTCCCTTTTCCTTTGTTCTACCTGAGCCCATGAGGCAGATTGTGAACAGATTATTTTCATGGTTACCAAATGCTTTCGATTCCCAACAAGGAAAGGACTAAGGAAACTAGTAAGAGAAACACAAAGAATTATAACACACTGGGAAAGTATTAGTTAAGCTACTTGGCCCAGTAGGCTCCAGTACAAAATCAAAGCAGGCAATCCTCTGAAGAAATCAACTCTGGTCAACACTTACTATAAGTAAATCCAAATCAGATTAAAAAGGGCATTTACTCCACGTAGAGTAGTTCTAACTTCTCATTTTGTGACGTGACATTTAAAAGGCAATAAAATAGGGGCACCTGGGTGGTTTAGTCAGTTGAGCATCCTACCCTTGATTCCAGCTCAAGTCATGACCTCAGGGTAGTGAGATCAGCCCACTGGTGGGCTCCACGCTCAGCCAGGAGTCTGCTTGTCCCTCTCCCTTCCCCATGTCCCTCCCCCAACCACCCCGCACACGTGTGGGTGTACGCTCTCCTGCTCTCTCTCTCTCAAATAAATAAATAAAATGTTTTTTAAAAAATAAATAAAAGGCAATAAAATGGATGTCCTTAAACTGTGAGTTGGCTGAAATTATTTTGACTCTTTCCATTTCATTTCCTGCCACATATCATATCTCATTCTTGCAAAAGTAATTGCTTAAAAAAAATGTCTAACAATATGTATTAAAAAAAAAAAAAGCTATACACACTCCAGGGTTTTTTTTTCCCATCCATCCAAAAATATCTAATTGAAAACCTTCAATTGCCACGTTCATAAAAGAATCATGAAAATCATCCTTCAAGCCAATTACCTCCCCTTTCCTAGAATGTCTTACTCTCAAATAGTTCAACTCATCTCACCAGGCCATGGCTGTTGATATTGGTAAAACAACAAACAAATTACTCCTTCCAGGAGTAACTGCATTTCATTAACAGACTCAAAGTTGAAGGTCCTTCTAGATTCAAAGAAACAAATGTCAGATAGTGTAGACACTATGACATAACAGTGAGTAAGATATCTTTTCTGAGCAGAGAATATTTCTCAGTATCTTCTCCAAACACACGATGTGGGTGCCACTTTCTTCGTCATTAGCCTAGCCAACACAGGACCCACGGGTAAAATCTGATTTTGCTTTGGGCCTATTTGTCACTTTACTCTTGATCAAAGGAGAAAATCTTGAGAGCTTTGACTGTTTCTGAAACATAACATAAACAAAAGAAGAAGGAAAGGAAGAACGGAGAAGCAGTTGATGGTTGAAATGAGACACTGGAACATACTGCCAAAACAAAATAAACCGCTAAATTGGAATTACAATATCCCACAGATAAAATTTCCAGTAGCGCTCTAGTAAACAAAAGTCACATTGGCTGCTTTGTCACCAGCATGTTACCAGATGCTCAATTTTTGTCTCATTACATTTCAAGAGATATTATAAGTGAAGATATTTCACTCACTTAAAAATAGAAGTCAGTAGGAAAATCCTACTAGTTGGCTTCATAGAAATACATTTTATAACCAACTCTGCTATAATAAATCTATTCTACAAAATAATTATCTCTCTACCCATACCATATATACTCTCATTACTATTATTTGATTAGTAATATCACAAACTCTATCTCACTTTGATTAACATTTTTCTCAAGGATTATCTCAACTGAAAGAAATGTAGAATTTCAGTCTTTGACATTGCATTGATCTAAAATTCCATTTACATAACTCATAGGTAAAGAAATGGCAGCATAGTCCAGAATGAAGTATATAAAAGCACCAGATGAAGTCTTAAAACAACTCTTTCCTGCAAGCCTACTTGCTGGGTCACCTGACTTTCAACAGCTTTTAAGTGAGTAGGATACCGCCTAACCCTACATACAAGATATCTGAGGATGAATGATTTGTGCTCTCAACTGCTCTGAAACCCTGAAAGAGAGCCTCTGACTCAGCAAAAGTCAGTTTGGGTGGGTTTCCTTTTTCACTTTTCTTTTAACTTTTCATTTGTTTTCTTTATCAAATGAGGGGAAACTCAAGGTTCTTTTTACCTCTTCCTTACCAAACATGGCAAAGTCATTCATACCAAAGCTAAAATGTAAAACTTCACCCACCATCACAGCCCTTTAATAGGCATAACTTCGTTGAATTACCCTGAGATGGAATTTCATACACAGGAGAATGCAAATTTCAACCGTGACAAATATATTTAGCAAAAACACTTGGAATGATTGTCTAAAACAAAAGTAACTACAGAAAATGATTAATTTAATTCTTATGTGGGTCACTCAAGTTCAAAGAATTGAAAAATGTATTAATAATCTAAAAAGTCATTCTTCTACACAAATTAAGAAACAGCTAATCATAACAGCACATAATTTCTTTTTTTTTTAAGATTTTATTTATTTATTTGAGAGAGAGAGAGAGAGAGAAACAGCACAAGAGGGGAGAAGGTCAGAGGGAGAAGCAGACTCCCCACTGAGCAGGGAGCCCGATGTGGGACTCGATCCCAGGACTCCGGGATCATGACCTGAGCCGAAGGCAGTCGCTTAACCAACTGAGCCACCCAGGCGCCCCAGCACATAATTTCTATTCCCAGAGACTTGGCCAGTGGAAAGAAAAACAATTTATTGAACATCTATGGATCCTCCTTTTTAAAAAGCAGCTTTGAATAGCTATCTAAGGGAATGTTATTTTAAAATATCATTTTAAAAAGGAGAGCATTTGAACAAAAACACATATCAGATTTCATTTTATTTGTGAATTTTGAATTTTTGCTTTATCATAATGTCTTCAAAGAGAAGTTAGGTGGCACTGTCATCATCCAGTAAGGATTTCTTCTAGTGTCCTCAATGAGGACGTTTCTAGTCATTCCAGCAGGACTAACAACTAAGATTTTCTATCTGGTGGTAAAAATTGAGAGGATTAAGGCTAGGCACAAGAGATGAAGTTATAAACTTAACCAATCTCAGTGAATATAAATATAGATGGGTTCTTAGAATGTACGATTTTCTCCACTGCCACAGATTTATCAATTTAACTCATACCCGGCCAGATGACAGGCTACTCTTTACTTATATAATTATTTACAATGATGCATATGGCCTAGAAGTAATCCAATAAGAATCTCTGGCATTTGAGTAGAGTTAGTAGTCCCTGTGTGAATTAATGGTGCATCCACAAATAATGTAGTACTACTCAGAAAGCATTTTCAGTACAAATTGTTACATGAGAGTCTTTAACTCTTTAATGTTTTAACTCAAGAGCTGAAATTAAGAAATTAAGCATGTTTGTGTTTGTATGAATAATCTTGCTATGGTCGTTTTTATAAATTGATTCTCTCTCCTCCCCCCCACCCCCAGACTAAATAGCCTAATGTATTCATTTAATTTGGAAATGTATTTTGGCAAAAAGTTCTCCCCACCCACCCAATTCATAACCAAGTCGCGAGGTGAATGGGTTTAGAAATCAGACCTATGAGGAAAGATGATTTTATATGCCAGAGCAATGCTCTGTGCTATTGTTTATACCTTCTTGTTGATAGTTACCCTGGAACACAAGAGGCCACACTGGCCTCTGGGGAAGTAAGATTAACTATGAGTGAGTGATTAAATGCTGACATAGAATTGTAGAATTATTCAGTGATACCATAGATAACATCCATCTTAACTTTCAGATAAATACAACATTTCGCTCCTACAGTAATGATAAATAGTGAGAGCTTTTAAAGAGATGATGTAAACAAGGTATCAAGGTTTTATTTCAATCAACACTAAAAATAGTTATATGCACAGATATTATCCCCATTTTCAATATCTTTGGCAGAGATGCACTGCTATGGTTTTAGGTCTTATTCATTCATTTTTTTTTCCTTTTTCCTTTTTTTTTTTTTGCTACTAGAGAAAAACTAAGACACTTAGTTCCTTTTTATGAAAAAACACCATGAACTTGTAGTATATGAACATCTTTAATATTCATTTCTTCTTCACCTTCTTCACCTTCAATTTCGGACCCCTTCCTCTGTCCAAACACTAAAGTGATCAAACCATGAGACTGAGAAAAATACTCAAGGTATTGGAGACTCCATGGACATTTGTTTCCTCTTGTGCAGGTTCCTAATTCTCCATGGAAACAGTTTAGTCTTTTTTCACCATTCATTGACCTATGATAATGTAAACATATTTTGCCCTGAATAGAGTTTTGCCTAAAATTTTTATGTACATTCAAAGTCTATCATCTGACTACATCCATAATGTGCCCCAGAGTTGAGAATATCTCAATGTTTCTGAGGCAAAACATTTGTTAACACAAGGCACCATAGGCTGCATAGCCCATATCACTGAAGTATTTAATAAGTCATTGTTTATTACAGAGAAATGTATAAGTTTCAAAAAAATGTGAAGAAACAAGATATAAATCTATGGTAAAAGTACTCCAGTGTATGTTTTTCTTCAAAGAACAAATATGTATTGAGAATCAACCAAATGCAAAGCATATTCTAGAAACCATGTGCAGAAGAAGGGCAGTGTCAGAAAAGTTGAAAATATGTATTACAACACTCCAAAATTCCAAAAGAATTTACAATGGGGGGATTAAAATGGAAGAAAGTTTTATTAATGTAAGGCAATATTATTTAGTGAATAAGAATATACATTTGATTCCAGGTTTCACTAATTTTAGTTGGTGACCTTCATTTAAATTCTCTGGGATGTTTCCTCATCTGCAAAATGAGGATAAGAATAGTACCTTTCCCATGAGGTTTGAGGAATCAATAAGAAAATGCTCAGCACTCAGTAAGCACTCAGTAAATGTTGTCTATTGTTATTAGATGCCAAATGAGTAATACAGACAGGAGCCTAAGAACTTGGAAATGGAGAAGATAAAAGGGAACTTCAAACTGGAAAGAAAGATAGGATAAGGAATGGGCAGAGAAGACTGGGGGAGTATGACGGTCTGGTGGAATGGACTAAGGGACGAAGGATAGAACGTCATGCTTGCAGGACCAGTCTAACTAGAGTAGAAGGTATAGGCTGAGGTTTACGAGGATGTAATATTAGAAAAGAAAGTCGAGGTCGAATTATGAGTCATTTTGAATAAGAGGCAAAATAATCTGCACTTTATTGGTAACGGAGTAATTAGAGGTTGCTGAATGCATATTAATCAAAAATATTCACATAAATTTATGGAATTTAGCTTTTGACGACAAACTTTCAAGAATAAAATCCAAATGGTGATTGGAGTAACTGATTCGTTTAGAAGCATATTTTGATTTTCTAAAGTACGCATCATACGTATGCCTCTGCCCTATCACATTTCATTTTCAGATAGGTGTACAGGGCTTTTTGACTTTCAATGCAAAATGGAATAGTTAATCTATTTTTACCTAAGACGCTTAACGTGTTCGGCCTCCCGCGGTCTCTAAGAAGAGGATAATACAATAATGGTAAACAGAAATTGCTTGATGAGTCAACTGTGTCTGGTCTTGAAAAAAATGTCTTCAGTATTACATCACTCTGAGAAGCCAGCTACTCATCAGATCTCATTATTAGATAAGCATACCAAATTAAGTTTCACAACACTTAAAGTGATTTTAGGGCATACCAAAAATTCCTCTATATTTTATGTCTTCTCAAATATTAAAAATAAAAATAAATTAATGAAAGTTTTAGCTTTTTTTTTTTTTAAGATTTTGTTTATTTATTTGACAGAGAGAGACACAGCATGGGAGAGGGAACACAAGCAGGGGGAGCGGGAGAAGCAAGCTTCCCGCGGAGCAGGGAGCCCGATGCGGGGCTTGATCCCAGGACCCTGGAATCGACCTGAGCCAAGGCAGACGCTTAACGACTGAGCCACCCAGGCGCCCCAGAAGTTTTTAGCTTTAAAATTCGGGCACTCTTAAAAATTTCAAACCCAGGGACTCCTGGGTGGCTCAGTCATTGAGCCTTCAGCTCAGGTCATGATCCCAGGGTCCTGGGATCAAGTCCTGCATCGGGCTCCCTGCTCAGTGGGGAGCCTGCTTCTCCCTCTCCCTCTGCCTGCCGCTCCCCCTGCTTGTGCTCTCTCTCTCTCTGACAAATAAATAAATAAAATCTGAAAAAAAATGAGAAACAAAATTTCAAAGCCAAAACCTAATACAGGTTTCCATGTATTTCATTTCAGATGTAAACTATATTCTTTTGTCCGTGATTAACTAAAAAATATTAAAGCATGGCATATATGTTCTTCTATCTGTAAGATATCATACTTAGATAAATGAGTAATTTTTGGTCTTGGTAGAAATTCCTCCATTATCCTAGAGTAAAAGTTTAGTACTACATGTGGAGAATTCTCATGGATTCTCCCTGATCTGCATTCATTATTTTCTCGTCTTTCAGTATAGATATGGTTCAGGACCATACCGAAAAACTGATATAAAAGCATATCTAAATATAGATATATGAAAGCATTTATCATCTTTTACCAATGAAAATAGCTCTCAAATTCAGTGACCAGTGTCTTACAGATGCAAATTATAATACCAAAAGTTAGAAATGGCCAGAGAAAAACTGTAGAGAAAATATTTGAGGGGTTGGGTGTTTTTGTTTTTTGTTTTAATACCTCAAATCTCATGTGTCAGCCTCCTGAAAAAAACAAGACTGCCTTTTACAGTATCCTAGGTCTTTAATGCAGTGGGCTTTGTACTCAGAAAACATGTTTCTATGCCTTTCTTTCAATCCATCCTAATTACTCAAGTCTCTATAAATTAACTGAAGTCAATCTGATGAATTAAATAATACCCCTCAGATTCAAATGTATGATAGCAACATAAGTTATACCTTGGAAGGGCACAGGAACTGAGGGATCTATATTTTAACAAGTATGTTTTCAGACGAACTGCTTTAACCGTTAGAAAAAGAATTTAATTGCTGACTCTAAAAACCAGTAGGGTCCTTGGGAAGAGATACTTTCTAGCAGAATCTTTTCAAATCCAATCATTCATATGAAACAGTCATTTTACCAGTAAGGTCAGCCCTGCCTGAGGATAAAGGAACCCTATCCCTACCACCTAATCAAGCACTATGTAAAGGGTCAACATCACCAATTCCTCTACTCTAGGACCTCTAAACATGGTGTAGTGGTCTGTATAGGAAAGACTCTGTTTCTATTCTGTTTGGTTCCACAACCATTTACTCAACAGTCAAGAGGTATAAATAAATCACGTCTGAGCTAACGAGGGGCGGCAGTTCTCAGTGACACAGTGACCTGGGGCAGCGAATAGTGGGAAAGGGGCAGAGTTGCGATTAGTGCAGAAGCAATTGCTCATCCCTGGAAACTTACTTTAGTTCTTCATCTTGATGGCCCAAACCTCAGCAAATCCCTGGCATGTCTTGTGTGAATAGGTGGTGCTCTACAACAAAGATTCAGTGGCACCGACTGCCAGGGTAAGCAGTCCACACTCTCCTGAGCACACAGCAACTATTGTTCCCAAGTGTCTCTCCACCAGCCCAAGGGTGTGCTCTTGAACTTCAGCACAGGACTTTGTGGAGAGGCTTCACAGAATAGCTGTAACCTGCAGAGGTCATCCCAATAGCCTGAATCTTAAAACAATTGAAATCAGTATAAAATAGTGCTAGATTAAAAACTTCCTGAGGGCAACAATTCTGTTTTATGATCCATTGTAACATTCAGCACAACCTCTGATGGCTAATGTTTATTGAGCAAGTAAGTGAAAAAAATTGAAGAGACTGGGAAAGGAGGACTCGTTGAGAGCAGCTGGACTAATTAGGTCGTGAAATGTAAACTGGTCTAGCATCGCAAACATTTATGCAACAGAGATCTTCCAAGGCAGCTCAATGGATGAAACAGAGAAAGGGCAACTGATTAGAGTTTGGAGGAAAGATGACCCAGAAATTTTAGGCACCACCCCTCCCACCCCATTCACTTCTACCGGTCGCCCTGAGGCATCCCCTGAAAGCTACAGAATTTCTCAGAGTACAGGTGAAAGTTCAAATTCTATAACTACCAGGAAAAAATTTACCTGGTTTATCATTGCAATTCTAGCACATGCCATAGATTCAAACACATAATAAGTGCTCAGTTTATAGAATGAATGAGCTAATGTAGAATTCTAATATTTATTTTTTTATTTTTTTAAGATTTTATTTATTTATTTGAGAGAGAGAGAGAGTGAGAGAGAGAGAGAGCCCAAGAGGGGGTAGGGTCAGAGGGAGAAGCAGAATCCCTGCCGAGTAGGGAGCCAGATGTGGGGCTCGATCCCGGGACTCCAGGATCATGACCTGAGCGGAAGGCAGTCGCTTAACCAACTGAGCCACCCAGGCGCCCGAATTCTAATATTTAAATAAACTGCTCAAGGAAATAGGTTTACTTTTTAAAATATTTAATAGTGACCAGAGCGCCTGGGTGGCTCAGTCGGTTAGATGTCTGCCTTTGGCTCAGGTCATGATCCCAGGGTCCTGGGATCGAGCCCTGCATCGGGCTCCCTGTTCAGCGGGAAGCCTGCTTCTCCCTCTCCCGCTCCCCCTGCTTGTGTTTCCTCTCTCCCTGTGTCTCTCTCTGTCAAATAAATAAATAAAATCTTCAAAAAAAAAAAAAGATTTAATAGTGACCAATGTATTAATCCTAGGATTCATATAAAATTGCCTTTAAAAATTTAAAAAGGTCCAAAAAATGTTAAAAGTCTAAGCAAAAATTCCTCACATATATATTTGGAGAAGTTTTATAGTAAACTGAATACAGTCATTGCTTGTAGGACTTCAAGTACAAGAAATACATACACACACACACACACACACACACACACACACATATACATAAATAAATAAACTCCATTTCAGAAGCAGCTATGCCATTGTGCTTGAGTAGAATGAATATTTGAATTCACCTCCAAACTCATTCATGCTCATCGCTACCGTGAGATTCAGCTGTGCATTAATTATTCATTTAGAGAATTATCTTCCTCTGGTCACTGACTACAGCTGCTGGTATGAGTGATTCATTCCTGATCTAGCTTGGTTCTAATTTCATATTGCCCTTGTGCTACTCAAAATTAATCTTCAAGTTACAGGTTACAGGATGTTTTTCCTAACCCAGAGCATTATACTCATGTATCACTTACAAATGTTGGTATATTTTGTTCAAAGGTGGCTCAAATGCAGAGCCCTCCTAGAAGCTCTTCAGTGGCATTTCATAATTAGAACAGCATACACTAAAGGCAAGGAACTGTGTAATGTTGCTTACTTACATTGTATTGAATTTATAAAGCAAATTTAACCAAAGAAAACTCAATTCTTCACTGCAGACAAACAAGTGTTTTCTACAATGAGGTACACATTGAAAAACATTTGACATTTTGGATATTTTACAATTTATTAGAAATATTGCAGAAGTGGTTCTAAAAGTTTAATTAAACTTATGCATACAAAAGCACACAGTTATAACACCAATACTATTCACAGCTTACACTGATCAAGTTTAATAAAAACATTAATAGACTAAACTATTTTTGAAACCTGGGGGCAGATTGGGGAGGTAGAAAAGAGTGGGTTCTATTATAGAATATCTCATCTATTTTTTTTAAAGATTTTATTTATTTTTGACAGAGAGAGAGAGTGTACAAGCAGGGGAAGCCCAGGCAGAGGAAGAGGGAAAAGCAGGCTCCCCGCTGAGCAGGGAGCCTGATGTGGGGCTCAATCCCAGGACCCTGAGATCATGACCTGAGCCAAAATCAAGAGTCAGATGCTTAACCCACTGAGCCACTCAGGCACCCCAAGAATATCTCATTTATGACTCAAGGTTTACAACAGTAGCATTAGTTTTCACTTTAATTTTAGAAATTCCATGAAAGAGAGTATGAAGTCCATGTGGACTTATTTCTACAGTTTGGTCATATGTTCCAAAAGCATAAGGATATTCTAAGATTGATACACTCATTCCAAAAAAAAAAAAAAATTTAAATTCTAGGAATTCAAAAATTCACTTTCCCTCCTCTTTTGAAGGATAAGTACTTGATAACTCAGACAACTTCTAAGGTTAGCTCAAGAAATATACCTGCAAAAACTTGAAAATAATTGATACTCGAATCCCGTGTTTCATCCCTAAGACTATGGCTTTGCTTCCACTGGAAAGCTCTGAAATTCTCCAAAATCTATTGTTCCATTGGAGTCAGAACATTCACGAGATGGAAGAAAATTCAGCTTTCTATTAGTCTATCCACACAGCCAATTTTTTCCTGAATACCTGCATTTCCTTGAACAAATTAGTACTATTCATTTTTCCTATTTCCATATTCCTTACAATATGCTCAGATTTCTGATCATAGCACACAAAGGAACAATTTAAGAACCACTCATGACCATCAAATTGGCTCTCTCAAAATATTTTGGCTGAAAAAATTTGATCTGAAAAAGACAGCTCCATGAATATCTTTCAATAACTTTCCATCCCCTGACCATCTAACACCACATTCTATTTCAGCTTTTTCCAGATATGCCATAAACTAAGGACTAAGGGGATGAGAACAAAAAAGAATTTCAAACTTGATCCCTTTCTCCATCTGTGCTATTAACTTGGCTTGCAAATGTTATTGCACAAACTCTGTTAATGTATAATACAATGGAAGCTGTGCACAAAAATAATTGTCTTTAAATTAAATAAATGATTAATTTTTTTTGTTTTTATTGCAGATGCCCTCTCTGTAGCAAATGAACTCAGTTTTTATTGCTTTTAAGGTACTGGAAATTTTCTATGTCTTGATCTTGGTGGTAGTTACAACATTTAAAAGTTACATTTGTGAAAAGTCACAAGACTTATGATCAAGATATAAATTTTTACTGTATGCTAATGATAACCTCAGTAAGGATATATTCAAAATCCTAGAGCAACTCGATCTTTGCAAAATTAACCTGGGTCTCAGTTTTCACATCTATACAACAGTGATAATAATGTTGCTTCCATCTCATGGTTATATAATTTGTATAACCATGTGAAGAGCTATATTCTGTACAATAAAAATTATGCTAACACCAGGTGCTATTGAACTTAAGAAACAAAGCTTAAGAGCATTTGGATTATTTCCAACTGCTTGGAAATCTCTGCATAGTTGTAATTTCCTCTCTGCCTCCTAGCTCCTGGCGCAGTAATAGGTATTGCTCTAACCCACTCCAATACCTATTCAGCTAAGAAGAGTATGGTCTGGCACCTGTTGTACCCACCATTGCCAGGCTCTGAATACTGGGCAGGGCGCCAGGAGCCTTTTTGTTTGCCTTTTCAGAAAGCAAGCATTGACGTCCAGAGCCTACTTTTAATTATAATATGGACCTGTAATGGAAAACCTCTTTTATTCCAAGATTTGCATCCGAAATGGTTCTCTGGGTCTTTTTCTTGTGTTCTCATTCCTTTGTCCAAAAGAGAAAGAGAATGAAACCTAATCTGGAAGGCTACCCTAGTGACAAAGCTTCTCCCCTTTATTTTGAAAGTGGGCACTACTGTGAAAGCAATTTTGTGCTGAATGCTAAAGATTACACTCTGTGTTGTAAACAGAGATTTGCAGTCATGTTCTGATGACTAATATGAATGAATTTTTTCATTTTTAAAAAAAGATTTGAGAGAGAGAGAGAGAGAGTGGGGGAAAGGACAGAGAGAGAAAATGTCCAAGCAGACTCCCACTGTGCAGGGAGCCAGACGTGGGGCTCAATTTCAGGAGCCATGAAATCAGGACCTGAGCCAAATCCAACAGTTGGATGCTTAACTGAGCCACCCAGGTGCCCCATGACTTTCTTTCTTAAGAAAACAAGTTCTATTTCCCTCAGCAAAACTTAAACAAAAATTTAATATTATAGAGCAAAATTTAAGGAGCCTTATGCAGTAATTTCTTCATAGATAGCAAACATTTTAAACCAAGTAGAAATATGACATAAAGAAAAATAAAAAAGGAGTTTGGGAGAGAGAAGCTGCCTTCTCTCTAATAGAATTGTCAAGTGTTTAAAGACATGGAACAAGGAAGATAAGAGGTAGCTAATAGCCTCTCTATGGCCTGTAGATTCTAACAGGGTTCACACAAAAATGGCAGTTATGTTGGAGGGCTTCAGAAGAAGTTCTCTGCCTGACTCCATGCTTCTGTATGAGCAGCATGTGAAAGCAAGCCTAGGGGGAGGAAAGAATGACAGAGATGGTTCCAGTAAGGACCTTGGTGAGGATGGAAATGAGGACAATGGAAACGTTATGAGACTTAAAACAAGAAGCAACATTCCACAGTTTTGAATGTGGTCCTACAGAGGGATAAAGACAGTCGTTGGGGTGTTGGCTGGAGAGTCAGAGACTATTTAACAGTTCTGATTGCCTACATACTGAATGTTTGGTAAATGTATCCTAAAATATTTATGCTAGTTCATCTTCTTAATCCAAGCTGTTGGTAAGAGTTTATCCTGTGTTTTAGATACTGTAAATAACTGAGTGTGACCATGGCACTAGGTACTATTCAGTGTAACTAATGATGGGAGAATTTAAGAAGAGAGTATACAAATAGAGGTTCATATGATTGATTTTCATTTAGCAGTAGCTCTAAGGAATTGCTGGATTTGATTCCTTCACATAGGAAAGTAAGGAATAGTAACCACCCACTATTGCCTTCAAAGAGTATTGTTCCCAGAACAAGGAGTAAATGAGTAAATTCAAAACATGGTAAGGAAGGAGCAGAGATGACAGCTTCTTTTAGTGGGGGAATGGAGAAATTGTTAGATTATTTAAAAATCATAACATGAACACTGTCATTCTTTGTAATACATCATATAAAAAGAATTCTGAGTCATTAAAATGACTGATGTTTAAATTTATTCTCCCAATATCCCACTGTCATCCCTAAAAGATATATACCACTATCTACCAAAAGCTTAAAGGATCATGAAGCTAAATATTGGGATTTAAAACCAGAATGCTGCAAAAACTTTGGAGAGGCCTTTAAATACTCTGGAAGTAGTCTCCATTAAAGGAACTGAACCACTATAATGCTTGTGGATAATGTTTATGCTCAGTGAAGTAAGTGGCTTCTCCAAGCCCTTTTCTGAAAATGATAGGTCCTGACATCAGGTAGAGTATGTGTAACAAAAACACTGAGGGCAAAGAACCAAAACAATTTAGAGAGATAACATCTTTGAAACAATCTGATAATGCTTGAGTTCAAGAATTCCAGAGGGAAGAAAGAATGGAATGGGGTCATTGGCATCTTCCTGCGGTTTCATAAATCTGTTGACAAATGCCAAATGTGGGAAACCACGTGAAAAAAGATGAGGTCAGAGTAAGGAAGATCAGAGGATGTCATTGGTTGTTACTTCTGGTAGGAGCATCAGAAAATCCGCTCATGTGAACTCTAGACAATGTGGTAAGGAAAGTTTTGTGCCTGGTGACTTTGCCTAAAGACAGAGAGGTAAAGCCCCTAGTAAATCTTTGCTAAATTATCCTTATGTCAGTGTGCTCATAAAACTGTAGAACAGATTTCTTTTACCAGCTGTGAAGTATGATGTATTATGGACAATATAATAATTTAGAGTTACAACTCAGTCACCTCAGAAAATCCTTGGAATATATGCATATGTATCTATATCTATATATCTATATTCCAGTGGTTTCATGTGTGTGTGTGTGTGTGTGTGTGTGTGTGTGTAAATATGTTCTAGCAGTTGGCTGGATGACTCATTTTCAAGGTAATGTTCAAGCTAGACTGAAAGTGAGTTGTTCAATATTTGGCACAGAATTTAGTGCTGGAGAGAACTGGATTTGAGTCTCAGCATTCACTTGCTAGCTGAGGAATCATGAGCAACTTACTTGGCTTCTCTAGGCCTCAGGTCTTCAGCCATCAGATGAAGATAACAATGGGAAAGATGTGGAATATAAGACAGAAACAGGCATCAAGAATGATGCCATATTTTTGGCTTGAGCAACTGGAAGGATAGAGTTGCCATCAATAGAAATAAGGGTTTACCTTGGAGGAGATAAAGGCTTGGAGATGGTGTTTAGTGTTGACCATATTAGATATAAGATGCCTTTTAGACACCTCAATAAAGATGTTGGGTAAGAAGTTGGACATAAAAGTCTAGAAAGAGGTTTGGGAGGGAGATAAATATTTGGGAGTTCATAGCCTGTGTTCAAAGGTATCACTAAGGGAGCGAGTATAGATTAAAGACGTATTCTGAGGCTAAGAGGCTGGAAAGAAGAGAAGTGATACATAAATAAACCTGAGAAAGTATGGCCATGAGGTATGAAGACATCAAGAGAGTTCATGTCTTGGAAGCCAAGGGAAATGAAATATTTCAAGAAGAGACTAATCATTTGTACGCTGCAGTTAGGTAAAGTAACATCAACCACCGGATTATAGGTAACCTTGAATAGAGCAGTTTTGGAGGAGTGGTGAGGATAAAAGTTGTAGTGAATTTAAGACAAAATGAAAGATAAGAGAAGAAAAATTGGAGATGATGACCACAGACAAAGTTTTTTGGAGTTTGCTGTAAAGAGGAGCAAAGAAATAGGGTGGTTGCTGGCAGAAAAAGGGGGGATCAAAATATTTTCAATCTCAATAATCTCCCTCTTTCTTCTTGTGACTGAACAAATTACCTCTTTCTACCAGATTAAAAATGCTTTTCTTTTTAGGAGGAAGTTATCTGAAAATGCTAATTAGTATTTTCTATGTTTTAGACACAGTATCACAAATACAGTGTCATAGTATAGATGTACATATCATTTTTAAAATATCGATGACCTTAGGGGGCACCTGGCTAACTCAGTCAGTTAAAAATATCAATGACCTAGATGCAAGACAACAAGAAATCAAAAAGATATAAAAATTCCAGCAGATGTGAGAACTCAGCAAAATTAAAGGTCCTAAAACAACCAGCACCTTTATCCAGGGGACATTCACTGTTTGTGTGACCACATATAGGACCCCACACCATACTTTTTTTTTTAAATCATATACTAAGACAAAAGCAAAACCAACAAAATAAAACTAAGCCTTTGACCCCACAAATAGTTTATTACTTTATGCTTTTATCTTAGCCATAATGATACAACAAATGTGGCACAGACCTGTAATTCTCACCTAATCTCCAAGCACTTCTTCACGATTCCAGTCCCACTAGAGATAGGTGCGCTATACTAGCTCTGACCAAAAAAACTGTGAGCAGAAGTAACGTGTGTCACTTCCAGGCTGAGGCAGGGAAAAGCCCCAGAGGAATCCCACACAGATTTTCATGCCCTGCTTCAGGGAATGTGGAAAGCTAGTGCTGAGATTACCAAGTCAAAATGGAACCTTGCTTAAGGTAAACTGCCCTGGAGACCCACTAGGCATACTGGAGGCTTTAATATACTAGCACATTGAGATTTCTGGGTTGGTTTGTTACAGAGGCATAGCCTAGCCTCCCTGACTAATACAGCACGTCCAAACTTTCTCTCTTTGTATTCCACAGTATTTCAATCCATTTACCACAAAGGTACTTATCTCTATGTAAGTTTTGGGCATTGTTATTTAGATAGTCTTTGCTGAGTTAGACAAGTGTATTCTTAAGACCTCTCATTCATTGCATTATAAAAAGCATGGTATAAATGATTTGGATCTTAAAAAATAACACATCACAAACTAGTATTTAAATTCAAAAGTGTAAAAGAAACGTTGGCAATGTGCATCTATAGGAAACAAACAAAACAAGAGACAAGAGAATTGATTAATTGTACCTACTTTTTTTCTGTCAGTCATATTGAAGAGACCTAAATGTTATTTGCTCATGTAAGATGAACACATACAAGAAGTACCAGAAATCAGTTTCTTACTGTTAAAATATATATGTGTATGTGTGATTAAAGTATCTTTGATTTGCATATTAAAAGTAACAGAATTCAGTTTCAAGAAGAAATGTGGATAAAGCAGAATCTTATCAACTACAACCAAAAGAACAACAAAAACAACAACAACAACAAAATGTTAGCATAACTGCAGCTGGCATCTAAAACTACTGGGCTATCTGTAAATGCAAACATGTAAGTTAATGACTAATACGTCTCACTTAGCTGAACGAGTCAGTATGCTCGGAATCCAAGCCATTCAGCTCTGCACTCTCTCAATGGAGCTGAAGTGGTTGTAGTGGAAGCACACTTGGGTCTCCCAGGACAACCAAAAATATATGTGCTTGCCCATCATCTTGACATATTCCTAAAGAAATATAAAGCCTATTTAAAATAGCACTAAGGCCCAGGGAAAATCTGTGGCACTTATATTCAGATGTACATAAAACTACATTTTCCAGTTTGGCAGCTTCTCACGACATAAATTCCTAAAGATTTTAACTGCATACCTTTTTCAGCACAGGAAAGTTGTGCTTAACTGTCTGCATTAGAAGAGTGATTTTTCAGGATGGAGTGCAGAGTGGGAAAGGTGAGGGGAGGCATATTAAAATCATCAAGGGAGAGGGTGCCTGTGTGGCTCAGTTGGTTAAGGGTGGGACTCTTGATTTCGCCTGAGGTCAGGATCTCGGGGTTGTAAGATCGAGCCCTGCTTTAGGTTCCATGCTGAGCGTGGAGCCTACTTAAGATTCTCTCCCTCTCCCTCTCTCCCTCCTCGGGCCTCCCCTGTCTCTTAAAAAAAAAAAAAATCACCAAGAGAGAATTTTCAAACCAGCTCACGTCCCCACTCCCCTCCCCTCCAGGGCTGATGTGCTCTTAGGACCTAGTGGGGAGTGGGGAGTGGAGAGGAGGGGGACAGCATGTAGGGACCTTAGTGATCCTCCTTCTCCAACCCCTCACCATCCCTTAGTTGCAATTCCTGAAATGAAAGGAAACACGTTTCTTTTTGTAAGATGTTTTTTAAAGGTAGACTCCTGAGAGAACAAATACAAACAAAATAATCAGCAGAACAGTTTCAATGTTCCGACAGATATTGAACCGAATGTTTCCTGAGCATTCTCCTTCACACTTGTGTTATCGCAGAGCAGAACAACTTGTTCCAATTTTCTCACTTGACTCTCACATTCTGGGTAACAGAACGTCTCCCAATCCTGAATAGCACTGGAGGGATTATGCTGAAAATCTCTTGTTCATGGCTTCCTTGAGTTTTAATGCAAAGGTAGGATTTAATAGTATTGTCTAATTATAATGTTCTGTATCTTCCCCAAATTTTCTTTTCTTCATCCTTTCACTGAAGTAAATTAATACATGCTTATTGCATGCTGTCTAGTATCAATATTTATCAGAAACATGTAACCAATTTTATTTGATTCAATTGTGTAATTTGACTCGGGCTTCAAACCATATTGATTCAACTCCAAAAACATCTTAAATTATACCTTTCCTCTATCTCTACTACAGTAAATCCAACTCATCACCTCTCATGAGAGCATTATTTTCAGACTACCTACCCATGCAGCTACACTTTAAGATTTATTGCTCTCTAACCCAAATCTCATGGGGTCATACTGGATTAAAACCCGTTGTTCCTTCTGCACAAACTTAAAGACAAAATCTAAACTAAGACCTTTTACAAGTTTTAATCTCAAATCATGCAGCTCCCCACTGTGTATAGTATTCTCTGGTCTCACTGAACCCATTAGAGTTTTGGAAAATTATTCCTGATTACATCAGGATTTTTCTGTGACTTCACATATGTTTAGAATGCCTTTCCCCAAATTCTTTATTAAAAAAATAAAAATAAATTTTCCTATTGGTTCTTCAAGAAACAACTCAAATTATATTTCTTCTAAACATGTTTTGAGTATCTGTTACTGTGTAGTGAGTTGCTCTAATACATAGCCACTTTTGAAACAACAAACATTTCTCATCTCACAGTTTCCGTGTTCAGGAATTTAGCTGGAACTTCACTGGTGGTTCCAACAGAGAATTCTCATGCAGTCAAGATTATGGCTGGGGTTGTAGTGATCTGAAGTCTTGACCGGAGAACCCACTCCCAAGATGGCTCACTCACTCACACGGCTATTGGCTCAAGTTCCTTGTTGACTATTGGCAGGATGCCTCAGTTCCTCATAATGCAGACTTCTCCACAGGGCTGCTAAAGTGTCCTAATGATATGGCAGCTGGCCTAGAGGAAGAAACTTGGGAGAGCGAGGAGACTACAGTGTCTTTTCTGAGAGACACTATCTATTCTGCCACATTCTGTTCATTGGAAGTATTTCACTAAGTTCTGATAACACTCAAGAAAAGCCTCCATGTTTTGCATGGAGGACTGTGAAAGAATTTATAGACATATTTTTAAACCATCATAAAATGTTTCAAGGATTTCCTCAGGAAGTTTGTTATTCTTTTTTCTGTATTCCCAGTGTTTATCATACCAGGATTGCAAAGCTTAATATATTATATAATAAATTAATTTTAAAAGACATTTTAGGCTTTAACATGTAAACAACAAATTTCTACTTTGCTATCTCCATATGTTTCTTTTTTTTTCTAATGGCAGGATTTTATTTTATTTTATTTTATTTTTTAATTTTATTATGTTATGTTAGTCACCATACAATACATCATTAGTTTTTGATGTGGTGATCCACAATCCATTGTTTTCGTATAACACCCAGTGCTCCATGCAGTACATGCCCTCCTTAATACACATCACCGGGCAAACCAGTCCCCCCTTCCCCCTCTCCTCTAAAACCCTGTTTGTTTCTCAGAGTCTATTGTCTCTCATGGTTCGTCTCTCCCTTCGACTTCCCCCCCACACATTTTCCCCTTCCTTCTCCTAGTGTCCTCCATGCTATTCCGTATGTTCCACAAATAAGTGAAACCATATGATAATTGACTTTCTCTGCCTGACTTATTTCACTTAGCATAATCTCCTCCAGTCCCATCCCTGTTGATGTAAAAGTTGGGTATTCATCCTTTCTGGTGGCTGAGTAATATCCTATTGTATATATGGACCACATCTTCTTTATCCATTCATCTGTTGAAGGGCATCTCGGCTCTTTCCACAGTTTGGCTATTGCGGACACTGCTGCTATGAACATTGGGGTGCATATGGCCCTTCTTTTCACTACATCTGTGTCTTTGGGGTAAATACCCAGTAGTGCAATTGCTGGGTCATAGGGTAGCTCTATTTTTAAATTTTTGAGGAACGTCCACACTGTTTTCCAAAGTGGCTGTACCAACTCGCATTCCCACCAACAGTGTAAGAGGGAGGGTTCCCCTTTCTCCACAACCTCTCCAACATTTGTTGTCTCTTTCCCTGTCCATTTTTGCCATTCTAACTGGTGTAAGGTGGTATCTCAATGTGGTTTTGATTTGAATTTCCCTGATGGCTAATGATGATGAACATTTTTTCATGTGTCTGTTAGCCATTTGTATGTCTTCTTCAGAGAAGTATCTTTTCATATCTTCTGCCCACTTTTTGACCTGATTATTTGTTTTTTGGGTGTTGAGTTTGAGAAGTTCTTTATAGATCCTGGATACCAGCCCTTTATCTGTAGTGTCATTTGCAAATATCTTCTCCCATTCTGTGGGTTGCCTTTTTGTTTTGTTGACTGTTTCCTTTGCTGTGCAGAAGTTTTTTTATCTTGATGAAGTCCCAAAAGTTCATTTTTGCTTTTGTTTCACTAGGTTTTGGAGATGTATCTTGAAAGAAGCTGCTGTGGGCGATGTCAAAGAGATTACTGCCTATGTTCTCCTCTAGGATTTGGATGGATTCCTGTCTCACATTGAGGTCTTTCATCCACTTTGAGTTTATCTTTGTGAATGGTGTTAGAGAATGGTTGAGTTTCATTCTTCTGCATGTGGCTGTCCAATTTTCCCAGCACCATTTATTGAAGAGACTGTCTTTTTTCCATTGCATGCTTTTTCCTGCTTTGTCAAAGATTATTTGACCATAGAGTTGAGGGTCCATATCTGGGTTCTCTATTCTGTTCCACTGGTTTATATGTCTGTTTTTGTGCCAGTACCATGCTGCATTGGTGATCACTGCTTTGTAATATAGCTTGAAATTGGGCAACATGATGCCCCCAGCTTTGTTTTTCTTTTTTAACATTTCCTTGGCGATTCGGGGTCTTTTCTGATTCCATACAAATTTTAGGATTGTTTGTTCCAGCACTTTGAAAAATGTCATTGGAATTTTGATCGGGATGGCACTGAAGGTATAGATTGCTCTGGGTAGCATAGACATTTTAACAATGTTTATTCTTCCAATCCATGAGCATGGAATATTTTTCCATCTTTCTGTGTCTTCTTCAATTTCTTTCATGAGTGTTCTGTAGTTCCTAGAGTATAGATCCTTTACCTCTTTGGTTAGGTTTATTCTGAGGTATCTTATGGTTTTTGGTGCTATTGTAAATGGAATCGTTTCTCTAATTTCTCTTTCTACAGTTGCGTTGTTAGTATATAAGAAAGCAACTGATTTCTGTGTATTGATTTTGTATCCTGCCACATTACTGAATTGCTGTATGAGTTCTAGTAATTTGGGCAAGGAGTCTTTTGGGTTTTCCACATAAAGTATCATGACGTCTGCAAAAAGAGAGAGTTTGACTTCTTCTTTGCCAATTTGAATACATTTTATTTCTTTTTGTTGTCTGATTGCTGTTGCTAGGACTTCTAGTACTATGTTGAACAATAGTGGCGAGAGTGGGCATCCTTGACATGTTCCTGAACTAAGGGAAAGGCTCTCAGCTTTTCCCCATTGAGGATGATATTCGCTGTGGGTTTTTCATAGATGGATTTTATGAACTTGGGGAATGTTCCCTCTATCCTTATACTCTGAAGAGTTTTAATCAGGAAAGGATGTTGTATTTTGTCAAATGCTTTTTCTGCATCAATTGAGAGGACCATATGGTTCTTCTCCCTCCTCGTATTAATGTGTTCTATCTCATTGATTGATTTGCGAATGTTGAACCATGCTTGCATCCCCGGGATAAATCCCACTTGGTCGTGGTGGATGATCCTTTTAATGTATTGTTGGATCCTATTAGCTAGGATTTTGTTGAGGATTTTGGAATCCATATTCATCAGGGATATCGGTCTGAAATTCTCCTTTTTGATGGGGACTTTGCCTGGTTTAGGGATTAAGGTAATGCTGGCTTCATAGAATGAGTTTGAAGTTTTCCTTCTGTTTCTATTTTTTGAAACAGCTTCAGTAGAATAAGTATTATTTCTTCTTTGAATGTTTGGTAGAATTCCCCAGGGAAGCCATCAGGCCCTGGACTCTTGTTTTTTGGGAGGTTTTTAATCACTGTTTCAATCTCGTTACTGGTTATTGGCCTATTCAGGTTGTCAATTTCTTCCTGTTTCAGTCTTGGCAGCTTATAGGTTTCCAGAAAGGCCTCCATTTCATCCAGATTGCTCAGTTTATTGACATATAGTTGTTGATAATAATTTCTAATAATTGTTTCTATTTCCTTGGTGTTAGTCATGATCTCTTCCCTTTCATTCATAATCTTATTAATTTGGGTCCTTTCTCTTTTCTTTTGGATAAGTCTGGCCAGTGGTTTATCGATCTTATGAACTCTTTCAAAGAACCAACTTCTGGTTTCATTGATCTAATTCATTGATCTCTGCTTTAATTTTAATTATTTCTCTTCTAATGCATGGCTTAGGCATCGTTTGTTGATTTTTCTCTAGTTCTTTAAGGTGTAGAGTTGGTGAATTCGGGATTTTTCTAATTTTTTTTTGAGTTAGGCTTGGATGGTTATGTATTTCCCCCTTAGGACCGCCTTTGCAGTATCCCATAGGTTTTGGACCAATGTGTTTTTGTTCTCATGAATTGTTTGAGTTCTTCCTTGATTTCCTGGTTGACCCAAACATTCTTAAGCAGAGTGGTCTTTAGCTTCCAAATGTTTGAGTTTCTGACAAGTTTTTTCTTGTGATTGAGTTCCAGTTTTAAAGCATTGTGGTCTGAGATTATCCAGGGGATAATCTCAATCTTTTGGTATTGGTTGAGAACTGATTTGTGACCCAGTATGTGCTCTATTCTGGAGAAAGTTCCATGTGCGCTCGAGAAGAATGAGTATTCTGTTGTTTTAGGGTGGAATGTTCTGTATATATCCATGAGGTCCATCTGGTCCAGTGTATCATTCAAAGCTCTTGTTTCCTTGTTGATTTTCTGCTTAGACGATCTGTCCATTGCTGAGAGTGGAGTATTGAGGTCTCCTACAATTAACGTATTCTTATCAATATGACTTTTTATTTTGGTTAACAGTTGGCTTATGTAGACGGCTGCTCCCATCTTGGGGGCATAGATATTTACGATTCTTAGATCTTGTTGGATAGACCCTTTAAGAATGATATAGTGTCCTTCTGTGTCTCTAATTACAGACTTTAGTTTAAAATCTAATTTGTCTGATACAAGAATTGCTACCCCAGCTTTCTTTTGAGGTCCGCTGGCATGGAAGATAGATCTCCATCCTTTCATTTTCAGTCTGGATGTATCTTTAGGTTCAAAATGAGTCTCTTGTAGGCAGCATATGGATGGGTCATGTCTTTTTATCCAATCTGCAACCCTGTGCTGTTCTATGGGAATATTTAGGCCATTCACATTGAGAGTGATTATTGAAAGATATGAATTATTTGTCATCATGTTGCCTGTGAAGACATTGTATTTATAGATTGTCCCTGTAAATTTCTGTTGTATATCACTCTTGGGGTCTTTCTCCTTTTATAGAACCCCCCTCAATATTTCTTGCAGGGCCGGCTTAGTGGTCACATATTCTTTCAGTTTCTGCCAGTCGTGGGAGCTCTGCATCTCTCCATCCATTCTAAATGAAAGCCTTGCTGGATAAAATATTCTTGGCTGCATGTTCTTCTCATTTAGTACCCTGAATATGTCTTGCCAGGCCTTTCTGGCTTGCCAGGTCTCTGTGGATAGGTCTGACGTTATTCTGAGGTTCCTCCCTCTGTACATAAGGAATCTCTTCCCCCTAACTGCCCTTAAGATGGTTTCCTTGGTTCTAAGATTTGCAAGTTTTACTATTACATGCTGGGGTGTTGGCCTGTTTTCCTTGATCTTGGGAGGGGTCCTCTCTGCCTCTAGGACACGAATGTTTGTTTCATTCCCCAGATTAGGGAAGTTCTCAGCTACAATTTGCTCAAATACATCTTCTAGTCCTCTCTCTCTCTCACTCCCTCTGGGATTCCAATTATTCTGACATTGGAACGCTTCATGGTGTCACTTATTTCTCTGATTCTATTTTCATGGATTCTGAATTGTTTTTCCCCAGCCTCCTCTTTTCCCTTTTTATCTATTATATTGTCTTCCAGGTCGCTTATTCGTTCTTCTGCCTCAGTTACCCTAGCTGTTAGATTATCTAGATTGGATTGGATCTCATTGATAGCATTTTTAAGTTCTGACACTTCAGCTTTCATTTCTGCCCTTAGAGACTCTATGTTGCCATTAATTGATTTCTCCATTCTAGCCATTGTCTTCGCAATTGCTAGCCTGAATCCCATCTCCGACATCTTGGTTATATCTGCATCCATTTGTAAATCTGCAGCACAAGCCATGATCTCTGAGTCTTTTCTATTTTGGGGGCTCCTCCTCCTAGTCATTCTGTTGATGGGTGTTTGAGGGAATGTATAGAGTCCAAATTATTGACCAGACCCCAAGCAAGATGCACCTGTTTTCTTGGGACCTTAGGGTTGCTGGCCTCTTGTTTTCCCAGCCTGTCTTCTGGGGGAAGGGCCTGCTGCGCTGTTACTCAGGCAACCCTGTTTGAGTGGAGTTGCCCTGCCCCCTGTGGTGGGGGATGGGCTCAGCAGGAATCAGTTTTGGGGGCTTTTGTTCTCTGGTGGCTTTCCCTGGCGGCTTTCGGCATCTCTTCCACGAGTCAGAGCAGAAGAGACTGTTTCCAACCCTCTGCCTCAGAGCAGAGAGACTGCAGTCTGTTCTTCACTGAGCTCTCCAGGCCACACTGTCTCCGTTTCTGTCCGTGCTGCTATAAACTGTGCCCCTCCACAGTGCTCCCAGTCCTGCCTCCAGGTGGGAGCACGTCTCTGCCCTTTGTGCTTCTAAAACCGCCAGCCGCCCCCAGATCGCATGGGTGACCCCGCTGCTCCGGGTTTCTGCCCCAGGGGCTGCCCTAAAGTCCTCTCCCTGCCACTACCCATCTGTGAGTGTGTGCCCCGTCCCCAGCCCACGAGGCTGTCACTCACCGGCGGTGTAGGATCCCCATGGCCAGGCACCCTCCCGCTGCCGTTTATCCTCCGATATCTGCCCGCGGAATCATGGCTCCCCATTTTGTACCTCAAAACCAACCGCCTGTGATATTCTGTTTGTAGAGATCCAGATCTTTTTACATCTCAGGCTGGTTTCATCGGTGCTCAGAGTGGTCTGGTAAATATCCAGCTCAGTTCCGAGGACCAGTTGAAATAGGGTCCCCTACTCCTCCGTCATCTTTCCTAGACCCTAATGGTAGGATTTTAAATTGCTCTTTCTCTCAATGTGCTCCTCTGGCTAAATCAGCATGAACAGCAGGAGAAACCAGCAGCGGCACCAGAGGCTGCTATTTCCATATGTTTCAATCACAAGACCCCTAAAATTTGTTTTTCCACTAACCCAAATTACTATTTCACACATTTTTTTCCCTCTAAATCTACAATACCCCTGCCCACTCCTCTCATTATCAGCAAGATAACCCGACTCATACTTCATTAAGCAAGTAGAAGGACTGAAATGGAAATGTCCTCATCTTTCTACCATCAAATATACACTTCTACCTGTAAAGTCTGCCTTGGTGCCTCCTCTTCCAATAGATGAGATGTTCTTGCTCCTATCTGCTTCTGCACTTCTGCTCTGGATCATATCCCCTATCATCTTTCCAAAGACTTGAGGCATACAAAAATCTCCTCTCCCTCAATTGATAATTATAAATAATAGATGTATGGGTGGGTGGATGAATGGATGGATGGATGAATGGATGGATGGATGGATAAGTGGATGGATGGATGGATGGATGGATGGATGGATGGATGGATGGATGGTTGGGTGGATGGATGAATAGATGGATGGATAAGTGGATGGATGGGAGGATGGTTGGATGGATGGATAAGGAGAGAGAAAGGAAGAATTACATTCCCATGATCACACCTGATTGCTGCTTCAAATTCCTCCCCCCCCCTTTTTTTTTTTGCTTCTTCTCCCAGTAATACTTCTCTAGATTGATGTCTAAAGTCATTTTCTTCATTTCCTCTCTTCCTAGCTTCTCATCAATCTGATCCAACTGGACTTTGTCACCACTATTTTACAAGAACTGTGCTAAGCAAGATCACCAAACCCCATCACATCCAAACTAATGTCACTTCTCTTCCCTTATCTTAAGCACTCAGCTATTTTACTACCCCTTCTCCTTGAAACATTTTCTCCTCTTGTGGCACTGCATTGTCTGGTGTTGCTCCTGGCTAACCAGCTGCTCATTCTCAGCTCATTCACATCTTTAGATACCACTTTACACACTTCATTCTCACAAATCTGTATTTCCAGCTCTGACCTCTCCCCTTAACTCTCTGTCTAAAAAGCATTTGTTTCCATCTTAACATGTCCAAAACTGAACTCTTGATTCTCCCCCATATAGGTTCTTCTATAATGTTCCCCTTATTAGTAAATGGTACTACAGCCTACCCAGTTGCTCAAGCCGAAAACCCAATAGTTACTTTTTTTCTTTTTTCTCACATCCCAAATTAAAGTTATCAGAAGTCTTAACTTTAAAAATATATCCTAGCTCTCACCATTTCTTTCCATTCTTTCTCATAGTGGTCCAACCATCATCATCTTTCATTCGCACTACTAAAATCTCCTCCTGCTTGCCCACCCATCATTCTTAACCAAAAATTCTACATTCCATACAAAAACGAGAATGGGCTTTTAAAAATGCAGATCGGATCATGTTGCTTCCCTGGTGAAAATCCTCCAATGAATTTTCCTTACACATAAAATCAAAAACCTTCAGCATGGCCTAGAAGCCCTTGCACCATCTCATCTCTATCTATGCGATCTCATCCCATGCAATTCTCCCCCATTGTTCAATACATTTCAACAATATTGATCTTCTTTTTCTTTCCTGGTTGTAGTCAAGACCTCTCTCAGAATAAGTTCACACCCCAGTTTACCTGGCTCATCCAGGTTTGTTTCTGTTGTCCGGATATCCTGTCCACCTTATTATTTGTCCCAAACTTATTATTTTGCTTTAAAACCAAGGCTAATCAACAGTTACATTAAAATAAGCCAGTATGGGCTTGGTAGAGCTTCACTTTGTACTTCTAGTTACTTCCCTGGTCTTATTGAATGGTGTGTGAGACACACAGGTAGTGAACTAAGCTGTTACCCTAACAAACTAGTTAAATTTGAAAGGTGACAATTAGAGAGCATGTTTTCTGTTTTTCAGACGCTTTCCAAAGGAAAAGTAACAAACAAGCTGAGTTTTTCCTTAAAAAAAGTGCACTGGGATAAAAAAAAGGCTGGGGAGAGCCAACTTTTCCAGGTCTTGGTTGATGGTAGGAGATGTAGGAGATGTAGTATCTCTGCCTCTAATGTAGGAACACCAGAGAAAGACAAACAAATCCCACCCCAAAAGGCTATTCCTGGTGTCGTAGCCAGTGGGGCAAGAACTTGAGTAATATCCTGTGGACTGCTGGACTGGGTGTTGGAGTCTCACAGTGGTGGCTATAAGGTAAGATTGTCTTTATTTTTGTGGGAAACTAGTAAGAGAGCACAGATGCTGAGCACAGATTATGACCGATGACTTTTAGCACTGATTCAGCCCCGGAGGAACAGCTGTATAGGTTGGCAGCAATGTCAGTAAAAGGGATCTGCTCCATCTGCTCTGACTGTCAAGGTTTCAGAAGAGCAGCAACAACCGCAATAGTGCTCAGAAGGATGCCGTTCAGCATATTCCCAATTTTTAGGACATAGAAACTTGGGACAACCTCATTAGACAGAGTACATAAACCTGGGGTCCATGAGGATATCTGGAGATGCAAAAGAAAAAATGGGCTGCCACAGGTTGCAAAATAGAGATTTAGAGTCATATTCATTTTATAGTAAATAATATGAGCATTTTTTGAACTCTGAGTCATTTCACTTTATGGTCTCCAAAACACATAATAAATCTGAACACACACTACTTACAAGAGAACTGCTACAAAGCCCTTGATGCCTAGCACGTGCTGGGTAAACAGTAAGCAATATCACTGACTAGTACTACCAGGAGTACCCAGACTATGTAAACTGCCTCCAAGTTTCCAAGAAGTTACAGGCTCTTGTTTACACCTTCAAAGTGTAGATTCTACTTGGGTTGTAACTGGAATACAAATGAATTTAAGTGTAGTAAAAGTCAAAATGAGAGTAAGCTCAAAAGGAAGTATTCTAACAATAAATGCTGCAGGAGTTCAATTAAAGGAAGTTATTCAGAACTGTTTAGTATCTCTTAATGTAAAAAGTATTGAGTTCATGAGTACAGGAGTCTACACAAATCTCAATGAACAAAATAAATAATGCTAACAACATCTCAGTAAACTGTAAGCACCAAGAACAAGTTTAATGTTTTAATCTATTTTCTTTTCCCTTAAAAATAAATGATTTACTGTTATAAGTTCAATTAAAGTCCATATTGACAAAGTGTAAGAACCTAAAAAATATAAGATGGCCACCCACTCAGGGCCAGTATGTTACAGTACTCCAGTAAATTGCTCTGACACTCAACCCACATGGGACCTAGAAACTATCTCATCAGTGTCCCAGAATGATAACACTCAGGGATGCTGATTTATGCAAACCAAGCCTACAAGTGACTAATGTCAATGGACAACTTTACCTAGAGGAATGTAATTGTCATTTGGTCTAACCAGTACACTTCCTTTAGATGCATGCTTCACAAAAACAACATTTTCAGATGCACTTGGTGAAGATAGGCTCAGAATGGGGAGTAGGGAAGTTAATTTTATGATTGGAATGTTTGATGACATTAGATCTAATGGCCTTATGGGCCCATCTCCTTAATAAGGAAGGAATCACCAAATAGCTCCAAAATTCATGTTGAACACCTGGAATGTGGTCTGGTTCGCTGTAGGCATTTCATAGTATTGGTTGAATGAATGAGTGAAAGTTCCCCTGAACAGTGCTTGGATAATCATTGCCAAACTTTGTCTTGATATTTTTCTACAATTTTTTTTTTCCTGAAGTGTTCTAAATTGCATTTTTCTAATCAACACATTTTTTAAATGATATATGAATACCTTTAATCCTTTATAGTCAAGATTCACTAGCTAGAAACAGAGTTTCTCAATGTCAGCACTGTTGAGACATTTTAAACCAGATAATTCTTTGTTGTTGAAGCGTTGTCCTGGGCCCTGCAGGTTGTTTAGCAGCATCACGGGTCTCTCCCTGCTACTGCCGTAGAGCACTCACACACCCTCCTGTGTTTCCTGTTAATATTTGCAATACATGATAATATTTTGTTTCATGGTTTTGACATAGTTCACTGCAATAAGACTAAATGAAAAGAGGTTTGGTTGGGGGGTAGGGTGGGGTAGGGTACAAGCAAGGGTTTGGGAAGGAAGAACAGCTAAGAACAGTTAAGAACACTTAAGCCAATCAAAAATGTGCTCAGGCATTGCCAATTATCCCCCTAGGCACAAAATTAACCTGAACTGAGAACCAGTTCTTTTAAAGTGATATAGCTGCTCTTATCTGTTAAGTACGAATTTCAGAATTTAACTATCAAAAACAATGTCACTGTGAGTTCTTAGAGTCTTCCAGTATCTCTCCTAAGCTCCACCCTATTCCCCAGGTATTGCCAACCCCACTAGACCATAACAGAGATACAATATTAGTAATTTCAAGGAGAGGGAAAAGAAAATAATGTGGAAGGAAATCAAGCCCCTTACTTCCTGTTCGGTGGAATGGAATTTTTTACTGCATGTGCTGTACTTGACAAAATGGGAACTTCAGTCCCAAGGAAGCTCACAAGAGCTGATGGTCTGTTCTCCGTGCCTGTTGATAAGGTCTCAGACCGTTAGATATTTTTCTGTTTTAAAGTCAGACATGGTATTTCGGCACCTTTTTACTATACCTTAGATTAGATACAACTGCCTTCAGAGACATTTTGTTCCTTCATCCTGAATCTTTTCTTCATTTGTCCAGTCAGGAAAATCAGAAAAGTTTAATGTGCCCGGAGTCACAAAAATGCCATTCTGATAAGCACTCAGAGCAAGGACATGCATCTAAGAAAAGCTTTAGTTTATTTCAGGAACTTAGTAAAAGAGGTTCAAAAGCTAAATTTTTCAGTCAATAAATTTGGTTTAAATGTGAACTGGGTAACAGGATAACATCAGTCCAAACTTCAAGACTTTTCCACTTCAAATAATTGCCTACAGGAGTGCCTGGGTGGCTCAGTCGTTAAGCGTCTGCCTTCGGCTCAGGTCATGATCCCAGGGTCCTGGGATAGAGCCCCACATCAAGCCCCACATCGAGCCCCGCATCAGGCTCCCTGCTCAGTGGGAAGCCTGCTTCTCCCTCTCCCACTTCCCTCTCTTGCTGTGTCTCTCTCTGTCAAATAAATAAATAAAATCTTCAAAGAAAAAATTGCCTACAACAGAACCAAAGGTTACTTACAGTTATTCCCAGTAACAAACCTTGCTGCAGAAACCACTCTTTCTAAATACTTAAATGTAAAGAATAATAAAGGGCAACAGTCAAAAATGTAAGGACTCACAAAAATTTGGATCATTGTTCTTTCCCACACAAAAAAAAATCCTTGAGCCTAGGATTACAAGTAAAATATATCATTGATTTTGAACATAAGAAGCAATGAGTGCATGATCAGCCATCAATTGCCGAAGATGGAGTCTCTCCTGGCTGGTGTTGCCCTGTTTTGTTTTGTTTTTAACTTTTTTTTTAAGTAAATGCTTAGATCTTAGTATTATTTTTCCCAAAGACAAAAGTATAAAAACTGGACTGACCTATGTGATTTATCATAGCTAACAAACTGATTTTTAAAAAGAAAAAAAACAATAAAACAGATTGCTGAAGAAGATGTGAAAGTCAGAAAAAAATTAAAATCTTTTCCCTGGGTAAAAGCGGTAGTCTGGGTAATTCCACTTTTTGTTAATGATTCTAGTAATTGCCTGATTATGGACACATGATTATTCTATTTAATTTGCCAACTGATTTTCCTAGTGTGTCTACATTGTTTGGTTTTCTATAATTTTTTTCATTTATAAAATAGAGAGGATATTGATCTTCCTTATACAGGGATACAAGGAGTGATAAGATGAATTTAAAGCATCTATTCTGAAAATATATTATGCAAAATAATTGAAAATTCACTCTCTTAAATAGCATAGTAAGCATATGGTTGGTATTTAGTGATTGTTAGATATCGTCTTCCTTCTTTTCTTCATCCCTTCCTTAGTCTCCCTTTTTGCTTTGGGGAGTAGGAAAAGCACCGAGCCAGGAGTCAGGAAAATTATTCTAGTACTAAGCTGTCACTAACTACTCGATATCAGACTAATTTCAGTATCCTCATCTTTAAAACAGAATAATGATATTTCCCTTTTCGACTTCACATAGTTTTATGACCATGAAATGAGATAACACATGTGAAAAACACTCTATAATTGTAATATCCTATGTAACACTAAGATGCTATTAGCAGGACTTTAAAACGAAAACTAAAGAGACTATTTGGGCCTATTAAGAATTCATCACAGGGATGCCTGGGTGACTCAGCTGGTTGAGTGTCTTACTCTTGATTTCGGCTCAGGTCACAATCTTAGGGTTGTGGGATTGAGCCCTGAGTCGGGAGCTCCATGCTCAGTGGGAAATCTGCTTATGTTTCTCTCTCCCTCTCCCACTGCCCCCCCCCACTTGAGAGTGCTCTCTCTCTCTCTCAAATAATAAATGAATAAATCTTTAAATTAAAAAAAAGAATTCATCACAGCCCCTATCATTTATAAATCTTAGATGACTGTCAGTTTTTAAGGACTCCAAGTAGTTATTTATTTTTACCTAATCCCATGAGCATATATCAGTCAAAAATCACTAGCATTATGTTCTAGGAGCCTAATCCTTATTCCACAAAAGCCTGGGGGACCTGAAAAGGATAAAAATCTGGCTTATGTTAATGCCTACACTCAATTATATAATAGTGCACATACCAAAGATTTTCAAAGTATATCTCAGAATAGCTGAATAGCAAAACCAGTTCTCAAGTAGCAGAATTAACATCAACCTTGTCAGTTTCTCTTCTCTAACTGTTAACTGGCCATAGTCTCCAACCCTCATTTTTCAGTGGCTTTCCAAATGACATCCACTTCATGAAATTCTGCATCTTTGCAAATTTTGCTGGTAAGCTTTGCATTATACTTGCACCATATGTTAGTGATAGTTACCAGGACTGATGTTAAGCAGGGAGGGCGTTGTAAATAGAAAATGTATCCGTTCTCAATTCATTAATGGATGCTTCCCTATTCTGATGGCTTTTGCATCTCTGTGCACTCAGTGTGGAAACCAGGATAATGAACAATCAGACAAGGAGGACACCCTATTCCTACCTCAAAATGTTGCTGTGAGGATAAAAATGAAATTCTTCTTGGTACACAGTAAGCCCCAATAAATGTTGCTTATTTTAAAGATAGAAGGCAGTGAGCAGAAGCCATTAGGCAGAAACAAGGAGAGACAGAAGTAACCGATGGCAGGATAGGAAGAAATCTCTAGAGGGAAGCAAAGAAAGAGGTGCTGAGTCACAAGCATGACAGGCAAGGAGAATCAATCACTCAGCTCCCTCATTGATCCTGAGCACTGCAGCCTTGCTGAGTTTTCTGGCTCTCCTCTTAGACTACGAGGACATCCTGAGAATACACTGCTATCACTTGAGGTAACTGAAGGATGTCTCAACCCTAAAATAACAAAACAATCTATTTGTTAAATGGTATTCAACCGGACTTGCTCCGAGAGTGTACTGACAAAAGAAACACTGGGGCGCCTGGGTGGCTCAAGTCGTTAAGCGTCTGCCTTCGGCTCAGGTCGTGATCCCGGGGTCCTGGGATCGAGTCCCGCATCGGGCTCCCTGCTCCGCGGGAAGCCTGCTTCTCCCTCTCCCACTCCCCCTGCTTGTGTTCCCTCTCTTGCTATGTCTCTCTCTGTCAAATAAATAAATAAAATATTTTAAAAAAAAGAAAGAAACACTCCCCTCACCTAATGAAAGAGCTCGTTTCCTTTCTGATTTAATTGAGTCTCTGAGCTGTTCTGTTCCTTGGGATTCAACAGATCTCAAAGGATACTATCTCCAACCTCCATGTAAAAAAAAAAAATTCTTAGTAATTCATTAAGTATGTTTAACACTCCAGAATTTGTGAAGCATGCCGCATTCTTAAGAGGAGAGTACAACACATCCTGGGAATGGAATCTTGGAATTTTCATTTTTAATAAGAACCCTAGATGACTAGCCAGTTTCATAATTTTTCACCTACTAAATGAGAACCAAATTCCAGTTTTACCTTCTTCCTAGGAATGTTTGCATGTCATCTGAAGTTGTGGGGGTTTAAAAACTCTTCAATCACACATAGTCTTTTTGTTTATTACATAAATTACTAATACCATCCATGGGCTTTCCATTAATTAACTAATTTATTATTCTATTCAACAATTATACTGAGCATACAATTAACATGTGTCAAGTAATGTATCAGAGGCTAGGTTTCCCTAGCTCACCTTTCAAGATCAACCTTTTACAGACCAGAATTACATAGCCAAGAGTATCCATGACGAGACCTGTCCATGACAACCCAAACTGACCTTCCTATGGAAACATCAATTCTCTAATAGAAAGATTTGGAATTCTAAGTGGACAGAATTGGATTTCAAGCCCCAGCTCTGCAGTCTTGGTTGCTATGGATTTGAAGCAATTTCTTCACATCTCCAAACATCTATAAAATGTTTAATTTGAATGAATAATAGCACCTGTCTCGTAGGGGTATAACGATAAGAGATAATGCTATCATATGTTAAGTACCTGGTCAGTGTTTGGCATGTATAATTAATGCTCAATAAATGAGACATATTGCTATTATTATTAAGGGAGGCAGGACCAGACTTTTTTTTATGGAAGAGTCTTGGAAACCTCAATATTATCAATATTCCCATTTTCCGAATTAAAAAAAAAATGCTGGGGCACCTGGGTGGCTCAGTCAGTTAAGCATCCACCTTTGGCTCAGATCATGATCCCAGGGTCTTCTCCCTCTGCTTGCCACTCCCCCTGCTTGTGTTCCCTCTCTGACAAATAAATAAATAAGATCTTTAAAAAAAAATGGTTAGAGAAATAAAATCATTCATCCATGTAACAAACTTGTTTAGCAGTTCCTATGTGCCAGACCAGGGCTACTGTCTGCAGATACAAGGATAAAGAAGACAGTGACCCTGAACTCAAGTGCTCACTATCTCACAGAGGAGACACACAAGAATAACAAATGCCCCAAAAGAGGGAAGCACAGAGTTGTGGGAGCACATGAGCCAGTTCCTTCAGAATGCAAGCTAGAGTGGGCGTCAAGGTGGCTCCACAGAGGGGATGTCCTAGCTGAGTCACGAAGGAAGTGACCTGACAAAAGTGGTTAATCATTGGCAGCCTGGCCTTCAAACCAAATCCTTGTCCCCAAGACCAGTGAACTTGTCACTTACATCGCAGCTTCTCTGATTAAATACAATTAAAAAGTAGGTTTTTAGCACTTGCTTTATGGAAAAGCCTGTACTAGGTGGCAAAAAAGGTGAGTGATTATAGTTCTTATCTCATGAAAGCAAGTGGAAATAAGTCAGACATACAGATAACCAACTCAAAACAAAAGTGGCAGAAGAGTTTAATATTCAAAATCAAGTGTTGGACATTCTACGTCAGCTCTCAGTTGGTTCTCAGACTTTCAAGGTGGAGGCTAGTGATTCCTCACCTACCAATGTGAATTCCACAAATGTGAATAATTACCACCCAGTAGCAAAGCCAAGTGGGTATTATTCACCACTTTGTCTGTAAATTGTAATACAGTTCCTTTAATTTCTGCTTAACCCAATTTAAAGGGAGCTTCTTTTTTGACTTGTAGGTGCCAAGAATTCTATATTTCGCTGTACGTAGTGCTTCTGTTTACTTTAAATTGTTTACTGGTAGAACCTATTTAAAATATTTTATTTAAGGCAACTACATCTTCATAGTTGAAATTTTCCTTTAGTTTTTTTTTTTTTTGAGTGCTTTCTTCATCAGATTGGGGAATCCGAATTATACTTGCCTCAAGAAATCATTGACAAAACTTCCCATCACTCTGTGCTTTGGAGCAATATAGGAATTATCTGGCCCTAACAGTTTTATCCAGTTCATCTAAAAATTCTATTGAACTCTGAAGTCACTACTTATTAATAGCAGTGCTCCTGCTCAGTACGGATTTACCTTCAGATCCTTCTTATCATAGCATTCACATAACCGTGAAGTGACAAACATAAATCAGTGAATTTATTTTCCATTTTTCTTCTATACAGTTGACCCTTGACTAATATGAGTTTGAACTGCACAGGTCCACTTATATGTGGATTATTTTTCAATAAATACAGTACAGTACTATAATGTATTTTCTCTTCTTATGATTTTCTTAACATTTTCTTTTCTATAGCATACTCTATGGTAAGAATGCTATATATATATATAACATACAAAATATGAGTTAATCAACTATTTATGTTCGTGGTAAGGCTTCTACTCAACAGTAGGCTATTAGAAGTTTTGGGGAAATCAAAAGTTATATATAGATTTTCAACTACAGGGGGTCAGACCCCTAACCCCACATTGTTCAAGGGTCAAGTGTATTAAGAAATGAATTTAAGACCTGAATTATTCTCTGTGTATTTGACCACATCCCGTGGATTTTCATAGGTAATGCTCCCCTTTTTAATAATTTCTTAGTAGCCTTTGACTTTTCTTTTTATTTCCTCCTTGGCCTACAAGTTCTTCATTTAGTAAACTGCCCATAGAAAGTAAAACCTAGGGCAACTTACTATGTGTGTTGCTGGTACAGTTTGTAAAATAATATAATTTTACCCTCACTGACTGCCCCTGAAGCACAACCTTGTTTCAACCTCTACTGCTTTATAATGGAAACTCTTTCAGGTTACAATGAGGAATCATCCACTTACTTCTCAAGAGGCTCCAACATACCTGCTCTTCAAGTCTGATTGGGTTTGGCTTCAGTTTGGTCTCCTCTGCTACATACATTCCTGAAATTCCTCATTTCTCTCTCATATCAATGCTATCTTTCCTTCTTTTCCAGTGGTCATTCAGAAGTTTGCTTGTCCCCCCCCCCTTTTTTTTTACATTTTTGGTTCTTTCGATGGACTGTGGATAAGCAGAGAAGGTAAGTGCATAGGCTCAAGACATGATGGTAAAAGCAGAAACCTGGGCGCCAGGGTGGCTCAGTGGGATAAGTGTCTGCCTTCAGCTCAAGTCATGACCTCAGGGTCCTGGGATTGAGCCCTGCATCAGGTTCCCTGCTCAGTGGTGAGTCTGCTTCTCCCTCTCCCTCTGTGATCTCTTTCTCTCAAATAAATAAAGAAAATCTTTAAAATAATAAATAAGAGCAGAAACCAAGAAACCTTTAAGTGCTTCAAGTGCTACCTGACTGTACCCTTAATAAGGCTTTCCTGTTTGTTTTCCTCTTCTTAAACCTGAGGAAATCATCTAAACAGATCATTAATATGTTATATGTTATATATTATAATGTTATAATAATGTTGAACATTATGATCCAAATAATGCAATAGTGCCTATGTGTGAACAGAAATATAGAGTTTAAAAACAATGAAAATATGAAGAAAATTATTTTCCATAATTATGAGATTTAAAACCATTAAGCAATGTTATGTCCATTTGCCCAACAGAAGCAAAAAGAGGCAACCATTACATAATGGTTCAAAATAGAAATTTCTAAAAAGTCTCAGAAATCAGCTACTTTTATATTAGATTTTATTTATTATTAAATTGTCTAAGGCAATATAGAGATATACATAAATAATAGATATATGGGAGAAGATATTTGCAAATCATATTTCCAAGAAGGGTTAATATCCAAAATATATAAAGAACATCAACAAAATTCAATAACAAAAATGGTAACTAGACTTACTGCAATGATCAGTTCACAATGTATACAAATGTCAAATCACTGTGTTGTATGTATGAAACTAATAGAATATTGTAATCAATTATACTTCAATAAAATAATGAGATGTAGGTGGCTTCATTCAAATACATATTACAATAGATAGTAAAATGAGAACAAATGATAATATCATGTGATTTTTTTTAATCCTGTGGGGGGGGGTCTTAAATATTTTTATTAGAGGAAATGTGAGATTATCCATATGTTCATAATGTTTTAAATGAGCATCTTATATATCAGTGCCTTGTCAATTTTCCTCCTAATTTGGGTCTCTGTTAAACAATTTTACAAAATAGGTATTCTACTCATAACAGGTAAAAGGCAGATTTAAAAAAAATACAAACAGATTATCTCATAAAAAGCAAACAGAAGAAATACTAACAGAAAGAAGAGAAAATTAACTTATAAATATGGTGAAATTCAATGTTATATGGAAGCTATTTTATAAGTTTACAATCAGAATTTAACTATAGGTATCAAGGACATAGGAATTTCTGACAGAAGTCACACTGATAACAGATGGTAGACTCCCTGGAAAAGTAATCATTCATTCATTTATTCATTCATGCTTCCATCCATCCATTTCCTCAACAAATATTTATTGAGTATCCTCTGTGTTCCAAGATACAATAATTTAAAGAAGAAAGAGAAGGACAAGATCAAGAACAGGAACAGGAACCAGAACCAGCATAAGAACAAGAAGAACAAAAACAAGGAGAAGTCATCTCATGGGAAATACTGGCAAGAAACCAGATAATTATAATTCACTGGGGTAAGTAAATTAATAGGTGTTGTGGGAGCACTTAGGAGGAGCACCTCACCCAGACTTGTTGATGAGGGGAAGGAAAAGTGTGTAGGTGATATCTAGGAGAGAAAGTTCTTGAAGTGATACGTGAAGAAGTATGAATAATATAGAAAATAGTCAGATGAAACCAGATGAAATCTTTTTTGAAAAAAAGATCCAAGTAGAGGGAAGAGAGGAGCAAAGGGACAGAGGAAAAAGAAAGCATGGCATGTAGAAGGGACTTAAAAAAAAAATGCAGTAGAATAACAGCATAAAGTACACAGCAATGGTAATAAAAGGCTGGAAAAGGCATTCAGGGGCCAAGAAAAAGGATCTTATAGGTCAATTTAAGGAATCTGGAACTTACCTTAAGGGTAACAGAAAGTCATTAGTGGTTTCAATCAGGAAAGCAATAATGATCAGACAAGTGTGTTTTAGTAAAATGCTGACTGAAAAGCAGATACGTTATTGAAAAGGATTGATTTACAAGATGAGAAATCAATTAGAAGCCTTGCTTGGATCCGTAAGAGAGAGAGAGAAGATAATAAGGAAAGTGAAAGTGGGAGTGAAGAGAAGTTTATAGTTCCAAAAGACATTTAAGTTGTAAAATTAATAGGCAGGATAGATTCAATCCAGGACTGAGCGAAGGGGGAACTCAATGGTGACCACTCCCTCCCTCTATCCCCATGTTCCATCTGAAGCCCCTGAGGGGGTGAAGGTGCCCTCCCCTGAGATAGAAAGCAAAGGCAAAGAAATAGGCTTAGGTGCAAAGATGGGAAACGCTATTTTTAACAAATTTGTTTGAGTCATCTAAGTGAATCAAGTTAATGAACAACTAGCTATAAGGCTCTGAAATAAGGAGGGGCGCCTGGGTGGCTCAGTCGGTTAAGCGACTGACTTCGGCTCGGGTCATGATCCCGGGGTCCTGGGATCGAGCCCCACGTCGAGCCCCATGTCGAGCCCCACGTCGAGCCCCACGTCGAGCCCCACGTCGAGCGCCGCGTCGGGCTCCTTGCCCTGCGGGGAGCCTGCTTCTCCCTGTCCTCCCCACTTGTGCTCTCTCTCACTATCTCTGTCTCTCTCTCTCTCAAATAAATAAATAAAATCTAAAAAGAAAAAAAGTTTTTTAAAAAGGCTCTGAAATAAGGAGAGAGAACAGCACTTTATTAAGGATTTTTGCATCTATGTTGCACTCCAGTTTTATTTTCTTATGATGTCCCTCCCCCAACACTTACATACTCACAAACACATTTTCTCCTTTCCTGAAGCTCTTAAGCACTTCTCTGTCAAATCAAAAAGTAGTGTGTTAAGGCGGTCTGTTTATATATTATATAACAAAAAGAAACCTTAAATACTTAATATTTAAAGGAAAGGGGGATACTCCACCCTGGTAACAATTTCACAAAACAGAGACAGCTTCCTCCAGTTGCTCCTTAGATTTTGTTACAGTCATCCAAAACCCCAATGACTCATGGTGTTCCCCAACAGACAGGATAGCCAGGGTCTCCAGGAGGTGGAAAAAGATAAAAAACAAACTGTCAAGTTGACTGAAATTCTGGAGCTCTTAGTTTCTGCTAGGTATTTCAGGACAAGTATTAAAGGCTTATCACCTTTTGGCAAGGTAATAGGAAGAATGACTCACTGCATCATTCTTGCACCCTGACACTGATGTTGATTTATTCTTTTAAGGACTATGATTGGTTAAAAAAAAAAGAAAGAAAAGAAAAGAAAAAGTTCTCTCAGAAAAAAATTATCTCCATCCTGTGAAAGATAAAGTTTTTATACCAGCTTGAGCCCCACCAGGTTCAGGATATGAATTGTATTCACATAGTTCCTGCTCTTCAGAGAAGGAAATGAAAGCCTATAAATATGAACAGACTTTCCTGGAATATTGCAGTAACGCAGCATTTGGTTCTGCTAAATCAGCATCTTGGACATTCAAGTTGTTGTTATTCCATCGGACAGCAAGTGCTGTGAACAGTTTCTCCTCCTCTGGTCAGTAGAATGCAGTAAGTTGGGAATACTCTTCTAGCCATCTCTGAGTTGATGTTCATTTTAGTAGGAGTTCATCTCTGTCAACTCACGTGTACCAAGTAGATAGTGGCTAGTGAACCAAACCGCAGAAACAGCAGAGATGGGTAAACTATATTGATGCCCACTCTACATCCCAATTCTAGAAAATCTACAATCTCCCTAAGGATCATGACTTCAGAAAGAGTAAAGACCACTAAATGAGATGTTGACATTTCGTAGTCACAGTGAATTTTTTAAAGTGCAAATTGGATAACTGCATTTTAATGGCTGTCTTGTGCTCTGCTATTACTATGGGCGGGGGGAAGACTGGACTTTACCACAGGTTATACGATAAGGATGAGTGATATGAGGTGCACAACCAAACATTGAGCTCCACCGGCCTGTATCAGCTGACCCCCAGCTGACCTCAGGACACATGAGGGAGCCAGGCCAAGACCTACAGAGCCATGCAGCCTACCCCAGCCCAGATGGGCTAATCTCCAGCCTACTCCAAGATGCATGACTAAGCTTATCCAAGTCAGGGGAGATGTTCAGCCCAGACAAAACCAGTGGACACCCAGCCAATCTGCAGACTTACTGTCAATAAGATTGAGCTGTTAATTGAGCCAGACAAGGTCTGGACACCGCATGCCCTTTGGATGTGTCTCTGTGAGGAGATGCATCCAGTTTCTAATACTTCCAGAGATGATTATCCTGAACAGAAACACCCTGAAGGGTCTCTGCAACATCAGATGTTTTCCCACATACAAGAAAAGTTCGAAAAACTCCTGTTTTCTTCACTCATCGTTGGATTGTACATTCTTGAGAGGTGAAAACTTAAATTCCATGTATTTCTTCCTTGTTTTTTAAATGTAAAATTGGTGAAGTAAGTTGAAACCTTTGTAGTGGGTCCCATAATCTCTCCCCCACCTCTTCCCATATACATTCAAGGCCAGCCAGACATGGAAGGGCTTAAGAGTAGGAAGTTTTCTGTGGCCTCTATGGGTAAATAAGGCCTCTGGGGCCCCAGAATGAAAAGTTTAGTCAATAGAAAAAGGAACATTAGCCAATAATTTACTGTATTTGTCCCTGCTCCTTCACCTCCATTGAGATCTGCCTAGTTATCAGATACCATACTGGTTCCAGGCAGAATGTTCATTGGTGTTCTCTACGGCTTGTGTGGCCATCAGTTTTGCCAACCTGAAGTGGCTCAGAATACCCTAGATCTTGGAGAGTCTGCTCATGGTCGTGATGTTCTGTGTAGCACTGGTTCTAGAGACACTGTGGCAGCCAGGGGCAGCCCTACCGGAGAACCTTAAACTGAACCCAGATCCCCACCAATTACTACGAGAGGTGGTGCTATTTGCAGTCATAGTTGGATTTTTAACAATTAAAAGCCTACCTTATGCAAATAAAGACAGAGAACTAACCACTAAAGTTTCTGCCCTTCTAGAGGAAAGATATCAAAATTTTTACGAGTTTAACCTAATTCAAGAAGAATTTTAAGACCCCGAATCCACTTTAATGGAAGCTGGACTCAAGAACAAACTATCAGAAATAGAAAAACTGGAGGTCATTAATAAAGAGCTGGAAATCACCAACCCTTTGCTGGGGTTTAAAATACAGACTTTTGGTAAAGGACTTAGCAAAGAAAAATCGAAATGTTTAGAACAAGTTGACATTAGGAGAAATATTCAGTGTTTAGAACATGCATCAAAGTATATCCAATTTCAAGTAACTATACCCATCAACGTACATCAGAAAAGTGAAGAACAACTTCAGACAGCACCTAAAAACATGCTTTAGATGAAAATCCCCATCTTCATGTTGGAACAAAATTGCTTTCACAAGACAGAAAGAGTGAGCAAACTTATTAGTCGGGTGGGGGGGAGTCTAAAAACAACATTCTACTACAAACAGGACAATTTTTAAATGATTAAGAAAGCCAGATCAGTGTTAAATAGGAGAGATCCTGCTGTTCATAAAGACGACAACATGGATGGTGGAAACTTGAAGCTGGGTATAACAAACCCATCAGGAAATGGAAACTTCCAAGAAGATGAATCTTGAGTTTTGAAGAAACTGATGATGCTGGGGTAGATACAGCTGATCAAGGCTGGGTCACATCAGTTGATTTTGTTGGACTTACCTGGGTTTATTATAAAACTTTATTTAAAAACTCTTGAAGAACATGAAACCGAATGTATACTAAATTAACCAAAGGTGATAAAATAACTGATGCCTCGAAGACTCTAAGTCTCTGAATGAGACAGTTTCACTACAACCAGAAAGGGGGAAATGCAGTTAGAAAGGAACAGACAATAGCCTCAGAGGCAACTTTCCTCCCTCCTAAACTGCACTGAGAAAAAGAAATGAATTTTCATCAAATATCCAAGATGGAATTCACCCTGTAAAGATAGTGGAGAATTCTTCCAAAATAGATGAAACAGTTAGCCTGTGAAGAGCTGGACATTTCTAAAACATTTTTGAGGAGGAACTTAAAACATTTCAAAAAGTAGCCTTACACCCCTGTTGTTCCCAAGGCGGCATTTGGAAGAGCCCAAGAGGACCACCAGGGAACCCAATGGATGAATAGACCCCCAAGAAAGGAGGAGTATCAGGCAATGATAGTACTGGATCCAGGATGCAATTCTCCCAGGGTGAAGACCACAGAGGCAAGATTCCCCCATTAGGCCACCCCCCATCCTTAGCTCAGTGTGTCCTCCACAGAAGCAAGATGGAGCTTGTCCTGGTGCTCCTTGAACTGGTAGATACTCAGGGCCTTCTTTTGATTCACCCTTTCCACCTTAATGGGAGACATGCTACCCTAGGAACAGCACTAAATAGTGGCTGCTAAGAAAGTAGCAACAAGATGGGAAAGAGTCACCTAGGAAAAACTAGTCCTGCTACAAAGTGATGCTGAAGGCCAGTCCTTTGCACTACATCACTCAGGGCATGCCGAACACCGTTTGAACTTCCTTGCAAAGGAAGGTTGCTATAATCACCTCCACCCTAAAGATAGGCAGACTAGGCACAAGCAATTTGCCTGAGAATATTACTAAAACAATGCCAGGAACTGGCAGCTAATGCAAATACCCCAGGTATGGACAAACCCTCCAACCATCCTGCTCTCCTAAGGGTAATTTATGAAAAGAAAAGCAAAATTATTTTGTCTTTTGAAGCTGAGACTGTTATGAAGTCTGGTGCCATTGGCTCAGCATTTAAGACTTCAATATTTATAATATGACAATTGTGTCAAGGCCTACTGGTATCTCTTTGAAAGCATTGTTCTTCCAATTAATTTTATTAATATTTGAGAATTTTTGTTCCAAAAATGGGTTTGGTAGAGAAAATCCACAAGATTTTAGTTCATTATGAAGTAGTCCATGGATCAAAAACCATTGAAAACCGAAGTCTAAAATGGATTAGTACTTTCTACATAGGGATAGTCCGTAAACTGGAAATACCAGTGCAAAGAGATTATTTATTAGATGAATTAGATTAGATTATTTATTAGCCCTTCTCCTCTCTCTCTCTCTGACTCTCAGTGATTAGTATCATATATAGACCTTTGAAATCTTGTATATTATGAACCCAATTTCCCAAAATTTCAAAAAGGTAGTGAGTAGGACACTTAACACTCTAATGATTTGACAAAATTCTGTGCACAGAAATTACAATCCCAGGCAGAAGAAATGCCAGGAAATAAATTCTTAGCTCTACCTCTGCACTTTATAGACAATATGCTACCTATGTAACTTATTTTATAAGAAGGGATTTATAATCACCACTCTCCCTTGAGATTCTGTGTAGTCCACGGTCACTGAAGACAGCAGTAGCAATGGGCATACACACTAGAAATAATCCCCTAAAGCAGACTTCATACAATTGTTCCTTTAATCTACAGGCCTAATAATTACAGAAATCTATTAGAGGTATTTCAATACATGTTAGAAATTTTTATATGGGGGAACAATAACATCACGATATTCCCAATGCTGATTTTCAAAGAAAATCTAGTTGCTTTAGTGAGGAAGGGGGTTATCAAATTTATTAGGCCCGCCCTGCCTGCATTTGAAGTAGGACATACTCCATACCTTGGATTAATTTAAGGCAGAACCATGGAAATGCTCTAACTGGAATTACCAATACAAAGATTGGTAAAATGACTAACTCCTCTATAACACATGTCAAGTATTAGGTTGGAACTCTGATTCATTCCTGACAAAAACACTAACTTTCTCTCTTATCAGCTTCTGGGCATACAAATTACATTCTAAGAAAGACATTAATTAGGATTTTTAAAACTCAGATCATATTAGGGGTGAAGAAAAGTACAGAATCTTGTGGGGTCATGTGTTTATTCTGTTAAAAGAAATATTTCACCACCTAAAGCTAAATGAGACTCCCCCTCCCCCCCCCCCAAAAAAGAAAAAAAGGAAGGAAAGGAGGGAGGGAGGGAAAGAGGGACTGGTGTTAAACTTCCTCAAATATTATCAACAGTTACAGTAGGGGTTTTTTTCCCCCTTTCATTTAAACTCACCACCAACTTAAGATTTTGTGAGGTAAGCAACAGTTTACAGCTTTTACAAATTTAAGAACTAAGATATCTTACTGACTGAAAAAAAAACAAAGCATGGAGTAATACACAGAATGATTCTTTTGTGTTTTTTAAGCATTTCTCTAGGTTCTTAAATTTCTAAAGCCTAAGTATGAAAGTTATTCTGTAATAAACATGTTTAGCTAACAATAATTCATAATTCTTAGTAATAATAGCATACAGTGGCGAGAGCATACAGCGGGGAGAATTGTGGCAGGGGAGACTTTTGCCTTCCATATTCTACTTTAGGTGTTGCTAGAAACTTGTATTTTTCATTTGCCTTCTTCTGTAATTTAATTTTTTTTTTAATACAAAAAATTCAAGAACCACAGGGAGAACCTCCACCACTCATGTGTTCAGAAAACCTCTCCAGTAGAGGGCATGGTAGATTCAACACTGAAAATGTATTCTCAAGCAAACCAACTGTGGTTTTGCTGTGCAGTATTTACAACCTATTGCATTGCTTCTCCCGCCACTACAGAATGGAAAATATGTGTCATCTTAATATTGAGCAATCCCATTTACCTAAAAGCCACTTGCAACAAAAAGACAAAGGGAAGTCATCAAACATTGTAGCTTTTGCTTTAAATCTATGTCTGCTGCCTTTATAAAAGACATTAACATGACAACTTTTTGACTGAAAGTTTTCTCAGTGTGAAACAGGTCTTGCCTTAACTCTTAAAATCACCTTTACATACAGAAATGATAAATCATTACACATTCAGATTTACCAATTGGCCTCACAATTTTCAGGAAAAAAATTAATTTGCTGCCACTTAACATCAGTTGTCAATTGGTAATGGTTTATGTAAAAAGCAAATAATTACATTAAACACAGAAACATCTAGAATAGTCTATATTTAAACCAGTTGCTTATATGGATACATATGTATTCACTTTTATGAATACATTGAGATGATTTAACTTCCCTGGCTTGGAGATCTCTGAAATAGTTGAAATGGCAAACTGTTTGTTTTCCTTATATGCTTAATATCCAGAGAGCATGTATTAAGTATCTCTTATAAGCCTAAGACTTTACAATCTCTGGGACATTATTTTGATATTTTAATAGTATTTACAAATTTATAACCTAATTAACTCTGAGTTAATCCTTTAATGCTTTCTCTACCTTGAATAGCTATATTTCCTTTTTCACACATATGCAAATTAATACCAAACTTCTGTACTTTAGAATTCACAAAGGCCCCTCACTTGAGTCACATAACATCTAATGAAATTGGCAAAAAAAAGATATATTACTCTTAGTACAAATGAGAAACTGGGGCTCCAGGAGGGGTGATGAGACTGTCCCAACAGTTACTTATCATTTATTGATTAAGCTGAGACTTTAATTAGGTCTCCAGACACAGATCCAGCTCTCTCTCCTTGCGGTCTCTTTGTCAGAACTCTTCGACCTTCCACTGTGAATGAATTCTACCAGCCAAGGTTTTTATTTGTTTGTTTTATTAATATATAACATATTATCAACATATAATATATTTGTTTCAGGGGTACAGGTACCATCCAAGGTTCTAAGTGAATAATGTATTAAGGTTTATACTGGCAAAAAAAAAAAGCACAAGTTCCTATTTATCACACGTATTTAATAAATATTGAATAATCAGAAAGTGAAAATAGATGGGAATATTATGCTGGGTTCTTTTAGAGATAGAGTATATGCATGAGAAAAATAGCATTCTAACATTTCACAAACATGTTTTGAACTATTTATTACTGAAATCTAAATGATTTTCCTTTCTATAATAAAGTTCATGGCTGTTCTCTTTAGTAATTATTACAGATTTTACCCTACAAGTCAAACTTGGAGCTCCAACTACTGGTAGCTTACTTTGAGAAGTTAAACTATTTCCAATTTTCTTTTTTTTTTTTTTAAGACTTTATTTATTTGACAGAGAGAGCCACAGCGAGAGAGGGAACACAAGCAGGGGGAGTGGGAGAGGGAGAAGCAGGTTTCCAGCTGAGCAGGGAGCCAGATGTGAGGCTCGATCCTGAGCTGAAGGCAGACACTTAAGGACTGAGCCACCCAGGCGCCCTAGTTCCAATTTTCTTTTAGCAGTTCTAATGCAAAGCAGGGAGAATATTTGTAGCCTAACATTGCTGTTAATCTTATTTTCTACTGAAATGCTTGATGGGGAAACCATTTGAATATTCCATTGTACAGTTCTGTTACCTGAAACCAAGTAATTGCTCTGAGGTTATTTATTGTGGAGGTTCTCTGTTTGTCCTTCCCAATCAAAACATTTAAAGCCGGGTACAGCAGAGCTGATTTTTGAAGAATTAACAAATTAAACTTATTCAGGTAAACCACTAACGTCTCTTGCTCCTCCTCTCTACCGCTCCCCGCTTTGCAAGTTATTAAGTAGTTCTGGTAAATTCTAAGCAAACTAAGAATGACTCATGAGGAAATCCTGCATCCTTGCACTCTTAAATAAGAAGGGCTCTGGCGCATTACAGCTGGAAGGTCTTGGTGTTTCCCTCTATCTCAGCAGAAGGAGATCTGTGATTTCTGTTCTAGAAGGAAAAGCAGCCAAGGACTCCGGAGAAATAGCTTGCAACCCCACGGACAGACCCAATCAGGTATCTTTTGGTGATCAAAAATGTACGCCCTGTTAAAAAGACTGTCATCTGATAGTCACTTTCTCCGGTTCCTTCCCTATTTATCGTTCATTCCCAAACGGGTTCCAATCTGCCGGTAGGTACAGTAGGTCACACCACCTGTCCCTGAATCGTCACAGTTCCTCCCTTTCATCTTTTCCTTCCCCCCAGACTAAACCGAATCGCAGAGCGGAACAGGTGAGGGTCTCCCAGCGGCCTCAGTTTGCCAACCAAGAAATGAGGTGTGGGAAGAGGGCGCGCTCTCAAAAAGGGGGGGAAACATCTTAATTCAAAATAAGGCAATTGCACCCAGGTTCGCCACAAGCAAGTTTTTCCCGGTGGGGAATCAGCACTCCCCTTCGCGGTTTGGAGCACGTAAGCGTGGGGGAGGGGAGGAGAGGGCGAGCGTCCCCGCCGGGCCGCAGCCAACTTTGGCTCCCTCCCTTCGCCGCGGGCCACCACTCCTTGGCAAAGGTCACCGGCCGTGGCTCGCAGGGAGCCTTCTCAGCCTGATCCCACACCATCACGGCTAGCCGCCGCGTTCGGCCCGAGTGCGTACAAAGCAAAGGCCGCAGACGTCAGCGAACCTCGCTTCGAGACCCTTCGGCGGCTCCCGTGACTACCGCGGGCCGGGGCCAACCCCGCCCTCGGGCCCGTCTGCAACCGACCAATTAGTGCCCTATGGAGGCGGGACCGGCGGCGTGAGGCCCCGCCCCAGCCCCGCCACCTCTAATAAACGCGGCGGTGCGCGCCCCACCGCAAAGAGCTGCAGCTCCAGCAGGGGGAAGATAATGCAAAGTGTCATGTTCCTGGCTGTCCAGCACGACTGCGGATCCATGGACAAGAGCTCCGGCAACAGCCCCAAGAGCGAGGAGAAGCGGGAAAAAATGAAGCGGACCCTGTGAGTACGGCCTTCTTCTCTCTCCCGTCACTCGCTGCGGACCTGGCTCTCCCGGTTTGCTGCAAACCTGATACATTCGGGCTCAAAAAAAAAAAGGGGGGGGGGAAGAAAACTATGTAACCTGCGCCTCTGCAGGAAAAAAAAATGGAAAAGGTCAATTTGCTATAAATAAGGTTAAATCTGTGTGGTGTGTACTGATTTTGTTACGTGAGCGAAGGGCTCTCGGGTAGTTTAGGAACAGAAAATTTTTGATATGGGGGCGGTGGTAGATGCGCCTAAGAAATTGCGGGTTGCCCCCCCCCCCCGCATTTAAAATAACATCCGAGAGTCCTGCGGCTGAAGCGCATCCCCAGCAATGGTACCTTGCATTATAAGTTTTGATCAACTTACACAGCTTCTGAAAGGAGTATTTTGGTCGATTCTGATTATATTCGTTTTAAAATCGTTTTTGTTTTTTAATGGAACTGCATATCTCAGCCACTAAAGACTGAAATCATTGTTATGCATCATCTGCTTAAAATGAGGGTTGTAGTTGGGGGGGGGGCTCAATCACACACACCCACCTCCCTCAAGGCTTCTAGTGTGGTCCAGAGCCTCCTGCTTAAGGGTAGAAGGGAAATGAATACCGACTGGCTCCAGGCCGCTCCACTGTAGGTTTCACGTATGAAATGTCTCAGAATTGTAATTAAGGCTGCAGAAAAACTGCTGCCTTTTGTGGACCAGAAATAGCATCTGCCTTTTGAAGTATGCCAACTACCTAATAATTTTAGGTAGTCTTACCCTTAGTTATAAAGGTAGTACTTCTGTTCAGATGAATGGATGAAACTAATTGTGTTCAGCACATAGGTGCTAGGTTTAAATGTAAAATGAGTAAGACTGACTTGAAGAGTTCTTGTTTTGTCTTATTTAGTTTGTAGCTACTGGGTGACTTTATTTGATTAAATGCCTTCAGCTGCAGTAGCAATTTAAAATGTTGCCACTTAGTGAATGTTTTTTTTTTTTTAGATTAAAAGATTGGAAGACCCGTTTGAGCTACTTCTTGCAAAATTCATCCTCTCCTGGGAAGCCCAAAAATGGCAAGAAAAGCAAACAGCAAACCTTCATCAAGTAAGTTGAAAATCTTGTACTTGCAAATATGAATAGCTAGCTGCTGTGCTGAAAAGAGGAACTCTGGTGTGCACAAGCTAATGCGCAGACTTTCTTTTGTAGGCCTTCTCCTGAGGAAGCACAGCTGTGGTCAGAAGCATTTGATGAGCTGCTAGCCAGTAAATGTAAGTTAACCTGTTGAATTTGATCCATTTCAAGTATCACACGTGTAGAAAGGTGTTCATACAACAGAAGAGCAGATTGCCCAAGGGGAATTCAGCTTTACAATCACTAAAAATATAATGCCTATTTTTCTCCTTTATTTCCTAGTATTTAACCATGGAAATGCATGGTTTATTCACTGTAGGTAGGAAAGAGAAACTAGCCAAAATTGTAGTGGCAGTTGCTTTTCCTTGAGGTTGAATCAGCTTTTCCACTGCATACAATGTTTCCAGGGAATTTAGGTTCCCCTATAAATATTTGCATTAATAGCAAAGTTAAGTATTTCTATTTTTGTAGCAGTGTGCCAACTTAAGCATTTTGCCTATTAGCATCTTAGTCTTTAAAGAGCCAGATTCTGAGGATTACAAGTTTGAGTGAAATCGAGAAAATTGCTATCATCCAGAAATAATAAAATATAAGGGTGGGAGAATGGTAGGTCTGGAAAAAAATTAAGGGATTAATTGGTCACCCACTTCACATTCTGTATGCTTTTTTTCCCCTCCCTTTTCCCCAGATGGTCTTGCTGCATTCAGGGCTTTTTTAAAATCTGAGTTTTGTGAAGAAAATATTGAATTCTGGCTGGCCTGTGAAGACTTCAAAAAAACCAAGTCACCCCAAAAACTGTCCTCCAAAGCAAGAAAAATATATACTGATTTCATAGAAAAAGAAGCTCCAAAAGAGGTGAGGGGGGACAAAAAAGTTCTTCATTGCAGCATATTTTGAACATTCTTAGCACCAAACAAAAGACATCAAATTAAATTAAGGGGGGAGGAGTAAAATTGTTTTTAAAAACTAATTCTAGTTTTTAATTAGATTAATTTCATTTCTTCAATGACCTGGCTAGTGAAGCTCATCACATTATAGTTTTTGCTTCTTGTTTTCGAATATCAAATAGGTGTCAATCTCTAGCTCTGATTATGGAATAAACCACTTTTTTTTTTAATTTCAGATAAACATAGACTTTCAAACCAAAACTCTGATTGCCCAAAATATACAAGAAGTTACAAGCGGCTGCTTTACAACTGCCCAGAAAAGGGTCTACAGCTTGATGGAGAACAACTCTTATCCCCGTTTCTTGGAGTCAGAATTCTACCAGGACTTGTGTAAAAAGCCACAGATCGCCACAGAGCCCCATGCCACATGAGATGAGAAAGGGAGCCCAAAAGTGGAGGACATTTCATTTTTTGCCTAAGGGGAAAGGCTGTGACCTGCCAAAAAGACTGACCTTAAACTTAGCCTGGGTGTTCAGGAAACATCACTCAGAACTACTGATTCAGAGTTATTGAATCAGGAAGCTGGTAACTGTCTAGGAGAAGCTTGTATTGGGACAGCTTCCGTAGCTGTGTCCAGAACACAGGGAAAAAGTGGTCTGCATGTGATGGGTCTCACACTGGGAAGGCAGGAATGTGAGACCCCAAGGTATGATGTGATACTGTTGGTCCAAAAACATTTAAAAAATCAAGAGGTCTGGGATTATTTGGCCTTAGCTAGCTGGCTGTGTATCTTTCCCTAAATCAGTCCATGTTACCACATAGTGGTTTTAGTTTTAGTTATTTAGGAATAAGTAATATTAAAATGTTTACTGTGTGCAAGGGTGTTGAAGTTCTTAGGACTACAGATCATCAGTACTGTTGTCTCATGTAACACTAAAACTGAAACGGTCTGTGTTTGAATTGTTAAGTGGTGTAATAGAATGAGTGCTGTCGTGTAGGAAACTACATTGTCCATGATGAGTGCCAAAAACTGTCCTGAAGGCAGCTAAACTTTGACGTGGTCTTTGAATACTTTTAATAAATTTATTTTGATAAATAATGTTGAATATTGGTTCAGATGTAGAGACTTTTGTGGGTTGTGCGGCGGGGGGGGCTGTTAAACTGGAAATATGTTAGATACAAGGGAAACCTTTCCAGTAATGAAGAGGCAACCCAGGTGATGTGCCTATTCAATAAGAATTGACAGTGCTCAGAAGGGATAGGAGTATGTCTTCCCTGCAATTACCTCTTTTTTAAACCTAATAAGCATATGAAGACCAAGAGAAGTCAGACCACCTCCTTAGAACCACCCTGGGATCAAACTTTCTCATATAACCTTGTTAAAAAAAAAAAAAATCAAGTTTATTGTTAATGAAAAAAAAAAAAAAAAACTGACCTTAAAGCCCTTCAAGGGTATCTACCAAAGACTAGCTAAGAAGTACTATGATGGAGACAAAGCATCAGAATATTTCACATAATTCAACTTCTCAAATGAAAAAAAATAAGGTGAATGTAGGCCTGCCTTTTATATTTCCCTTGGTTCTAAATTCCCCCACAGGGTACTGGCATGAACTTCCAAGATGCATACCTGAAATTGTTCACCTCCATGATCAATACAAAAATCAGAATTTTCCTGACTCTCCTGCCTTCGTTTGGCCAATAAAGAATCTGGTCATGTTACTTTAGCTAATGATGAAGGCAAAAGAAGCACACTTTAGTTTCTTAATCTAAGAATGTGATTTTTTCCAAGTTGATAGGGCCTTGAATCTGTTATTTTTCAGACTGGTTATTTAGAAAAGGAATACTCTTCTCCAGGAGGCTTCTTTTCCAACCTCCCTGATTACAGTCTTAATTTTAAAAAAGAGTAAGAGCCCTCATCTCAGATTTGCAATACCTGAGCCTAAGTAATAATTTCTCATAGCTTTGTGACCTCGGAAGCCCTCAACTTCCCTGGTTCCTCAATGTACACCCTCCTTTCTATCCCACTGCCCATGAGGTAGTAAGGAGTTTCAGAAATTGTAAAGCACTTAAAAAAAAAAAAAAACCTGATCTGCCAAAAGAAAAATCGACGGGCGCCTGGATGGCTCAGTCGGTTAAGCATCTGCCTTTGGCTCAGGTCATGATCCCAGGATCCTAGGATGGAGCCCCATGTCCGTGGGTGTCCTGCTCAGCAGGGAGTCTGCTTCTCCCTCTGCCCCTCCCCCAGCTCGCGCACGCTCTCTCTTCCTCTCTCTTTCTCTCTCTCTTAAATAAATAAAATCTTTAAAAAAAAAATTGACACCCCCACCACCCCCACCACCCCCATAGTTTAAATACTGTTTTCATTGTGCTTCCACTAATTTTCATTTTAGCCAAAGTGTCTGGTACTGACAGGCATAAGGTCCATGAGAGACTGCCTCCTGCATTCCTGCATCACCAGCAATGAGGATATTACAGAACAGGTGCTCTGTAAATAGTGGTTGAATCAATGAATTCTGAAGGGTTATTGACAGAGACATTTCTTAAGAGAATAAATATGCCGGGTTTGCCTATGCCTTAATTTGGAAAGGTTTTGGCCAACAGAGAAACTCAGGAGTCATGCCATATATTCGATTCATTACCAAGTCCTATTTATTTTAGCTCAAATATGTTTCTAGCCTACTTTCCGTGGCCACCCTGAACAAAGATGACAACATCTGATGCATGTTGAGACTCCCCTCATTCTTACCCCTTCCCCCATGTGTCCCCTGCTTTTTAACTCTGGTAATCCTTTCAAAACATAAGCCTGATCGCAATTGTCTCTTGTCGCTTATAAACCCTTGACAGGTTTTCCAAACAATTAGGATAAAGGCATTATCCCTAATATGGCCTAACACCTGCATGGTTTGACCTCTCCTTCCACTCCAACCCCGTGTTCGCCATGTTTCCCCAGCTCTGCTGGCCACACTGACCTACTCCCGTTCCCACTGCAGGTCATATGCCCACTGGTTCACAGAGCCTTTGCACGTAGTAGTCCTTCTGCGTGGAATGCAATTTTAGCTCTTATTCATCATTCACAAATCAGTGCAATCGTCACTTCCTTGGGGAGCTTTCCCTGACCTCCTTACCTAGGTCAGATCCCTTTTTAGACATTCTCATAGCACCAGGTTCTCTAATTTAGAGTGCTAATAGAATTCTCACTAATTTGTAGGATTATTTGATAATTCTATGACTTCTTCTCCAGATTGTGGATAGCACAATTTGAGGGCTGTTTTTTGCTGCTCATTGCTGAATCCCAACACTTTGCCTGACACCAGTGGAAGCTGCATAAATCATTGCTAAATAAATGATGGAGTATTAAAAAGTCTTATAAGTTTTGATGAAACAAGAAGTATCTACCAATGCACAAGGAAATAATTACAAGGTTTTAAAAGGCCCATTGGCTCAAATGTCTGAAAATATCTGTAGAGTTTTACCTTTGGCAAAAAATCAATACCTCTTATTCAGCATGTTCTCTATAACTTTTGGCCTTTAATCAAAGGAGAAGCCAGATTATAGTAACAAAAAACAAGAGTTTTGAGTTTTTCAGGGCTGCTAAAAGCAAAAGCTTTATTCAGGTGGTATTTTCCAATGTTCTCTAGTGTGGAACAAACAGAAATAGATTTAAAATTAGAAGGCACATACCTCCACAAATAAATATTACTTAATCTTCCAGTTTCTCAGAGTTCATGCATTTAGGATCCACAGCCTATTCATTTTGATAGTATTTCATTTTTTCATATATTTTAAGCTCAGGAGCATTTCAAAATACAGCAATTTCAAGCAGTCCCACTGGAAAAAAAAATAGAATTGTGTATTATCTGTCATGTGAGCATAGGGAGGCAAAAGATGAGTTTCAGGGGCATGACTTAAAGCACTCACTCAAAATTTCATAGGAAATGGGTCTTTGGTAGAAGGTTTGTTTGCGTGTTTGTCTGTTTTGCCACAATGTTTGATCAGTGCCAGCAGTGATTCTCTTACGGATGGGGGTGCATTGTGCATTTGGACTTTAGGAAAGCCCCACCCTGTGCCAGGCCCTAGCCTGTTTCTAACTTTGTTTTCCTGTGTTAGACAATCGCAGATTTAAAAAAGAGTTAGTTTGACTTACAGAGAACTTGGCCACTATTAAACAGTGAGCTTTGACCTTCACGGAGATTTCTGTATACTGGCTTAGATGCCTTTTGACAACTTTGGAAAACAAGTTTTCATGTTGTTGTCAATAGCAAGGAGATGAGGTTTATTTTTGGCATTCTAGCTAAGGAATAACTTGGAGTTGCTTGAAGTGACAATAACAGCCCAAAAGAGTGTCTCCTGTGACCTGACTGGTAAAAAAAAAAAAAAAAAAAAAAAAAGGAATCACTTGCAGGGTAAGAGGTGCATTCTAGATTAAGGTGACAAGATTCAACAAAGTTCAGATATTAGTCATTTTGGGCCCATGGTCCAGCATGACCAGAACACACTCTGCAGAGGATAGGACCCAGGATGGGTGTAGAAGTGTAGCCCAGGACCAGGTGATAGAAGGTTTTGAATATTAAAGGTTGGGATTTTATTCTGAGGCAATAGGTACCAATCTCAACTAAAATTTATAAAAATAACTTGGGCAGCAATTTGAAGGATGAATTGGAGGCAGGGAGATGAGCTAGGAGACTGCACTAATAGCCCAGACAAGAAATGCCATGTGCCAAACCAGGACAATGCTACCCAATAAATAATTCAATGTGACAATAGCAGATTATACATCACCTGCACTATGCAGAACAGTGGTCTATGCCATAGAGGGAATAAATATAAAGACATGTAAGACATACAGCTTGTCCTCCAAGAGGCACCCATTAAATATCTCACAAAATAAGGGGCATCTGGATGGCTCAGTCTGTTCAGTGTCTGACTCTTGATCTCAGCCCAGGTCTCAATCTCAGGGTCATGAGTTCAAGCCCCATGTTGGGCTCTGTCCTGGGTGGGGAACCTCCTTAAAAAATATATATCTCATGAAATAATGTACAAAAGTTAAAACATAAGGTGGGCTATGACTGGTGATTAATTACCAAAAGAAAAATGCAAATACCCTTAGCTATGATCAGTCAGGAACAAAATGAAGTGGCATTTTTGATGAGATTTAAAGAATGAGTAGATTTAATAAGGATGAAAGAGAGAGAATTCAGGGTGGAGAAACAGTTTAAATTAGGGGAAAGCAAATTTAGATCTTGTATTGTACTATGACATTTGTGAAAAGCAGATACTTTTTGTGAGAATGTATATTTGAAAGCTATTTTGTTGATTCGGTTTTTTTGGCAAACATTTATGCGGGGTTTCTCTGGACAAGGAAGATGTAAAAGAGCAAAAGAAATGGTCATCTACTGAGAAGGACAGGAACAGAAAAGCTGGAAGCTCAAGCTCAAAACTAAAAGCTACACTTTATTTTTCTTAAAAACAGATTCCAGTGAGGTGATCAACCAGCCTAGTCATCAGGCTCTATGAGATCTTCCTTCGGGATATCCCAGGCATCTTTCCCTTCTCCTACTATAGCCCAGCCTACACATCGTGGTCGTCATCCCTTCAACCACACCTGAACAGACCTCAGGTTCTGCATCCTGCTTCTAACTCATTCACTAGACTGCCATTTGAACATTACTCTCCGCACATCACTCTTATGACCAGAAAATATATGAACTTTCTGGTACCTCCCACATCAAGGTAAACTCCAATACCTAATGATAAAAATTCTCCACTATTTGTTTTTTCTGCCTAGCCAGTCTTATTTCCTCACCACTGACCAGGAGCAACCAATGCTGGATTTTCTTATTTTTCCTGAGATATACCATTTTTCTCCCATTATTAGATCAAATTGTCCCCCTTGCTTAGAACTGCTCTCCCTTCCCTTAAGTTTGACCCATTTCTCAAGGCTCAGATCAAGTCTCACCTCTATGAAAGGTTGCCAAGGGTGTGTCAGTATCTTCCAACTAAATGGTCAATAACAGTACCATTTTGGCTTATTTTACTTAATTTTCAGAGTAATTAGTAAGGTTCCAAACATGAAAGATACTCAGTACCCATGATCATTGATTGACTGATTAGCTCATTGATTGATTGGTTCACAAACTCTTCCATAAAAATGCACGCAGTGAAAAAAAAAAATACAAGCAGCAATATAAAAAAAATTTTTTCAGGAGTCTGCAAAGCTTTTTATTTTAGCTCTACATTTTTACCTTGCAAATTTAGAGGGGGAAAAAAACTAAACTATGTGGCTCTTGGATAAGATCCTAACATTAGATTTTCTGGAATCCCAAGTTAATCTGATATTTATATGGTTTAAAAAGTACACTGACCTATATGGAAACTTCCCTTAGGAGTGAGGCTTGTGTGTTTACTTAGCTGGTGTATTTCTTAGACATGTACAGACGTCATATCAAAGTCAAAATAATGAAAAAGAGAAAAGAGCCAAATAGGAAAGTGAGAAGAAACTATTTGCTGAAGGAACTTGGTTTCCTTGGTTGTTGTTTTGTCTTTTTTTTTTTTTTTAATGCATTTGCAACTTCCAGTCTCAGAGACCCATCCCACTTCCATCCCAAATGATTCTGTCAGTCTTTAGCTTTGGAATGCAACCACAAATTTTCTACAGTAAGTGCATTTTGAAACTGCAATACTGAAAAAACTAAGAAAATATGCAGTTTACATGACCTGTGGTAGAGTCTGAGAAAAACCAGATATAAAGCTTTGCTTTCACAAGCAGGTGGTGCTAGGTTGACCTTTGCCCTCCCACAGGGAAGTTTATGACATTAAATCTCCATTTGGCACAAACCAGTGCATTCTCATACAAAGTGATTTTACAGAAGTGGCCATTGAGCATGGTAACCTCAATGTCGGGACTTAAAGTTCTACCCCGTTCTTAGTTCTTCTACTTCTGTTTTCAGATTCCAGAACTTCGCAAACCCTGTGACATTCCACAAAAGTGCAAGTAGATGATTAACATTGTAGGACAGCTAGTAACAATAATTTCAAAAACAATTTTGGTCTTCATACAACAATTTTTAGGAAAAAAAAGTCAATAATCCATCTACTATAGAAAATGTGAATATTGATGAAGTATCTCTGAACTTTGAGTCATTTTTTTTAAATCCAGAGAATGTAGAAAGAACCCAGAAACAACACTGAAGATAAAATCAGAAAAGTAGTGCTATCCAGCAAAAAAATATGCCACATATATAATTTTTAATTTTATAGCCACATTAAAAGATGCAAAAAGAAACAAATGAAGTTAATTTTAACAGTATATTTTTATATAACCCAGTATACTCAGAATAGTACTGTCATTGCAACATGTGATCCATATAACAAATTATTAGATAGGTTATATATTTTTTCTTATTAAGTCTTCAAATTAAGTCTTCTTAAGTCTGCTGTGTGTTTACACTTACAGCATATTAAAATGCACACTAGTCACATTTCAAGTGTTCAGTAGCCACGTGTGGTCAGTGGCTACCTTATTGGAGAGCATAGCAGTAAAGGCTGAGTCTGAGGTGATAGATCATAAACCAAAATAAATTTATACTTTGTCTTATTTTTTTTCCAATGCCCAAAATACATTTCATAGCCACTGGTTCTCAAAATTCTTTACCACCATGTTGCCTTTAATTAGGAAAAGTGTCTTCTATTTCCCATATGAAGGTAATAAAGCTAGATTCCCACCTCTCTTACTTGCTGTGTGACCAAACATGGACATATTATGGAACATTTTTCTGTCAGGTTTTATTTATTTAAGTAATCACTACCCCCAACATGGGGCTTGAACTCAGAACCCTGAGATTAAGAGTCACATGCTCTTCCGACTGAGCCAGCCAGGCACTAACTTCACAGTCTCTCATCTAGAAAACAGAGGAGTAATAGACTCCCTTACAGGTTTTTTGTTCTTTTAATTTTTTTTGAAATAAATGGATTGATATGTGCAAAATGTTTATGGCGGTGCTAGCAAACGATGCTTAATAATAATATTATTTAAGAGTTACCTATTAACACTACTTTGCATCATTTTCTAGACATGATGGAGATCAGTAAATATTGTTGACTGGAAGGCCACTAACTCAGTTAAACGAAAATCCTGTCTTGAGTGAACCAGTTTCTCAAAAGAACTGACTCCTTTGCTCATTATAATTTTTTTAAATTTTTTATTGTTATGTTAATCACCATATATTACATCATTAGTTTTTGATGTAGTGTTCCATGATTCATTGTTTGTTCATAACACCCAGTGCTCCATGCAGAATGTGCCCTCTTTAATACCCATCACCAGGCTAACCCATCCCCCTACCCTGCTCCCCTCTAGAACCCTCAGTTTGTTTTTCAGAGTCCATCGTCTCTCATGGTTTGTCTCCCCGCTGTCTGACTTACTCCCCTTCATTCTTCCCCTCCTGCTATCTTCTTCTTTTATAATTATTTATTTTATTTTATTTTATTTTATTTTATTTTATTTTATTTTATTTTTTTGGAGAGCATGAGTGGTGGGGGAGGGGCAGAGGGTGAGAGAATCTCAAGCCCACTCCGTGCTGAGCTCCAAGCCTAATTTGGGGCTTGACCCCACGACCCTGAGATCATGAACCAAAATCAAGAGTCAGATGCTCAACAGACTGAGCCACCCAGGTGCCCCCAGAATTATTAGAATTAGAATTAGAATGTTGCTTTCATGCGTTCAACAATATTCATCCAGGTGCCCAACAGAGCAATGGACAAGATCTATGATCTCTGCCATCAGGGGAACTTCTGCTTCGGTGGATTGCCCCTGCATATTTCCCTTACTTCCATCTAGCACTTGGATGATTTTGTCTGCAAGTAGTAGAAAACCCCAAACTGGCATGAAAAATACAGAAATTCAAAACTAGGGTAGATACGAGTCCTGGTGCGCTCAGACCTCCTGCTGTTGTTCGGCACTCCCTTTCTCTCAATCCTCCTCTATACTTCAGTTTTGTCAACACAGTGGCTTCCATCATGGTCACAAAATGGTTGCCATTAGCAAGGGCAGCGATGGACACCAAAGGATTGCTTCTCCAACTATAGGGAAAAAAGTTTATTTCTTAAGTCTAATTAGATCAACTTGTTGCAGTCCAGAGAAGAAATCATACACAAATTGACTTAATGCTGTGTTTCTGAATGATCATGGGTAAAGGGTATAGAATCACCAGGATTCAATACTAGTCTTTAGTCTAGGAGAGGGATCATGCCTGGGGAAGGATGGGTAGCTGAAAAAATTTAGGGTTTTTTTAGAAAGGAGGAGCTGAAATTGTGTGGTCAATCAGCAGTGTCTATTACACAATTCTGAGAGGAACTTGTATTGGTATATTGTTCCCAAGTCACTGAAGGGGCAGTCTATGACTCAGTAAGCACTTGAGGATGTCACAAAATGGGTCACTGCACCAGAACACACATGATTTTTATCCTGACAACATGAATTGTTGTCTTTATCATTTCAAACATGGCTGGAAAGTATTAAAGGAGCAAATAAGTCTAATACAAGGAATAGCTTTAGAAATCTGATTTGCAGCTCCACTTCCTAAAATTTTGTGTGTGGAAATGTCCCTTCTATGAGCCACAGTTTTCTCATTCAGCTCATCACTTAGCCTCAAGTTTTGGTGAGGGTCAAAGGATAGAATCAGTGTGAAGGAAATTTGTAAGCTTTAAATGCAAAAATAGAAATCATGTTATTATCATTAACAGGAAAATTCAAAGCTTTCAAGTTTGGGGGAAGGCAGTTCTCAATCCTGTATCTTTGATTTCATGAGTCTTCAGTTATTGTTGATATGATTTAATATAGGCTTTATGTTAACATATGATTTTTGTGTTCCAACTACTTAGACAACAACATGCATTTCTTTTGAATTTGTACAAACTGCTACAAAAATAAACACTTCCTCGCTCAAAATGCATTCTGCAAAGATTAAAAGGAAAACATGTAAATATTCTAGGTGGGACTGAACAAAGAGATTCTTTTTATTTTAAGATTTTATTTTTAAGTAATCTCTACACCCAACATGGGGCTCAAACTTAGAACCCCAAGATCAAGAGTTACATGTTCTACTGATTGAACCAACCAGGTGCCCCTAAACAGGTGCCCTACTTCATTTATCCTACCTATATCCTAATCACATTCCCCAGGCATGCCAGCTTATCAATCTTTGCCTCCAACCCTTCATTCAACAAAACCTTGCTGAGTACCTACTGTGTGCAAAGCACTGGGTATACCAGGCTGAATAAAAGAGAGAGGTTTCCGGCCCCTATGGAACTGACATTCCACTGGAGTCAATGGATAACGAACAAGTGAATAAACAAGATAATTCTAGATTATGACAAATGCCTATGAAAGAAATAAGCTAATCAGTCAGATAAGGAAGAGATGGGGTGGTCTGAGAAGGCATATTTGAGCTGTGTAGTGTTGTTAGATGCTCCCTGAACTTGTGTTGACTGACCGGTTAAACCAAAGCCCAGTTCTGCTTTGCAACAACAAGTCCTCTTTAAATAAGAGCCTTAGAACTTGTTTTAGCTAAGCCATAATTTTTATTAATTCCAAAATAATTTTTACCCATAAAAAGGATAATTTTTTAACCAATGTATTACATTCAGTATCTTTTAAGTTCTAAAAAACAAAAATCCCTTGAGGTATTTCTCAAATCACTAAGGATACCACGGTTATCCAAATTTTTTTGCTAATGTTATTTTGATGCTCCAAGCTACTGTCCTTCTGATTATTTGTTAATGGTTTATTTCCTCAGGTAGCATCCTGCTTCTCTCCCTAGTGCCCTATCATGTTGCTGACATTATCACCACCCACTCCATCCCCTGAGCTAAAAACCTGCCACTATATACCTTTTTGTGAAAGTTAGAAACCTCACCCACTCACATTACTGAGTCACTAAACCTCAGAGATTTGCCTCAGAGCTCCTACTCCTTAAATTTCCACAAAGAAACCCAACAACAATAGCATTTAAGTAATTCCAGGATAACACCATTTTTCTTAAAAAAACAAACAATTGAATGAAGACAGTCTGCCTTTGGGCAGCCTCTCACCACCCCGCAGCTCGCTTCCTGACTACAAATTTCTCCTGAAAGTTCTCCCACCTTCAGACTGGCCTCGCTCCAGTTCATCCTACCTGAGGAAAGGGGTGGAAAGTACATGGAGCTGAAAGACAGATCAGACTTTAGTTGTCATCTTGATTCCGCCATTTTAATTAGTTGTTCAGTCTCTGGGACAATACTGAAGCTCTCTCAGACTGTCTTCTTACTTGTAAATTATATCAACATTAGAAACAGTTTTAAGAAATCTAAGAAGCATTACATGCGTTGCACTTACCACTGTGCTGGCACACAGAGGTATCCATATTTAACTCCCCTTCCCTTCCTCAAATCAAATCCCATTTCTGCCTTCATTTTTCCATCTAGGAAAGCCTGTTCAGCAACCCCATATCTTTGATACAATCAGCTTCACGTCTATTAGCAGGCTCTTCTCATTCTGGTTCAATTACTTTTCCAGCTTTCTTTGATAGTTTCTTACATTATTCCCTTCACTCTCCACTAAGGCACCCTGGCCTGCCATCATAATTTTGTTATTTCTAGAATGTCCATATAAATGGAATCCTACAGTGTGTAACCTTTGGGGACTAGATTTTCCACTCAGCATAATACTATGGAGATTCTTCCAAGACGCTGCATATATCAGTGGCTTTTCCTTTTATTGCTGAATAGTATTCGATAGTGTGAGTCTAACACCATCTTTTTAACCATTTAGCCATTGAAATACATCTGGATTGCCTCCACTTTTGACAATTATAAGTAAAACTGCTATAAACATTCATGTATCAGTTGCTGTGTCAATATAAGTCTCCATTTGTCTGGAATAACTGCTCAAGAGTGCAAATGCTGGGTCATACAGTAGTTGCATGTTTAGTTATGTAAGAAAATTGCCATACTGTTTTTGGAGTGGCTTTGCCATTTTACATTTTCACAGGCAATATATATATGAGTGATCCAGTTTTTTCCCATCCTCACAAGCATTTTGTGTAAAAACAATGTATTACTTTAGTGATATTTCATTGTAGTTTTACTTTGCATTTCCTTAAAAGCTAATGATGTTGAATATCTTTTCATGAGTTGCCATCTGTATATCCTCTCTGGTGAAATGTCTGCTCATGTCTTTTTTTCATGTCATTTTGTTCATTTTCTAATTGGATTATTTATTTTACTATGAAAGCTGAAATAGAATGCCCAACACCTGATTTTTAATATTAAACTCTCTTTTGCTACTTAATATTTTGAGTTGGTTATTGGTATGCCTGTCTTCCCCTTGCTTTCATGACATAAGAACTGTAAGTAGTTCTAATAGTTACAAATGGTCTTAGTTTTCATTCGTCAGAGAATGTCTTGATTTCTCCTTCATTCCTAAAGGACACTTGCACTGGATATAGAATTTGGGGTTGACAATTCTTTTCTTCCAGCTCTTAAAAATGACATGCCACTTTCTTCAGCCTCCATGATTTCTGATAAATCTCCTGTCATTCAAATTGCTTTCTCCCTATGAGTAAGGTCATTCTCTCTTACTCCTTACAAGATTTTGCTTTTGTTTTTAGTTTTAGAAGTTTGTGTATGATACATTTTGATGTGGGTTTCTATGGGTTTATCCTTTTTGTGATCCACTCACTTTCTGATTATGTAGGTTTAAGTGCTCTTGCTGAATTGGGAAGTTTTCAGCTATTGCTTTCTCAGCCTAACTCTCATCCTTTCTCCTAATGACACAAATTTTCCATTTTTTTTTTATTGTTATAACCCCACAGGCACCTGAAGCGCTGTCCATTTTTTTTTTCCTCCATTTTTCTCTACTTTTTCAAACTGGAGAATTTCTATTTTATCTTCAAGGTCACTGATTGTTTCCTCTGTCTCACGCATTCTGCTGTTGGGCCCATCCATTGAATGTTTTTTATTTAGGTTCTTGTATTTTTCATCTCTAATTTTTCCATTTGGTTCTTCTTGATATCTTCTATCTCTTTGCTGAAACTTTCTACTTTTCTTATGTTTTAAGTATGTTCATAATTGCTTACTGAAGTGTTTTTTAAGAGGTTGCTTTAATATCTTTGCCAGATAATTTTAACATCTCTGTCATCTCTTTGTTGGCATCTACCGATTGTCTTTTTTTTTTTCATTCGAGCTAAGATTAACCTGTTTCTAGGTATGACAATTGATTTTGAATAAAAATCTGGACATTCTGAATATTTTGTTATGAGACTCTGGGTTCTATTGAAACTTTCTATTTTAGCTGATTTCATCTGACACTGCTCCAGCAGAAGAAGGGAAATGCTGCCGTATTATTTCAAGTGGACTAGGGGTCCAAATGTCCCACTTGGCCTCTGTTGATACTTGAGGGGAAGAGAAGCTTATCATTACTGCTGAGCAGGGGTAGGAGTCACAACTCTCCACTAGAACTCAACTACACTCCCCATTCAGCCTTTGCCGGCAGAGGTGTGGGTGGAACCACAGATTTTTTTCTATGGTATTTGGTTGGAGTGGAGTGCTTATTGTTTAAAGTTTTCTGTCTTGCTAGACTTTCCTTTTCCTGGTCCTTTGGCTGTAAAGAAAGAAAGCTTCTGTCGGGACTTTATGTCTGCATGCCTTGACATGTCTGATTTGCCAGCTTTTTAGCTTTAGGTCTAGAATATATAAGGCAAAAAGACAATCTAGGGAAATCACAACCATATCATTCCTTGGTCTCTAAAGTCTCTAGCTGGTCTTTCTATTGCTCTCCACCTTTCAGAGTCTTTTTTTGTTTGTCTCATATATAATGTCCACGGCTTTTAGTTATATTTAGTGGGAGGAATAAGGAAAAGAAGATGTAGTCCATCTTCTAGGAAGTGGAAGTTTCCCCTATCACTGTTTTTTTTTTTAATATTTGATTATGATATTTCAACATAATTGGTTTCTTTTGCAATACTATATGTTTTATTTATGCATTTATTTATCTGATAAACATCAGACAGCCATAGAGGTTCCATAGCATAGAACCACCACTTTAAAGAAAAATTCTAAAAGGAGACCCAAAGGAAGTAGCACAGAATTAACATTCCAAGATGACACAATTGGCCCAATTCCCTTCTTTAGAGCATGCATTGGCTTTCTAACTTCTGTGCATGCTCTCCAACCCCACCCAGGGTTAGGACAATTACATGGAGAGGACTAGGGAGCTGTCCCATTGCCATGCAAGGCTGTTGCTTACAAGGTGACCCAAGTCTTCAGATCTTCCTCAAAACTCCAGAGAACAACATCTCTCACCCTAGCTGAGAAGTGGTTAGCCATTCTTCCCATCACTTTGGGTGTGGCTCTTCCACTCCCCAGGATAGCCCCTTCTTAATTGGAAATTACCTCTTCACTGGCCCAGAATACTTATATGCATGCCTCATACCCTGAAAGGAATGAAAGTCTTTGTCACACTGATGGCAGATGAAGTAGAAGGCAAAGACCACACAACAAGACTAAAGAAGGACTGTTCAACCACTATCACATTACATTTAAATGTATATCTATCCTTTCATTAGACTATGAATTCCTCAGAGGAAATAATCTATGTTTTACATTCCCTGTTATTCTCAGTGTTTAACAAAGGTTGAGACATATGAAAGATGCCTGATAAGTGTTGTTAAGTGAGTAAATAAGCAAATCTATCCCAAAGAGAAATGGTATATGTTAGACTTTACCAAAAGACCGCAGACTTGTATATTTCCAATTTAGTTTAAAAAACATTCTTAGGTCATTTAAGACAAATATTAGTCATTCCTTGGACTTTCATTCCTAATTTCCTCTTTTTTTTTTTTAAAGATTTTATTTATTGATTGATTGATTTTTAGCAAGAGCATGCTAGTGGGGGGAGGGGCACAGGGAGGGAGAATCTCAAGCAGGCTCTGCAATCAACATGGAGCCCGATGCAGGGCTCAATTTCATGACCCTGAGATCATGACCTGGGCCAAAATCAAGAATCAGACACTTAACTGACTGAACCACCCAAGTGCCCTTCATTGCTAATTTCTTCTTAGCCACCCACTACTACTCACCCAAACTTGGACAATAAAATGTATGCATACTTTCTCCATTTCACAGACCATCTGGCACAGATGTCATGCATGCCACTACCTCATAAATATGCTAACGATGGCACAGGGTTTCCAGGTCTAGTCATAACAATACCATTCCCCTCCTCTGCTTCCCTACTCTGACCCCAAGGGTCAAGGTGAGCACATCCTAGGACAAGAGTCTGGGGAGTATCACCCTAAACAAAATTTGTTTAGATAAGTCCCAGTGATCTGCCAATGACTGATGGTAATAACTTTTGTTAGCTAGAGTCTGGAAACACAAAAAGATAATGATCTTGAAAGCAGTTTCATAAATCTTCAACTCATGTAGCCCTCCTCAACAGCAAACTCTGCTTGAAAGCAAATGATGATGTAAAGAAACCATTTGTATATCTCAGTGTTACCTAGCTACCCAACCAAGCCCAAGAAATGCAACAAACATCACCCAGGAGTTAAAAGGAAATGACTAAGTAAGAGTTGGGAAATGGTTCACGGCATCAGGAACGACAATGTGTAAAGAAGGGTGGCATTCCATGCCTCCTCGCTGGGCAGGGCATCCAAGACAGCCTATGAGCTGTCATGAAAGATAAACCAAGGTTTGTCTTACTAAGGCCAATAACAAAGGAAGCTTGGCAGTGAATCTGACAGCTAATACTGTGAGTGAGGTTACTGACGACAACAATTAATGAATAACCTGCCTGGAACTCTTCATCAGTGAGGTAGGAATTATTGAGGAATTCATAGACTCAAGTCTCAGAGGGAACACCTTCTGCATAGCCCAGATTGATAAGGAAATTAAAAGAAAAGAGTGTATTTTTTTAAGGCAGAGAGGCAGATAATTTCATTCCTATGATTAAATAGAAAAGATGTGTGATTTGAGTTAAAACCAAAACAAACATCTGAAGTAAATAAAAAACTTTGATAAGATGAAAAACAGATTTTAGGTATATTGTAAACATCATGCACATAAAACATTTATTTTATAAGGATGTTTTAAAATTGTCTTGCTTTGTTGTTATAAAATTAGCATTATAGACAACGTAAGTGCCAAATTGCATAAAATCATGACAGACGTAGTGTCAAATAAGTTTCCTAGAGTGGTTAAACTTCCAAAAGGACGGATTTCATTTCCAAGTAGGTTGAGCGTGTGTACATGTGTGTACCACTATTCATCCCGGGTCAGACTAGAAGTTGGGGGGAGGAAGGGTGATTAGTCAAATCTCTTCTACAACCATTACCTAGAAAAAAAGACAAAACTTTTGTTGACCATTCAAATGGTGCCTAAATGGAACAGAAAATATGAATAGGGAAGTCACATAAATCCAGAAGGGTTAGAATCTCTTTTCCCCTTTAAAACTTTTGAGAATTCTGTGTCATATAGTAACTGATCTCTTTACTGTATTGTAAGGTTTCTACAGGATATAGTTCCCTTTATCTCTTACTAGATTTTTTACACTTTCCTATTTCAAATGTTCCTTCTTGTTGTGCTCAATTTGTATTATATAATCTCATTTACTTAAAACAAAAAAGCTTACTGATACCTATTAAGAGCCAACCTGCTAGAAGTAAGAGAAACAATAAAAAATGGTTTCTATATTCTTAGTAGGTGTAGTATATACTACAATATGCAGTATTAGGAGTATACTATTAATTATGCTGCCAATACTAAGTTATTATAAACAATAAATATTGGTTGACCATTATACTGATGGTCAATAGTAATTCAGTGATTCTAACTTAAAAATTGCTCATGAACTCAAATGATTCCATCATTGTAGATCCTAACAGAACCCAGAAGCTTATCAGTTCTTGATGATTTAGCCCTTCATCTTCAGTGCCAACTTGATTGTTTATACTCTTTTTTTTTTTAAGACTTATTTATTTGAGAGAGAGCTGGGGGTGGGGCAGAAGGAGAGGGAGAGAGAACGCAAGACTCCACGCTGAGCATGGAGCCCAACAGGGGGCTCAGTCTCACGACCCTGAGGTCAGAGCTGAGTGAAACCAAGAGTCGGTCGCTTAACCAGCTGCGCTACCCAGGAGCCCCGATTGCTTTTACTTTTTTTTTTTTTTTTAAGATTTTATTTATTTATTTGACAGAGAGAGACACAGCGAGAGAGGGAACACAAGCAAGGGGAGTGGGGGAGGGAGAGGGAGTGGGAGAGGGAGAGGGAGAGGCAGGCTTCCCACCATGATCCTGAGATCATGACCTGAGCCAAAGGCAGACGCTTAATGACTGAGCCACCCAGGCACCCCTTGTTTGTACTCTTAATGATACCTTAGAACTGTATAATAACCTAACAGTTTGCAAGGTGTTTTCACAATCATATGTACCTTACAAAAGGATACTGGTACATAGAATAGGTCTTTTAATAACTAATCCAATCTTCTTATTTCATAAGAAAGAAAGAACTAGAGAGGGAAAATGACTCACCAATGTCACTTTGTTCATTTGGAACAGAACCAAGATAAGACTTCAGACCCAGGCCATTTCCCACCACACCAGCTGCCTCAACTAGATTAGTCCATATTTTAAAGACATCAAACTGAGGACCCATGAATTTAAGTGACATTTTTAAGGTTATATGGCAAATAAGTACCAAAATCAAAAGGAAAGACTACTTGCTACTGTTCTTCTTTTTTCTTCATCCATTATGGAAATTTGATTTTTAGGTTATTTACATACAAGAAGAATGGATTTTCCCCCAAAATTTAATAATGAAACTACCTTAAGCCATTGAAAGAGTCATTTTAATGGAGGACATAAGCATAGGATTTTTTCACTAGACATTTGAAAACACATGTTTGGAACAAGGTGGATAAGTCAGGGCTGAAGACTAAGACTCTGGAGTCCTCACTGTGTACATGCAAGTTAGTGCTGGAGAATAAGTTAGCTTCCCCAGGAAGAGCCTGTAGTGTGGAGAGATAACAGAAGAGGTCAAGCATCTGTTAGAGTGTATCAAGATTTGAGAGACACATTGAGGTCCAGCAAAAGAAACTGAGGAGCAGTTAACAGAGGTACTGGTAGAGTCAAGAGAAAAAGCTGTTCTAGAAGCTAAGGGAGAAGAAAGTTTTGAAAAAATAAGGTCAGGTCACACAATTCAAAATGCTAGAGAAATATCAAATAAGAGTTAGGAGGCCATAGGACCTGGGGTACCCGTTGCTAAAGAGTTTATACTGTATTGTTAAAGAAATATAGGGAATTTTTTAAAACCATTTTCGCACAAGAGGTAGCAAGATGAGAACTGTTCCCCAAAAGTCTGATCTAGCTACTTCATGCAGTATAAATTGAGACGAGGAGGAATTACAAGAAAGAAGGATTACAATTGTAATACTAGGGCATTACTAGAGTGATACCAGTAGGTACAGAAATGTGAAAGAAGATGCAATCAATATTTTGGAAGGAGTAAAAGCAAATATATATATTTTATAAATAACATGTATTAAAGATATGTATGTTATATACATATATACACGTATTATATGTCATATACATTTATATGTGTGTAATACATATATATGTGTTATATTTATATATATTACAATTCTAGTCTTTGAGGAATTTTGTTGAGGGGAAAATAAATTCTTACATATTTAAGATATGAGTTGATGATACGAGGCCATATTTACCTGTTAAGAGGAAATTCTGGCCCAGTAAGTGTTGGTATCAGGGAAGTTTGGTAAAAAGTTATGGATACAGGCAAGCCAACTGAGATACTTTTTAATTTATATGGAAACCAGGCAGCAATGTTTTTAGTGTTGAAGAGAAAGTGTTGGTTTAAAAATTACATATTAACTTCAAATAGGGAGATCAGTAATTAAGCTGAGGTGGCATTAGTCATTTAAATAGGCACCTAGTCGAACCAGTAATGAGACTTCTTTTCATTTCTAAACAGAAAAATTATTTTAAGTGGCTTTACAGATGCAGTTATCTAAATACTGTGGTGAAGACCAGTTTTAAATGACCTTCGGCTAGCATTCTCAGAAGTAATGTCTCACAATGTCCCCTAAGGTGCCCGTGAAGACAGTAAGAGGAAAAACGCATGACACCAAGACCTATGATTGACAGGCAATCCATTGCCAGATTCTAAGAGGAAATTCAGCTGCCCCAGCATACCCCATGAAGCTAATTTAGGAATCACAATCTTTTGATGACACATGGTTTACAACCTGAGAAAGAACAAAACTGCCTGCCTGAGAGGAATGAGAGAGATTTTAATTCTCTCCCCAGTGCCTGCTTTAGGCACAAAACCAGAGGACCATTGGTTGGGGCTACCAGGGGACTATTCCCCCCAGGACTCCCATCAGTGAGCTCCCTTTATAGGCACAGGTGGAGACTGCAACCTCCTCTAGCCCATACCATCCCCCTTTTGCCAAAAAAGGAAGACAAGAAAGAATTCGCGGGGGCTGGTGAGGAACACTGAAGCCCAGTGGAGGCAGACAGGATGCTGGCGGCAGTGTATGGGAAAAGCGACAGCATTCCATGCATTTCACTGTTTCAGAGACACAGCACCAGGCGATAGGGGATAGACAATCCCCCTCCACACAGCAAAGTTATGTTTGGTGAATACCTTTGAGATGCCCGCCACTGGGCCATGAGGTGAAATATATCAGTATACCCTCAATGTGAGAGAAGGGAGATTATCACACACAAACTGACAGGGTAGGGACAAGCCACACACCATCAGTAGACTCCAAGATTGAAGCATCCGATTCTCTTGGCCACTCTCCTCACTCTGCAGTCTCACCATCTTGGTCTCTATTTCTCACTTACGGGCTCTTCTTCCAAACCTCTTTGTCTGATAGGGATGTATCTGAGAAATAGTTCATATGAAAAAGACCTGAGATTTCAGGTGGATGTAAGTGGACCACTTGTTGTGGCATGCAGTATTGGACCTGTGTTAACTGAGGTGCAGTATTTAGGATGATGGAGGTGATGGACCCAGTCTGCTGTGGACCTGTCATATAGCAGGGGCATCACTACAGTTCTGGACTCCAGTCAATGAAAGAAAAAAAAAATGTCTTCCTTGCAGTTTTGACCAACGACCTCTCCTTTGCTCAGGCTACCATTTCCCTGGGCCATTTTATCTCTGTTGCTACATCTGATGATGAGGGGAGTGTCCTGTACAGAGCCACCTGGTCCAGGAGGAGGGGAATTTAGTTATAGCTGAAGTCCTAAGGCAGGAGCAGTGCAGGCCTTTGGGGAGGAAGGGATACCGTGCAGATTTCTAATTATTTGGCCCAGAGGGAGTTTCTTTTTCTAAACCTCACATGATATGTTTGCCAGCAGGCAACCCTGCACCTCATCCACTCCCATGGCCTCAATTACCACTTATATGTTGACAATTCCCTTCAGACTATACCTAGAACCAGTTGCTATTGGACAGGTGAATGTTAGCAGGAAGCTTATAAGAAAGCTCTATCTCAATTTTAAAAGAAAAATGAGGAAATGCCTTCTCTCTTTCTGCTAGACGGGAATAAGAAAATGGATAATCCTGATTGCTACAAGCAGCCTTCTGCTTGTAGCACAAACTTCTGAAATGAAACTGATGCTGTGGGCCACAGAGCAGAGAGGGGGAAAAGCCTGTGTTCTTATTAACATCACTTGCCTGCTGAATCAACTAACCCTGAAGACCGCTCTATGTCTGATTCTCCTTCTATATAAGCTAAAAAAAAAAAAAATTCTTAATTGTTCAAACCAGTTTTAAATTAAATATTCAGTAACAAAGACAAAAACATCCTAACCAAAACATCATGTAGTCTCTACTAGGTATCTGCTGAACTATCTGTCTAGGGCCACTAAAGGGTCAGGCCTCTCAAGCAGTCTTATTAGAAAGATACCCTAACTAGAGACATAAGACCAGTGGGGATTTTTTGTCCAGTTAGTCTAATATTTGATGAATACATTCTTGTTTCTAAGAGGGGGTGTTAGAATCCCAGCTTTACCATCCAATAGTTGGATGACCATGAGAAAGTTACTAAGGTTCTCTGGGTCTTGATTTCTTCACCTACAAATGGAAATAATAATAGTACCTATCTCAGAGAGGTATTGTCAGGATCAAATGACATGATATATGTGAATTAGTTAGGATTTATTTCAGCTTATGAATAGCATTTCAAAAATAACTATGGTTTAAACAAGGTAAGTTTCCTTCACTCTCACATGCAAGTGTCCAAAGAGATTCATTCTAGAACACAGGTGACCCTTTGTGATATCAGAAAGTCAGGCTACTTCTACCTTGTTGCCTAATCCCCAAGCTTCCCTCATGATACATGATGGTTCCTGGAGCTCCAGTCTTTCAGGCCCCATCCCATGCAAGAGGACAGAAGCAGAAAAGAAGGGCATGCTCCTAGTCTTTAAGGACATTTTCTGGAAGTTGCATACACCACTTCTGCAGGTGTGCCCAGCTAAAAGCCGGGGTTTGTTACAGCTGAAGAGGAGAAAGCATCCAACCTCTACCACAACCTGTGAAGTATGAGCACCAGTATCAGTGGATGCCCGTTATTCTTATTAAAAATTTCTACTTCTTGAAATCCTGCCATATACAACATGGATGAAGCTGGAGGATGCTGTGCTAAGTGAAATAAACCAGTCTTCCAAAGACAAATACTACATGATTCCACTTATATGAGATACCTAAAATAGTCAAACTCATAAAAGCAGAGGGTAGAATGTTAGATGCCAGTGGCTGGGGAAATGGGGAAATGGAAAGTTGCTATTCAATGGGTATGAAGTTTCAGTCATGCATTTGAATAAGTTCTAGAGATCCTCTGTACAACAGAGTGCCTATAGTTATCCATACTGTATTGTACACTTAAAATGTTGTGAAAAGGGTAGACCTCATGTTAAATGTTCTTACCACAACTAAAAAAAAAATTCTCCACTTCATCACAAGAGCTGGTCTTCTTATCAGCACTTACCCTTGGCCTACCTTCCATCAAAATCCAGCTTGTCATCTAGACCCATCAGGGGGTCTACTTAAACTAACAGTTATGAAGATATCACATTGTATGGGCACAAAACATACAGAAATAAGTAAATAAATTAGTAAAGTAAGAGAAGTTACTGTCAAGTTACTGCATGTGAAGCCTTGCCTGGCTCAACGAAGTGCTCAGTGAATTAAGAATTATTATTTTTGTGGCTAAGGGCCTAGACATTAGGGTCAGACACCATCTGTGTGACTTTAGACAAGCCACTAAACCCCTCTGTCTAGTAGCCCTGTTTTCACATCTTCGACAGCTGCCTTCAGCATTTCATGTGTTATAGGAAAGAACATTACATCTTTTATTTTTAAGATTTTATTTCTTTATTTGAGAGACACACAGAGAGAGAGCCTGAGCGATGGAGGGGGAGAGGCAAGTTACTAAGGTTCTTGGAGAAGGAGAGGGAGTAGCAGACTCCCCACTGAGCAGGGAGACCGAGGAGGCTCAGGACCCTGAGATCATGACTTGAGGAGAAGGCAGACCCTTAACCAACTGAGCCACCCAGGCACCACAAGAACATTGCATCTTAAGATTCTTTTCTAAACTTGAGATTTAAGTCACAAGTCTTGTAGATCACAGCACCCTAAAAAGTTACTGTCTAGAGTATGACTTCTAAATGTCGCTATATGAGAAAGGAAAGTGATTTCTTTCAAACACTGATGGTGTCTGAACAAGAAACTGTTCCTTAAATCTACTATTTTATCTAGTGATACTAACAACATGTCTTGTCAGGTATTTGAGTTTCCAGAATACCAGAAGGATCCGGTGACAAAGGAATAGTCAAAAGAATACACAAAACATCTTTGTCCAAATTTACTCATCTTCCAAGGAAAGAGGAGTTAGCTAACATTTGTGATCATGTACTCAGAAATCTAAAAACAGCTTTTTTATAGAAGGCTAGATCTCCAAAACTTGAAATAGAGAAGTTGGTAAACAGATCATTTAGGCTTAGTTTTATCCACAGTTATTTGGTGATTCAAATTAAGCATAAATAAAGATTTGAATGGATAAAGATTGATTGGATAGGTCTGTAGTCTTAAGATTGGTTTTGTTGTGGGAAGTTTAAAGACAGAAGGGTATTTCCAGTAAAAATATTCTCTGGGTTTGTTAAAATGAGAAAGAAAGGAAGAGAGAGATGAAAAAGAGATGAAGGAGGAAGAAGAAGGCAAGGGAAGAGAATTTTAACTTGTCTATATTTACAGGAAACTTGAGAATTTTGAGAACCCCCAGCAATGGAATGGAGGTCCAAAGCTTGGTGCTGGCAAGAGAATACATAATTTATTCTCAAGAATCCTCAGAGGCAACTTCACTGGATAGGAAGACTAGCTCAACCACAGAATATCCAATCATCTTCTAGAGGGACAGTTTGGTTTAAAATTATCAAAAATGGGGGTGCCTGGGTGGCTCAGTTGGTTGAGCATCCAACTCTTGGTTTCAGCTCAGGTTATGATCTCAGGGTCATGAGATCAAGCCCTGCGTCAGGCTCTGTGCTCAGCAAGAAGTCTACTGGAGATTCTCTGCCTCCTCCTCCTCCTCCTCTGCTCCTCTCTCTCTCTCTCAAATATTTTTTTTAAAGTTATCAAAAATATTTATCACCCCTTTCTATGACAAATGGCTAAGTTAAAGACATAATTTAACAGTTTACAGAGCAGGCTATCCTACTTCAGGAGGTGAAATTTTATCTACAACATCCCTTGCCAGAAAGCTTTCTAATCCTTAAGCCTAAAAACCTAAAATTATTAATTGAAAATATTCACACACAAAAAAAGGTGTTCTGAAAACTAAAGCTTCTGAGGTTACTCAATTTCTAAGTACATAATACTTATTAAGTATTGTATTAAGATATCCCTGATCAAAAGAGTACATCTCATTCTGTCTCATCTCTAACATTCTGTTCCCCATCTGGTACTGTGGACTGTCCAAATGTCATCTCGTAATATGTGAGTAAGAGCAATATTATCAGATCAACATTTCAAAAGAACAACAGAAGTGACTGCATTTATAAACCCAGGGTCTATAAATCAGGAGGTTTTTCAGGCCAAGATGTTAGAAAAAAAAAAAAAACAGGACCTGAATGCATTGCTGTTGGTTATGATGCTTTTGTTTAGAAGAAGCAAGTCTGACTCAAATGACTCAAACCAAAATAAATGAATAAATAAATAAAATGTACAGACTCAGTGTTGACCTCAGTCATGATCTGATCCATGAAGCCACCATGTATCTGTTTCTCTGTGTTCTCAGCTCCTCCTTTGGGTCAGCTTTGTCCTCTGTCTGGCTTCCTCCACAACAGGAAGATCTACAGCACCTGTAGACTTCACATTCTCCTGCCACATCGTTTGGAAGAGGAGAGAACATCTCTAGTAAAATGACAGTGGGGGTATTTCTCCCAGAATTTCTCACTTAGCATCTTTTCAGGCCATCCACTTAAGTGGAAACTCACAGACCTATTCTGAAACCAATCACTATAAGCAAGAGTACGGGCTTTGCAGAAGGTCCCTCCCTGGGCCTGAGGGGAAGTCAATCCCACTCACTTCACCCTCCACAATGGCTAAAAACATTTAAAGAAAAAAAGTTCCCCCAAAGTGGTTTCTAGATGATGGTAGAAAAGGAGAAGGCAGGTAGACAGGGGTCAAAGAGGAATTCTGAGGAAGTAAACAATAGATTCCTACTGGAATTATTTAGGATTTTTTTTTTTTAATTGCAGAAACCCATTCTAACTAGCTCAGGCAGAGAATGGAACTTTATTATTAGGATCCAAAAAAAATCCCTTATGCTTAAAGGCATGAATGCTACAAGACTTCTGGAAGGGTCTAGACCAAGGCTACAAAGCCATTGGAATTTTCTCTTTTGTTTCTCCTTCAAGTGTATAAGATTTCTTCTCACTGTGTCTAGACTGGTTTCCTTTGTTCTTAAATCCACATGAGAAGTAAGACTTCCAATAGCTCTGGACTAGGCATAAGGTCCAGTTCACAGAGAAAATGAATCTCATCCTCTGGGTCTCACTTCTAGAATTCTAGGAAAGAAACTCCAATACAGTTTGGATCAAGTAACTCTCCCTAGTCATAAAACAGAGTTATTTTATGACAGGACTCCCAAATGTCCACTTTTGTGACTCTGGATGGTGGGATCATGGGGCAGTTCCCAAAGAAGGGATAGCAGAGGAAACCATTCTGTATGTGTCTGGTGTATACCCACTGCAATACATTTTGCACGATATTGGCCACATGAAACATTTAGAGTATAAATTGTGTTCTAAAGTTGCAAGTGTATATACAAAGAAGCAAACTGTCAAATCTGGGATTTAAAAGAAGTGGCAAGAGAAAGCTCCTTTTCTTCCCCATTGCTTTGCTGAAATCCTTCTGAGCATCTCTGTGCTACAGAAACACTTTGTACCAGTGTCTATTCGCACACCTGACAGCACTTTCAAAATTATGTCTCACTGAGTGTGGAGCCCAATGTGGGGTTTGATCCCAGGACCCTGAGATCATGAACTGAGGCAAAATCAAGAGCCAGCTGCTTAACTGACTGAGCCACCCTGGTGCCCCAGAGATGTGCTTTTTAATTCACTGTACCCAACAACTATGCTAGTACATATCTCAGAGTTAAAACTCATTAGTATTTATTCAATGGATGGATTAATAATGAGTAATTCTGGGGTTCTCATTTCTTCATTCAATAGCCATTTGAATAAATGTTTTGCTTAAAAACTATTTGAGAAAATATAGAAAAAAGTCGAACATTGAATATCTTGTTTCTGCCCTCCATGATTTGTCCTTAAATGAAAAGATGATCGAAATCCACTTAAATGAAAAAACAAAATGTTAGCCTGTAATAAGTGTTTCCTTATTCATTCTCAAAGTCTTTAGTTGACTATTGTTAGTTTAAGGTTTTCCTTTGCTATTAAACTCTATAAAAAGGAGCCCCATACCATGTACTTGGAATACAGTAGGACTTCAATAAATGTGTTAATGAATGAATGTTGACTTAAGAATACCTTACAAAAACGCATCCCAGTATTTTTCACATCATGATCAGGATCCCCGGGTATGTTCCATGAGATTCCTCCAGGTCTGGGGTGACTAGGAATACATTGTCCTGACAATCCCAGGCAAGAGCTGCAGGGATCAGTATCTCAGCACAACTTTTTCTGACAGCCAAGAGGAAGAATAAATAATGTATGTCCAAATTTGTCATCCTCAGTGACTCAACTCCCTTTAGACTATGAGACTGGTAGAGGACTTTCTTTTTTAAGATTATTTTTCAGGGAAATCATTTTTAGCAGCACTGCCTCCACCAGTATTTCTTTACATGAGGGATCATGACTCCAAGCAGAAAGATGGGGAAATTTTATTTGAACTGATGCCTCCAAGTCACCTCAGCTTTCAAAATATCAGCTGTTAGAGATTTGGATTCCTAGGAGATGAAATAATATGTGTACTTCTTCATTCCATCTCTTTTTCTCCTATTTTTAAGGGTTACCTCAGCTGCAAACTCTGGGAATGTTGAATTCGAATTCCTGGTGGGCAGAGAGACTATACAAAACCATTTAATGACACTTTCAGACACCAGAACCATGTTCTTTTGCCCACAGTCATCTACATCAGAGTCTAGCAGTGTCTCCCCCCTCTCCCATCTCCTTCAGTAAAGTAGTCACTAAGTCCTACCATTTTACCATATCAACTGTCTCAAACTTGCCCTTTTCTCCTCCAACTGCACCGCCACCCTCATCTTATCTTGCTGGAGACCATTTCAAAATCCCCCTGCCTTCATCCCCACCTCCTTTAATCAATCCCCACTACCCTAGCCAAAATGGTCTCTAAATCTATAAATTCAACCATGTCACACTTCTACTCAAAAATCTTCAGTGGCTTCCTATTTCCCACAAGAGAAAAATTGAACATGGTGTGACATGCAGAGCCCCTCTTGGTGTTACCCCCTAGACTTGAGGAGCATTAGACAACCTTTAGTTTCTCAAATATTCCATCTTCTCTCCTGCCTCTCTGTCTCTGCATGTGCTGTTTTCTCTTCCTGGAAAAGACATTCATGATTCCACCATGTCTGCCTAGTGGAAATCTTCTGCCATCAAGAGTAGATCCAAGAATCACTTTCTCAGTGAAACTTTCCCTGAGTCCTCAGACTGGCCGAAGCAGAGGCTATGGATGTCTAGTCCACATCCCTTATCCCTAACCACTCAGGGCACTCAGGCCTGCTTTCCAACCACATTTCTCTGCCAAAGGACACATCATCTGCCTATGCAACAAGCCTGCATTGACCTGGATGAATGTCCCCAGGGGCAGCTTCAACCAATTACAGATCAAAGTTGGGGTATAAATATTCCAACTCCCTGCCCCTTGAATGAAAAATAACTCTGGGGCATGGTTTTTATACTAGTCCCCAAAGTTTTAAAGTCTAATCATCCTCAGTGGTAGCTGGCTTCATTGTCCATTTTCCTTTTCCTGTCATTCTTGATTACTCCTCTTTCAGCATTGTTTTTGCTTACCAAAAACACTACATGCCATTTGAATCTTTGTCTTAGGGTATGTTTTGGGGGCATCTCAACTAAGACATCCTTTCTGCTATGTTCCCACTGCACTTAGTAAATAATTCCATTACAACAGTCATTTAAACTTGTAATGATCTGTGTTCTGATGCCACTAAATGTCTTGTGGTCAGGAATTGGGTCTAATTTGTCTTTGTATTCTCACACCTAAAAAAAAAAAATGCTTAACAAATATAAGTCACTCTTCATATGCTTATGGAATAAATGAGTAAATTTTTTAAAGAATGAATAAAAAGAAAAGATGGAGGAAAGAGTAGAAAAATAAGATTGGAACATGATAAATAATCAGATATAAAGTGATTGATGAGAAATCAGTATTTCTATTTATTAAAAAAAGTATAATTCATAAAAGTAAAATCCTATCCATGTTTCACATAATCCATAGGCACATTAAGTATGTGGCAATATTTTTTTCATGATGATTAAATGCTTCTCATTCATTTCTATAACTATTAAGACAACCTAATATGGTGTTTGAGAGTCCTGTCAGAGTCCAACTGCATGGGATTTAACCCTAGCTTCCTCTGCACCAGCTGTGTGATTTAGAGTCATGTGCCTCTGACTTTAATGTACATGTGAATACCTAAGAATCTTATTGAATGCACATTCTGATTCTATAGGTGATGAGGTGGGGCTTGAAGTTCTGCATTTCTAACAAGCTTCCAGGGGAAGCAGATGCAGCTGCTTGAGTAGCAAAGGTCTAGGACAAGGGACTTCTCTGTGCCTCTATTTTCCTCAACTTTTAAAAAAAGGGATAATAATAATAACCCTACTTCAATGGGTATTGAGAGGATAAATGAAATAATATATGAAAAGCACTTTGAACAAGAAAATGCTATCCATGTTAGCTATTATTGTTATAAGATTCATGGCTAATACTGATGCTTTTATGTATATTAAATCCAGGGATAAAAATAACTGCTAATATATTTCATGGCTGTTGGAGAGTTTGCATATTGTTAGGATAACTGTTATTGCAATGAGAAAAAATACAAAAGCATTTCACATACACATGCATATATAAACTGAATGTGAATAATAACTGATTTTCAATAACATAAAAAAAGTGGCATTTCAATTAACAAAAAATCAAAGAAACACATCGACAACAATACAATAATAGTAGGGGACTTTAACACCCCCATCACTGAAATGGACAGATCATCTAAGCAAAAGATCAACAAGGAAATAAAGGCTTTAAATGATACACTGGACCAAATGGACTTCACAGATTATTCAGAACATTCCATCCCAAAGCTACAGAATACACATTCTTCTCTAGTGCCCATGGAACATTCTCCAGAATTGATCACATCCTAGGTCACAAATCAGGTCTCAACTGGTACCAAAAGATTGGGATCATTCCTTGCATATTTTTGGACCACAGTGCTTTGAAACTAGAACTCAATCACAAGAGGAAAGTCAGAAAGAACTCAAATACATGGAGGCTAAAGAGCATCCTACTAAAGAGTGAATGGGTCAACCAGGAAATTAAAGAAGAATTAAAAAAATTCATGGAAACCAATGAAAATGAAAACACAACTGTTCAAAATCTTTGGGATGCAGCAAAGGCGGTCCTAAGAGGAAAGTATATAGCAATACAAGCCTTTCTCAAGAAACAAGAAAGGTCTCAAATATACAACCTAACCCTACACCTAAAGGAGCAGGAGAAAGAGCAGCAAATAGAGCCAAAACTCAGCAGGAGAAGAGAAATAATAAAGATCAGAGCAGAAATCAATGAAATAGAAACCAAAAGAACAGTAGAACAGATCAACGAAACTAGGAGCTGGGTTTTTGAAAGAATTAATAAGATAGCTAAACCCCTGGCCAGACTTATCAAAAAGAAAAGAGAAATGACCCAAATCAACAAAATCATGAACAAAAGAGGAGAGATCACAACCAACACCAAAGAAATACAACTAAAAGAACATATTATGAGCAACTCTATGCCAGCAAATTAGATAACCTGGAAGAAATGGATGCATTCCTAGAGTTGTATAAACTACCAAAACTGAACCAGGAAGAAATAGAAAACCTGAAAAGACCCATAACCACTAAGGAAATGGAAGCAGTCATCAAAAATCTCCCAGCGAACAAGAGCCCAGGGCCAGATGGCTTCCCAGGGGAATTCTACCAAACACTTAAAGAAGAATTAATACCTATTCTTCTGAAACTGTTCCAAAAAATAGAAATGGAAGAAAAACTTGTGAACTCATTTTATAAGGCCAGCATTACCTTGATCCCAAAACCAGACAAAGACCCCATCAAAAAGGAGAATTACAGACCAATATCCCTGATGAACATGGATGCAAAAATTCTCACCAAAATCTAGCCAATAGGATACAATAGTACATTAAAAGGATTATTCACCACAACCAAGTGGGATTTATTCCTGCCTGCAAGGAATAAATCAGACAACAAAAAGAAATAAAAGGCATCCGAATTGGCAAAGAAGTCAAACTCTCATTCTTTGCAGATGATAGGATACTTGATGTGGAAAATCCAAAAGACTCCATCCCAAAACTGCTAGAACTCATAGAGGAATTCAGTAATGTGGCAGGATATAAAATCAATGCACAGAAATCAGTTGCATTTCTATACACCAACTAGACAGAAGAAAGAGAAATTAAGGAGTTGATGCCATTTACAATTGCACCCAAAACCATAAGATACCTAGGAATAAATCTAACCAAAGAGGCAAAGGATCTGTACTCAGAAAACTATAGAATACTCATGAAAGAAACTGAGAAAGACACAAAGAAATGGAAAAACGTTCCATGCTCGTGGATTGGAAGAAAAAATATTGTGAAAATGTCTGTGCTACCTAGAGCAATCTACACATTTAATGCAATTACTATCAAAATGCCATCCACTTTTTTCAAAGAAATGGAACAAATAATCCTAAAATTTGTATGGAATCAGAAAAGACCCCAAATAGCCAGAGGAATGTTGAAAAAGAAAAGCAAAGCCAGTGGCATCACAATTCCGGACTTCAAGCTCTATTGCAAAGCTGTAATCACTGGCAAAAAAACAGACATATAGATCAATGGAACAGAATAGAGAGCCCAGAAATGGACCCTCAACTCTATGGCCAACTAATCTTCAACAAAGCAGGAAAGAATGTCCAATGGAAAAAAGACAGTCTCTTCAACAAATGGTGTTGGGAAAATTGGACAGCCATATGCAGAAGAATGAAACTGGACCATTTCCTCACACCACACACAAAAATAGACTCAAAATGGTTGATAGACCTAAATGTGAGACAGGAGTCCATCAAAATCCTAGAGGAGAGCACAAGCAGCAACTTCTTCCTAGAAACATTGCCAAAGGCAAGGGAAACAAGGGCAAAAAATGAACTATTGGGACTTCATCAAGATAAAAAGCTTTTGCACAGCAAAGGAAACAGTCAACAGAACCAAAAGACAACCGACAGAATGGGAGAAGATATTTGCAAATGACATATCAGATAAAGGGCTAGTACCCAAAATCTATAAAGAACTTATCAAACTCAACACCCAAAGAACAAAAAATCCAATCAAGAAATGGGCAGAAGACATGAACAGACATTTTTCCAAAGAAGACATCCAAATAGCTAACAGACACATGAAAAAGTGCTCCACATCACTGGACATCAGGGAAATCCAAATCAAAACCTCAATGAGATACCACCTCACACCAGTCAGAATGGCTAAAATCAACAAGTCAGGAAACGACAGATGTTGGCGGGGATGCGGAGAAAGGGGAACCTCCTACACTGTTGGTGGGAATGCAAGCTGGTGCAGCCACTCTGGAAAACAGTATGGAGGTTCCTCAAAAAGTTGAAAATAGAGCTACCCTATGACCCAGCAATTGCACGACTGGGTATTTACCCCAAAGATACAAATGTAGTTATCCGAAGGGATACGTGCACCCCAATGTTTATAGCAGCAATGTCCACAATAGCCAAACTATGGAAAGAGCCAAGATGTCCACCAACAGATGAATGGATGAAGAAGATGTGGTATATATACACAATGGAATATTATGCAGCCATCAAAAAAACACAAAAAACCCCCGAAATCTTGCCATTTGCAATGATGTGGATGGAACTAGAGGGTATTATGTTAAGCAAAATAAGTCAATCAGAGAAAGACAAGTATCATATGATCTGACTGATATGAGGAATTCTTAATCTCAGGAAACAAACAGGGTTGCTGGCTTGATGGGGGGTGGGAAGGTTGGGGTGGCTGCATGATGGACACTGGGGAAGGTATGTGCTATGGTGAGCGCTGTGATTTGTGTAAGACTGATGAATCACAGACCTGTACCTCTGAAACAAATAATACATTATATGTTAAAAAGAAGAAAGAAGAAGAAAGAAGAAGAAAGAAGAAAGAAGAAGAAAGAAGAAAGAAGAAGAAAGAAGAAAGAAGAAGAAAGAAGAAAGAAGAAGAAAGAAGAAAGAAGAAGAAAGAAGAAAGAAGAAGAAAGAAGAAGAAAGAAGAAAGAAGAAGAAAGAAGAAAGAAGAAGAAAGAAGAAGAAAGAAGAAGAAGGAAGAAGAAGAAGAAGGAAGAAGAAGGAAGAAGGAAGAAGGAAGAAGGAAGAAGAAGAAGGAAGAAGAAGAAGAAGAAGAAGAAAGAAGAAGAAGAAGAAGAAGATAGCAGGAAGGGAAAAATGAAGGGGGGGAAATCGGAGGGAAGACGAACCATGAGAGACTATGGACTCTGAGAAACAAACTGAGCATTTTAGAGGGGAGGGGGTGGGGTTATGGGTTGGCCCAGTGATAGGTATTAAGGAGGACACATATTGAATGGAGAACTGGGTGTTATACGCAAACAATGAATCATGGAACACTACATCAAAAACAAATGATGTAATATATGGTGACTAACGTAATAAAATAAAATTACAAAAAAAAAAAGAAGTGGCAGTTCTCTTTTAGCTGCCAGGTGGGAAAACACAGCAATAACTGGGTCCTGGTTAAGACCATAGGTTGGGGTACCACGCAGGCTTAGAATCAAGTCCTATCTCTCCTTAAACAAGTCATTAAACTTTTATAAACCTCATCTTTCTCATTGTTAAATAGGAATACTTTCAGCACTCGGAGGAAGAAAAGAGAAATACCTATAAGGCCATTAGCCCAGCACCTGACATGGAGTAGGCATTAATAAATGTCAATTTTATGCATTATTATCAACAAGTCAAAGAGTCTAAGTATACATAATATATCTATTAGGCACAAGACTAAGAACTAGAAGTTAGTTGACAAAAGTTAAGGTGGTAAATACCCTAAAACCAAAACTGAACTAAATTTTCCATCTGGCTACCTGATGGCAAGAGATTGATAGAAGACAGAAGCAAAAATAATTTGGAAAATGTCTAACTCAGCAGAACCAACCTAATATCAGCAAGCAAGGTAGAGGAGAGGGCCCAGGAATTCCAAGCATGAATGAAGCATAGCTTCAGTAACATCAGACTCTTGACATAATTTTGTTTCTTTAAAGATTTTATTTATTTGACACAGAGAGACATAGAGAGAGAGGGAACACAAGCAGGGGGAGCGGGAAAGGGAGAAGCAGGCTTACCGCGGAGCAGGGAGCCCAATGCGGGGCTCGATCCCAGGCCCTGGGACCATGACCTGGGCCGAAGGCAGACGCTTAATGATTGAGCCACCCAGGTGCCCCCCAGACTCTTGACATAATTTTGATCAGAGCAGAACATGTGATACTAAAGGTCATATTTCATAAGTTAGAGAAATACTGAGGAGGTGATGCTGTTGATTTATTCTAACCAGCAAGAACCATCTAATTGGTGAGGTGGGAATAATAAAAAATTTTAAGGGAGGAAAAAAAAAAGGTCACCTTAGCAGTCTTAATAGCAAAATTGGCCAGCGTGGGCACAGTAAGATATGCACTCTAAGTGACATGAAAGCATATTTCAAAATTCCAGAGCAATGATAAATATAATTTCATATTAAGGACACTATAGTGACAGATGGAGTTGAGCGAGACAAAGGGATTCATGTTAATTCACAAACAGACACTTAGCAAGACAAACGTGGAGAAGTCTGGATGCCATACCACACTGCAGAAAGAGCCCCAAGATTTGAATTCAGGCAGACCAGGATCTTCCTGCCACTTGAAAGATAGCATGAGCTGAGTAAATGCCTTGACCTCTCTGCCTTGATTGAGGCACCTCTAAAAATGGGAATAATAATAATAAAACCCAATTCCCAGTACTGCAGGAATGTAAAAACACATGGTCCCTGCTCCTCATGTTGGGCAAACAAATAGTAATAAGCCTTCCTACACTATAGGACAAGATAGGAAAATGAAATACTGAGGATACAGGACTCTTTCTACAGAAATGTTGTGAAGGAAGAGATCAATTCTGATTAGGGAAATCAGAGGCTTACGAAAGAGATATTGGTGTCCCTGGGTGGCTCAGTTCGTTAAATGTCAGACTCTTGATTTTGGCTCAGGTCATGATCTCAAGGTCATGAGATCAAGCCCCTCATCATCGGACTCCATGCTGAATGTGGAGCCTGCTTAAAATTCTCTCTCTCCTCTCTCCCTCTGCCCCTCCCTCTCAAAGAAAGAAAGAGAGAAAGAAAGAAAGAAAGAAAAGAAAGAAAGAAAAGAAAGAAAGAAAGAAACGAAAGAGATGGCATTTGAGTTTGGACTTGAGTTAGAGGTAGGGAGTGAGGGGGAGTGAGAAAGAGAAAGAGTGAGCTGAGGGTGGGGGAGAATATTCCAGGCAGTTTTAGCAAAGGCAGAAGATGAATATCTGAATGTGTTTAGGGACTAATAAGAAATAAAATGTGTTTAGATGTTCAGGAAAGAAGTCAGTGGCCAGTAGCAGAAAACAAGATTGGAAGGGAGGTCAGGGTCAGATCATAAAAGACTTCCAATACCACAACAAGTTGGCTTGATAATTCTCTGTATTATCAAGATCTTACATTTTTATAGGCCTTCATTTCCACAACCATCATGTTTTAATTAAGGTCCCCCAAACCTTTGGGGTGCCTGGGTGGCTCAGTTGGTTGAGCATCCAACTCTTGATCTCAGCTCAGGTCTTGATCTCAGGGTTGTGAGTTCAAGCCCTGCATTGGGCATGGCACCTACTTAAAAAAAATAAATAAAAATTTTAAAAATTAAATTAAAAAATAAAAATGAAGTCCCCCAAACCTTTAGAGTAGGCAGATGGCCTAATTTTTCCCCACTTTAATACAGACAAAGAAACTGAGTCTGAGCGACTTCCTAAGTTACCAACCAACAAATACCAGAGTCAGACTAGAAAGTAGACCTGTTGACTGGCCAACACTCTTTCCACACTGCCATGCTCTTTCCATAGACACTTGGGAGACACAGGACTTTGAATGCCAGGCTGCAATGTTTGCAAGATTGGTTTTTCAGGCAGAAGCTTTAAATAAACACAACAGGAATTAGCACTCTGGCAGCAATACATAAGGATGCACCCGAGAGAAGAGATACTAAGGCTAGATCTAGAATATGAAGGAAAAAAATCAACAAGATGAAATCCAATCAAACATGGTAGTAAACTGTATATTTAAGGTTCAGAATATACACTTTGTAAGTTCAGGTTGTGTAAGAACTGAATTAATAGTTCATAAGAAATAAATCTATGACTATTACTTAATTTTTTTTGACTGTTAGTTAATTTTGATACTAATGTAAGCCTAGTGTTAAGGAGCTGCCAAAAATGAATGTCCTGTTTAGCTGCGTTATCAGAAAATTAATGTCCAGTTAGGAAATATATGAGAACTGTGTGTTGCTTACACCACCCAGAAGTGTATCCCCTTGAGTTGTAAAAGGGATATTTTTGATAAGCTGAACAGATACAAAACAACTACGATGATGAAAGACCTGAAAAACACTTGAGTTTTTTGAGAAAAATGGAAATTTAACAAGAGAAAGGAGAGTGGGGAGGGAATAGATTTCCAAGGGCAAACTACAGGGCAGAATGAGGACCAATTGTGGGATTGCACACAGTTCGGCCAAACATAGGACATTTTCCCCCAAATTAAGACTCATCTGTAAAATACCAAGCTTGATGCTCCAAATGTACAAGCAACAGGGGTTGCTTGTACATTTGGAGGGGTTATGTGAAGCAGGTTGAGGCTAATTGCTTTCATGGGAAACAGGTTTGCGTGGAAGGTTTTGAGGCCTCTAAAAAATGTTTGATTTTATAAGTTTATAGACACACACACAATTCTTATTATAAATTTTCAGCAAATTCAGAATGAAGGGAGGATATAAATTATGGCATTTAAGAAAAGAGAAACTTTAGTATGTCTCATTCAGTTTCATATACTGTCATACTTTTTCCTTCTAATTCATCAATGGAGTCATATGATACATTTCTATACTGTAAGTACAGTGAATGATGGTTGTATGTATTGATAGTAACTGATAAGTCACCATCTTCATTATTTGTAATTTAACAAAGTAACTTACACTGATGGGGATTTTCAGTTACTTTTTATTCCTTCTATGGGTCTTAGAAATATAGTTGTTGCTTTCTAAATAATTTATCAGTGTTAAATTATTAAGTGTGCGGCAATGCAATATCACATGCATCAATTAAAGCTTCTTGTTTCCCATAATTTATATGTGCCCTACGAAAGAAACAGCCGTGGAATTGCACTATTTTTTTAGTTTTTTGAAAATAGGACATTTTCTTTAACCTCTGTTTATTTGCTGTCTTTTCAAAAATTTATAAAATAGAAAAAATCCATTTGCCTAATTTAATGTTTATGTGATTTATCACATCTTGAACTGTGAAGAATGTGACTATGTAACAAGTACCTATGTATCAGTTATCAATTTATGTACATGATAAAATCAATCCTATTATTTGCCACACTGTTAATTAAAGCCTTTTGCTAGCCAGTACTTCGGCATTTAGAAAATAAAGTGGTATCACTCTGTAGCATCTAGATTAGGCACTTAGGTATCCACTGAACTATGTTCAAATTAGACTTAAAGTGTATCTAATTATGTTCTTATTCTCTATAAATTGCTAATCCAAGTAGTAGAGAAATCATACTTTTAACCACATATCTCCTTTCTCAATCAAAAATCCAAAACCTATTTCTTAAGTACAGAACCCATACAAATTGCTTGTCTATACATAAGAGAAATACAAAGAAGTAAAATTTTAGAAAGCTTTCAATGAGATTATGAGCTGTTTAATGAAATAAGATACTTGTGAAGATAAAAATTAAAAGTCTGTAAGATATTTTACAATGACAGCTAACTGAGTAATGATAACCAATATCAAAATTATTTTGACATCATCATCTCATATTTTTTCAGATCTTTTTATATGAATGATTCCTTCTTTTGGTCAATCTCAAGAAGATACCATTTGTTAACTGTAGTTTTGTACGTTTGACCAGTTAATACCACTGCAACACTTATAGGAAGGGCCCCTTGATTTATTACCAGTACCAATTTCCATAAGATTTCATTAGTTATACTCTTAAACACCGTATATATACAATAGAATATAAATCCTGCTGAAACATAAAATGGAATACTTCAGTTAGCTTTGAATAACTGTGGCCAGTAATTTATTTTTTTAAGTGGGCACATTCTGTTCTAGTCTTATTTATTTATATTTAGGGGAATTTTCCTTTTACTTTAGCTCCTCAAAGATTAATTTTATTTATTTTGTTTCATTTGCCAATGACCATATTTAGATGGAGGGTCAGACTCAGCTATTCTAAAACAGGGCTGACATCTTTTAACACAATATCCAATTGAAACATAGCAATTAATATTTATATATCAAATCTTATAAGTACATCTAAAAGATTTTCAAAAAATTTTTCCTCCTGCATTAAAGAGCAGAGTACGGATTTCTTTTAGTGTGATAAATACTGTTGCTAGAGAAAGAAATTGGTTGACTATTGAGCATTACTAGAATGACCAATGTAATTTTAACACTGATGAGAGTTCCTCTCATCCCTCAACTTTCCAAATATTTTCACTGATTGTTAGAGTCACATGTTTGAACTTCTTATTATCACCCGTCTTTAGAGATTATAAGTCTTGGGCTCATGTTTTTTACAAAACATGCTATTTAATCCTAATAGCCTTTAAGAAGCAAGGATGCAAACCAAGTTATTAGCTTTTAAAAGACTTAAGTTCACTTCTTGTAAAAGGTGATGTTTCTTACCAATAAATACGCACAAATCATTTTTAGGATCTGTTCTCTCTACTCAGTAGCTTGAAATAAAAGTAGAGTATACATCCGAAATTAGAGAAGGGGTAAGGATAATAGAACTTTTCAACCAGTAGAGTGGATTAGCTGTCTCCTGAAGACAAGTGCAAAAAGAATCCACTCTACAGTGTGGTTACTTATTCATTTTTGTACTTCCCTGCTAGCTTAGCCAACTACCTCTCATAGACTAGGTACTCTGTGTGTGCATGTGTGTGTGTGTGTGTGTGTGTGTGTGTATAACTGAGTTGGCTTCTATTGGAAATGTAAAGCAAAGTCTTTTAATAGTGACATGACATGGGAAAACTATTTGAGAGAGGGAGAGCATGAGCAGAGAGGAAGGGCAAAGGGAGAGGAGGAAGCAGACTTCCTGCTGAGCAGGGAGCCTGATGCGGTTCGATCCCAGGACCCCGAGATCATGACCTGAGCCGAAGGCAGATGCATAATCAACTGAGCCACCCAGGCGCCCTGACATGAGAAAAAAAATTCTTAAAAACATTTACTTAGCTAAGCTAGACGCTCCAGATAAAGGAAAGGCTGATCACATGGAGACCACTTATGAATTAGGAAAGTTAGATCTACTTTAAATTTGTTTTTGTAGAAGTTAAGCACCTCTTACAGGTTTATTTTTAAAGGCAAGATGGTAGTTAAAGTTGGCACTCACAAATATGTTCACATATTAATTAACCTACCACATGACTATATGAACACAAGTTGTACTAAACAAAGCTTGTAATTACGATGTTTGTAATTACTATCTGAAGTAGCATCTAAGTTGCTGCCAAACATTCCTACCAAATTTAGAAAGTGTGAGGGAATATAGCCACTAACTCCCAATGATAAGATTCTCCTGGAAGAAGAGAAGAAAAACTACTTTCAAGCTTTCTGTGGAAGTACCTTTTAAATTTTAAATGATTACAATTGATTCATTGTTGAATGCTGAAACTGTTTTAAAAGGGTTCTGCTGGGAATTTAGGCTGAAACTCTTTTAAAATGATGAAACTGTTTTAGAAGTGTTCTGCTGGGAATTTAGGCTGAATCTAACATGCAAGGTACATGGAAAACATGGCAAACACAACAATTTGGTGCCAGATGTCTGGTTCATAAGGAGAAAGTAGAGAAAAAGGAAGAAATATTTGAGACTATAGTAGGCTTTTATTGTTGTTCATCACCAATTGTACGAATAAGCTTCATCTATAGGCTTGGCTTTAGACTAAAAGCTACCTGGGAGGTTTTATGTTTTATAGTTTTGTTCTATTCCTAGGAAGGATGCCGTGGTCCTTCAACAGATACCCTAATGATCACATCATAAGCACAACTGAGCTTCAAATGGAAAATAGATTGTAACTTGCTCACCAACCAAGTAGGAGATTAAACAAGCTACCCAGTGTCTCCAGGAGGACAAGGAGACAAAAGGCACATTTCTCACCTCTGAATCACAGCAAGGGCCTGCTTCGAAACAAGATTTTCTTCTTCGTAACCATTTTAAATAGTCAATTAGTAGGTGATTGGGAGGAACTGGGAGTGCTGGGAGCTGCATACTGACTCACCCCATAGTGACTTGGGCCCATTGAAATGTGCAGAATGATTGAAAGTTGAGCAAAAATTTCTCAGAAATAAAAGTTTGATTTTTGGACATAGATAGAACTAGCTCTATGCATAGAAGAAAGGAACAGTCACCTACTTACTCCACTTGGGAGACACCAAAAAATTCCACAAACTTCTCTCTACAATACAAATCATGCCTGCAAAGGGAGCCTTCATAATTCCATCAGCTTACTATTAATAAGCAGTAGTTTCACTTAAATAGAGAAACTCAGAAGTCTTTAGACTCCTAAAACATTTATTAATCCATTTATTGATTTGTCAAATATTTTTAATGCCTACCATTCTAGGTTCAGGGAGTTAAGAAGAGAATAAAGTCCTTTCTCTCATGGAATTTATATACTAGTGAGGCGAGAGACAACAATCAAATATATCAAATGTCAGTGGTTGATGGGTATAAACGAAGAAAAATAAACAGAGTAAGGGCGATCATGATGGTGATGAGGGGGAGTACAAAATTTTATATTGCCTGGTTAAGGAAGGCCTCTCAGAAAAGGGGACGTTGGAGATCTGAAGGAGGTGAGGGAGTAAGCCATGCAAATATATCTGGGGAAAGAGCTATCCAGACAAGGGAAAAACAAAGGTCAAGCCCCTAAGGCAGGATAATGCTTGGCATGTTCTATATACAGCAAGTTGCTTGGTGTGGTGGCACTGGGCATGGGGAGTAAAGGGGGAAAGATGGATCACAAAGGTATTGGGGGTTCTAGAGGGAGATCAGAAAGATTATATAGAACCTTTAAGGCCACAGTAAGTATTTTAGCATTTACTGTCAGTGGAAAGCCATTCAATGGTTTGAGCAGAGGAATGAAATGCCATTTTAAAAGAATCACTATGGCAGCTGTGTGGCAAATAGATGGAGTGGGCGGAAGCAGGGTGACTGAAGAGACAGCCATTACAATAGTCAAAGCAAGACATGATCCTGGCTTTGAAGAGAGAGCAGTTGAGGTGGTAAGCAGTTGTATTCAGGATATATTTTCCAAATAGACACATAGATTTGTTTAGGGAGTATGAAAGAATCAGGGATGAATGTAATGTTTTTGGTCTGAGTGACTGAAACGAGTTGCCAGACCCATGGGAAAATCTGAGAGCACATAGTGTTGGGATAGTGAGAGAAGGGTGGGGTTAAGAGCAGTTTTGAACCAGTTACATTTGAGATGCCTATTGGACACCAGAATGGAAAAATCAAGGAGCCAATTGTATGTATGTTCCAGAGGGAGGTCGAAGATGAACATATAAATTTGGGAATCATCAGATATCTGGTGATATTTAAAGCCATGGGATTGGATAAGATTACATGGGAAATGAATATAGAGAAACAAGGTGAGGTTCTCATACTGAGACAAGATCTAGAGTTTGGGAACAGAAGGAGAACCAGCAAAGGAAAACCAAGAAACAGCGGGCTAGTCAAGCGGAAGGATAAGCAAGAATGCATGGTATCCTGAAAGCCAAGTGAAGAAAGTATTTCAAAAAAGGAAGGAGCAGATGTCCATCCTGCTGATTGGTCAGGAAATTGAGAACCAAGAATGTAACATTTGATTTGACAATCTGTAAATCATTAATGACCTTGACAAAGGAAGTTTCTGCAGAGAAGTGGAGAAAGTATGATTAGAATGGGTGAAGAAGAATTGGAGGGGAAGAATCAGAGACAGAGATTGTGAACAACTCCTTTAAGAGTTTAATTGTAAAAAGCAGAAGAGAAATGAGATGGTTTAATTGGAGGGTGATGTGGGGATTCAACAAAGGGTTTACTAAACTGAAAATTGTTTCAGCAGTTTTTTTCTTGGTAGGGATCCAATAGAGAGCCCCCTCCTACAATTGTAGGAGCCACGTCCTTTAGAATATGGGAGAGGTGAGACCCAGTGGACAATTAAAGATGGTGATTGCTTTAGATAAGAGGCCTGGGTATAGTTCTTAATTGTATTAATTGATCAAATTAGCAAGCTCTTTGACTACTGATGATAAAGTTTATTGAATATTTACAGTGTGCCAGCACTGTTTTAATCACTTGACATGCGCTGTGTCTCATCCTAAAAACAGCTCTATGAAATTGAGCCCACAATTTATTCATTTATTTAATCATTGAACAAATATTTAATAAGAGCCTGCTTCCAAGCATTATACTAGCTATTGGAGAATAAAAAGTGAACAATGAAATTATCAGGTTAACAGTTGTGAAATATTCGTGATATACAAGGCTTTTGCTAATAACTCCATATATAATCTCATTTACTTCTCTCACCAACACTCGGAGGTTGGTATTATTGTCCACATTGTATAGATTAGAAAACTGAAGTTTAGACTTAAATAACCTCTAAGAGAACACATCCACAATGGGTACTGAGATTGTGTGATTGAGCGGTGCTACCTACACGTTCCCTGCCCCCATAATATACTGGATGATCCTTTACATCTGCATTACTGAGCTAGACAAAAATTACGTGAAGCACGAAAAAATAATAAGAAATGAATTGCAATGTGCCCACTACAAGAAAACGACTGGGTACTAAATCAGAGAATAATGGAGTAATGCGGTTGGGGAAGTATGTAAAAAGGAGTTGTCAGGAAAAGCTGCTCACCAAGGAAGTAACATTTCAGCTGAGACCTCGGGGATAAGAAATACTGGATGAGGGTGCAGAGAAACTTCTAGGTTGAGGGAAGAATAACAAGTGCAAAGACCCTGAGGCAGGAAAGAGTTTTTGCATGCTCAGGGAACCAAAATAAAACCAATGTGGCTGGAGCATAATGGAAGAATGTAAGAGTAATTTGAGATGAATTGAGGGACTCGGGCGGGCTCTGAATCACTGGTTATGCAGGGTCCTGAAGGCCCAAAAGAGGAGTTTAAATTGCATTCTAAGTTTGAGAGGCCACTGAAACTTTTTAAGCAGGAGAGGACATACGAGATTTATATTTAAGCACAACTCTCGTGCAGTGTAGCAGATGAATGAGAAATACTGATGAGATGAATGAGAAATGTGCAGTCGTGGAAGCAGGGAGACCAGCTGGCAGACTGGGTAGTAGTAACCCAGAAGAGAGAGAATGGTGAAGAATGGACATGGAGAAAAGTAGCAGGATCTGAGAAATAGCTTGGAGATGGAATTTATAGGATTTAGTGATAAAATGGATGGAATGAGAAGAAAGAGGGATGAATCCTGGGTCTTTGGCTTGAGCAGCTGGGTAGATGGTGAGACTTACTGAGTTTCCACTTACTGAGATGGGGAAACTTAATTAAGGGCTAGGGCAGGGGACAGGTTTGGGAAGAATCAAGAATTATCTTTTGGATAAATTCTGCTAGAAATATTAGACTCTTGAATGTTGGGGTCCAGTGGAGAACTCTGGGCTATAGACATAAACTGGGGAGTCAACGGTGTGAAGATGATATTTAAAGTTACAGGTATGGATGAAATTACCTAGGAGGAGTATCATGGAGTAGGAGAGGCAGAGAAGAAAAGGGAAGAGAAAAAGATTAATTAATTTAACAAGTGATATGAAAGCCTATTAGTATGCTGATAGAAATCCTGTAGAGAGGAGTATTGTAGATAATACTCAAAGGAGAAAAGTGTGAGAATTCCTAGAGAAAATGAGGGGAAATGGGGGCCATACTCCAAATGGAGACAATAGCCATTCACTTAAGAGGGACACCACCTCTTCATTAAAAGGAGCAGTAGAAAACAGGTGCAAGTGTGGGCTGGTTTGTTAATGTGATGAGGGGGAAGAAGACAAAGAAATTTGCTGATTAAAAACAAAGCCAAAGGGGTGCCTGGGTGGCTCAGTTGGTTAAGCATCTGCCTTCGGCTCAGGTCATGATCCCGGGGTCCTGGAGAAGCCTGCTTCTCCCTCTCCCACTCCCCCTGCTTGTGTTCCCTCTCTCACCGTGTCTCTCTCTGCCAAATAAATAAAAAAATTTAAAAATAAAATAAAATAAAAAAAATAAAAACTCCTTTCAGCTGCTGAGCATGGTTGCTGCCAAACCTGGAGAATCACTTTTTCCCAGAGCAAAAGTGGCCACAACTCTGCCCCCACCTTGCTAGGGACATCCTGCCTATAGCTCCCTCCTAACAGGATCATGGCTCAGATGTTTTAACAAAGGACAGAAAGAAGAAAAATGGCTTTCCTCATTCTGAGCAAAACGTCAAGCAGGCAGATTTCCTCCCCTCCCGGGAGTGGGAGTAGAATCTGTTCCATTTGGTTCTCTTTTTCTTAGCTATGTCATGGGAATCATTCAAAATCTGAGTATTTGACGATTCTGGGCGTTAAACTTCATACCAGTGACTGTTGCTCATATCAAACTGAGAAACTGTGTCAGACAACTTTTCCAAAAGACCAGTCACAGAGCGCATCTTCCCTGCCTTGTGCTTTCTGTCTTCATTCTCTCCTTTCTGTACTGTTGTTCTTGCCTGGACCGCACTGTTCTTGCCAAGCCATCAAAGCTTTGGTCTTCCACCTGTTTTCATCCCTTCTCTTTGCCACCCACCTTCTCTACCCTTTCTAATCAAGAAATGATGATAATCCTCCTTATCGAGTCCCGAGAGATGGCATCTCACGATGTCACACTGTTTTCCAGAGTGGTTTCTATCGCAGTTACAGAAAAGCTTTAAATTAAAAAATTCTAACTGCTCAACCAGATTCTGCTTGCAAATCCACATAAATATGGTTTCCCTCCCTCTAAACAATGTCAGGAACGGCATTTTCGTCTTCCAGTTTACACCCAGCCCTCCCTCGCAGGGCTCATCCTGGTCTACTATCTCTCATTTCTCATTTTGCTCAGTCCGGTCCACCCACTCCCCATCATTCTCTGCAGCAATCCTGTCAAAAAATCAATTTGCTACTTCCTCTGCTATTAAAGTGGCTGATCCAGCCATTCTTCCCTTTTATGGAAGAGAAATGAGGGTGGAAATAAGCTCTCCTCTGTTGATCCCTAACATAGGCATGACTGAATTTCTAATACAAGTACTGTGTCATTTTAGATAATTTATGGAGACCGCTGCACTTTAATCAAATCTCATTAAAATGGAAATGTTCATTATAATTCAAGAGCACTCGCTAAATTGTACTCGTTTGTTCACTGAAAGCATTCACTTTTAGGGTAACGTGACTATAATAAATGCTATTGAAGGAGAAGCCTTGCATGTGCCCAGAACTAGACCCAGAACAAAGAGATCTGGAAATAAAAAAAAAGATTTAGACCTGGAGGGAACTCTGAGTCTCAGATATTAAATCAGCTTAATTAGGGCTGGGGCTGCTACGTATTCAGGCCACCTGGAGGAAGGGAGAGTAAAGATATGGTGAATTTTTATAAATTATACCCCAAAACTTGAAATGAGGGATTGCCCTCTGAAAACATTTACCCCGTGAAGTTAATTAACGCTTAGAAGCGGAAGTTTTCACCAAAGGTAGCAGCCACACTCCTAAATGATAACGTGTAATCAGGAGGCTGAAGATTCTCCTCTAATTACACGGACAAGGTGTAGACCTGTCTGGGACTCTCTCAGTACCGACAACTGTGGCATTGATAACTGAGCCTGTCAATCTAAAGAAAAGAACAAGAAAGGAGAAGATAGAGATATTGAATCCTTGTGCATCCTGCCACACTCTGCAGACGTTCCTCCAAAGAAATTCAAGGCTTCGGCTTCCAGCTGCAAACTCTCTGGACAGAGCATCGATTCAAACTGGTGACTTCTTTTAAATTTATGTTTTGCTATAACGTCAGACTGACCAAAAAGCCATAAAAATATTACAAAGAATTCCTGTATACTTTTACCCACATGTTATGTGAGGATTCTGTTTGCTTTATCCTCTCTCTCTCTCTTTCTCTCGACCCCCTCTTTGTGTCTCCCTGTGAATTTTTTTTTATGAATTATTTGATTATAAGTTGCAGACATAATGCCCATTTACACCTAAAAACTTGAGTGTGTATTTCTTATCTAGCCATGGTACAATTCTTGAAATCAGGAAATTAACATTGGTTCAATATTATCACCTATTTTATAGACCTTATTCAGATTTTACCAATTATCCCATCCTAGTAAAGTCCTGTATAACAACCACAAAAATCACGGATCAAGCATTGATTCGGTTGCCATGTCTCTTTAGCCTCCTCTTATCTGGAACTGATCCTCAGTCTTTCACAACAATGACATTTAAGTAGAATACATTACTTATTTAATGAAATGCACCTCAGTTTGGGTTAGTCTGATGTTCCCTTATGATTAGATTAACTTTATGCATTTTTGTCAGGAACAGCACAGTGATATTTTTATCTTCTTAGTGATTATATCAGGAGGCACTCATGTCAATTTTCCCTGTTACCCGCAACATTAACTTTAATCACTGTGTTAAGGTATTTTCTGCTAGGTTTCTCCACTGTAAAGTTCTTGTTTTTCCTTTTATAATTAATAAGTAGTATTAATTATTCCATCATTCCATCATCATTTATCAGTTGGTTTAGGAAGACCTTTCCCTGTGATTTTGTTTATCCATCACTAGTAACTCGTACAATAGATCATGATATATATATACAATGGATTATAATTTTTTGCTATTGTTACTTGTTTTGATGTTCAAATCGAGACAGATTTAGCCACAAACGGATGATTCTTTAAAAATTCAGATTTCTGGCTTTTATTGGGAAATCAGTGCTCTGGGAGAAAGGGGGGCAATAATCCCATGGATCAGGGTGAGCAAAATCTAGCCATGCCTGCCTTCTCTAATTTTTAGATCCCCATCCTGGATGACTTGACTCATTTATATTACTTAACCTAGCATTTATTTTCTTGACTCTATTATAGAAGAGGTTTTCCTAAACTGATGCAAATTGTTTGTATTTCGATTTTAACCTCCTCAAAGAAACTCGCTGATTGTTTCCCACGTAGGCTGACTGCAGCAAGAGCACAACCTGACCACACAGGTTGTAGTTTCTCCGTTGTCCTAACAGTTATTTCTTACAGAAAATTATTAAATTGACAGTCTGGTGTCTACCTAAGTCTCGCTTGGATTTTAGTTGTTTCTACCCAGTCTCCCAGGATCTATTTAGACCTGGATGCCATCAGGAGTGTGTCTTTGACCTTCAAAGTAGAGGACAAGTTCCAGAGCAGCCAGTGAGGACTCTGCCTGTCTTTCTGCTCCATCAGAGTCTCATCAGACCACACTAGCACCATTTCTATCCCCAAATAAGCAAAGGTAGTTTAAGAATGAATACATCACAAAAGTAAATGCAAAGAAGGGGTTTATGGAGGGCTGACACAGGTAGAAATGATGATGTAAGTGGAAGTTGATGACTTGTTACCTGAACAAGCAACTTGTGGAAAGAATATTTAAAGAAGAAAATCATGGAGGTTGGAATAGGAGCAATGATCAGAGACTTCTGACTGAAAACTAGAGGGGGGAGAGGGGGAGAGGGGGAGGGGGGTGGGGGGATGCGTTAGCCTGGTGATGGGTATTAAAGAGGGCACGTTCTGCGTGGATCACTGGGTGTTATGCACAAACAATGAATCATGGAACACTGCATCAAAAACTAATGATGTAATGTATGGTGATTAACATAACAAAAAAATAAAAACATGAGAAAATGCTCAAGATATAATGTTAAATTAAAACAGAAAAAAAAAAAGAAAACTAGAGGGGGCGGAAAGAAACCTTGAGAGATTAAGACAAATGCCAAGCCACACCAAGCAAATCAACCTGGCTAAGTTTCTTATGTTAGAACTTGTATCTAAATGGTTTATTACCCAACGTTGCTTTCTTTAACAGTTCAGTTTAGCATAAAGTGGTTCTGAACTGAGCTTAATGGGGAGCTCCAACTCAAAGTGTCATAATATAAAAGTTTACAAGCCTGGTGTCATTTAGTAATTAATCCATTCAAACTGTCTTTGTAAGAAGTGTAAACTAATACAATTACAGTTAAAGTCTACACTATGATGCATACCTGTCAAATAAACTTGATTTTCCATAATCCTGGAAAATGTAGGAGAATTTTGAAATTTATAATCAAATAGCCTTTTGCTGTTGAAGAGGTGAGAGATTATAAATTTATGGAGCTATGAACCAGGATGTTAAAATTTATCTCATATATAGTTTGAGCTTAAGATAATATTGTTAATGTGGAATTTGTAGCTTTCATGAAATATTACTAAATCATAGGTTGCTGCACACATTTTAGAATTATGGTTGCTCTAAGAAGTAAATTGTCATTTATGGAGTAGAGACCACAAAAAAGAGAACACAAAAACCCAAGCTAAAGCAACAGAATAGAACAAGATTTTTTTTTTTTTCAGAAATAACAAGCATATACATTCATGGATATCCTAAGGCAAATGGACTAAATTGACTTTAGACTATAATGGCTCTTCAAGGGAATTGGTTGTGAAAGACAGCAGAGCGGGGGAGAATCTCAGAAGATGCCTGAAAATTCTCTCCCCTGAGAACAAAGAGAGGGTGTTTCTACCACCAGTTCTCACTCTTGTCTGCACATGGGACCCACTAGAGGATGGGGGTGGGGATACCACAGCCTCGAACCTAATCCAATGAAGCTGGGATATGGTTGGACTTCAGGGCTTTTTAAATCTTTTTTTCAAGATTTTATTTATTTATTTGACAGAGACACAGCGAGAGAGGGAACCCAAGCAGGGGGAGTGGGAGAGGGAGAAGCAGGCTTCCCGCTGAGCAGGGAGCCTGATGTTGGGCTCGATCCCAGGACCCTGGGACCACAACCCCAGCCGAAGGCAGATGCCTAACGACTGAGCCACCCAGGTGCCCCCTTTTTAAATCTTTTGAAAGTCATTTAAACTCTTATAATAGTTAAGGGGAAGTTAGGGAAGCTAAGGGGAATTTAAGGGTGTGAGAAAACTTCAGCTTAAACAACTAATCACTAGGTTTGGTTAATTTGTACATGAAGTTGCTTCATTTAAAATTATTAAAGGAACTCAACTATATTAAACAGTAAAAGAAAGTTTAAGTACTGAGAAATTTCTGGTTTTAGCTTTAGTTTTTTTCCTGAGCACTTTTCCACTTTCCTGATCCAAGCCTTAGAAAAGTATACCATTAATTTTGTTTTCAAATATAGTAATTTTTTTCTGAATAGCTTACCAATAAAGAGTGAACCAGAAGGTAGTCATTTATCAACAGCCCACATGACCTTTAAACATTTATAAGGCACACAAACATGTTCAATATTGCCTTGTATATTGAGTGATAAAATAACCAAGGTAATCCATAAACAATGAACTATACAATTTTATATCATATTTCCCTGGAGCCTGATACTAACTGTATTTTAAGCCTCTAAATAATGTAGTCCGAGATTGACAAATAGCATTCATTTAATACATTTTTAATACATAAATTAATAAAACAAAGTGTAAGACTCAAAATTTTAAATGAATTTTAGGACAAAATTATAGTAGCCCATTAAGTATGTTTCAAGTGGCTAGTATAATATCAAATACATAAACCCTATAAATGATTGTTTACCTATTTAAAATACATAGAACTGGTATGATTAGAGTAAGGGTAAAACTAAATTGTATACTTTTCTGCCAAGAGTTAATTATATAATTAAATTTTATTTTATCACTTGGGTTCAGTCATTAACAATGAAGCATTCTTCTGATATTCTAACAGACTTTGAAACAAAGTACTATCTGTTAAGTTATTACTGAAGTGGAGAAGCAGGGATCAGAAACTGATTATTAGTGATTCAATAGGCAAGTTAGATCAATGTATCAAGAAAATGAGCTGCTTGCTAGAAATAAGGAGCTGATTGATATCAGTTGTTCTGGACACAAAGCAGAGAGAGAGTTATTTGTGTAATAAGATAGGATTGATGGAGCACTCTAGAATTTACCTGGAGTTCTGTAAATCAGCAAGGTGAAGCAATTTATCCTACCAAGCTGAAAATAATGACTGTGCCAAAAAAAATCTTTTTTTATCCTTATTTTTACTCACTATTCACATATTTTTGAAGCTCTTGCATGCAAAGCACCACTCAGCATGCAGTGCCAAGATCCTTTGCCTCAGAAACAGGGCTCAGTATAGAGCTGGGGATTTAGGATTAAAGACGAGAGAGGAGCAGGAAATTATGTGAAAGAAATCACACCACATAGACGAGGCTAAAGTCGGTCAGGAATAGAGTTTAGTTCGCTACAAAAATAGACTGGGGGTGACTAGGGGGCTCAGTCAGTTAAGCGTCTGCCTGCAGCTCAGATCAGGATCCCGGGGTCCTGGGATCGAGCCCCGCATCAGGCTCCCTGCTTAGCGAGGAGCCTACTTCTCCCTCTGCCCCTCCACCCCTGCCTCCCACCCCCAACCCCACTTGTGCTCTCTCTCTCTCTCTAATGAATAAACAAAAATCTTTTAAAAAAAAAAGTTTCTCCCTCTTTCTCTGTCCCTCTCCATCCTGGTGCTCTCCCTCCCTCTCTAAAATAAATAAACAAATCTTAGAAAAGAAAAAAAGACTGTAAGAGACTACTTTAAAAAACAGAAAAAGAACAACACCGGAACACTAGAGATGATCCTAGCTAAACGCTTTGGAACTTTTCCTCCAGTAATCCCTCCAAGAGTTTCCTTAACATTTCTTTTCCCTATTTGCCACATAGTCCAAGTTTGGTGTTTGAATTCTCAGTATCACAACTAAGCTACTTCATAGAGTGGCCTCAAAAGTCAAACCTCCCCATTCACAGAGCCCACAGCTCGAGCCTGCTACTTCCAAGCCTTTTTATAGCTTTCCTGCCATAATCCCAGAGTAACCAGAGGACCTGGGTTTTTCCCTTCTCCAAACGGCCTGCGCACCTCAGCTCTCCTTGCCCTTGTAGCCTGCAGAAGGTAGAGCAAGACAGAAAGTGGATTCACCCGTCGCTACTTACAAGAAACTGAGGTCCATTCACCAAGAAGCCGTGTGGGACGAGAGACAGAACAGCTGATTTTAGAGCAGCCTTGAGGCTCAACCTCTGCCTCTTGTTCACTTGGCATCCTCTTGTGTCTCTTCCCTGGCCAAGAAAACAAAAACAAAAAACAAAAACTAGAATCTTCCTTCCTCCCTGGGCGCTGAAGAGATTAAGTAAGATGATACAGGTAGAGCGCTTTTCACCCTTCCAAACAGTGCTCGACAAATGGTAGTGATGATGAGTTAATTTTAACTATTGACACCCGTGTCAAGGGGCCTAACCATAGTGTGAGGAAGAGGGAAGGGAAAAGATGAAGCCATCGGAGCCCCAAAGGTAGGCCTGTTCAGAGGGTTCTGATTTGGACTCACCCCCATTCAAATAGGGCAGGAGCTGCGTATGTATTCTCCCCCTAGATTCGAGTACATAGCCAGCGTTCAACTGTTGAATGTGTTAATTTGGAAAACCAGTGGTCTAATGAAAACAGAGCCCGAGGTGAAATTAAGGCCCCAGTCATAGATCTAATGCTAATATTCGAGCAAGGTATTTAACTCCATCTTGCCTTAGTTTATCTGCTGATGGGAATTAATAATGCTTGTCTCTGCTTTGCCAAGAGTCATAAGGAAAAATGAGAAACAAGCATACCTGCTGTAGTAGAAATGGAAACAAAGACATTCAAATTATATTTTATTTTCTTTCTATAAAAACATTATTCAGTAAAACAAATATAAGAATACCCCTCATGGGTTTACTTTGGGAATTAGAAATAATACATGTATAACTGTTGCACAGTGACTGACATAAAATAAGAGATGGATAAATTATAGCTATTTTTCTTACCACTATTACTGAGGGACCGGAAAGTCATTTCTGCCTCCTGCATGAGGAACAGGACAGCACAGCTGTGCACACAACATACAAGTTCCTCGAAATTAATAGAAAATGTTCACATCCCAACTTTCAGGAGTCCACTGTGTTCTTGTTTGCTCAATGAGTACACCATGTGCAATGGGAATGAGTCAGCTCTGTCCAACCTTCCTTAGGATGTTATAAAATGTGGCATAATGTTAATTAGCAGCAGTCAGTGCTCTTTAAGACTCACACTGGTGTGTTTCATCCCAAGCGCATTACAAAATAAATAGGATGTTCATTTTTATCACCACGCCTTCAGAGTCTTCAATGGTATAGGAGCCAGCTTGCCAGTAAGAAACTCCCAAAGCAAATGATACGAAGCTCTCTCTACAGGCTTATCATTTGGTCAACCTAAACATGCTACCACAAGTTTAGAGGATCTTTTTGAAAATTCCCCACCTTTGTTATATAAGTAGGTACTATGGTCTTTATTTTACAGCTTGAAAAACTGAGATGCCATGAAGTTAAGTGACTTTAACAGGGTCGATGATTAAGACAGAACTATAATCCAAGTTTCTTTCCACTACATGTTGTTAGTTTCACATATCTCCAATGCCCCAGGAAAATAAAATGCCTCTAAACCACCCACCATTTTTTTTTAAAAATGACCACAAACAATGCATCCAGATGGATATAATACAACTGATTCTAGGAAGTTGATCCAATCTTACTGTTAGTAATATGTAAGATGAAAACAACTCGCCATCTCAGTAGAGTAACCTCCATCATCACTAAAGAACTAATCTGTCAGAAAATTGACCCCATCTAAGTATGAAGGCAATGGGAAGAGCTTCAGGTCAGACGTCTGGGTTCTAGGCTAAGTCTGGCTCTAAATATCTGTGTGACTTTGGATAAAACTCTAGTCTCTAGAGTTCCAGTTTTATCATCTATAAAATAAGGGTGTTGGGTTAAATGTAGCTGGCAGAATGCTGAAGTTATCATATTTACTAATCAACAGTTGATCCATTGGAGGCATTCATCTCTTTAGCAATGGTTTATTAGCATAAACACTGAGCAGAAGGTAAGAGTGCTAAGACTAATAAGGTTTACGGTAATGTTTATACAATAAAATATGGAAACTATTCTCATGAGTAAGCTGCAATAAAATATGTGGTTGCACCAACAAGTGTTGCATAGCTTTATCGAAGTTAAAATTAAAGATTGTGACATCTATTCATAGGGCTAATTGAACTGTCCCATCACTGCAGTTTTCTTACTATAAGAATAACAAATTTCCCCTTTTGTGATTAGTGCATCCTGTGCGTCCTGGAAACTGAGAAGGAGCAGCCTCACTGAGGTCATCCCATGTCTTGAAGACACTTCAGTTGTACAGGAAAAGCCAGCCAATCTGACCACTCATTTCAGGAAGACAGAGAATAGAGGAGGGACTGCCTTTCCTCATCTTCCACACACAGTCCTCAGAATGCATTTTTTATGACTACTTTTCCCTCTTAAAGACTTTACGTGAAATTTATTTAAACCTGGTTTTATCTGACCCCTGTTCCAAAATATTGCGGTTTTTTTTCCTTTTGTAATTGCCATTTAAGGTAATCAAAAATTCCTTAAGAAAGAAATTTCAACTTTCTATAACTTTGTAAATACGGAGCAAATATACCTGTTTATCTTGAATTTTGATGAATGTCCCTTTTAACACTTTACTTACCTCAGGAGAAAGGAGTTACCCGATTTCTCAGAAGTTCCTTGAGAAAGACCATTAAATGAAAAACAGATCCTTACTACTGCCCTAGAGAAAGAAAGATAATTTCAGAAGACTAGAAAAATAACCTTTTAGCTTTTGTCAAGAATTCGAAACAATTCATTATTTTACCACCACATACCATTTTGTATTCAACCTCAAATAGAGCAGAACAAATTTTCAGAATTCTAGACTACTAAGAATCTGAGAGGCAACTGTGGTGTTTTTCCCTCAAGATTGTTCAAAGTATGGGTTATTCCATAATATAGTAAGTATAATATCAAGGTTTTCTATGACCAGGCTAGTTTAAAAGACTCTGTCTCACTCTATAAATAAATAAACTTCTGCCTACCAGAACTGAATTAGTTATAAGGATCATGATAACCACCGACCACAGGGAAAATGTCTTCCATTAGAAATACTCTAACCTTCCCACACAGTAACATAAAGAATTTATACTGAAATAATAATTATACTAATAATTCTTTATAATATTTTTAACTTTTTCAGGAATATAAAAATCAAAAATGGCATTTTTAATTCATGCAGTTGTCTCCCTTTTGATATTGGTTTGCTAATCTCAGATGGCTTACACATAAAAAGTGAAGGTGTCTCAAGGCTGTATAAATATACTAGGTGATTCTATACACTCCCCAAGTCTAAGCTAACATATCTATGCAGATAACTCCTGAATCTACAATTCTACTCGTCTCTACTTTTTCTTTGATCTGTCTTCTGAATTCCAGACCTATATTTTCAGTTGACATATCCAAATGACATTTCAAATTCAACAGCCATACCACCTAATCGTCCAAGAGAAACATTTTAGAGTTATTTCTTCCATACCCCAAGTAGTTCGTTGGTCACCAAATTTTTTTTTTTAAGATTTTATTCATTTATTTGTCAGAGAGCGAGAGAGTGTACAAGCAGGGGGAGCAGCAGAGGGAGAGGGAGAAACAGGCTCCCTGCTGAGCAGGGATCCCAATGAGGGGCTCGATCCCAGGACCCTGGGATCATGACCTGAGCCAAAGGCAGACGCTTAACCGACTGAGCCACCCAGGTGTCCCGGTCACCAAATTTTTAAAAGCATTCAAAACATTCAGGAGCACCTGGGTGCGTCAGTCAGTTAAGTGTCGGACTCTTGATTTCAGCTCAGGTCATGACCTCAGGGTCATTAGTTCAAGCCCTGCATGGGGCTTCATGCTGGGCGTGGAGCCTGCTAAGGTTCTCTCTCTCCCTCCCCCCAGGCTTGCACACTCTCTCTCTCTCTCTCTAAAAAAAATTAAAAACAAGATAAAAAATAAAAATGTTCAAACTAAAGCCTCTCAACCCAAATTACTATTGCAGTAAGCATAGGAGAGCGGTCCAGTATATGGATTTTTGATGTCAGACAGAGCTGCGTTTTAATCACCACTCTGCCACTGCTCAATCTCTGTAAAGCTCAGTTTTAACCAGACGTTGGGGATAAGAAAACTTATCCCATATGGTTGTGTGAGGATTTATAAATGTAACACATGCTAAGGAATTAGCATGATCCCCAGTTCAAAGTAAGATCACCATCCTCTCTCTCTTTCCTAGACTGTAGTAATAGACTACGAGTAGTCTTTCTACTTTCTCTCTTCTTTTATTTCCTCCTCCATACTCTACACTACTCCACAATGAAGACATAATTGCAGTATTCCTTTAGTTAAAAGCTTCCTGGTTACCAACTGAAAACACAACTTCATACTGGAGGAATAAATTTGTCATCACTACAATCTAATGGTCAACCTTGGCACTGCAAACAGTGATGAAATCTGATATGTATTATCTCTTGATGAGATAAAATATGAGGAACTCAACATTATATGTTTTATATCAGAGCGAAAGAAATGTTTCCCTGGAATCTACTCAAGCCTGAAGGTCTAATTTACACATTATAGGAAATACAGAGTAACAAGCTAAACAACAACAAATCAGACAAACTGAGAAGGTAGAACATGAATAATTGGGCTGGTCTATTTATCAAGTTAGTGACACAAAAAAATAAGAGGGAAAGAGGGGACTATTTAAAATTAAAAGAGGTCAGGGACCTGCAGATGTAATGATGGTCCTAGACTGCATTCTGGTTTTGACAAACCAGCTATAAAGACATTTGGGGGACAATTGGAAATTTTTAAGATAGCCTGAATAATAGACAATGTTAAGTAATTATTGTTAACTATTAAGTATTTGATATTGTTATTTGTTTACATAGAAAATGTTAGTTTTTAGAGATACAGACTAAATCATTTAGGCCTGGAATCATGATATTGGTAGTTTAAAGTACTTCAGTAATTAAAAACAGTAAAGTTTTAAAAACCCATGATTTTGAGTACATTACTATTGTTTCTACAACAGTATAAAAAATAGAAAATAGAAATAAAAATATAATGGAATAGAAATATAATGTCTAATAATATTAATATTATCATTTGAACATATAAGCCATATAAAAAGTTATTAGTGAGATGGCTAATTTTCTTTTTTTTCATGCTAAATTTTCAAAATCCAATGTATGTTTTATACATACAGCATGTCTCAGTTTGGGGTAGCCACATTTCAAGTGGCCAATAGCCATGTATAGCTATTGTCTTCAGGACTAGACTGTGTGGGACTATATAAGGCAAAGTTCAAATTCCTCTAGAATGGCATAAAATGCTCTTCTTAGTCTGCTCCTACACCATATTTCCAGCCCCATCTCCTGTCATTTATCCTATACTTCACTTCAGCCATTCCCTAACATGCCCGGCTCATTCACCCATAGACTTTTACATAGAACACATCTCTCTAGCAAAACTGAGCCCTCTGCTTTTCTTAGTCTGAACAACTTCAACTCATTTTACAACAAAGATGTTCCTTTTATTACATCTTATCATGGTACTTGCGATTTTTACAAGTACTTGTTACTTTCTGAATCTGGCTAAATAGTGAACTTTTTAACAGGAGAAACTGCCATAATCATTCTTTTTAATTTAAATGCCATAATCATTTTTGTACTCCCAGCATGTTTGATGGAAGAAGGGGGGAAGGGAGGAAGGAAGGAATGGTTGGAGGGAAGGAAGGAGGGAGACATAACTTCACACTGCAGGCTTTCCTTTTTATCAATAATCTGAGGCTTTTTGTTTTTTTCCAGCTCTTCATAATTTTATTCCTATCTTATGTAACCACAAAAACATAGGACACAAATACTTTTTAAATCAGAAATACCAGAATTAGGACATCAAAATAAAGCACTGGCACTTTGAATGCTGAGATGAGGATCAGAGTAGCTCTAAAGAGTAAATAATTTGTGTGTGGTGGGGGGGGAGTAATCTTTTTCTTTTCTCTTTTTGTTTTGTTTTTTAGAATAAAATAATGACTAGCTGTGTGTTGTTTGTGGACTTGCATAAGTCAATTAATTTAGGCCTCCGTATACTGTTTTATAAAATGAGGAGGTTGAATTTGGTGACCACTAAAATTCGCTCACCTTTAACACTTTATGGTTTTAGAGTTTCTCTATACCTATATATGAAACATTCATGACTTCATAAAAAAAATTCATTATACCACCTTATGGGTAAAGAGAAGGGGAATTGAGTGAAAGTGATGTTGCTTCCAGGGCCAGAACGAAAAAGCTGGGTTTGGGCTACAGAATTCCTTGCAACATTGCAGGTTGTTATCATGGTCTTTTCTCTCTAAGCCCACTCCCGGTTTTTGGCTAATATCTTCCACCCACTATATCATGAAACATTTCCATGGCACAATATGGCATCATTAATCTCTAAGACACCCAGCCAAGGTGAGACACTGGGTTTCTAAGACGAAACAGCAGAGACTTTTCAGTGTTCCCCAGGCCTTTATGAAACCAGATATCCAGTGAGCAGTGAATTAAGATATTTACTGTGAACGATAGGCAATTAGAGTTACTACAGAAACAGACTCACAAACACAGGGAATAAAACTGGTGGTTGCTTGAGGGAAGGGAGAGGGAGGATGGTACAAACTCCCAGTTATAAAATAAGTCACGGGGATGAAAGTACAGCATAGAGAACATAGGCAATAATATTGTAATAACATTGTACAGTGACAGATGGTGACTACGCTTATTATGGTAAGTGTTGAGTAATGTATAGAATTGTTGAAACAATATGTCGGACACGGAAAATATAACATTGTATGTCAGTTACACTTCAATAATAAAAAATTAATTAAAAGATGTTTTAGTAATACAAATAAAGTTACTGCAAAATAAGTTTGGTCACTGGATTTTTTGTTTGCTTTCTTTAAAGTTGTTTGTTTGTTGTTTTTATATGTCTCTATTTTGATTATGCTTCCTGAAAGCAGCTGCTACTTACACAGAATCTCTGTTCTAGTAAAGTGAGGAGGATTCAGGTAAAATTTTAACACTGGTATGATAGGTCTGCAGCGCAGTAAGATCTGTTCTGATAATATATATCTGTATGTGTAAGAATCCCTTGTTGAAAAAAGTCACTATTTTTTTCTTTTAATGAGGAAAAAATGACTAGAGGCCAGAGCAGTGTTTCTCAATGTGTGGTTTGGGGTTTACCTACATAAGAATTGTTTGAGGAACTCAGTAAAAAAGGCAAATTCCTGAACCCTACTCCAGACCTGCTGAATCAGAATCCTTTGTGTGGGATCTGGAAATCCTGGTTTTTATCAGTTGCCCCAGATAATTCTAGGGCACTGGGCTAAAGATCAAGCAAAAGCAAAGGTTCCTATAGGAATTTCTGGAATGGGTGGTAAAAAAATAACTCTTGTGTTATTAGTTTTTGGTTTTTTGAATAAATTCGTTGCTCAAAGCTAACAAAAACAAATCAAAATAATTTTTCCTTTGTCCTTTGATTCAAGTACTCATGGGTCTTTGGCCTTGCCCTGGCCATATTACTGTAGTACAGTATCCTCAGTAAACAGAAAAATAAAAGACTAACAAGACACCAGCTACTCTATAAAATGGATCTTGTTCCCATAGTTCGTATATACAAGCTTTCTTTTTCATCCTTGGGAGGTGTTATTCCTAATACTTGCAAAACATTCAGTCTTGATCAATGTGCTGAAACCATAATTCATATTATTCCACTATGTTGAATCAGATTTCTGTGATGAATAAGCATGCTTTCAGAGAAGTGCCTATATTTTATCCAGTTTCTATCAAAAGACCATAACATAATAAAATAAAAAAAACCATCAAATATCTTTATGTAACAATATAAATGTATTAATATATTTCTAGATATCTGGATATATATAGCATTACACAAGTAGTCAATATATCTAGATTTTTACTAAAAATGCCCATTTCCTAATCATGTTTTTAAGCCTTTTTATTTTATTTATTTATTTATTTTTTAATGAGTAGGCTCCACATCCAATGTGGAGCCCAACGCAGGGCTTGGGCTCATGACTCAAATTCAGAACTTTCCTTACACTCACATACTAGCACATTGCTTGCTTTGTGTTCTAGTCCTTGAGGAACTGGCAGTTTTCATCACTAATTTTAATTAATTTGATAATACCTTTAGTAAATTACGGTGTTAGAACCTTCCCAATATGGGGCGCCTGGGTGGCTCAGTCGTTAAGCGTCTGCCTTCGGCTCTGGTCATGGTCTCAGGGTCCTGGGATCGAGCCCCACATCGGGCTCCCTGCTCCGTGGGAAGCCTGCTTCTCCATCTCCCACTCCCCCTGCTTGGGTTCCCTCTCTTGCTATGTCTCAGTCAAATAAGTAAATAAAATCTTAAAAAAAAAAAAAGAAAAGAAAAGAACCTTCCCAATAATATTTACATTTTAGTATCACTTCTCTACAGAATTATTAATTTTTGTTATTGGAGGGTGTCTTAATTTGGGTTCTCTTGGAAACGGACCCTGAGATAAGGATTTAAGTGCAAGTACTTGTTTTGGAGGTGACAGTAGGAAATCGTGGAGGAGCAAGGAAGACGTGTGGAAACAAATAAAGGATGACTTACCAGGCAATTTGCCTCTGTGGGTAAATACTGCAAAATCTCTGTGGGGAAGTTTGGGCACCAATGGAACACATACTTCACAGTGGAACAGGATCTGGGATATTTTTACACTAACCACCACCTGAGGGCTACTCCCAAAGGGGTGTTAATTCTTTGACACTGTTAGTCTGCCACACAACTGACAAAACTGATTCAGAGAAAGCCTCAGACAAGGAAATACGGGAGCTGGCAGTTGGAAGTTGGGCCAGTGTGCCCTGAAGTTGAAGGGCGAGGGGGATGGATGACACCATTGGCAATATTTGCTACAGAGAGAGAGCATAATTTGAAGACATTTTGAAAGAAAATTATTTTAGTCACTCATTATCCTACCTCTGACCCCACTTACATAAATAACTCCTAACATATCACTTTCTTTAGGTATACTTTAAAAAATTAAAGTCAAAATGTGCATATTGAATTTATATTCTAATTGTCACATAATAATCTATCATCTATTTTCATATGTCTTTCCGTTCAGAAATTTCAATGTAAAGGTGACATAATACTCTTTCCTACATGAATATTTTACTATTTATTTCTTCTGACACGTCTGCTCCCAGAACCCACTGGGAGCCAGGCACTGTGCTCAGGGGCTGAGGAGAGATATGGAAATGACGTTGAACATCTGGAAGAATGGACCACCATATACACAAATGTGTACGAAGTTCAGTGTTAGAAATATGTTCAACTGAAGGAGATCACCCAGAAGATGGTGGTTAACTGAAGGCCATCAGTGAAGGCCCAAACTGGGGAATGTCTTCTTTAGGTTTTTAAGGACACATGGATGAGTATGAAGCTGTGAGGGCACAGCAGGCAGCAGAAAGAACCTGTGTAAAAGACTGCGGGGTGAGGACTCACTACTGTTAGGGTGTGTGCAAATAAAGAGCATGAATAATTTATTTGACAGGTCTCCTCCTGTTGGATTTTTAAATTATCTTCCACACTTTGTTGTTCCAGATAATATTGCAATGAACATCTCGATGCTTCCAGGTTTTTGTTTTCCTTAGATTATATTTTAAATATGAACTTCTGAATTGGAATGATTAGGTCAGAAGAAATGCTCTCTTATCAGGAGATATGTCTTAACTGCAGTATGGCTATGGGAATTTTTATCTAATTTAAATTCAATTAGCCAACGTATAGTACATCATTAGTTTCGGATGTAGTGTTCAATAATTTATCAGTTGGGTATAACACCCAGGGCTCATCACATCACGTGCCCTCCTTAACGCCCATCACCCCCACCCACTTCCCCTCCATCAAGCCTCAGTTTGTTTCCTATAGTTGAGTCTCTCATGGTTTGTCTCCCTCTCTAATTCCTTCCCATTCAGTGTTCCCTCCTTTCCCCTATGATCCTCTGCACTGTTTCTTATATTCCACATATGAGTGAAACCATATGATAACTGTCTTTCTCTGGTTGACTTATTAGGGGAATTTTTAGCAAAATGATCCAGTGGCTTAAAGAATGTAACTCCAATGTAAGACAGAGCCTACAGAGGGGGATTCCTCCTTTCTTTCTCTTCTGTTTGGGCTCTGCCTTTTCCTGCAAGTTTCTACGTGCTTGGTGATTCTATTCTGGCTGAAGGCGGTAAACAGAGCAGAACACCAGAGTTAAGACAATAAATCATTTTGTGCTGTAATAGAGCTCTGTTTTAAATTGCTTCTTTTTCAAAGAAGAAAAATCACTATATAGACTAAATTGAGCTGGCAACTAGAAAACCAGTTGTTGCCCTTCGTAAAAAGAAAAAATTTTAAAAGGCTTTCCAGACTATTTCAATTATTTATATTTTTTCTTTTTTTATTTTATTATGTTATATTAATCACCATACATTACATCATTAGTTTTGGATGTAGTGTTCCATGATTCATTGTTTGCTTATAACACCCAGTGCTCCATTCAATACGTGCCCTCTTTAATACCCATCACCAGGCTGACCCATCCCCCCACCCCCCTCCCCTCTAGAACCCTCAGTTTGTTTCTCAGAGTCCATAGTCTCTCATGGTTTGTCTCTCCCTCCAGTTTCCCCCTCTTCATTTTTCCCTTCCTACTATCTTCTTTTTTTTAACATATTTGTTTCAGAAGTACAAGTCTGTGATTCAACAGTCTTACACAATTCACAGCGCTCACCATAGCACATACCCTCTCCAATGTCTATCACCCAGCCACCCCATCCCTCCCACCCCCCAAAACTCCAGCAACCCTCAGTTTGCATTTTAACCAATATTTTTATGAAATAAGTTGCAAGGTTTTCTTTCTACTCATTAAATGTTCAAAGTAAAAGAAAGATGCTTAACAAGAGAAAGAAAAAAGCCTCCTAAACCCTTTATCAATAGTTTTTACACAAATACTGGAAAGCAGTTATGGAGAAAATTACTTTTTGAATTATACAACAAATCAGTGGGATGCCTGGTGGCTCAGTCAGTTAAGCATCTGCCTTCAGCTCAGGTCATGATCCCTGGGTCCTGGTATCGAATCCCGCATCGGACTCCTTGCTCAGCGGGGAGCCTGCTTCTCCCTTTGCCGTTCCCCCTGCTTGTGCTCGCTCTCTCTCTCTGACAAATAAATAAATAAAATCTTTAAAAAAAATTTTTTTAAATAAATTATACAACAAGTCAGATATAAAATTTGTGTCAATATGTAAGAAGAAGAAGAATTTGAAGCAATATTCACCAAAATCATAGCATAAAGCTGTTATTGAAGTTTTAACTTAAATACTAAAAAAAACATGGTGTATTTACCCATACACTTATTTCCTTTACAGAATTCAAGACTCAATACTTGATTTAGTTTATTAGTCATACCACAGATACAAAAAAATAAAATCAAGTAAATAATCCTGATTCACACAATTCCTGGCTTTTGCACTCAGTAGTTTTGTTTACTTTCCTGTTTTCAACTTTTCTGGATCAGTTGCATACATGAATCCTATTCCTTCAGATGAAATTGCTTCAGGCCATTTCCTAAATGAAATTATGTAATATCTCTCACTCCTTTGATTTTTTTTACATCATTATTTCTTTCAAAGTAGAGTAAGAAAAATATGACGTAGAAAATGTTTCCACATAGGTTTATCTATCCCAGCTTCTATCTAGGGATGAAATTATCTTTTGGGCCATCTGCTCCTTACTTAAGCAGAGTTATTTTAAAGAGGGAATCAGAAGTGTTAACTTCTAAATCTCGCTCTCTCTCTCCCTTATTTTATTTAAATGTGCTCCTTGAGACAGAGAATCTCCATACTCACTCCTGGCTACCCAGACCTATGCTGGCAGCAGCCTATAACTTGCATATCTCAAACCCATGAAAATGACACAATTTGGGGTCCTCAAAATTGGTGCCACCATCTGATATCTAATTCTTACTAAGATGTTAAAGGTTATGGGGGCACTCATCTGGCCCAGGGGAACATGCGCCTCTTGATCTCAGGGTTGTGAATTCGAGCCCCACATTGGGTGTAGAGATTACTTAAAAAAATAAATAAATAAAATTAAAGGTTTTCAATGGTTTAATGTAATCAGTTTCTATATTAGGAAAACTATCACATTTGGAATCAGTAGATACTCTCATAATCTTGCTCCACCACTCGTTCAGTTATCTGAATTTCCATTTTAACAGTGTAGTTTAACATTATTTTTTAAAAGATTTTATTTATTTATTTGAGAGAGAGAGAATGAGAGAGAGCACATGAGAGGGGTTAGGGTCAGAGGGAGAAGCAGTCTCCCTGCTGAGCAGGAAGCCCGATGTGGGACTCGATCCCGGGACTCCAGGATCATAACCTGAGCCAAAGGCAGTTGCTTAACCAACTGAGCCACCCAGGTGCCCTAGTTTAACATTATTGAGCACCTAGTATGTGCCACTACTCTAGGTACTGGAGATACAAAAATAATTGGAAAGACCTGGTGAATGCTCTCAAGCAGTTTGCCAATAGTGAATGAAATGTAAGAGTGAAAAAAGACCATTTCAATACAATGTGATATGTAGAGATATATTCTGCAGGGAGGGAATGGAACGCTAATGGTCTTTTGGAATTTTTTCTTTTTCCCCAAAATGTTAAGGTTTGGTAAACATCTCTCAGAAAAGACAAGTTCCCCTCTTGCTGGAACTGGAAAATCTTTTTACTTTTTCTCTTTAAATCTTATTTGTCCTAGTTTAAAGATAATAGGTGAAGCAATTAAAAAGAAAACAAAACACTAATCATCCTTAGGGATTTCACTGTTGATTTAGGAAAGATTTATAAGCCCTGTGTTAATAAAGTAATTGCTATTTTGGGTATACCTCGAAAGTAAGTGGGTGAGATCTAATCTAACTATTAAAAACAAACAGGGGGCCATCTGATCCCTCACTTATTTACAGGTGAAAAAAATGGAAGTTGGAGATGTCAAGTGGTTTGTCCAAGGCCACACAGCAAGTGAGACTCAAAGAGGACCCAAAACTAAGTCTCTCGACTTCTATTCGTTCTCTGTTCATTCCTTTAATGAACACTTACAGAGTATGACTACATACAAACTGGGCAAAGCACTGCAGGGAGTCCTCGCATGCATGAGACAGGCTCTCTGCTCCTTCTCCTACTATTTAATGATGAATTCAACTGCATTTTATGACAGAGATGAAGAGTGAGTTTGGAGAGACCTTATTTATCTGAACAGATGAGAGGAACAAAATTTAAAAGTCTGAATTATTATTAAGTATGCAAGGTGACATGAGTTCTCAGAGTAATACAATTAATGAGCCATCAAATGTGGTAGAAGCTAATGAATATTTACACTCAAATCAGAATCGTAGCCTGGTTGAGTGAGGATGGGTGACCTGAACTGTGCCTTTGATCTTAATCTCAGAGACAAAGAAGAGAGAAAAGCAGCAGCAGGGAAATAGCTTTCTAAATGAAAGATTAAAAAGAAAAGGCTAAGGTAGAAAAGTTGCTCCTGTTCACTGACAAAAAAAGGGGATGGGAGATTTATCTTATGGGCCCTCTCTGTCCAAGTCTTACCTCGTCAGAACCCAACTACAATGGAACTGTTTTAGAATTCCTATTGAAATCCCTTTATATTAAAAAAAAAAAAAAGTATATGGAGGGGTGCCTGGGTGGCTCAGTCAGTTGAGCATCTGACTCTTGATTTTGGCTCAGATCATGATCTCAGGGTCATGAAATCAAACCCCACATTGGGCTCTGCACTGGGCATGGAACCTGCTCAGGATTCTTTCTCTGCCCCTCCCCCCAAACTCTTGCAGGTGCGCTCTCACTCTCAAAAAAATTTTTAAAAAGTATATGGAAAGAAAAAGTGGTCTCTGTGAACACTTTATCATAGTGTTTATTGAACTGTTCCTGGATATGATTTGGTGGGTTTAACTGTCAGATACAACTGGTGTGAGTCTCAGTAATAACTACCTTTCAACTCTAAGAAACTGGATTCCAACCATAAATCCACACTGAAAGATGTGTTTGTTGCTCTTTGTACCTTTGGCTATAAGAATTCTTTTTTTTTTATAATTTAAATTCCAGTTAGTTAACATACAGTGTAATATTAGTTTCAGATGCACAATTTAGTGATTCAACACATACAACACTCAGTGCTCATCACAAGTGTCCTCCTTAATCCCCATCACCTATTTCATCCATCCACCCACCTCCCCACTGATAACCATCAGTTTGTTCTCTATAGTTATGAGTCTGTTTCTTGGTTTTTCTCTGTCTTTTTTTCCCCTATGATCATTTGCTTTGTTTCTTAAATTCCACATATGAGTGAATCATACAGAATTTTCTTTCTCTAACTTATTTTGCTTAGCATAATACCCTCTAGTTCTATCCACATTGTTGCCAGTAGCAAGATTTCATTCTTTTTATGGTTGAGTAATATTCCATTGTATATATATATATATATATATATATATATATATATATATATATATACCACAACTTCTTTATCCAGTCATCAGTCAATGGATATTTGGGCTCCTTCCATAATTTGGCTGTTGTAGATAAGGCTGCTATAAACATCAGGGTGCATGTATCCTTTCAAATTGGTATTTTCATATCCTTGGGGTAAATACTTAGTAGTGCAATTGCTGGATCAGCTATTAGAATTCTTATAAGAACTTCCCCTCCTGTTGCTGTCCTTTTGATATAGAGACTTGTACATGCCCGACTGCCTACTGGTTTCTACAGATCCCAGATACTATAAATTTAGGAGTTGCCATTTCTCATCCTTTTTGTACCTAAATCTCCTTTGAAGACTATGGTCATTTCACTGTTACACATTGTTAAATTTTGTTGTGATTAAATAGTCACCAGAAAAAGAAAATAAAATAAAACCACCCTCGTCAGAGTGAACACCGGTCAATGTCTCTAGTTCCCTTTAAACATAAAGGAAGTTCATGTTTGTTGTATACTATCCGCGACATGAGAAAACAGCCTAGGAGAGAAGTAAGGGTCACACATGTACGCAATTTTGTGTGAATTCCTCCTTTGCCAGGAAAAATATTAATATACCTATCTTGTTTTCTAAGGAACTTGTACCTGAAAGGGGAAATAAGCAAAATCTGACGTGATAGAAATATTCAATGTTAATCCGTCCATGATGCAAATGGAAAGAGCATGACAATATTAATTCCATTTTTTTAAAATGCCCTCTGGTTAATAATGCCTTCATTTTCTCAATGCACCACAGAAGAGAAAGAAGCGTTGTTGTCGGCCTCTTTGGGGAAGAAAAAATGTTGCCTGGAATAAAGCTGCAAGGAAACTCGTCCACAGCTGTAAGGATGTTTCTAGGGAGTATATGCCCAGAAACAGGTTTTCAAAACTGGGGTGTGGAGTTACAGGGTAGCCTACAAATGTCCAGTGCACTTTTCCAAGTTGCACCAAATTCAATGAATATATTTGGGCTATAAAATCATACACAAAGAGTTATGGCAACATTTCAACTTTATCTTCACCCAAATCTCTGATGAAATCAAGAATTGGAGAAGTGCACATTCTTTGTTTATCTATTTTTTGGGTTTGGAGGATTTTTGTTATTTTAATTTTTTGTTTAAACTGGTGCTTGGGAACCTCTTCTGAGTTCAGCAATCGGTCAAGCACTGGGCTATAAGAAGCTAATTTGGGCCGCCTTTCCTGACAAGTTTAGTTCTTCAGATTACATACATTCTGTGCACGCAAAAAAAAAACATCTGAGAAAGGGCACTAGGGGCTGAGCACACAGCAGATTGGGTAAGTCACCAAAACGCAAGGTTAGGAGGCAGTGTAGTCAGGGGTGACTGACCTCTACCAGACCTGGCCCTCCTCACGACCTTATGACAAGAGTACTGCGAAGAATTTGGGCTACGACAGAGCAGTCAGGCAAACCTCATTGCCTTCTTAAATATTCTACACGGTTGCAATATGTGGATGAGAAAGGAGCTCCCCTGACCCCCCAGGCCACTACAGGTGCTGTCCCTTGAACAGCAGTATAGCTCATGGGAAACGTCCCTCATACTAGCTTCATTTTCATAAATTCAGCTTGGAATGTGTGATTCGTATAATGCAGCGAAGTCAGGCAGATGGATTCGAATTCTGAATTCAAGCTCATTCTCACCAGCCGTGCAACTTTGAGCGAGGTACTTGGACTCATGGAGTTTCCATTGTCTCATCTGCAGTTCAACTCATACCATTCAGTTCAATAAATATGGATGAAACACAGCATTCTGTGCTAAGCCTGGGGTAATATAAGGGATAGAGTAGATATGGGCCAGCCTTGGCAAGTTGGGGACAGCCGTAGGAGCCAGGTAAGGAGGCTGCTGAATTCCCACGTGTTCCGAGGGCTCAAAGGCAAGTTGTCTGGGTCACACGACTTTCCAGGGCAGGGATACTTTTGCTGCTTATAACCCATGGTGGGCCACGAGAAAGGACTCACGTGGCATTTTCCCAGCCCTTGGGAGAGACTGGTTGTTCTCCAGCTGCGGATGTCCCCGAGACAGCCCAGAGGAAACCTTGCCAGGGGCTCTTGCCAAGTTTGGAAAAGCTCAGATCTTGATTCCTCCTCTAGAAACCACAACACATTTCTCTTTTGAGTAGAAAAAAGGAGTAAGAAATAGGACCTGAGGGAGAGGGAACTTGACAAGTAAACAGAGGGGATCTTCCCCTCTGGACGTTGAGGAAGGAAGTTTAGCAAATCATCCCAGAGAGAGAGAGAGAAGTAGAGAGGAGAACATAACTGGCAGGCAAGGGCCCTGGGATTTTTTCTGACACTGGCCACTTATGGAACACTGAGTCACTGTCTTCTCATTTGTCCAAACATAGAATTGGGCCAGATTATTGCTCAGGTTCCTAAAAACCTTGACATGCCCCCAAACTGTACCATTGGCCAGCCTCCATGATCTCACAGCAGATGATGGTTCTAACATGGGATCTTGCCAAATGAAATAACAAGAAGGCCACACTGGAGGTCTGTTGGGTAGAAGATCATCACCAACCCTAGCAGAAATGAAGCCTGCTACACACTAGAACAAGAAAACCCAGAGTTTTCTCCTGCTATGTCTTCCGAAAAATGCCTTCCTTTGGAATTAGCCCCACTTCCTTCCACCCGGTCTATCACAGGGATCTTGTAGTTTGCTTGGCTCTAGGGGAACAGACCTGAAGATATCTTGAGGAGTCGGTGAACCTAGCGCCCAGTGTTCTCAGGGCAGTCTTGATGGGCTCATTCAGGACTCTGATGAGAGAAAGTCACATGAATAAATTACCCCTCCCCCCATGCAGACAGCATAGATTTTCGGGCTGGGGTGAGTGGGATTCTGGCAATATTTTCACTGTCCTTGCGGGTGTTATGTGACAACATGCTTTTTTAACTAAAGAGACCAAGGACCAAGGGTGAGGGAGGAGTTGCCCCATACATACTGAAAGCCCAGTGATGGCCACACATTTATCACGATGGGCAGGATTGAACCCCAGAGACCGGGAGTAAAATAAACAAGTAAGAGTCAGCTACCTGGGTTCAAATCCTAGTTTGGCCCCGGCAGGCTTGTGAACAAATAATTTTGACATCTTTAAAGTTTAGTCCCACTTCCTCTCAGGACTGTTGGGACCATAACTGTAACAATCATTAGGACTCTTCACAAATATTCTGGGGTGTTTTTTTCTTCTTTTCAGTCACATGTTAAGATTGTACTTCCCCTTTCTCTCCTCCTCCCCACAAAATATAAGATGTTGGCCATGTGATTTGATTTGAGAATGGAGAGTGAGCAAAACCAGCACACGTCACCGCTGAGCAGAAGTTCAAGAGGCTGTAGACGATTCTTTGTGAGTTGCCATGCCCGCTTGGTCTCTGCCTGGAGACCAGCAATGTTTCCATAGTGACTGTCAGCTGGAGTCCCAGAGTCCGCAGCTTGACCTACAATGGTCACGTAGCTTGACTTTGTTGCTTTTAGCCCCTGACGTTTGGGGATAATGGCAATACCCGGATGATCTAACCAATGTATTCCTAACAGAGGCAATAATGATGAAAATTGGGTTTTGGGTTGTGAAAAAAATATGCAATGTTCTATGGCCTCCAAAGGGCCACAGTATATAAACAGACATACAATATATCTGTGGTATTTAAATTTCATGAGGGAGAGAGGGTGGGTAGGCATTTCTAAAAAAATTTTCTAAAAGGCCTCCTCAAGGGTGCAATAATGAAAAAAAAAGCTTGAGAAACACCAAAGTCTGTCCTGATTGATAGAGCAGCATAAGAATAGTAGATCGTTTCACTTTTCTTAAAAAAGACTTATTAGAGAGGGCACTATATAATATACCATATGTTTTATTTCTCCCACTTATTATCTTCCTACCTAGCTCCATGAAAGTCAAGAGTTTTCCCTACTTTGTTAATTACTAAATCCTTAGTGCCCAAGATAGCCTTAGCACATAGTAGGTGCCCATTAAAGCTTTGTTGAATCAATGAACAAATAATTGAGACAGAAATGACTCCAACCCTCTGAGCTTCCAAGCTTAATGGGAAGTTAGTCACATGCTGATGCCAACAGAGCAGTCCGTGGCTGAAGTACATGGGAGAGAAGATTTACCCACATCTGGGAAGGCAGAGAAGCCTCCTGGGAGGAAATAGTAGTGTGGCCTGAAAACTGAGAAGGTAGACAAACAAAAAGCAAAAAAACAAGGGTTGGGATGAAATTAATTCATCAAAAAGAGAAAAGACTATTTCAGGCCAAAGGAATAGTATAAAGATTGCTCAGTGGCAGCAGATGAGTTGAATTTCTTCGACAGAGATCTTTTATTTGGCCACAGGTCTCACATTTTAAAAAGCAGTATTTATATTAGAAAACTGTAAATCCAGTTTCTCTTTAAAAATGCAAGGGAAACCTAAATAAACCCTGATAACTGAAAGAGACCCAGGCACATTTAAGGCATTGAAAATGTGCTGTGGCTAAAACATAAACCAACCTGGACAGCGGAGCTGTGATAATGTCCAAATCTCGAAGACCTTTGAATGCCATCTTAAGGAGCTTGAGCTTTATCTTAAGAAAAACAAAGAGCCATTGAAGTGCTTTAAGCAAGTAAGTGACACACTTATGGTTGTGTTCAAGGAAGATCACTCTGGTGGAAGTATGAAGAATGGACTGAAGTTGCACAAGACCAGAGGTTAAGTGACCAATACAAAGATAATCGCAGGAATCCATGCAAGACAGGATATTGGCTTGATGAGTAAGCAGTACTGATGCGAGAGATTCTAGAGGCATCCATTCTCCCCTTTATCATTTTTAACATCACCCTCATTTGTTTAGGGTGGCATTATGCCCCATAAGACACCTGCCCAGAGCCCTTTGCACAGCCTTGTCAATTTCCTAGACCAGTGTACTAGTCCTGGACTGTCTTCCTGCACATTGTTCGTTAGGTAAGAAAAACAATTCTACTTTTTATCATTATGCATTCAGTAGGGGCGCCTGGGTGGCTCAGATGGTTAAGCATCTGCCTTCTGCTCAGGTCATGATCCCAGAATCCTGGAACCAAGCCCCATATCGGGCTCCTTGCTCAGTGGGGAGTCTGCTTCTCCCTCTCCCTCGGCTGCTCCCCCTGCTTGTGCTCTCTCTCTCTCTCTTTCTGTCAAATAAATATATAAAATCTTTAAAAAGATATGCATTCAATAAAATGCATCTGTCAGGAGACAAAATTAACAGAATTTAGTAGAATAGGACATGTGCTTACTTTTTAGAGTAGTAAAGATTTAGTATGTGGAGTGCTAGCACTGTCCAAGATAGAGGCCAGCAGCTAATATTAATTCCCTCGCCCTTCTTTCTTCTTGTCCCTAATTAGGAGTAAGCATTTTTAAGGCAGAAACCAAAAATTCTCGTCTTCCTTTCCCATGTATTTAGTAACTAGCATGTGAAAAGTATCTTACACATTGTACACAGCAAGCATTTGGTACTTGTGGCTGATCCACTAGGAGTTTTAGTGAATGTTTAAACATTACTTAGGTATAGGGAAAGAAGTGTTCATAGCAAATGTTTTCAGACAGACGCACATAAAAAATCACAAATAGATCATTCAGGCTGATGTTGCTACAGAAGATAATTGTACCGGGAGAGTCTTTATTCCATTTTATTTATCTCCTCTGGCAATTTGATCAGTTTTGACTCAGTGAAAGTAGAAATAAACTTCCTTTTTGAAGATTTTATTTCGATTAGATAATACTGTGGGTAATCTCTGATAATTAAAGAGAATATCAAAAATAGGGAGCAAAAATGAGAAAAGCACTGAGAAATAGCAAAGTTAACAATAAATTATATGTTCTTTTCTTTCAATGCAGTAATTTCATGTGAAGAGGCATAAAGATTGCTTAGGTAAATTTGTGCTGATCTTTTTAATGCCTGCTGAAAATAAAGTGAAATTAAAGCAAAAATCAGTTAAAAGAAGCTATAAATATGATCTCAACTCTGTTGGGAAAACAATAATATATCTATGTGTATATTAAAGAAAGCCCTACAAGAGGAGACTGAAAGGAAATGCTAGGGAGTAAGGATCCATTATGACAGAATAGCATCATAGTTGTATGTGATTTAGAATATATTTCTAAATTTCTTGTGATAGCATGTACTACTTTTATAATCAAGAAAAAAGATACTTATTAGAAAGTTTTTTATACAACATTCCTTTGACTTGACAGAGTTATAAGTGGTTCTGTAACTGTCCCTGGAAAGTTGTTAGGGTGGCTCTTATCACTGTTGACATTGATCCCCTCTTCACAGGAATATGAAGAAGGGGAAAAAACAGAAGGTGGGGATGAAGTACCACCGTCAAGGGGACAAGAACGGAACCAAGAACAGAAAGCATCCAACAAGATTAACTTGAAAATGTGTATTAATAAATCAACAAATGCTTTGAGTTTGAACTCATAAAATTATTGTCATATACACAGATTCATTACACACAATAAAATAGAATTATAATGTAAACAAACATGTGATAAACAGAGTCTGTGTATTGTCTTTCCACACTAAATAGTACATGAATGCTCTTCAGTAACTGGCAAGATCTAGTCAAATATAAATAAATGGTACTAGAATGCCCTCAAACCGAAGTTCATTTATCTCAACTGGGTGAGCAATTCTGTTTAATAAAACTTCACCTTTTGCTGTTAGCTAATCATATATACCAGAGAAAAACACACTAAATGAAAAAATAAATGCACCTCTAAAAAGAAATGTGATCTTTCAAGCAGATCTGGTGAAATGTATTTCACTCATGTATTTTTTTTTTGTCTTGAGGCACAAAGATTTGACAATTTATTATTTGTAAAGAATAAAACTACTCCTCCAGTGGAAAGAAACTCAATAAATATTAATTGATGAGCAAAATCTTGGGTTAAAAAAAAAGAGCTAAGTAAATTTTCTTTCCTTGGGTAATAAAATAAGAATAAAAGAGAGGACATTGTGTTAAGAACCCTTTGGAAGAAAGAATTAAGTTGGTTGGATTGGTCTGATGTGTTCTTTTAATAAGATTTTATTTATTCATTCATTTATTTATTTACTTATGAGAGAGAGAGAGACAGAGAGAGCAAGAGAGCACAAGCAGGGGGAGCAGCAGAGGGAGAGGGAGAAGCAGGCTCCTCACTGAGCAGGGAGCCCAGTGTGGGACTTGATCCAGGATTCTGGGATCATGACATGAGCCGCAGATGCTTAACCAACTGAGCCACCCAGGCATCCCTGGTCTGACATTTCCCAGAACTTTGATTTTCACCTCTCCTCTCCCCAAAAAAGCCATGCTAGGGAAGTGAGCTAAGAAAGCCAACTGTTATGCATACGGCAATGGTGTGATGGCCTCACCGTGTGGAAAGCAGGAGCCTCAGGAGGTCAGGATAGTACCCAGGGGCTATGAAAGCAAAGCTGAAACCAAAAGTAGGGAAGTAGGGTGATCAAGTGAAAGGAGGATGCAAAGGATGCTGTCAAAAAGGCAGCATAAAATCAGATACTATCAAACTTTACCACAAGGAGAAGAAAGAAAAGGCCTATCTGGATGACAAATGCCAAACTGTAATATCCAAAAAGAAATGAGGAAGAGAGGAGTCATATGTTCTCATGTGAATATCTATACGGTTCCCAGATATGCTTAGTGTAAGCAGGACCATGTGATCACTGAGTTCTTCCCTCTCTGCTGGGCAAAAAGGATGGAAGTCTTGTCTCCGATTTCCACCTGATTTCCCTTTCTGCAACAATAAAGCAGACTGTTTATATCCAGGAGGGGAAAAAAAATTCTTAAATGTAAAAACAAGCCAGAAATGTAATTCTGGGGATTCAGCCATCTTGACTGCTAACAGAATAATTTTCTTGAACACTATGATGAAAAATGAGAGGTATAGAAATTGATACTTTAAACACTGAGACTGTAGCAAATCCTCTTCTTTGGTAGGAACTGTTTTTTAAAGCAGCGCTGATCTCATTTCGTTTTAGGTCATCCCAAAAACTTCCCCCTGAAAATGGCTAAACTGTTGCTATCACCAAAATGGCTTTCATTCTGTGACATTATTTTGTTTCCACCTCAGACAGTGTACTGCAATTCATTTCTGGTACTAACCACCCCTCACGTTAAGGACTCTGTCCTCCACAAAATGGCTCCCACTTCAGATGCCAGTCACAGCTCCAGGGTCCCCAGGCTATTTGAATTCCTGATTAACTGGCTACAAATCTGGGGACTCATGACCGCCTCAGGTTTGATAATTCAGTACAATGACTGACAGAATTCAGGAAAGTGCAGTATTTACTATCACAGTTTCATTATGAAGGATATGGAGGACCAACCAAATGAAGAGACTTGTAGGGCGAGTTCTGGAAGGGTCCCAAATGCAAAGCTTCTGTGCCTTCTCCTCATTGAATCAGGGCACATCACCCTCAAGCATATCGATATGTTCACCAACGTGGAAGCTCCTAATGAATTAAATTTCAAGTGGCCACAACAAAAAGCACATGGCTGGGTGTATTGGGAAATGACCCTGGAAAGATGACTGAGGCCATACCATGGGTGGGGGTGGGAGAGGGCTCTAAATTCTGTGCCGAGGTCTTAAATATTATTCTTCAGTCAATGGAGAGCCACTGAAAAATTTTTGAAGAAGAATACTTCACTGTGCATCAGTGCTTCCTCTTCTGTAGGTCTTTTGAGAGTTTGTAGACAAAAATGAAACCAATTACATTATTGAAATAGTCCAGACAACAAATGACAAGGAACCATGGTACTGAACAGTGCAGGAATACCAGAAAAGAGAACCTACGAAATTCATGGACGTGGAGGCAGAAACAGGAGAAGTTGAAGATGATTCCCAGATGTCTAGCATGCCTTCCTAGGAATATGGTATCACTGAAAGAAATGAGGAACTGACCTACTCTGCTCAGGCTGCTCTAGTAAAATACATTACACTGGATGGCTTAAACAACAGACATTTATTTCTCACAGTTATGGACACTGGGAAGTCCAGGATTAAGGTGCCAGCCAATTCCATTCCAATGAGGCCTGTCTTTCTGGCTTGCAAACAGGTGTCTTCTTGCTGTGTCCTCACATGGAAGGGAAAGAGAGGAAGCAAGCTCTCTCATTCAGGAACAAATAGTATCATTTCCCATATTCAAAAACCTGGCATTGAAATCACCCCAAGCATCCTTGACCATGATTCCCAAAGTATCCCTGACTTGATTCCTGCCTCTTTTTACAGCATTATTTGTCACTCTTTTTCACTCTTCTCACTCAATCACATTGAGATACATATAATTCACAAATGGGTCACAGTATTTTAAGGTTCCCTGTTCTCACTCATGCTATTCCCTGTCTGGAATGCTCTTTTGATATCCAACTTTTTTTCCTCTTGATGATGCTCCTCTTCCAACGTTCAGTTCCAGTTATCATCTCTTCGTAAAGCTTTGTGGGGACATATTTCACAGGCCACCCTGGGATGCCATCGTAAGATAGAGTGTGTCACTCATCCATTAGTTTGCCTCTTCCCTAAGACTGTCAGTCCTTGACAGCAGGGATTCTGTTCGTTCTGCTCTCTACCTCTAACGCCTAATAGAATGTGGCATTTGACTACAGCTATTTTTTTTTAATTTCTTAAGCGTGCTCAGTTAATTAACTGACTTCTCAATACTCAAACATTCATGAGTGATTAATGTGCAAAAAAACCCCTTGAATGTTCTGTTTTCCTTCCCCAATGTGCTGCACTTGTTATTTAAATGTCTATTTGAAAGGGTCAGTGTCTAGACTGGCCAAAGTAGGCAAAAACAAAAATTCTAACTGTATTTCCTTTCAAGAAACATAATCTATTTTTAAAACAACCTTGTGGACTGTCCCTGGAGAACATAGTGGAATAGAGCATCTTTTCATGAATCACCTCACTAGGCTAATTCTCTGTGAAGAACATGGAAGGTTTGTTTGCGGTGAAAATACTAGAAAATGAGAAACAGAAAAATCATATGGACATGGACAAATGAGCAAAGGATGATGAACACTAAAAGGGATAATTCAAGTTTGGCACAAAAACATAGATAAGCCATGTTTCTGAAAGAGAATAAATATGATCAAAGCAGCTAGAAGGAAAGACGATTTGGGCAGAAAAATCTTGGAGACATAAAATTAGAAATTTCTTTTGTTCAGATTGTACTGTATTTTCTTTTAGATTGTAAGTTCCTAACCCCATGACTGTTTTTATTGAACACCCACAGTGAGTGAGGCTTTGTTCAGTGGGACCTAATAAAACACCAGTGTAAATCATTCAGCAAGCATGGCCAAAGGATCATTATACCAATAATTAATCAGGCTTTCTGTTCATTCTCCTTTCCAGGGGTTAAAAGTTGGAAGTATTATGTCTGATAAATTGAAATCTGCCGTATATCTGCTAGGTCACAAAGCATGCATTATAAAATAAAAACATGCCAAAACAAAAACCACTGGCCACTTGCATTATTTCCTAAAGCGTTTCAAACACATCCTATCTAAAAATAGATTTTTAAAACAAGCTGTTATCAATTTAGAAAAGAACACAAAGTTAAACTCTCTATAATCTTGAGCAGAATAAAGGGTTCATTAATTGTACAAACTGTAATTTAGCAAAACCTCATTGTGGCATCTTGCTCAACATCCTGAAAACAAAAAATCCTCAATACCTATTATAACAGCAAAATGAATAGCTTCAAAATGAGCTGATATACCAACAACCATATAAAAAAACTAGATAAACAAAAGATTTGCTGGGGCTAATTGGAAATACTGATAAAAGGAATCTTGAGTGTGCCTGGGTGGCTCAGTCGTTAAGCATCTGCCTTCAGCTTAGGTCATGATCCCAGGGTCCTGGGATCGAGCCCCGCATCAGGCTCCCTGCTCTGCGGGGAGCCTGCTTCTCCCTCTCCCACTCCCCCTGCTTGTGTTCCCTCTCTCGCTGTGTCTTTCTCTGTCAAATAAATAAATAAAATCTTTAAAAAAAGAGGGGAATCTTGAATAAGAACTATGAAATTGAGTGCTAAGAATTAAAAGAATGCTTATGATTTCTGAATTTGTTTGGGGATATGTGACAAATGAAGACATTCTGATACAACTTAATATTTTTGAGAATTTTTTGTATGTTATAGAATATCATAATTCGGGATTTAATTCTTCAATCTAAAACCTAACGTTTTTTGAGCACCTACTCTATGTATCAGGAACTAGATGAATTAAAGCAAAAGACCTGTTATGGAGGAGCTCACACTCTAGTAGTGGAAACTGACATGTAACTAATTATAAAACTGAGGATCAACTGCAATATAAAAGTATTGGCCAGGAGAGGGACTCTCTCTCCTAGTTAGGTGGTCTAGAGAAGCTGATAACTCCTCCAGAAGGATGACTTTAGATAGAAAAGCAGGCAGGAGTCATTCCAAGAAGAGAGGAAAAAATGCTTTATCTCACAAACCAGACGGCAGAGCCTGTCTTTTCCTTCTTTATAAAACTCAGAGTGCATACAAAATTTTCAGTGATCTTGGTTAATTACCAAGATAGTTCTGCTTGATGAAATTAGGTAATTTGGTATTTGAAAAATTGGAGGCATCAGCTGAAAAAGAAGTCCATGGGACAATAAGAAGGAAGGGAGGGAAAACTGAAAGGGAAGTCATCAAGGAGGGAGGAAAACCATGAGAGATTTTTTAAGATTTTATTTATTTGAGAGAAAGAGAGTGAGTGAGAGAGAGCACAAGCAAGGAGAGCAGCAGGCAGAGGGAGAAGCAGGCTCCCTGCTCAGCAGGGACTCCATCCCAGGACTCTGGGATCATAACCTGAGCTGAAGGCAGACGCTTAACCGACTGAGCCACCCAGGCACCTGAGACTCTTAACTCTAGGAAACAAACTGAGGGTTGCTGGAGGGGAAGGGGTTGAGAGGATGGGGTTAAAAAAAAAGAAGAAGAAGAAGAAGAAGAAGTAAAGTCTTCCAGGTGCCTGGGTGGCTCAATCGGTTAAGTATCGGACTCTCAATCTCAGCTCAGGTCTTGATCTTGGGGTTGTGAGTTCAACCCCCACATTGGGTGTGAAGCCTACTTTAAAAAAAAAAAAGGTAAAATCTTCACAAAACTAAAAATAAATCATTAATATTGCTTAATAAGAAAAAATAATCTATCAGAGGTAGCCATAGGATTGATAAATATAAGTCTGAAGCCAAACATTCTATTTCCAAGTTTACTGATTGCAGTGGCTCATACCTCACAGTCACTAACTACCACCAGTACAATCGAACTCTGGGTCTCACGAACCCAGAATGTAGAAGGAAGTTTTTGTGGTGAATACTGAAAGGCTCTGGCTTGTACTGTCTATAAAAGAAAAAAATATATAAGAAGGTTCAAAAGAATTTTAATCTTGAGTACAACTGAGAGATCTAAAGTTTTGTCACTGGAGAAAGGAATAAGAAAGACAAAGAACAAAATGAAAGAGAAATGGAAGTAAAGAAAATAAGAAGAGAGAAGGAGGAAGAAAGAAAAAAACATTGTGGGAAATATGAGAGAGCCACAGATATTCTATCACTAAGATCCAAATTTTCACCCACGTTCTACACTAGAATAATCTCTATATGATGTCATCATTAATCACTAAAGATTTGGAGAATAATTGCACGTCAAAATGCACAGAAATCCATACAAGTCTCACCTTACTTTTTAAAAAGTGGAATTATTCTCTTCTGTTATTTATGATTTGAGATGTAAGTTTGTTTTGATTTTCCAGTTTAATATGTGTATATGCTTCTTTGACATTAATTTCAACTGCCTCTAGAAGTCAGCTATTATTCCTAATTTCTAACACTCAGTATTCATCAGTCAGGTTAACAGGATGCTATTATCCAGGATGGCAGAAGGGAGCCAGGAGAGGTGGAGTCTCTGGGTCCCCATGGAAGTTGAGAAAAAGCTCAGGTTGTCCAAAAACATTAGGAATAGACCTTAGTCTGGGAGCTTTGGTAAAATTTACTTCAATATAATACCTGCCAGATCAGGTGCACTTTGTCCGCATTTGGTAGTATAGAAGAGTAATAGAGTTTTATTTTTTTTGTTGTTTTTTGTTTTGTGTGTGTGTGTGTGTGTGTGTGTGTGTTTTAGAGATTTATTTATTTATTTGAGAGAGAGAGAGAGCATGAGCAGGGGGAAAGGGCAGAGGGAGAGGGAGAAGCAGATTCCCCACTGAGGAAGGAGCCCAAAGTGGGTCTTAATCCCAGGACCCTGAGATGGCGACCTGAGCCGAAGGCAGTCACTTAACTGACTGAGCCATCCAGGCACCCCTAGAGTAACAGAGTTTTAAAGCAGCAATTTTTGGGTCTGTGAAAATGTTGTACGACAGGTAGGCACAAAAATGGTGGGGGAGTGAGGGATGTCCAATGCCATTCAACAGCCGATCCACTTCTAATCTCTTCCCAAGCTGTTTTAATTGGGTCTTCATTGCTGTGAAAACAATCTGGCTCATATTTTAAGTAGAGATTGTCTATTTTTTTTTGTTTGATGTTTTTGAGAATGAAGGAGACTTTTCACTGTTTAAGTAACTATTATCATAAAATATGACTCTTTCCTTTGGATGTATTTTTTATTCTATAAACTGAAAATTATGTGAATTCGGGGTTATTTTTTTCCTCTCCATTGTTCTGAGCAAAGTAATAGACTGGGAGTAGGGTCTCTGTGTGGATCCATTCATCAAATGATAGTTTATAGAATGAAAAAGACTCTGATTTTTGGTTTATTACTTCAATTAAGTCATCCAGGTAATGAGAGTCAAAAAGAAAAATCTAGCTGTAGTCTATGTTCTTCATAGATCACTTTACCAAAACCAAATATCTTATAAATGGGGTCATCTTGCCCCAGAGATTTTTATGCATGCCATCCTTGAAGACACCTGCATGCCATTAAAGTATATATCTTAAATTTCCCAGTTATCATTCAACTCAATCAATAGTCCATCAAAAACTATTAAAACTATCGATTGATTCCCAGGCACTATTCTAAAATGATTTGCCAAGAGCCCATTATCTTAAAAGCATGTGAGGTGCTGATAATTCTGTGCTCCCTGATCAGTGTGCTCCTTATCAGACTGCCTGCAACAGTGCAGTGATGACTGGGTACATTTCACGGCCTGGTGACAATGCCACTGGAACTTCTTAAAGCAGCAAGATGTTCCACAGCAGATGGGTTTGGACCAAGATAAGCCTAACATTTCTATGTCTTCTATAGATAGCTATGTTTGAACTAAGAAAGAGTGACATTCATTTTTGGACCTACACTTTCTTAGAGACTCAGAGAACTTGCATACTTTTAAAAGTCAGTGGGAATTTCCTACAGAGAAACTGGTCCATGAATCCTTGACTCAGAGCCACAGAACTGACAGAGATCCTACAGATCACTCCAGCAAGTGCTTTCCAACATTTTCTGATGCTCAAACCTCTTTCACTGTAATATGCTATCTTGAGAACGCCCTAGGATGCTAGGTCCTTGGAATGTGATCTAGAACAGGGGGCAGACCTGGACAGGCACAACCCTGTGGTCCAGGGACTCTTCACCCCACAGTGAGAACAACTGAAAAAAGGTTAATACATTATTACCTAACTTTCTGATCTTTACCAATATGAAAGATGAAAACTTAACCTCAGAAGTTTTAATTGACATTTCACTTATTATGAACAAAGTTCAACATACATGACTTTATTTTGAAAGTAAATCATTCATAAGCCCGGGACTGCTATTAGTTAATTTAGTCAACTCTAGATTACCTGAGATAATGGGTAGAGGTGGTTAATTTTTTTTTTTGGAATTGTCAAAAATGGTATACAATGATTCAATGTTAACTTATTTCATTAAAAATTTACAATTGTACTTTTTTATCCAAAAATGTTTAAAAGAATGCAAAAAAAAAAAAATCTACGTTTAGGAGCACTAGAGATCACATAAAACGCTTAACCAAGAAAACTGGTCACAGGTTCTGCTTTTTAATATATTACAACAGTACCTGAGTTAGGCAAAGGCATAATTCAGAGCAAATGTTCTTTCTTCCTCTTTCCTCTCTTAAAGACCTAAATAAATGGAGAGATATACTGTGTCATGAATTGGAGAATTCTGTGCTTTTAAAATTAAAAATCAGATCTCTCCAAACTCCATACATTCAGTGCAATCCCAATAAAAATCCCAGCAGGAATTTTTTTTATGGAAAACAACAAATTGATTATAAAATTTATGAGGAAAGGCAAAAAAATTAGAATAGCCAAAATACTTTGTAAAAAGAAGACAAAATTAGGGCACCTGGATGGCTCAGTTGGTTAAGCGACTGCCTTCGGCTCAGGTCATGATCCTGGAGTCCCAGGACTGAGTTCCTCATCGGGCTCCCTGTTCAGCAGGGAATCTGCTTCTCCCTCTGACCCTCCCCCATCTCGTGCTCTCTCTGTCAAATAAATAAATAAAATCTTAAAAAAAAAAGACAAAGTTGGAGAACCGATACTACCTGATTTGAAGACTTACTATAAAAACTACACTAATCAAGACAGTGTGGCATTGGTGAAAGGACATGTCATAGATTATTGGAAAAGAACTAGACCCACACATATGTGAGCAACAGATTTTCAAGAATGGTACAAAGGCAAGTTAATGGAAAAGATGTATATAGATACACACACACACACACACACACACACACATACCCACAGTGATGTGTTTACTAATAGTCTATGAAACTCACGCAAATAGTGTTCTTACCTTCTCTCACGTGGCCAGTTACATACATCCATGTCTCAGGCCTTTTCCAAAGAACTTATATGTCACTTGATCCCATTCTTTAGTAAGAAATTCATGTGAAATACTAAATAATTATATTTTTATATTTTATCTCCTCTAAAAAAGCATTTATATAACCTAATGGAAATGAATAACAATAATAAAAATAATAGTCACCACCTATGGAGCAGCTATAATGTTTCAGACCCTTTATTAAGATCTTTATTATACATCATGTTTAATCCCCTAAACAATTTGAAGATTATTATTCCCTTTTTCCAGAGTAGAAAAAAGGTTCAAAAAGATGAAGCCACCCACAAGACTGGGAATTCATTCAGGGTAAAGACTGTGTCTGATGGAACTGGGTAGCCCCAGAATCAAGCACCAGGCCTGGCAAGCACTCAGTAAGTGTTGAGCACATGAATAAAACTCACCCCAAGTCACACATTGAGTAAATTGTGCCCCTGGAATTCAATTAGGCTTGTCATAGTACTCCCCCCATTTAAAGACACCCAATACCATTTAGAATAGAACCCAAACTCCTTACCTTGATCTACAAAAAACCCTTGGCAATCTGACACCTGCCTGCCCCTAGAGCGCATTTCATACCATCCCCCATTACTCATTGTCCAATTTCTGTTCTTCAACCACAGCAAGCTTAGGGCTTTGTCATTAATTGCTGCTTCTGCCTATATTAACCCTCACTCTTCTCCCTCATCTATCCGTGGTTCTATCCTTCTAGTCATTAGGACTTCAGTTTAAATGCCACCTCCTTAGGCTTTCCCTGACCTACACCACCCCCTACCAGTAAAATAACCACCCAGTGACTTCCTATTATTTAGAGTCCTGTTTTAATTTTTCTATATTACACTTCTCGTGTTCCAACATTTTTCTTATTTGCTTACTAATATATTTACTGTCTTCCTCCTCTGCTAGAATATGCTATATGAACATTCAAGATTTATATTTTTCCACTTACACCTTCTAGATATAAAATAGCAACAAAAAATAAAGAAGTTTGATTATATTGTTTAGTATACTCCTAAACTGGGAGAGCAAGGACCTCATCTATCTTGTTCACCACAGTCCCCACAAAATGGAAAAACTGTCCTATAGTGGGAGCTCAGCTGATAGACTGAATAAATGATCAATGTTTCATTTCATGCTGTTTTCCTATGGTCCTGCCTATAGGCCCGAATTGAAGAAATAAATTGTGCCACAACCTGTTATTCCAGATCTCTCTGAAATATTCGAGTAATTCTCTGTGTTCTGATACTTCCTTTGTCCATATGGCACTCTGCCTCCCCAGTCTGGCAGCAGCCTCCTAGTAACTAAAGCAAGTTGTGGAAATTAACAGCTGTACCATTGATTCTGAGGCCATGCCAGGGGTATTCCCCAACAGGTGCCAAGTTTAAATATAGGTTGCAAAGAAATGCTCTATTGCTGGTGAAAAGTGGGATCCCAGACAACTGTACAGCATTGGGACTTCACAGGGCCCTGTGTCTCTTTAGGGACATTTATGTTTATATCACTAGGCATAACCAAAACCGTTTCTCTTTTGCAGACCGTCACTTTCCTTCTTTTATCATAGTAGTAGGTAAAAGAAATTCCTTGGCATTCATGTAAATTGTATAGAACTACTCTATCCTTCTGCCCTGATTGACTTCAGAATCCCCCAGATGTCTTATTTCAACCCCCAAATCCGCATAGCTTATATATGACCATTCTGCTAATTTCCTAATTTCCTAGTCTTGCTAAGAATAGCTCACACACCAAAAAAAGTTCTTTCATCTGTTGCAAAGTTTCCACAAAATAGCCCCAGCTTCTCTAAGAGCTGCTGTTGACAAAACCCATGCTTCCTGCACTGCTTAGCGAAATGCTTATGGAATGTAAAATAAAATTTGAAGATGTTTCTCCACTTAAATTGTGAATATATTTTTTCCAGTGTTAGCCTGTATTCACCATTATTTGATGGTAAGTACTGCACTTTTCAATCTGATATTAACTTGAAAAGAGAAAGTCCATCTCAGTTCAACAAACTAGATGGTCAGTTCAGGCATGAAGGAATCACACTATCACACACAAAATTGCCAAGGAAATAGCTTCTTCAAGTTTCCTTAATAATACATTAGTCTTTTATAGTCTCAGAATTGAAGGTTGAGGAATAGCAATGGCATATGAACCTGGCAGCTTAAAAATGAACTTTGTTATTTAGTGACTTAGGATAAGTGACCTACTATAAGATAAAGTGAAAAAAATCAGGATACAAAACTATCTAAGTATTTTCATTTAAAAAAAAAAAGAAAAAATGTGGTATTCTCTAGGTACTTGAATAATGCACTACTTTCATTTTATTTTTTCTACTTTTTTGTAATTGAAAGAATTCTACAGTGAATATGTGCTAGTTTACAATTTTCAATAGTATTTTTAAATGCTTTAAGTTCAGTGCTCACACATTCTGTAAGTATTAACACCCTCATTGTACAAATAAAAAATTGCTCCTCCAGTAGAGACGATTTGTCTCAAAGTTTGAACATTCTTTACTTATTATATTATATTTGCCAACTTTCCGGTTAATCCTCCTGCCAGCTCCACACTGACATGCCAGAGAAGGGAAGAGGGGTTAAGTAAAGGTTGAAGGAAGGAGAGAAATGAGGGAGTATACATGCGACATTCATAATTTTGACCAATTGTAGCTGAGTCAGTGATAAGTGCCCTTCACAGCCTGTTTAAGATCAGCAGTGTGAGGCAGGAACTGTCCTAGGGATCAGAAAGCTCCCAGCAGTTTCGTTTTGAGGATAAAGACTCCAGCCACCCGCTCTAACATTACAGAAAAGCAAAAAGAACATACGTCACTGGCTGCTAGCTTACCGACAGCAACCTACTATGATTCATTATTTTGGCAAGCGAATTAGAGATAGTAATGTTTTATTTAGAAGTTTTGTACAATTTAGCAATACGCAGAGGTCATGTCTCACAGGACTTCACCAGGGGGACATACACGTAGGTTTTGCAAATGTATCCAAATCAGTAATGAATGATTCCTTTGATTTAAGCATAAAATAAAAAAATTATCAGCTTCCCTATTTTTTGTTGTTAGGTTTCATCTAGGAGCTGTGACTGGAAAAATAGGAGCCGTAGCATGTTTATTAAACTGATTCATCTATTTATATATCATATCCCACTAATTGCAAAACATTTCTAAATATAAATGTCAGTTCTTAAAGGAAATTATGAAATTCTTTACCACTATCCCCCACATGGACTGGGAAAAAAACATGCAATAGCTACTGGCTTTGAGGAACAATAGCCTTTTTTTTTTCTTCATTCTTCTTTCTCTGAGAAAAATACAGCTACATTAGGAATACACAGTGACATCAAAGTTTTGATCACCGTGAAGTTCAGTAAGTATGTTATCTCATTTTAATAAGGATATCCTGTATCAGTCTTCCATAAAAGTGTATGTGTGTATCTCTGTTTGTGTGTCTGTTGAGAGCCTGTTATATCAGTTTCACATGAATCTTACTTTTTTTACATTGCTGACCATAAAGAAAATACAAATGCTAAAAAAACCTATTGGATTTTGGGGCACCTGGGTGGCTCAGATGGTTAAGCGTCTGCCTTCGGCTCGGGTCATGATCCCGGGGTCCCGGGATCGAGTCTCACATCGGGCTCCCTGCTCCTTGGGAGCCTGCTTCTCCCTCTGCTTCTCTCTCTCTCTCTCCCTCTGTCTCTCATGAATGAATAAATAAAATATTAAAAAAATATATTTAAAAAAACCTATTGGATTTTTAAGGCAAAACTGCTAAATACTACAAATTTTCTTCAATCAATAATTATATCATGAAACTTCACATAAATACTGTGATACTAATTCAAGGCACTTGATGATACTTTGCGGCTCTTTTATTAACATAACTATATATAATTTCTTTTTTCCTAAAAATAATCCAGTTTTATAAAAAAATTCAAACAAGGCATAACATAAAGTAGAAAATTAAAGTCCCACCCTGCCAAATGACACTTGTCATTGACACTTTTATGCTCATTTTGAATAGCAAATCTCTTTGAGACCACAAAGCCAAATTTAGTTAAACCTGGCATTCTGAATGCTATCTCTATTTACTCAGCAGGTAGCCTGGAACACGTTGATAACAGGTCATTTGTTGGTTACATGAAGCTATGAATTCCTCATCAATTCATTCATTCAACAAATATTTATATTAAGTATTTGGAATCTCTCCCCAAGCTGTTTACTTACTGCTGCAATTTTATCATTAGAGATTCATTTGAGAGTACATAAGTAACTTTTGCCTAAAAATTAAGTTAACTTGTAACAATAACATTTATTCAATAATTATTGCACTAGGCTAAGCACTTTGCATATGGTATTTTATTTAATATTCACATTAACCCCATAGAGTAGGTACTATTTTTATTCTCATATTATAGCTGAGGAATCAAAGACCCAGAGAGGCAAAGTGACTTGCTCAAACCAAGGTCGCTGAGCTATAAAACTGAAGGTCACTGAACTAAGATGAAAACCCCAGAACCACCACACTCCAAAGCCTGCCCTCTGAACCACAGTGCCATATTCCCCCACAGAGTAAGTTTTCTGTGGGGAGAGAATGCTACCAGTTATTAACATTTGAATGTAAATGAGTTGACTAGAGGGGTGCACGCAGTAATGTTCTACAGTGGCAGGGGGTAGGAGGGGACACAGCAAAGGATCAGCTGGAGAAAAGTGATGGCATAGGACACCTTACTGGAAAAGAGACTCCAAGAGGAGGAAGGAAAAAGAGGTAAGAAATAAGGCAAAGATTTAACCTATTTTACAATTATATCCATGTAGGGGCAAGTTGAATAACTCATTGGCTTCTGTGTGAAATTCTCCTCGTCTAAAAATTATTCTTGTGAGTGGCATCACATTTTTTCCCCTACTTTATGCACAGTAACAGATTACTGAGTGGTCAAGACAATTATTAGTATGTTAATCAGGATAACAAAGATAATCTCATCAACCACATTTTCCTTAACTTTTCAAGTATTTTATAGTATAGTAAGCATCAATAATTTTGGAATATATTTTTTTGTAGATACCAATAACTTTTTGTTCACAACTGTCTAGGCCAGATTATATGTTTCTGAAGAAAAAATAAAAGGGACAAATGTGAAAAATATTTCTGTCATGTAAATTTTTAAAAAATCTAGATCTATTTTATCCAATGTAGTCATATGTGACTATCTAAATTAAAAGTAAATCAATTTAGAATTTCAATTCCACAGACACATTAGCCCTATTTCAAGTGGTCGTCAGCCATATGTGACTGGTGGCACCATATTGGAGAGCCCAGATATAGAACATTTCCATTATCATAGAAATTTCTATTGGATAGCACTGGTCTAGATGTAAAGCCACAGAGTAAGAGAGCATTGTATTTATACAGTTAATTAACCTGATGAAAGGAGCAAAATAATAAAATGAGACAGTTTAAGAATAAGAAAAGAGACTTGACAATCAAAATTTGTTAAGAAAAGAATAAGAAAGGCTAAATAGTTGACAGTCATTAGGTAATATTATTAAATTATAGTTTTAATACGTTATTAGTATGTACCTGTTATTAGCCATTATACCTACTATTTACTGGAGTTGAAAACTTGATGAAATCAGTAATATGCAAAGCAAAACAAAACAAAACAAAACAAAAACATTTCAAACTCCAGAAATCGTCTCAGTGGGTTAAGGAAGACAAAGAAGACCAAGTTGATTGTTAAAAGATGAGATCCAGGGGCGCCTGGGTGGCTCAGTCAGTTAAGCATCTGCAGCTCAGGTCATGATGTCAGGGTCCTGGGATGGAGCCCCGCGTTGCGCTCCCTGCTCAGCAGGAAGCCTACTTCTCCCTCTGCCTCTGACCCTCCCCCCTGCTCATGCTCACTCTCTCTCTCTCTCTCTCCCCAAAATAAGTAAATAAAATCTTTAAAAAAAAAAGAGAGAGAGAGATGAGATCCAAAGGCTAGAATCAGAAAAGGAAAACTCCCATGAATGACAGTATGGAAAGGACTGGATGAATTAAAACAATCCCAATGATGTGATAATGAGAGAAATGAAAGAGGAAAATTTGCTACAAGGACATCGTGAAAAATAAATACAATTACATTTGGTAAGTGGGCTCCCAGTACAATGTGCTGCTGGTTACTTGATTTGTGTGATATATCATGAATAATGCAAATATATTATTAAAAGAAAGTTGCAGAGTATAAAATTTGCCTTATTCACTTTAGTACAACTACTACAAGGAAAGATTAGGGATAAAGAAAACACTGTTCCTGCCACCTAAGAACTTAAAATCTAGAGACAGACTTGTAACCACAAAGACGCTTATTTACTGGGCACCTCCTTTGTCAGGCAGGAGGCTGTGTTCTTCACACCATTATGTGTCATCCTCACACTATCTCTACCCCCAGAGACTCAGAAACTCCTTGACTCACCAGTGCATTATGTTCTAGAGGCAAAAGTACAAAATGACTTTATTCAAGCCATCCCTGATGTCTTGTGGTGAGTTACTTCTGTTCTTACCTAGCTTTACCTATTTAATGAACTTGCATAGGTGCCAGAGAGAGCAACCAAGAGTAACAAGAGTTATTATACCTATGAAAGTTCATAAGCTGAAAGGGTGCCAAAAGAGGAACTCTATTATTAATCCATTTCACCAATGAGAATGCTAAGACTCAAAGGGTTGACTTGCCTCACATCAAGCAACGCGCAAGTGGAAAAGCCAGGGGGAAGGCCTAGGTCTGCATGGCTGCAAAACCCAATCCCATTCTATGCAGTTTGCCCTGTAGCCTCTCACCAACCATATCACAAGACAGAATGAATGAAGGCGGCCCTGTTGTCTAATGGAAAGAGCAAGTTTCGACACCCGTTTTAAGCTGGGTTCCTCCAGCAAGAGATCCCAGGAAAAAGAATGTTGAGTGTTAGTGGTGTAATTTGGAAAGTGATTCCAGGAAGCTCTGCCAGTGCAGTGGGGAAATGAGATGGGGAGGGAAGGAGTCCATATAGCGTGCGTTAAAGAGAAGATGAATTCTGTAAATGGGGAATAAATTCCACTGGCCACCTCTGGGAAATGGTGGAGACCTGTCATCAGAGTTTTTTTTTACCCAAAAGAGGAAGCTGAAACATTTAGTCTTCAAAGTCTCTCCTTTATTTGCTAGGTGCTACTCCCAGGGCCATTAACTCTCAAACCCCTTCTGGACTGCCCTAGGCATGGGCAAAAAAAAAAAAAAAAAAAAGCCCTCTGGCAGAGAGTCTCAGGTGCTTGAAGTCAGAAGCCTTTGACACAGAAGAGCTGGTAGAAATGAGAACAGTAAGTGCCAAGAGCTTATGGCATATGGCTGGGACACGGACCACATCTCTACAATCTCGGACAAAGATAAGCTTGACTTGTGACTCAGCTGCTGCATGCCTTATGACTTTGGGCAAACAAGGACCCCATCAAAGATTACACATTTTATTTGGTTGTTGTTACAGTTGCTATGTATCCACCTACACATTTTGGCAAGAATCCATGGGAGGTGATCTGTACCTCACATTTCATCACATCAGGAGGCTCACCGCATCCAAATGTTCCACATCAGTTAGGCTAACTTCATCATTGGGTAAGATGTTTATGGATAGATCTCTCTGGCACTCAGATTCTTATTTTTGTCAAGAGGAATACAAATAGTCATATTGCTGGATTCCTATGAGAACAAAAGGACATAGTCAAAGCAGTTTGTGTGTTGATGTCCTTACTGTATTTGGAGTAAGGAATGTAAATCATAAATACAGTAAGTTACATTCATGAAAAGTATAATACATCTAGAATAAGTACAATGGGAGAAGAGAAGGAACTACAGATGAATGTACACTTGACAGCTTCCCAGAAGGACAGAATTTTTAAACTGAGTTTTAAGAACAGATGGAGAAGTGCCTTCGAGTGTGAGTACAAAGGAGAGCAAATACAAAGTACATGGTGCAAAGAGTAGCACGGATTGGGAAAGATAGGAAAGCCAAGGTAGGGCAACTGTGATGAGGAGAGACTGGGGGAGGATTTAGGTATCAAAATCCTTTGGATTTTGTGTTGTAGACAATCGGAAGCCATCAAAGGTGAGATTTTTAAGAATCACTTGGCTTGTGTTTCAAGAATATAATGATGCCAGAGATCTTTTACTTGCCCTTCAGGGTCCCCTCTCACCTTCCTCTGCCTATTTCTCTGCCCCAAGAGGCCACTATGTTTGCAGCACATCAACAGGTTTTCTTGGTTTCTCACTTCCCTGTGGTTTTGACCAGTGAGGAGCCCCAACAGTATCAAAGAGAGGAGAGTGCAGTAAGAGTACTTCCCTCATCTTCCCTCCTGCAGGGTCACTTCAGGATGGCTCTGCCTCTCCGCCCAAGACAAGAAAGAGTTCCTCTGAGAATGTGTTCTCCACAAGACCCTCTCATTCTTGATTATAGGAAAGAATCCCTCCCTCTCAAGCCTAGACCTAAAGAATCCCTCCTGCTAGTGGCTCGAGGAATGCCAAAACTACAGCTTGGGTCTTGCTCATACCTCACCATACCCTTTATTAAGTTCTCCTTGAATCCTCTCATTTGAGTTGCCATATGTTTCCTGCTACATATATTAATAGCACCAAAAATTACTCCAGGAAACAAACCTCAAAAATAAAAGTCTAGGATTGATTTGTTTATCCATTTGAGGATCTTAGAAGAATGAAGCTTAGATAATCTTACCAAGAGAGAACTTCTGTCCAGCCACAGTACCAGCAGAGAGAAAGGAGAACACGATAATACGTGTGACAGAAGAAGGAAGCTCTGATTACCAATCTGTGCTGTGTCCAGGTCCAGATGTCGGGACTGTGTCAACTCCTGTTCGTGTTCCTTTTTATTTCTTTTGCCTTTTTTCCCTTGCTGCCTTATATGAAGAAACCCAGTAATTACTAGTGTTTTAGTTCTGGACACAAGTATGACTGAATTGACATCACCCCATGATGATTCAGTAGCTGATGAGATTTTGTGTGTTCCCTGTTATACAGACACAAACTTTTCCCACAAAAAGAAATGGATGCCAAGGGGCCAAAGGAATGATGGTACCAGATGTCGTGTTTACTACTGCAGATCCAAGAGGCTCTTCCCAATGGGTTGTATCTTTTGTCTCCTTTGCCTTCAGGGCTGCAGTTCCATTCTCACACAGTCCTAGCAGGAAATTTGACAAAGGGATGAGAGTGAAATGAGGGCATGTAGTCTTCTGCTCCCATCCTGGGAGCTGTCTCTGGCTGGTTGCCTCTCATAACCAAAGGACACAGTTCCTGCCATGATGAGTGTTATAGACTGAAATGTGTCCCCACTCCACAAACTTGTATGTTGAAGCTCCTACTGTATCTGGAGTAAGGAAGTAATTAAGGTTAAATGCTGTCATAAGGGTAGAGTCCTGATCAATAGGATCAACAGCATTAGGACTTATAAAAAGAGATGTCAGAGAACCTGCTCTCTTGTGAGCACTCTCTCTCTCTCCATCTCTCTCTCCCCTTTCCATGCGAGGACACAGTAAGAAGGAGGCCATCTGCAAGCCAGGAAGAGAGATTTTACCAGAAACAAAATTGGCTGACACCTTGATCTCAGACATTCCAGCCTCTAGAACTGTGAGAAAATAAATTTCTCTTGTTTAAGCCACCCAGTCTATGGTATTTTGTTATGGCAGCCCAAGCTGACTAAGACAGTAGGTCTTTCTATAGGACCCTCTTTTCAGGCTTTTGTAGCAATTCACTAACTTGTCACTTCAGACTTGCGGACAGTTAATAGCCCCACTGCTCCTCTTCATTTCCCTCATGTGTACACATTTTTATAAACAGCCCTTCTGTTTAGCCCTTCTTTTTTACCCTATTTTTAAGCATGCCATCTTCTTTCTATAAGGCCTTGACTGATTCAATAGCTCTAGATTTCATGTGAAAGATGAAATGAATAATGTGGGAAATTAAAGGCAGGGGGACTGGTTCGGGGTCCTTTCTCTTTTAATAAGTATTTCCTGAGCACCTGCCTTATGACAGGCACCATTCTACAGCAGGAAAGAAAAGAGACAAAGTCCCCAGGAGTTTCCATTTCAGTATGGGAGATAAATAGTAAACAAGTAAACAAATAAATGAGGTAATTTCAGGCTGTAACCTGAGCTTTTCCGGAAATACAGTGTGATGAGATGGAAATAAAAGGGTTGAACATGCTTTTACTAGGTTGATCAAAATGGCCTTGGAGGAGATGACCAAAAAAGAGATCGAGAAGGTAAAATCAATAATACTGATGAATGATTACATAGGAAAAAGAAAAAAGAAAAAGGCATTTAAGATCATCCCAAGATTTCTATCTGAGTAACTAGGAGGAAATAGCACCACCTACATCCATAGCAGACGTGAAATGGGTCCGTGTTCTCCGGCAGGGATCGGCAAACTACAGATCATCCCTCCCCTCCTGTTGTAAACTAAACGCTGTTGGAACCCAGCCACACAGTGTCATTTATTTGTTGTCTGGGGTTGCTTTTGGCTTACAGGAATAGAGCTGTATAGTTTCAGCAGAGACTGTATGGCCTGCAAAGGCAAAAACATTATCTGGCTCTTTACGGTAAGTTTACTGACCCCTCCTCTGTGGCGTGTTGCCACAGCATCATGATATAAGGAACTGAGAGGTGGTCCATTTCCTCCAAGAATTTTCTGGTAGCTCCAGTGACCCTTCCCGTCCTTGACTGAACTGGAGGAAAAGTCACACGCCAGCTTCATCAGTACGTGGGAGTGGGATAATCCTACTTTCTCAGCCCTTGAATAAACTTGTCCAAGAACTCTGCTAGAAATGCCCCATCAGTGATGAAGAAACAAACAAAAGAAAGCTCCACCCCCTGGCTTGGGACGGAACTCGGAGTGACTTTCTGCATGACCAAGCCACCTCTAGTTCTCAGCTGTCTGCTATTTCTCATGTCCCCACTCCTACTTTCTATGTTGTACTGTTGGTTCTGGCTGAGAGTAACACCTAATCCACCCAACAACAACTACATCAGAGAAAATGACTGGGATCCGAGAATTCTCCCTGGCCTCCCACCTTGCAGCCTCTGAAGAAGGCTCTACCACTGTCTACAGGTTAAGACTCGAAGGAAGCTTTAGCCTCCAGAGAAGGAGCAATACTATCCTAACAGGGGTCACAGTTGTGGCAAATCTGTTGATACAGTATGTCATCTACAAAGTAACCTGTTGCAGAGCTGAATTAACATTAGCCCCAAGGCTGGCTGATGTTTGAAATAATATAGTTTATTTCAAAGTAAGATTGTGTCCACAAGATTATCTCTGTTGCTATTTTACCATGTGAATCTAATAAACAGCACAGGCTGCTCTACCATCATTTGCTTACCCCCCTTGTTACCATTTCTTTGTATCTACTTTTCTGTGTTACTATTTTTGACCTTGCTTTTAGCCCCAGGATTGAGTCTGAGAGCAAGCAGATAGAACTCAAGAAAGATAGATGATGGTTTATATTTATTCTGCCAGGATAAAGACCAAAACAATTTTCTCCTGTCCAAAGAGCACTCAAAACTGGGTAACTAATTGCCGATTGTGAGCAACCATAAACACGTGACAGATTTGCAGGATTCTAGTTCATAGTGTAAACTCTAGCTTGGCTGATCATAAATTCTTAAGTTTTACAGTAAAACAGCTGTAGAGAGTGTCGGGTAAAAGCACACATGATTTGAGTATTAAAATGAACTTGAGCAGAGTGCCTGGGTGGCTCAGCCGGTTAAGCCTTGGTCTCTTAATTTCGGCTCAGGTCATGATCTCAAGGTTCTGAGATCGAGCCCTGCTTCAAGCTCAGCACTGGGTGTGGAGCCTGCTTCAGATGCTCTCTCTCCCTGCGCTCCTTCCCCCTCTCTAAAGAAAATAAAAATTAAAAAAAATAAATGAACTTGAGCTGTGGCCCTTACTCTGTGTCCCCACTGGACAAGTCTAGTGTACAGTTTCTTATTTGAAAAGTGCAGGGATTGCATTGATTCCACAGAGTAACTTCCAGTACTAAAAGTCTATGAATCTCTATCTGGTCTAGTTTAACCCCTTATTTTATAGATGTAGAAACTAGCACACACGAAGATGAACTCTAAGATCGCTCGTTAGTGGTATAGCTGAGTTTGGAATCAAAGTCTTTGATATTTTAAATTAAGTGTGTGTGTGTGTGTGTGTGTGTGTGTGCATGCATGTGTGTAGGTGTTCTGAAAAGTTCAAGATCATAAGAATGCAATACCCTTGGCACCAGGCCTACCTCTGTGAATTTCTGCCTCTTTCTGTTCTTAGAACAGAAGGGACCATAGAGATTGTTCAGGGGCGTGCTACTCAATGTATAAGCAAGAACTTGTAAGACACCCCAATGGAATACCAGAGCTGGGGGCACATCTCAGATCCTAGAATATCCGAGGGCCTGAATGCTGGTGGTATTTGTACTGACTTTCAAACCAAGTGGTATTTCTCAAATTTTCTTAGCAGTGAATGACTTACCAAAAAAGCTAGTGATTAAATGTCATTTGTTGGTTTTTTCTAATGAAAAATCATTTTCTAGGAATCACTAACTGCTTAGTATAATGACTTTATTGTGGCATTATTTTAATTTTACTATAGAAATTAGGATTATGCCAATTTCCTTTGCCTCAGAAGTCTTGGAATGGAAAATTCTGCTTGTGGAAGCACATGTTTGTTGGATAATTTTAAAACAAAATTGTACTTTTAAATAACATGGGTCTCCATCACTCGAGGCATTTCATCAAGAACATAACAACTTAGTAAATTTGTTGTTCTGAAATGCAAATGTACTTTTACCAATTTCATTCACTGACAAAGGAAATCTTGTAACCAAAAATATGAATCCAGCCTATTTATTCATGATACTTTGTTTGGCACTGTGCATAATTTAAATCAAAATGTCACTGCCCTGCCTTTCTTCTTACACTTGTATTTAAAAGCTTCATGGTTCAATTACAGTAAGAGAATCTGAGAGTCTAAAGCAAATTTGTCTCTGGTTTGTTTTTCCACTTAATGAGGAAGTATACAGTTCTGATAATATAAAATGAATAGATATGAATAGACATTCCTCCAAAGAAGACATACAGATGGCAAACAGACATGTGAAAAGATGCTCAACATCACTCATCATCAGGGAAATGCAAATCAAAACCACAATGAGATATCACCTCACACCTGTCAGAAAGGCTAAAATAGAAAACACAAGAAACAACAAGTGTTGGCGAGGAGGTGCAGAAAAGGGAATTCTCATGAGGGGAATGCAAACTGGTGCAGCCACTGTGGAAAAAAGTATGGAGGTTCCTCAAAAAATTAAAAATAGAACTATCCTATGGTCTAGTAATTCCACTACTGGGTATTTACCCAAAGAACAGGAAAACACTAATTCAAATTCAATGTTTATAGCAGCATTATTTACAATAGCCAAATTATGGAAGCAGCCCAAGTGCCCATTGATAGATGAATGGATAAAGAAGAGGTGGCATACACACACACACACACACACACACACACACACACACACACACAGTGGAATATTACTCATCTGTAAAGAAGAATGAACTCTTGCCATTTGCAACATTGATGGATCTAGAGGGTATAATGCTAAGAGAAATAAGTCAGTCAGAGAAAGACAAATACCATATGATTCCACTCATATGTGGAATTTAAGAAACAAAGAAGATGAAAAAAGAAAAAAAAGAGACAAACAAAAAAGACTCAACTATAGAGAACAATATAGTGGTTACCAGAGGGAAGGTAGGAGAGGGGTGGGGTGAAACAGGTGAAGGGGATTAAAAGCACACTTACCATGATGAGCACTGAATTATGTATAGAATTGCTGAATCACTATATTGTACACCTGAAACTACTATAACACTGTACATTAACTATACTGGAATTTTAAAAAACTAAAATTAAAAAGTAAAAGTTTATTCCATCAACTAAAGTCACTAAAAAAAAACACTGCCTTGGAAATAAATTAGATGTTCAGTAGAGGATTAATTAAACACACTGTGGCAATTTCATAAAATGGAAGACTATCCATTTAAAAATGTGTTTTAGAAAAAAATATATTTGTATAAACAAAACAGGTTATGAACTCTTTGCATTCTATAGTCCCCATTTTCTAAGTCTGTGTATAAAATTTTAAAAGTGGATTACACCAGAAAATTCAAGTCAATTTTGAGCAAAATGTTTTGCTGAAAATTTTTTTAATATGATGCTATTTTTTTCTTTATCTGGAAAAATTCATTCCTAACATTCTCTCTCCCCATTTTATTTCCACCCACTCTACAAAAGCTACCACTTCCTTCATCCTCATCAGAATTGATAAGAATTTAAAACGGTATCATTCCGTTTCTTTTTACACTTAAATTTAAAAACTTCATCGTTCAATTACAGTAAGAGAATCTGAGAGTCTAAAGCGGATTTGTCTCTGGTTTGTTTTTCCACTTAATGAGGAAGTATACAGTTCTGATAATATAAAAATGATTCAATATGAATCAATTTTCAAAATACCATAAATCACAGATATTGCAACTTCAAAGTCAATGTTCCTTCCTTGTATAACTGGAAAAGAGGAAACCTTACACACACCCTGTCCTAATTCCTGACCCCTGGGGCTGTTTTGTACGAAAGAACCATAATTGCCTTGCCGGGGTTACAGAGAACGGTGTTGGGACATCCTGACCAGCTTAGAAAAAGCCATCAGGAAGGAAAGAAAAAGAAATACCAAAGCTTTGGCCTTGTCTTTGTGTCTCTACCAATAGAAGGCTTTGTGATGTGCCCTGGTTTCTTGTGTTAGGTGAGCCTTGGGAGAAAATCTGGGTTCAGGGAGGTAGAACAGGATGTAGAGTGACATTGAAATGCATCAGAATAAGTCCCTATACGGATATTGTAGGATGCTGTGGGATGCCTGCCAGTTCTGCTCAGATCTACTCTGCTGGGCTTATTCATCCATTACCCGCTGCTGAGAATGCTGGTTCCCAATGGCTCCCACTGCCTCCCCTCCTCCAAGCCCTCTGCTGAGCAGAGTCAAGCCTGGGAGCTTGATCTGTTCTCTCCCCCTACAGAGCCTGCAGCCCCCACCTAACAAAAACTACAAAAAAAAAAAAAAATAGCCCCCTTACCTCCTGGAAGGACCACTCTCCAGTGCAACTTCATGCTCCACAGCCCAGCCCCACCACCCCACTGTATCCCTGGATAGGGGTCAGGGCCAGACTTCACCTTGGATCCCATTTTTACCCAGCCCCATCCCTCTTCTGCCCTGCTTACTCAATTTCTGAGAGGTTTCTTCTCTGAAGAGCTAAACCTCAACAGATCACAGGAATCCCAGTCCTTGGCTCAAACTCTGCCTCTAGGGAGCCCAACATAAGACAGAGAGTTTGGGCTTGAAGAAATGATTTTATTTCCTGACCAAGTATCTGGATTCCTGCTGTAGATGATCAGCATGGACACAATGATTGGAGTTACTCATTTTAGGCTACTACCTGTTGAGGAGGTTGTTCCCCATGAGCCTTCAGGCTGGCCTGCACTATAGCTGGATTGCACTATATCCAAGAAGTAAGGTTGATCTTTGGGTCTGTGTGTCTGAGCATCCCCATGTCTGCAAAGGGCTGTGGATGCTGGTGATGAACACAAATCGCCCTTCTCTGTTGCACACTTGAAGGAATGCCAAAGGCCAGGCTGAAGAGTCCAGCATCATCATAGCCGTCTAAAGTGAATAATTGCAATCACTGTCTCCGCCCGTCATTTACAGCAGGAATGGCTCCCAGGGCAAGATGAAACCTGTGGCAAGGGGCTGGGAGTTCTTAAAAGAAAAGGGGGACAAAGATTCTGTACAGTGTGGAATATTCCTCAACACCATGGACAGTCTGAACTCTACTCTTTTATTTATTTCTTCCCCCTCTCTGAAAAGCACTTCCTCCTTATTACAGCTTCTCTAAATCCTGAGCACACTTCACCTGATGTGTTCTATGTCCTCCATGCTCTACGTCATCCCAACACTCCTTGACACAGAAATCTCTCGGCTCCCCCACTTTATACAACTCTTGCTGTCTATACCACCCTCTTAGCATATATTCTCATGCACTGTTCCTGATATCTTTATGTCCCTTCTCTCCAACTGATTTAAAAGTCCTTGAGGATAAGGTCTATACCCTATACAGAATCTTCCTAGATGTTATGCACGTTACAGGATACTAAGTAAATATTTATTAATGACGTTCATTGCTGGGCCTGCAAAATGATATGTTTTAATGTGGATAACAGGATTTTGTGAGATCTGCTAATTAAGATCTTCTCCTGCCCTAGGAGATTACCAAATGATTTCAGGGATTGAAGAGAAAGTTTAATGTTTTATTGAAAGCAGAGATAGTAAATTTCAGCTCAGAGGGCTCAGTTCTTACAAGTAGCCCCCTGCTCTGGCCCCAGGTGCAAGAGAGGATGATCTGGTTTGGCAGCCTTTATTCACAAAAGATATAAGAGGGAACTCTAAGACCCCAAAGCAGGGCTGTTGTGGGGGGCGGGGGGCGCGGAATAGGAACGCAGAGTTTGTAAGGAGAGGACAACCTCTTCCATTAACATCCTTTTTTGATTGGTTTCTGTCTCAAAAACTGTGCTCTAAATTCAAGAGACTTGTTTTTGAAGTTTTTGTGTAACCAAGAGTTGGTGACAATGGTACTTTGTTCCCATCCCAGTTGGATGTCCTCTGAAACACCAGAATGGCCAGTCTGCCCCAGTGCTATTAAAGCACAGGGGAGAACTAATACGGTAGAGAGGAGCCAAGGACTCTCTTGGAGGTACACGAGATACTAGTTAGTGTACTAGAGGTACGCGAGATACTAGCTGCCTATGCCTTTAGGCTCAAGAGTTAGGACCACAGAGGATAGACTCCAGCCTTGGTTGGCCAACAGAGTGCTGCCTGTTTCAGATGAATGTTTCGTGTAACTACCAACTAGACATCAACAAATGTGGCAGCCAGGCCCTGAAAGGGACTATTATTACCTAGAAAAGCTCCTTGGGATTGGGTCCCTTATCAGCAGGATGGGAAGGGGCCTTTGCCTTCCCACCCCAAGTGGGCAAATTGCAAAAGCAATTACAAGTAGTTTCCCCTTATCCATGGGGAATATGTTCCAAGACCCCCAGTGGATGCCTAAAACTGCAGATAGTACCAAACCCACTATATACTATGTTTTTTCCTATACATACATATATATGGTAAATTTTAATTTATAAATTAGGCATAGGAAGAAATTAACAACAGCAACTAATAATAAAATAGAACAATTATAACAATATGCTGTAATAAAAATTAAGTGAATGTGCTCTCTCTCTCTCTCTCTCTCAAAATATCTTTGGTACTCTACTCACCCTTCTTCTTGGGATGGTGTGAGATGATCAACTGCCCACGTGATGAGATGAAGTGAGGCGAATGACGTAGGTGCTGTGACATAGCGTTAGGCTGCTCCTGACCTTCTGACCAGATGTCAGGAGGATCACCTGCTTCTGGATCGCAGTTGACCCTGGGTAATGGAAACCACAGACGAGCAAAACAGTGGATAAGGGGAGACTACTGCATGAAACAGAAAGCAGACAAAAACCTCACCAAGTCACTGACGTGGGGCTGTCTCCATCCCAACACTGGGGAAGCAAGCTTGGAAGAGGGCGGGGGGAGGTGGAGGGAACATTCTGACTTGAACATGAGATTGGAGTTTGAGGTTAAGATAATTAAAACATAATAATCAGGACTGGTTACATAATGTTCAGGGCGTGGTGCAAAATGAAAACATGAGGCTCCTCATCCTAGAAACAAGAAAATTCATCCTTGAAGATACTCAAATATAAAGCTTTTTCCTTTCATTCATGGTCTCTCAACATGTCAGCGAGGTTTTTCTATTCTTGCCCAATGTCACTCTCCCTCAGGCACAGGGATACACACAGGCCACATGTGGACCCTTGCAGGCTTCAGGGGCCCCAAGGGGGGGCATGCTGGACTTGCACCGGACAGCTCCGATTCCCTTCCCACAAGCCGCTAGATCCCCAAAGATGTTGCAGCCTTGGCGCTAGGATGCACTAGGCCCCTGAATGAGGCGTGGTGAGAGGCTCCCTCCAGCTGTTTGCCCACCCAACACAGCATGATGCTGCTAACCCAGGCAGGGACCACCCCAGCTGTGCCCATGCAGAGACTGTGGGGGTGCCGACTCCACAAGGCCCCCAGTGGGGACAGGGGGCAGCAGAAGTCACTGGGTGGAGGTAGGGAGGGGAGTGCATGCATGGGCCTGGGACCCTAAGGGGTAGAGGAGTGGTCAGCTATAAACCTGTCCCAGGGAAGTAGCAGAAGGAGATCCACGTGGGCCTGAGGCTCCAAGCCCCCAGAGCCCGCTCCACTGCTCCATCAGACTTCATTTACAAAGCACAAGTCCAAAGAGAACATTGTTAAGAATTTCAAGATGGCAGCTGGAGAGTGTTAGGCTCCAAGCCCCGGGCCCTTGTGAGAATGTGGCCCTGGATGGCTTCACTGGGCCCTGCACACAGCCTGTGAAGCTGGCCTAGACAGTAATTGAAATAAGATTTTGTTAATTCTAAACCTGACGGAAAACGTACTGACTAGGCCTGAAATGTTGTTAAAGGAATCTGTTAGCCAGAAGGAAATGTTGGTTTAATGTTGGTAGCTTTGGGGGAAAAAAAATTCCTATTTATATGTCAAGGAGCTAAGACTCCTCAGGCACATCAGTGACACTCACATTTCCGCCCAGCAGATTTTAACGTGCAGTCATTCCATGCTTCCCCTTCCTTCACCTCCTTTCCCACCTTGTCGCCAAGCTCTGCTATTTTCTCTTCTGAACTGTCTCTGTAGTTCTTTCTGCCCCACTGCTGCATGTTAGATTAGATTAGCCCTGGAACAGGCCACCAGATACCAGAACCTTCCCCAACCTGCCTACATTCCATTGCCAGACAGATCTGTGCCCCAGCAGTTAACTTCAGCTCCTGCCCCTGCCCCTTACTAGATTTTTTACTCTAATGAAGTTACTTAGCCTTTTTGTTCCTTATGTTACTCATCCTATAAGCTTGTTTAAGGATTAAATAAGGTAATGGGTATAGACTGTAATTTATCCTCCTCTTTGCAAATCTAGGCAGGCCAGGCTTCTCTCTGCCAGGCTATAAGGAATGGGTCATTCTATAATTTAGTATAATTCAGCAATTTTCCTAAAGTGCAGATTGCCTGGACCTAATAGATAGTTTCCCCAGCAGCACTGCCTGCTAAGATTCAGTCTCATCCCTCTTATATGGGAATATAATGTTTACCCATCAAGAAGGCTTTGGGCTGGGGCCCAGAAGTGCTGTAACAGGCCAGAGAAGGACCTTAAAAGGACAAGAACAGAGAAGCCCAAGAGATAGATAAAATCAGAACTGTACCCAATGAAAGACTTTCATAATGGCCAAGGACACATAAGGCAAGGCACAACTATTTTGTAGATATATATGATGTACTTTGTAATATATAAAAAAAAATCTGAGTGCAGTACAGAGCTACTCTTATAAGATAGGTTTCCTCTTTTTGTTTCCTAAAGTGTCCAATAGAAAATTTTATTTAAAGGACATTCTTAACACATTCAAGCATGTACACCATGGACACTCAATAAATGTTAGAAGGCAGAATATTTTAACACATGAATTTGGAATCACAGACAGTTATTAAAAAACAACAACAAAAACCGGAAGTCATTAAATCAGTGCTCTTTTAAGAGTTTGAAGGACACTTGTGAAGTAGTTCAGGCCTGTCATTCTGTGGAAGTGGTTATAAGGGTCAGTGAGGATAAGTAACATGCCGAAACTACATAATGAGAGAAGCAGTTATAACCGAGTCTGCTGCCTACCGTGTATACCTTTTACTGGACATGGTACATGTTCATTACCCCCGAAGTGTGTCAGTTGATGCAGACACTACTTAACATGATTGTTGAATTTATACATTCATTTTATATATAGTTGACCCTTAAACAACACAGGGGTTAAGGGTGCCAACCTCACGTGCAGTCTAAAAGCCTAGGTGGCTCAGTCGGTTAAGCATCTGCTTTTGGCTCAGGTCACAATCCCAGGGTCCTGGGATGGAGCCCAGCATCGGGCTCTCTGCTCAGTGGGGAGCCTGCTTCTCCCTCTCCCACTCCCCCTCTCGCTGTCTCTCTCTGTCAAATAAATAAATAAAATCTTAAAAAAAAGTCCATGTATAAGTTTTGACTCCCCAAAAACTTCACTACTAATAGCCTACTACTGACCAGAGCCTTACTGATAATATAAACATTCAATTAACACATATTTTGTATGTTATATATATATATATTATATACTGTCTTCTTATAATAAAGTAAGCTAGAGAAAAGAAAATGTTATTAAGAAAATTATAAGGAAGAAAAAATATATTTACAGCACTGTACAGTATTTATTGAAAAAGTTTGCATGTAAGTGGACCCATGCAGTTCAAACCCTTGTTGTTCAAGGATCAACTGTATATCTCTTAGAGATGTGGATGTTTTTTATAATATATATATATATATATATATATATATACACACACATAGTCTTCACATGTGTCCTTTATATTTTTTTTACATCATATATATCAATTGCAAAGAAATAAAAATGTTTTATCTCTGGGATACTTGGGTGGCACAACAGGTTAAGTGACTGAATCTTGATTTCAGCTCAGGTCATGATCTCAGGGTCATGAGATCGAGCCCCACATCAGGCTCCGTGCTCAGTGCAGAGTCCGCTTGAGATTCTCTCTCCCTCTGCTCCTCCTGCTCGTGCTCTCTCTCTCTCAAATAAATAAATAACTCTTCTTAAAAAATCTAAAAAAAATTCTATCTCGATATTGTAAGAATGCATATACTACATATACAATATATAGAATAATATAGATGTACCTGTTCATGAAATTCCTATGACTTCATTTACTTACAGCACTTCACAGGGCACCTTGCACATACGATATACTTGGTAAATTTAAGAAGTTCATACATTAAAGTTAACCCTCTTTCACAGATTTACTGCTTAGAGGAACACCAAAGAAGTAGCAGAGGTCTCTCCAGTGTCCACACGAGCCCCACCCCACCTCCGTATGCCTGATAAAAAAATGGAAATCCAGGGCCCCTGAATGGGGTCTGTCACTGTCATGTGGCTTGTGAGTGGTAGGACGAGAGCTAGAGCTACCGGTTTCCTCACTTCAAGCACAATTTACCATTTGGAACTTTTTACTCCAAAGATATCCTTGGTTATCTTTTCTTAGGAAAGCATTATCTTTCCCAACTAGATTGTAATCTCCCTGAGAGCAGAGATAAAGTCTTTTATCCTTTGTACACCTGCTTCCCCCAACAACACATCTACAATAATTTGCCGATGTTACTAATTAAGAAAGAGGGTAGGAGGCTTGGAGGACATGATGGTTTTAAAAAACTTCCATAAAAATATGGAGGCTAATTCTCTCCTTGAATACGGGCAGCCATAGTGACTCACTTCTAATGTTCTATGACCATAACAATAATGCAGCAGAAATGTGCCTTCTGAGGCTGGGTTAGGAAAGGGGATATGGCTTTTGCTTGGCTCTCATTCTCAAGACACATGCCTCACCAATACGTAAGACCATAAATCTCATCTAAGGGTTGAGAACACCTCTAGAAAGGTTAATGGTACCATTACCCCCATTTGGAAATGAGGAAACTGAGCTATAGAAACAGTGAGCTCTCTAAGGTCACACAACAGATCAGGAATTGAATCCAGTTATAACTCACTCTTTATTACATATATACTTCTCTAATTTTGATCTCAAGCCACCCAATTAAGTTCTCTGATGCTCAGTCATTTGTAAAGTAAAGTGGTTATGAATAATCTGCCTGCATCATGGGATTCTCGTAAAGACCAAAGACGAAAGTAGGCAAAGTTATGCATTATAAACTAATCTATATTTAGCACTTAGATTCAGCTAAATTTATAATCGTGCTTGTAAAAAATGCTTTTGAATTAATAAATATGTAGTCTGTTATTATTTCTGACCTATTTCTTACAAAACCCATAAAAACAAATTAATTTCAAAGATCTATGTGCTGTGTTTAAATGAATTTGGAGGAAAATGCTGTTTCTTGAAGCATTTTGAAAAAGCATCCTTAGTTTCTGATGAAGCCTTTAATTATTCAAACCCGCTATAAGCAAGAAATAACTCAGAACAGTAATTTCCAAAATTCCATCTTTGGAGACCTGGGAGTTCTTCCCCTGGAGCTGTTTTCTCTCTCTCCACATTGTACATCGACTGCAGGAGGAAATGGTAACACACGTGTATTTGTTTCTGGGGAGAGAGCCGATAGCTTTTATCAGAGTCTCAAGAATTCAAGACTCATCAAAGGTCCTAGAACATAAAAAGAAATGGAAGAGATGTGAAATGTCATCTTCTCCAATCATCCATCTGAAAATGGTGGACCACCTTCAGAAATAGTGTGTGCCCTCTCCCCAGACGGCCAGTTCCGTCCCTAGGGGCTTCAGACATGCCGAAAGAAATCCTTCTCCTGTATCTTCATGCACCCTTGGGCTGAAGTCCCTGCACCTTCCTGCAACAACACTTGGTCCATATTTTACCACTTGGCATTTACCACAAAGCCAAACTCTTGTCCTCATCTCACCCTTAAAATATTTGAAGGCGGGGAGCCTGGGTGGCTCAGTTGGTTACGCGACTGCCTTCGGCTCAGGTCATGATCCTGGAGTCCTGGGATCGAGTCCCACATCAGGCTCCCTGCTCGGCGGGGAGTCTGCTTCTCCCTCTGACCCTCTTCCCTCTCGTGCTCTCTGGCTCTCATTCTCTCTCTCTCGAATAAATAAATAAAATCTTTAAAAAAATATTTGAAGGCAAGTATCCTGTTCTCTTCTCTTCTTAATGCCTCTAACTTTCTCAAGAGGGGTCTCACAGGAGGACAACATATTCTGAGTATTGCCAAGTCAACAAGGAGAAGACTATCCTCGTCGCCCCCATTGGCCCCATGCGTGTATTAATACAACCTCTAATTTAATTTGCTCTAACAGATCTTTGGATATGAACATGGCATTCTAGCATTCTGGGTATTAAAATATGACATCTCCCCAAACTCCTCACTACCTAGATACTAAATAAATAAATAAGAAAATGAACTAAACTTAAAAGAGCTTGAGGATTTAGAGTCAGCAAAGAGGGCTCTAAGGAAATGGCCATTTTATTTTCACATCCCCCAAGCAAAAAAAAAAAAAAAAAAAGGAATAGATAGAAGGATAATTTGGAAGGCTGGAAGAAGAGAAGTGAATATTTGTATAGGAACCAAATAAGAAAAAAACGTCCCAGGACTCATTTAGACATTTCCTAATTTTTAAAAAGGAATTTCCACCTTTACCCCCCCCACACACACACATACTCCACACATACACATTCACCTTAACACCACCACCATCATTTCTGTAATAGAAAACAATACTGAAGAATTTAAATGTATCTGTTTTTGTGAGTTAAAACAATGTTTTAGCTGGGAAATAAGGAACAAAACACTGACACAGTTTGTGGACAACAAATAATAAAAATATTATGCCTTTTTAAAACTCTTAAATAGGGGCGCCTGGGTGGCTCAGTCGTTAAGCGTCTGCCTTCAGCTCAGGTCATGGTCCCAGGGTCCTGGGATCGAGCCCCGCATCGGGATCCTGCTCAGTGGGAAGACTGCTTCCCCCTCACCCACTCCCCCTGCTTGTGTTCCCTCTCTCGCTGTGTCTCTCTCTCTGTCAAATAAATAAATAAAATCTTTAAAAAAATAATAAAATAAAATTAAAAATAAAAAAACTCTTAAATAAAACTTCTGGCAATAAATAATACTGTCTCCTAGAAAAAAATTAAAAATTAGTACAGTCCCAAGGTTTCTTTCAAGTGCATCTCAATCAAACTGTTCTACCTTCTTTGTCCTTCTTAGGTGAACGTCCCCCCACCCCTGTCTTCCATTTCTCTGGCATTACAACAATTTAAGGACTATGTCAAGTTCGTGACCTCCTCCTGCTCCATGTAATTCTGTGTTCTGTGCTTTTACCCACAAGCAAAAACGGATTTGTGAGCATCGTTTGCCTTTGACATCATTTTACTAATAAATTAAATTGTTTAGTTGGCCCTGTTCCCAAAAGTATATTCCACACCAAAATCTCATTGTTATAGCTCAGGGACAGGGGGGTGTGGAGGATGTCACAGTGCTCTGTGGCTGTGGCCACCTATGACCCCAGCAAAGAGGTTGGTGGCACCAAGACATTTGCAGCGGCTGCCAACTGGCCACGAGTCCTGACAACCAACTCATATGATATAAGTTTTGTGCTTCTAATTTAATTTATTTTGAATATTGTCATGTGGTGAAAAATTCAAAAGATACAAAAGGACCCAGATTCCCCATCTTAGAAGTAACCAATGTTCTGTGCTTCCTCACAGATACATTTTGTGCATTTACAAGAGAATATATATTTTTTACACAAACAGTAGCATTGTGTACACAGTCTCTTGTACCTTCCTTTAATGCGTTTAACTGTTGGATATCTATGTCTTGAAATAGGAAAGCAGTAGAGGGTGGTATCCTGAAAACCATTTAGAGACAGTATTTGAAGGAGGAGGGGGTGCTCAGCTGTGTGAAATGCTTAAGTAAGATGAGGATTGAGAATTGACCACTGGGTTTGGTGAAAAAAAAGAGGCTATTTATGACTTTGGCAAGAACTGTGACTAGGGAATGGTGGGGATGGTATCTAATGAAATGGACTCGAGAGAGAATGGAGGAAAGGTTACATACATTATGTAATCTTGGGAAGAGATTTTGCAGGTCCCTTATCAGTTGACTGAGAGTTCTTCCAAAGGGATTATCTTGGATGGGCCTAACTCTTCAATTAAGCCTGCAGAGAAAGGTTAGGTCTTCCCTGAGCAAGAGATGCTCTCCTGAGGCTTTGAAGAAGCAAACCACTTTATGAAGCAAACCATTATGCATGCTACAGCTACCAGAAATGAATTCTGTGTGCGTTTGGAAGAGGACTCCATGCCTCAGATGAGAACGCAGCCCAGCCAACATCTTGGCTGGTTGCGGCATCGTAAGACCCAAGGAATGGACTTGCCTAACGTGTGATTGGCCTCCTGACCCTCAGAGATGGTGCAATACCAAAGAGGTGTTGTTTTGAGCCACTAAGACTGTGATAATTTGTTATTACAGCATACAAATCTGAAACAGAGAGGGAAAGAGGCAAGGAAGTGAAGGGTATAGATGAAGACTGATTATAATGAAGGATTACAGAAACTAAGCTGAGTGAGGAGGGAAGTAAGAACATGAGGAAGGTAAGCATGAGCATCGGTATATTTAGTGTTTGAATATTAGCTGAGTGTCGAAAATGTGCTATGTGCCATGCTAAGGGAAAGCCTGCTAAACATGATATTGTGGCAACTCTTAAATGGCCCGAACAGCAGGCTCCACGTGGCTGTGATGTCCGGCAACCCAGTGTGGTTTGGAGCCGCAAAAGATGGGGGGAGGGGGGGAGTGTGGTTTCCCGAGAGACGCAGGTCCCATCCCATGACACTGGCCAGAATGTTAACAGGTTTGCTGGGCCTCATCGAAGGGCCCTCAACTCAGATCCTAGAGCCACAAGAAAGCCTAACTATTTGACTCGACGCTCCCACCCTGAGGACCAATTTGTATCAGCTCCCGGAGAGGAAGCATCCCTTGCAAAGGCCCTGAGGAAGGAGGTTGGAGGGCACTTGGAAAAAACTGCTGGAATGCAGAGACCCAGGGAAAGAGAGGTGTCAGAGAGAGCTGGAAAGGTAATCTACATATTTGGGGCAAAGCAGACTCCCCTACATCATAGGCTAGGACAGGGCAAGAATAGTGTTCTGAAACCCTTAATTAAGAGATGAGGCTTCAAAGTGATTTAAATGACACCAAATGCTAAAAAGTGCTCTCAAGTTGAAATGAATCACTGGCTCCATTGTGCACTTGTTCTTCCCCCCCTGAGCCGAGCTATTCCCACTGCAACTATCTTCAATAATCTTAAGTGGCGTCAGAATGTTCAAAACAAAATTATATTTAATTCAAACAGTAAAGCTAGCCCACTACAGCTCTTAGGAGAAAGAGTAGAGAGTGACAGATGGAAAAAAAAAAAAAAAATCAGAGGCTGTCACAATACCAAGAGGTTAGAAATCGTTTGCTCAAATCTTTAGTTAATAAATGCATAATGAAGTTTCCGATCTTACCACTGCAATTGTTTGTGTCCTGTAATGTGGGATTTTACTGTCATTTCATAATGTCATTTTATAACGGAAATGATGCAGAACAGGCAGGGTACTTTAGGAAATCGTATTTTCCTTAGTTGTACCAAAGTATCGTCTTTTGTTAAACTCTTGCTGTTGTCTTTCGAGAGCTATCCCTTGCACAAGTATAAAAAAGAGTCCATTTAGTGCTTGTTTCCTACCGTTGGCTGGTCTTCGCTGTCTATAGAACACATGATTACAAGGGAACCAGCAAGAACAAAATAGGAAAGACATTCAAGTAAGAAAAAAAGTAATTGGGTAGCTGCAAGATGGGTCTGCTCTAAGGTATTGTTTCTAAGCAATCAAGAGAACTCAAGTAACTTATCAACACTAACATTAAGTACAATGATCATTTTGGAGGATTTTCTATGATACCTAACCTTTGTGTCTGTTGTTATCTTTAAACATTAACACAAGACTTAGAGGGAGGCTTTCTGACAAGGGCAATCCCAGCCTCATTCTCAAAGCATGTTCTTCTCTTGGCTTCCAAGACAGCCCCTCTCTGAAGTTTTCTCCTACTTCTCGGTCTCCTTTGCCAGCTTGTCTTTCCCTCCCAGACCCAAAAGGCCCAGACTTTCTGCCTACACTCTGTGCGGGGTTGAGCTTGTCTGGTCCTGCAGCTTCAATACGCACTTTATCTGGACAAAAGCCTCGAGCTCTGACCTCTCCTCTGAGCGCCAAACCAAATTGCCAGCATGGTTTTTTTTAATTTAAATTAAATTTAACTTATGCTTCTGCTGATCTCTTTCCAAGACTTCCTCTTGCATTTAAAAGGAAATGCAAACATCTCGAGTGGCCTCCACTGTGCTCCCATCACCCCCCACCCCCCTCCCCTGCCCGCTCCCCACCCCCCCCACCCCCAGCCCCCAGCTGCACTGGCCTTCCTGCGTAGTTCCTGTCCCAGCCTAAGGAAGCACCACAGGCTGTGGCATTTCCTCACGCTGGGAAGTGCTTGTTGCTGATCTTCCCCAGGCTGGCGCCTTATTCCACCTCTCTGCTCAAGTATCCCTTCTGCAAAGAGTCCCTGAACACCCCATCTAGAATAGATCCTCCTACTCACACCCACCCACACTCTCCCTTCCCTTGCTTTATTTCTCCACAAAACTTTGTACTACTTCAAAATATTTTCTTACTTGTTATCGTCTATCCACTATAATGTAAGCTCCCTGTGGCACTGACTTTGTATTATTCAGTGCAATATCTTCCAGGCCTAAAATAATACCTGACATAATAAGTATTTGTTATATAGCATTATTATTTTAGAGATAAGAAACTAAAGCTTGAGGTGTGTATTAGTTTTCTACTTCTGCTGTAACTAATTATCACAAACTTAGTGGCTTCACACAACAACATTTCTTGGCAGGGTTGTGTTCCTTCTGGAGGGAGGCTTCAAGGGAGGATCCATGGCCTCACCCTTTCCAGCCTCTAGAGCGGTTTGTATTCCTTGGCTCACAGCCCGATTCTCCATCTTCAAAGCTCATCATTCCAAAGTCCAGTTCTATTGACACATGTCCTTTTTCTGACCCTGCGTCCTCCTATGTATCCTCTTAAAAGGACTCTTGTGATAACATTGTGCCTTCCCGGATGATCCAGAATATTCTCTCCATCTCAAAGTTTTTAATTTAATTATATCGGTAATGAAAAATCCCTTTTGCTATGTAAGGTAACATATTTACACATTCCAGGGATTAGAACATGGACAGCACTGGGGAAGCGGTGGGCATTTTTCTGTCTACCACGTGATGTTTAAGTAACTCTTTCAAGTTCAGTTACATAGCAAGTGGCAAAGCTGAGTTTTTAACTTAAGCTTTTTTGACTTCTATGGTCTGTGCTGTCTTTGAAACCAAGACATACCACCAACCATCCAGTGCCGGCAAAGCCCGGAAGGAGGGCTCAGCCAGAAGTGGTTCCAAGACTCCAAGAAGGAAATCCCAGTATTGTAGTAATGGTGGCAACATCAGTGCTCTCTCAGGTTCTCTTCTCCATCAAGGTATCTTTACAATATGTAACAAGCCATTCCTATCACTCCAGAAGAGTTTAATGTAAAGAGTCTGTTCTAAATGTACAAGTGCTACACACTGATAAATATGTCGCAAGCTTTGCTGAAGAGAATTACTTGTACGATTCTGAACTATACTAAAGAATAATAATAATACCGATCAGACCTACCATTTTCTGAGCACTGTTATTTCCTAGATAACTTCACATGTTCATTATCTCCTTTAATTCTTACTACAACCACTAATGATAGGTATTATCATTTTTGTTGATAAAGAAATTGATGTTTATAGGTATGGAGTGAATTACCATACAGCTCCAAGTGTAAAGAGGGATTCAAAGACTCATTTGCCTGCCTCCAAAGTTCATACTCTTCCAAAAACCCAGAAACCTTCAAGGGCAAAGGAGAGATTTCCTGCTGAGCTATCAATAGCCAGAGGGGAGAAATTGAAATGGAGGGCACTAGTAGATTTCTTTCTGGAATTTTTTCTTGGGAACTTCAAAGACTAGATAGTGGCTTGTGAGGATTTTAATTTAGAATCCTCTACCCCTTGTGGGTTAGCATAGTGCCCAGAGAATTATAAATACCTAATAAATATTGGTGAAGGTTACTGAATAAATTTAGATGCAAATTTGCAACCTTTTTCAGAGGATGAGCTATTGTTCATTTCTTCTATGAGATCACATGGAATTTAATTGGGAGAAGAGAATATAACCCCAGATAGTATGCTAATAGCAGGATTCCTAAACAGAACCGGGAAGGGATGCTCATCATTGCAGTGCTCCACGCCCTGATGGGAATGACAGTTTTCAAAGAATGAGTCGGAGGGTGGTAACCACCAGTGTACATATCTACCAGGTAAAGCTTTGAAATCCTTTAACTCTTACCAGTTTATCCTCTGAACCTCTCCCCGCCCCTCTTTATTCATTTATTTACGCACTGAGCTAGCATACACGGAACCCCTACAATGAGACTGCCTCTGTGCCGAATTATAGGGATATAAAGATAATTAGGAATCAGTCCCTGACCTAAAGAGGGTAAAAACAGTAATAGGAGAAAGAGATATAAAATAAGTGCACTAAAGTATTACAGGGGCTATATCCACTAACCACGTATAGTGAGAAGCTCAAAATGTGGATTGATAAATTTTCCCCAGTGAGAGGTAAATGTGGGATCAGGAAAAGCTTCAGACAAAGGAAGCTTTTTTTTTTTAAGAAAGGGAGAGAGAGAGAGAGAGTAGAGCATGCAAGTGGGGGTGGGGGGCAGAGGGAGTGAGACAGAGAGAATATTAAGCAGGCTCCACGCCCAGCACAGAGCCGTGCCCGGGCTCAATCTCACGATCTTGAGATCACGACCTAAGATCATAACCTGAGCCAAAAATCAAGAGTCAGAAGCTTAACCAACTGAGCCACCCAGGCACCCCAGACAAAGGAAACTTTTAAGGAGTGTAGGTGCTCCTACATTTAGAGGAAAAGTTAGGACTTTCGTGAGGGAAAAGGATGTTTCTGGATAGAAGGAATAATGTGAGCAAAGATGCAGCGATATTGAGCCATTGTGTTTTATAGAAGCTAAAAACTAAAGGTTGGTTTAGTGGCTCCTTTTCATTGTGAAACTGGCCATCAGACAGAAACATAACTCAGTGTAACACAGCAAGTCCTCATGAGTGCCTTCCAGCCTGCCGTCTGCACTTGTCTGGACGTAGCTGCAGGCAGCTCTGCCAAATTCCCCAGGCTGTGCCTGCTTCTAGACCAGCACACAGAGGATGTGCCGCAGCTGGACAGGGGAGTCCACTTCCTACACCAGGCCACGGAAGAGATGAAGCTCCCCACTCCTGCTTTTTTACCCTCCCAGGGCTTCCTCCACACCCCGCCTCCATTTCTTCTCCTCAGTGGGACCTTCCACGCAGTGAATGTGTACCTAGCTGCCAGCTCTCATGTGAGCCAATAGAACTAATTGAAGAAGTGGTGGAAAAACAAGCAGAGATTTGATCCATCATTAAGCTAAAATAAAACAGAGAGTCTGGGAGTTTTGTGTATGTCTCTTTCCTGTGTTCAGAAACCCTAGAGATGAGAAAGTGAGGTAAGTAATTAAGGGAAAAGTTTTAGTCCTTGAACCTTCCATACTTTTCCCCATCTTGTATTAATTTGTACCCATCACTTAATCTACACGATAGGGAAATCTCCTATGAAAGATCATGTTAGCAGATGATTAAAATTTTGACTTGATATAATTTTACATCTGCACTGCAAGCTTATCCAGGGATAAGTATCTTGGAAACACAGTATTTCCAAATCTAAATGTCAAGGCAAGTTCAAAAATAGCCCACTGGAGTGTTTCCCTTAAGCAAAGCAAATCCCCCTCCAAGTCCAACATGGGCAAAGTTTAAAACAAGGGTGAATAACTCTACAATAAAGTCCAAAATATTGGCAGGCCCATAAAAGATTTAGGACTGGTCACATATTATGAAAGACTATTTTTATCACTTTCCTCCCAGACAACGGGACTTGCTACATTTGCAAACAGCTATCCTGGAGAGTCATCAAAAAGTAAATATCATGAGTAAAGACCTCCAAAAATAAAAGTATGGATTCAAAAATACTAATCTAAAAAGAAAGTATTTCACCACCACCCACATTTACAGTTTTCTTTTCTTTTTCAACTCTCAAACTTTTATATATCTCTAAGAATCATGTTTTCACTTCACCTTAGATATCATCAGCTCTGTTCCTTAGAGTCAGAAAGGATCCAAAGTATCACTTAATCCCATCCTTTCATTTCACACATGACCAACTTGACAAATTGTATGGAGCACCTGGTGCTACCTAAGAAGCAATGTACCAGGAGAGACACGAATATGAAAAATGCATGATTCCTCAAATCATTTAACAAAAACAATTTCACTTATGCCTTAAAGAAGTTTTCTGTTTATTTGAGGAGACTGATACTGTATACATGCAGAGAAGGATAATTGCAAAAAGATTAATTCAAACGAGGTGCAATCCATAGACAGAAGGAAGTTATTTGGGCTGGTGAAATGTTGGAAGTAAATAGGTTGTGAGCTAAATTTGAAGAAGGGATAGAGTTTCACTAGAAATAAGCACAGTAAAAAGTTGTTTTCCATAGATGGAAGTGTTGGTAAAGATTCATTAATAGTAAAAACCATGCGTGTCCCAGGAATTCTACAATGCAATTTGATAGAAGCAATGAAGAAAGTATCCAAAGTTGGAAAAGCACAGAATTAGGCTAGGTGGAGAAGTCTAATTGCTTTTTCACCATGTTTTACAACATTTTGTATTAAATAGAATTTTTGATTGGAAAAAGGAAAGAGAATAGGGATTATATATATAAAAGCACTGGAGTCAGAAACTGACTGAGTGGCCAAGGGTCCTACATCAAGATTAGGGCCTCCTAATGTTGAGAGTTTAGCAATAAGGATGCTTCTAGCTGCAAGAAGCAGAGGACCTCAATTTCAACAAATCAGTCAATTTAATATCTCATGTGAGAAAGAAGTCCAGAGGTAGGTTCTTCCAGGATTTGTTTCTCAAATTTGTCAGAAAACCTTGTTTTTTCCATTTTTCTCTTTTGTGCCATCCTTGCCATGTGGGGTTGGATCTCCCTTCATGTCATAAGGTGGCCTATGTGGCTCTTGCCATCACTGCATGTACCACAGCAGCCAGTATAAGAAGAGAGATGACTTCATCCCTGGGCCTCCTTTTAAGAAGGAGAAGATCCATCCCCTGAGCTGTCCAGCTGTCTTCCCATTTGGCTTGACCCACATCATATAATCATTCCTAAACCAATCTCTGAAAGGGAATGGGATTGCCAAAAGCAACCAAGATTTTACCCTTGATCATCAAAGGGGGGGGGGGGGAAGTGAACATCTAAACAAAGTCAGGGCTTTGCTAGGAAGGAGAAAAAAGAGGTTGGCTTTTGAGCAAGCAACTCATACCCTAAGTGACCACAGCTATTCCCTAAACCCTGTTTTGCGGAACTGTTAAAGTAAAGGCCCTCCCTCCCTATTCAGAACAATGGCTCATGCACAAAGGCTGGAGAAGATGAAGGCTGGGGGGTTCCTCCAGGCAACAGCAGGCCTCATATAATAAACAATGGTTTGGAGCTGGAGCCAGGGTGCCTTCACATCCTAGTCAAATCGCTAGGCGGTCAGGTGCATGAGGAGAGAAGCAGAGGGAGGAAGCAGTTCAAGGTGCCAAGAAAAGGTTGGAAGAATTTAAAGAAGACATTTGGAGAAAAAGTAGGATCTTCTCAGCCCTCTTGGTGTTGGGCAGGATTGCCCCATCACCTCATTAACCAGTCTTAAACACTCGGAGGGTAGGTCCTTTCCAACTGCGTGCCTCTTGCCCATAATATAATGCTCAATACATATATTTAAAGATGTCTCAAATTAATTTATTATTTTCTCCATTACTTTATTTCATACTATGATGTCAGAATTCTTAATACCTCAGTAAAGGTAATGTTTTGGTTAAGGTAACTGCTGCATCCTGCGTCAAGGGCATACAATCCGGGCACCCAAATCAATTTTCATAATCATCTGTTGCTACATTGTCATTTTCGTAAGGAAATGATGATGATGTTTTGTGAAACCACATTTTTTTCCCCACTGTTTTCTACCTTATGATAAGAGAGAACACAAAAACAGAATGAGTCACTCTTTCCCCACCGCTTCCCTTTCACTTTCCTTCCTGTTTTCCCATTGGAGGCTGCATGTAAGGTCAGCGATGGACCTATTAGATTCTCAAATCACACATAAATAAAAGTATTGAGGAGATGTTTTGTCCTTCATTCAACAAATATTTATTCCAGACACTGTGCCAGAGAATAAAAACTCCACTAGAGAATGAAAATGCAAGCCATCTTCAAAGTGCCCTCATGGGGACACCTGGGTGGCTCAGTTGGTTAAGCAGCCGGTTCTTCATTTCATCTCAGGTCATGATCTCAGGGTCTTGGGATCAAGCCCTACGTTGGGCTCCGTGCTCAGCAGGGAGTCTGAGGATCCTCTTTCTCTCTCTCTCTCTCTCTCTCTCTCTCTCTCTCCCCCCCCGCCCCTCCCATGACTCCCACTTCCTCTCTAAACTAAATAAATCTTTAAAAAAAAGTGGCTTCATGAAGAAGCCACTGAAAATTATATTTTTTAACAAAAAAGTAAACTCAATTTTTAAAGTTTTTTAATGTATGTTTTTTGTAATCATAAAACCAAAAAAGAGAACTAACTCTTTTCATAGCCTGAAGTTTTAGATCCTTGAGACTAATTCTTTCAGATTACAGTAACCCAAAGTGAGTCCCCAGGTTAGGGTCAGCCAGTAATAAATTTTCACCAGTCTAAGACGCAATAAGAGAAATAAGTACAATGTAGTGAATTTGGTATACAACTTAAATCTACTCAATTTTTTTGTGTGTGTCTGTCATTAACAAAACAAAAAACTGACAACCCTATGTTGGTGCCCCCTCATACGTTTTTGGTTTTTCGCCCATGAAAGAAAACTTAAGTTCAATAAACTACTGGACTATAGTTGTCCTGTTTCACTAGACACTGAAAATAGCCAGAAAAAGGAAAATAAGCTAAGCAAAAACACAGGAAACACAAGAGAGAAATCAGAGAGTTAGAGGAAATTCCAGTGGTCTAGGAGAAAGTGTGGAGGTGGGAAAAGAGCTAAATTTTACTAGCAAATATAGCATTTATTCCCCGCAAGTTTGGAATAATTTATTTTGAGACACAGTATATCTTTCTTTTAGATTTTTCATACCAAATGTCTAGGTCACACATCTGTATTTTTAGGAGACTCATTTTGGGGCCTGAAATACAAGTCGGAGGGATAAATTCCCTTTCTTTATGAGATGTGTCTTCTGTACAACTGGCTATCAGGGAAAGTTTTTTACCCTGTGAATCTTTATTCTCCCAATTTTTTAATGCTGAAAAACCTCCCCCAGTCGATGTGTTCACAAGTCTGACAAGGAAGGAATTGTTCTGGCCTGTGGAATGCAGCAGAATTGCAGGGTATTTGCTGGGAATTTCACCTTATAATTCACGTTTCCTTTGCGTGATTTTTTTTCAGCATTGTTCTTGTTCTCCGTCCTACAGTCCATCTACTCGCAAGAGCTTGGTCCTCATTTGTTCCTTGAGTGGTTGTATTCTGCCAGCCACAGGCACATAAACTCCTTGAGATCAGTTCTTTCGTCTTCTGTTCGTATCCTTGCCCGGCACCCAGGCCCACAGACTCATTCAAGTCTGTTTACCTTCTTCTTCCCACAGTGCGCAATAAAGAAGATGACCTTAGCTCCATAATCCTCATCCCTGATTTACAGACTGAGGTTAAACCATCAGTGGTTTCAATTTCAATCCTATCAATCAATTGTGTTTGGGCAGGATATCTCAAAGTTAAACATCATAAAACTAGATTTAATGGTAACTTATTGCTATATAAATGGATATATCCTTTTCATATTTCACTTTCCATTTATGTTGGATCATACTACAAATTAAGTCCGTCTGCCCCTAGCATCTGCATGGTATGTTTAGTTAGAGACAAGAAGAATAGAAATTAGAAGGGTAGATCTGAGGACAGGTTAGAAAATGACAAACAGATTTTCAAATTAGACTTTGCCTTTAAAGAGCAGACATGTGTGCTTTGTAAAATCCATGAAACGTGTTTGTTTCCTTATAAATAATGAAAGAAGAGGATAAAATTTAAAGCTGCATATGTACGTTTTAGAAATGTTAATTTTTATCAGATAAGAAAATATTTTCAGAGTATATCATTATTTTATTTTCTTCTCAATAATTTTTTATAAAGATTTATTTTAGAGAGAGAGAGGGCAGGAGGGAGAAACAGAGGGAGAGAGAGAATCCTTTTTTTTTTTAAAGATTTTATTTATTTATTTGACAGAGAGAGACAACAGTGAGAGAGGGAACACAAACAGAGGGAGTGGGAGAGGGAGAAGCAGGCTTCCTGCAGAGCAGGGAGCCCGATGAGGGGCTCGATCCCAGGACCCTGGGATCATGACCTGAGCCGAAGGCAGACGTTTAATGACTGAGCCACCCAGCCACCCCAGGAGAGAGAGAATCTTAAGCAGACTCTGCACGGAGCTTGGAGCCCCATGCTGGGCTGGATCCAATGACCCTGAGATCACGACCTGAGCCAAAACCAAGAGTCGGACACTGAACCTACTGCACCACCCAGGCAACCCTCAATAATTATTTTTAACATACAAATAACTTATAAACCTATTTCACCATCAATGGTTTAAAAATTGCATAAGTATTTTTAGTAAAACACATAACCCTCTCCTTATTCCTATTCTGCTTTTTTTAATTGCCCTACCTAAAAATAACTACAATAATAGTTGTGTGTATTCTTTCCCTACAGGCTATATTTTAAGCAGCTAACAATGAACCCAAATTCTTAATAACTCAGAGCACATGTCAGAATGATACATAAATAAAGCATAGAGGCTTGCCTTGAAAAAAATAGCAATATCACTACTTCTTAAGATTAGTAGTAACTACCATCTAGTGAGTACTTACCATATAGCAGGCACTACGCTAAAAATTTCACACATACACATTCATACGTACATAACAGACATATTTGTTTATTCTTCATAATGATACTACCTTTTGGTGCTTTTAATGTCCCCATATTACAGACAAGGAAATGAGACTTACTGAATGGAGATACTTGGTTAGTAAGAGGCAAAGCAAGGAATGAAATCCAGGTCTGTCTATCTAACTCTGAAATCCATAGGCAATTGCCTGGATAATTATAAAACATGGAGGCACATTGGAAGCCCTGTAACTCATAATCACTCAACGCAAATGGTACTCAACACTAACAGTCTTACTACAAATTCTCTGGTGAGAAGACACTCTCACTCTTTGCCAAGACCATTTCATACTTCCTCGATGCTTGGCACACAGGAGCCTCTCTCAATAAATATATGTTTAATAATAATAGTAGTAGTGGTAATAGTGAACACTTAGATAACACCACACTCCAAGCACTTTTCTAAACTTCATATATTTTTTGTTGTCAATTTTAAGTTCAATTAATTAACATACAGTGTATTATTAGTTTCAGAGGTAGAGTTCAATGATTCATCAGTTGCATATAATACCCGGTGCTCATTACATCACGTGCCCTCCTTAATGCCCATCACCTAGTTGTTTCATATATCTTAACTCATTTAAATCTCACAACAAACTTATGAGGCAGTTACTGTTGCTATCCCCATTTTACAGATGAAGAAACTGAGGCACAAATAGGTTAGAAAAAGTGTTTTGGGTCATACAAGTAGTAAGTGACAGAATAGACTTCAAGCCCAGGAAGTCTTATTCCATAGTCCCATAACCTATAGCCTAAATAAATAGATGAATGAATGAACCAGAATGATTTCTGTCAACATAAATCAAATTGTATCATTGCCTTGGTTTAAACCCCTTGGGGACTCCCCATTGGGTGTATAATTAAAATACTAACTTCTTCGCCCAGCCTGTAAAGTCTTGCATGATCTCCTACTTCATCTTTTGCCTCACATTTTATGCCCCTCACTCTCTTCAGTCAGATACAGCAGATTTCATTAAGGACTTTCTTTCCAACTCAGGCACTTCACACATGCTGTTTCTCCTCTCTGAAAGCTCTTCCCCATACTCTTAACTGGCTAATTCCTACTCATCATTCAAGACTCCACTGAAATGTAACTTCCTGTGAGAGGTTTCTCTAATATGTCAACATAACACAGATATCCACTTTTGTTATATAATCCAATAGCATTCAAAACAATTTCAAGTTGTGTGTATGTGTGTGTGTATAGATCTGATTGTCTTTCTCTTTTGACAGCCTGTAAGTCTGATGAGGGCAGATACTATGATTCTTTTTTTTTCTTTTTTTTTTTAAAGATTTTTTTTATTCATTTGAGAGAGAGAGAGGGAGAGAAATCATGAGCAGGGGTAGAGGCAGAAGGAGAAGCAGACTCCCGCTGAGCCAGGAGACTGGTGTGGGGCTCTATCCCAGGACCCAGAGATCATGACCTGAGCTGAAGGCTGATGCTTAACCGAGACACCCAGGCACCCCTGATTCTTTTTTTTCTATTAATGGCCTATACTAGGTACTTGATAAAGGTTGTTGGAAGTAAGAATGAGTTAATGAGTGAATGAATGAATGAACAGCGCAATCAAGAGCATTAGGCACAATGAAATCTCATAATATTGTATATGCATGTGTATGATTGCCGATTGCCAAATATATCTTGCCAAGCACTAACTTAAAAACCAAGACATGTGTTTGAGGAGCTATGATTGAATATGGTTATCTAGTCAAGGATATAATGAAAACAAAGGCAGATCTAACTCCTCTTTTCTAACTCATGATACGAAATATGGTAACTATAGTTTTTATCTGTTAAACCTGTTTGGTAACAGCATGCTCCCTCTTCTTTGAGGAAGATCACCTGCATATGGCAACACTGCCACAGGTGGGAGCAAAGAACCATGTGAAACCAATCAGGGTCTCCCATACCTCTAGCAACAGTAATTCACTCAGAGATGAGCACAAGGTCCCCCATGGGCCAATCAGAGTCCTCCATGTGCCTGTTAAGTTGTTCAAATAAGGTGCGTTTCCTCTTTGTCTTTGGAGTCACAGATATGGGAAGATTTAAATATAATGTTGCTTAACTGTCATCTTCCCAAGTCACATGGTGGAAACCTTTCTATATTACAAGAAAAAGAGGCCAAGGTGCTAACATAAACAGAAATAAACAGCGATAAGAAACAGAGAGAGAAACTGCTAGCAACATTTAAACCCTTGTGCCCAACTGTATCTCAAGTTAGCTATATCCCAGACTTCCAGGTATGTGAGCAAACAAATATTTTTCTTTTATGAAGTTGATTTGAGAAGTCCTTTCTATTCTTTGCAGCCATGTGCCCTGATTCACACAAATTCCCAACCAACAAAATTTCTAATACTTGAAAACATAAGGCCTTACAGAGACCTGTCTCAAGATTTGCAGATAACTTAAAGGTTATTGCTTTGGCTCAGGTTTATGGTGAGCTTACATGCAGTGTATAAAAACAGAAAATACCGCCCCAATCATAAAATAATACGAGGCCACAGAAAGGCAAAGAAAGTAGAATATCCCTGGGGAAGGAAGCAAGAAGGAAGAAAGTACCCCTTCCAGAGAAGAGCTTCTGTCCCCCTCTCCACTGAGGGCTGTTGCTATTATGGGTAAGGATCCTGGGAAAACACTAATCGCGTTTCCTGTAATCAGGCCTGGCTTCCTCAAGAGAAGTGTGACTACAGAGGCTGCTATCTGTTTCAACCTAAATCTGGTCACAAACTTCAAGAACACTTAATCCTACCATCATCTGACTCTTCAGTGCTCTTGTAACAGTTGAAATTTCACATCCATTTGTGTGATGGAATCAACTTGGGAATTACACACCAATATTTTTATTCTTGTTGTTCACAGTGTTCCTCAGAGTCTTACGAGAGGGCAAAACAATACAGAAAGAACAGCAAATTTAAATGATCTTCTAAATAGATTTTTTAAACTTATACCATAAGCAATGGTCTGAAGACAAAGTGTGGGCTCACCTACAAGGGTGAGTTTTTGGACATAGAAGTCTGTTTTTTAATATTTTTTTCTATCCCAGGAGCTTGGTTTTCCAGAGAGAAAAGGACTCAGGTTATATTATTTTTTTTTTTAATTTATTTTAAGTAGGCTCCACTGGCTGTGGAACTCAAGGCAAGGCTTAAACTCATAATCCGAGTACAAGACCTGAACTGAGATCAAGAGTTAGACACTTAACCAACTGAGCCACTCAGGCACCCCTGGACTCAGATCATATTAATCACCAACATTTAGAAAGCAGTTACTGTAAGGCAGATGCTTCTTCCTGTTTGAAGTATTTTAACCTTTTTAATAATTGTATTGTCTAATTTTGCTGATGAGAAAATTCAAAGAGGTTCGATTCACACAGCTTTGGGACCACAGTTTTCTCTACTATGCCCTTACCTCTATCTTTTCCAGAATCTCAATACTGCCTACCAGTCTTGGGTATCTCCAATTCAGCTCTTTCTGCCCTTTTGTAGATCAGCAATTTTAAATCTTTATTACTCTGCATGAAATCTTGACCCTGTACTTTGTCATTTTGTTCTACTTTCTGGAAGATTCTTCAATTTTATCTTCCATTTTTTTTTAGAGAACTTTGAATAAACGTCTTTAATTTCCAAGAATTGTCTTTTGTTCTCTAATTTTCTTTCTCATGGCATCCTTAATCCCTCTTGTGAGGATAGTTATTAGAATTTATTCACATTTCGGGCGCCTGGGTGGCTCAGATGGTTAAGCGTCTGCCTTCGGCTCGGGTCATGATCCCAGGGTCCTGGGATCGGGTCCCGCGTCGGGCTCCCTGCTCCTCGGGAGCCTGCTTCTCCCTCTGCCTCTCTCTCTCTCTCTCTCTCTCTCTGTCTCTCATGAATAAATAAATAAAATCTTAAAAAAAAATCAATTAAAAAATAAAAAAATAAAAAAAAAGAATTTATTCACATTTCTCTTTTGTTCCTTACACTATATTTATTTCCTCAGGGATACTTTGTTTGTATGTTTTCCAGTGGTGTTGGAGTGTTACCTCAAATGCATAGTAATCCCATAGTCATCATTCATATTTGAGTATAAGGCACTAATAAGCCAGTTGGAGGTTTCATTAACATGAATGAAGTTTTTTCAACTGACAGTTTGCTTTAAGATCATAACTGAATGAATAAGCCATTATACCAGGGTTCCTCAAAGATACTATTTGGAGGTCATTTGTGAGGGAATGCTGTTTATTTAGAGAAGAAACCTCTGATCTTCTGTGGATTAAAGGGAATCATACCAGCATTATGCACATTGTAGCAATTGACAATTTCATATGTAGACTTCCACCCCCTTGTGAACCCTGCATCTCTGAGTTCTCTCCAGATTCTGCAGAGCAAATCAGCTTTCTTCTTATTCCTTTTTTTTCTAAGACTCTCAGGTGCCGCTTCCTCGCTACATCTATGAAAACTCTATTCACTTTCCACCTTCTAGAATTTTGTTGAACTATCTCATCTTCCAGTGGCACCTCTTGCATTCTCTCCTATATATTTGCATGAAATTATTCTTTTGTGATCATTTTATTACTGGGTCAGGAGGAGAAGTGATAAGTGCTGGCTCCAACCAGAAGTCTCATCTCTACCCCACCACTGCTTGGGATCCCACTTTATCTATCTCTGTGGGACTTCACTCTTTTTATTAATAGATTTTTTATTATTAACATATAATGTATTATTTGTTTCAGGGGTACAGGTCTGTGATTCATCCGTCTTGCACAATTCACAGCGCTCACCATAGCACATACCCTCCCCAGTGTCCATCACCCAGCCACCCCATCCCTCCCACCCCACCACTCCAGTAACCCTCAGTTTGTTTCCTGAGATTAAGAGTCTCTTATGGTTTGTCTCCCTCTCTGATTTCATCTTGTTTCATTTTTTCCTATCTTCCCCTATGATCCCTTTTTTCTCAAATTTCACATATTAGTGAGATCATACGATAACTGTCTTTCTCTGACTGACTTATTTCACTTAGCATAATACCCTCTAGTTCCAACCACATTGTTGCAAATGGTACGATTTCATTTTTTGATGGCTGCATAATATTACATTGTGTGTGTATGTGTGTGTGTGTGTGTGTGTGTGTGTGTATACACAGACACACCACATGTTCTTTATCCATTCATCTGTCAAGGGACATCTGGGATCTTTCCATAGTTTGGCTATTGCAGACAGTGCTGCTATAAACACTGGAGTAGCAGTGCCCCTTCAGATCATTACATTTGTATATTTGGGGTAATAGTTTTCTGAATATAGATCCTTTGCCTCTTTGGTTAGATTTATTTCTAGGTATCTTATGGGTTTTGGTGCAATTGTAAATGGAATTGACTCCTTAATGTCTTTCTCTGTCTCATTGTTGGTATAGAAATGCAACTGATTTCTGTGCATTGATTTTATATCCTGCCACTTTACTGAATTCCTGTATAAGTTCTAGCCATTTTGGGGTGGAGTCTTTTGGGTTTTCCACATAAAGTATCATATCATCTGCAAAGAGTGAGAGTTTGACTTCTTCTTCGCCGATTCAGATGCCCTTTATTTCTTTTTGTTGTCTAATTGCTGAGGCTAGGACTTCTAGTACTATGTTGAAAATGCAGTGGTGATAGTGGACATCCCTGCCGTGTTCCTGACCTTAGGGGAAAAGCTCTGTTTTTCCCCATTGAGAATGATATTCACTGTGGGTTTTTCATAGATGGCTTTTATCATATTGAAGTATGTATCCTCTATCCCTACACAGTGAAGTTTTAATCGAGAAAGGATGCTGTAGGGGCACCTGGGTGGCTCAGTTGTTAAGCGTCTGCCTTTGGCTCAGGTCATGATCTCAGGGTCCTGGGATTGAGTCCCACATCAGGCTCCCTGCTCAGTGGGGAGTCTGCTTCTCCCTCTCCCTCTGCTGCTCCCCCTGCTTGTGCTCTCTCTGTCAAATAAAGAAATAAATAAAATCTTTTAAAAAAAAGGATGCTGTACTTTGTCAAATGCTTTTTCTACATCTATTGAAAGTATCATATGGTTCTTGTCCTTTCTTTTATTAATGTATCACATTGATTGATTTGTGGATGTTGAACCAACCTTGCAGCCCAGGAATAAATCCCACTTGGTCGTGGTGAATAATCCCTTTAATGTGCTGTTGGATGCTATTGGCTAGCATTTTGGTGAGAATTTTTGTATCCATGTTTATCAGGGATATTGGTCTGTAATTCTCCTTTTTGGTGGGGTCTTTGTCTGGTTTTGGGATCAAGGTAATGCTGGCCTCATAAAATGAGTTTGGAAGTTTCCCTTCCATTTCTATTTTTTGGAACAGTTTTAGAAGAATAGGTATTAATTTTTCTTTAAATGTTTGTTAGAATTCCCCTGGGAAGAAATCTGGTCCTGGGCTCTTGTTTGTTGGGAGATTTTTGATGACTGCTTCAATTTCCTTGCCGGTTATGGGTCTGTTCAGGTTTTCTATTTCTTCCTGGTTCAGTTTTAGTTTTGGTAGTTTATACATCTCTAGGAATGCATCCATTTCTTCCAGATTATCTAATTTGTTGGAATATAGTTGCTCATATGTTCTTATAATGGTTTGTATTTCTTCCGTGTTGGTTGTGATCTCTCCCCTTTCATTCATTATTTTATTTATTTAGGTCATTTCTCTTTTCTTTTTGATAAGTCTGGCCAGGGGTTTATCAATCTTGTTAATTCTTTCAAAGAACCAGCTCCTAGTTTCGTTGATCTTTTCTACCATTCTTTTGGTTTCTATTTCATTGATTTTTGCTCTGGTATTTACTAATTCTCTTCTCCTCCTGGGTTTAAGCTCTATTTGCTGTTCTTTCTCCAGCTCCTTTAGGTGTAGGGTTAGGCTGTGTATTTGAGACCTTTCTTGTTTCTTGAGAAAAGCTTGTATTGCTATATACTTCACTCTTAGGATCACCTCTGATACATCCCAAAGATTTTGAACAGTAGTGTTTTCATTTTCATTTGTTTCCATGAATTTTTTTAATTCTTCTTTAATTTCCTGGTTGACCCATTCATTCTTTAGTAGGGTGCTCTTTAGCCTCCATGTATTTGAGTTCTTTCCAACTTTCCTCTTGTGATTGAGTTTCAGTTTCAAAGCACTGTGGTCTGAAAATATGCAGGGAATGATCCGAATCTTTTGGTACCGGTTGAGACCTGATTTGTGACCCAGGGTGTGATCTATTCTGGAGAATGTTCCATGGGCACTAGAGAAGAATGTGTATTCCGTTGCTTTGGGATGAAATGTTCTGAATACATCTGTGAAGTCTGTCTGGTCCAGTGTGTCATTTAAAGTCTTTATTTCCTTGTTGATATTTTGTTTAGATGATCTGTCCATTTCAGTGAGGGGGGTGTTCAAGTCCCCTAATATTATTATATTATTGTCAATGTGTTTCTTTGATTTTGTTATTAATCGGCTTATATAATTGGCTGCTCTTATGTTAGAGGCATAAATATTTACAATTGTTAGATCTTCTTGTTGGATAGACCCTTTAAGTATGATATAGTGTCCTTCCTCATCTCTTATTATAGTCTTTGGTTTAAAATCTAATTTGTCTGATAGAAGGATTGCCACCACAGCTTTCTTTTGATGTCCATTAGCATGGTAAATGGTTTTCCACCCCCTCACTTTCAATCTGGAGATGTCTTTGGTTCTAAAATGAGTCTCTTGCAGACAGCATATCTATGGGTCTTGCTTTTTTTATGCAATCTGATACCCTGTGTCTTTTGTTTGGGGCATTTAGCCCATTTACATTCAGGGTAACTATTGAAAGATGGGAATTTAGTGTCAATGTATTGCCTGTAAGGTGACTGTTACTGTATATTGTCTCTGTTCCTTTCTGGTCTGTGTTACTTTTGGGCTCTCTCTTTGCTTCAAGGACCCCTTTCAATATTTTTTTTAGGGCTGGTTTGGTGATTGCAAATTCTTTTAGTTTCTGTTTGTCCTGGAAGATTTTATTACTCCCTTTATTTTCAGTGTCAACCTAGCTGGATAAAGTATTCCTGGCTGCATATTTTTCCCATTTAGTATCCTGAATACTCAGGATGAAATGAAATGAAAATCATGCCAGTCCTTTCTGGCCTGCCAGGTCTCTGTGGATAGGTCTGCTGCCAATCTAATGTTTCTACTGTTGTAGGTTACAGACCTTGTCCTGAGCTGCTTTCAGGATTTTCTCTTTGTCTCTGAGATTTGTAAGTTTTACTATTAGATGTTGGGGTGTTGACCTATTTTTATTGATTTTGAGGGGGGTTCTCCGAGAGTCCTGGATTTTGATGCCTGTTTCCTTCCCCAAATTAGGTAAGTTCTCCACTATAATTTGCTCCAATATACCTTCTGCCCCCCTCTTTCTTTCTTCTTCTTCTGGGATCCCAATTATTCTAATGTTGTATCACTTTATGGTATTACTTATCTCTTGAATTCTCCCTCGTGATCCAGTAGTTGTTTATCTCTCTTTTTGTCAGCTTCTTTATTCTCCATCATTTGGTTTTCTATGTCACTAATTCTCTCTTCTGCCTCATTTATCCTAGCAGTTAGAGCCTCCATTTTTTTTTAAGATTTTATTTATTTGACAGAGAGAGACACAGCAAGAGAGGGAACACAAGCAGAAGGAGTGAAAGAGGGAGAAGCAGGCTTCCCACTGAGCAAGGAGCCTGATGTGGGGCTCAATCCCAGGACTCTGGGATCATGACCTGAGCGGAAGGCAGACACTTAATGACTGAGCCACCCAGGCGCCCCTAGAGCCTCCATTTTTGATTGCACCTCATTAATAGCCTTTTTTGTTTCGACTTGGTTAGATTTTATTTCTCCAGGAAGAGATTCTCTAGTGTCTTCTATGCTTTTTTCAAGCCCAGCTAGTTTCTTTATAATTGTTATCTGAACTCTAGTTCCGACATCTTACTAATGTCTGTATTGATTAGGTCCCTGGCAGATGGTACTGCCTCTTGTTCTATATTTTGTGGTGAGTTTTTCCATTTTGTTATTTTGTCGAGAGAAGACTAGATGAATGAGAGAACAAAATGCTAAAAGGGTAACAACGACCCCAGAGAAATATACACTAAACAAATCAGAAGAGACCTATAACCAGGGGGAAAAGAAAAAAAAAAAAAGAATATGATCAGGCTTGTGAATAGAACAGAGCCATACACTAGATTCTGAGTATATTTTGGTCTGTTAGAAGAAACTGCACCCCAAAATTTTAAAGAAAGAAAAACTTATATATATACAAAAAATGAGGTTAAATACAATGAAACGATAGAATATGACTGTAAAAATGAAAATTAAAAAAGATTTTAAAGAAAGAATTGGTAAGTTGGTTGAAGAAAGAAGAAAAATTAAAAAAAAGAGAGAGAGAGAGATTGAGAATGTGATCAGGCAGATGAATAGAACAGAGCCATACACTAGATTTTGGGTATATTTTGTTCTGTTAGAAAAAACTGCATCCCAAAATTTTAAAGAAAGAAAAACATATATATATGTTTTATATATATATATAATGAGGTTAAATACAATGAAAGGATAGACTATGACTGTAAAATGAAAATTAAAAAGGATTTTAAGGGGCGTCTGGGTGGCTCAGTTGTTACGTGTCTGCCTTTGGCTCAGGTCATGATCCCATCCTGGGATTGAGCCCTGCATTGGGCTCTCTGCTCGGTGGGAAGCCTGCTTCTCCCTCTCGCACTCCCCCGCTTGTGTTCCTGCTCTCGCTCTCTCTCTCTCTCTCTGTCAAATAGATAAATAAAAAAATATTTGAAAAAAAATAAATAAATAAAAAGGATTTTAAAAAGGAACTGATAAGAAGTTGGTTGAAAAAGGAACGAAGAATAACTAAAAAAAAGAAAAAATAAAGAAAATTTTAAAAATTAACTTTGAAAGACTAAAGCATCATGGGGGAAAAAAGCCATGAATAATATGTGCAGTATTCCCCTAGTGCTGGAGTTCTCCCGTTCTCATTGATCAGTAAACTTGGTCTTGGCTGGCTGTTCGTGCTGATCTTCTGGGGGAGGGGCCTGTTGCCGTGGTTCCCAAATGTCTTTGCCGGAGGCGGAATTGCCCCGCCCTTGTCGGTCCAGGCTAAGCCATCTGCTCGGGTTTGCTCTCAGGAGCTTTTGTTCCCTGCAAGCTTTCCGTACAGCTTTGGAGGACGAGAGTGAAAATGGCGGCCTCCCGATCTCCACCCCGGAGGAGCCAAGAATTTGGGGCCCCACTCCTCAGTGTGCCCCCAGAGAAAAGCAGTCACTCCCATCTCCTCGGTCTCCGGCCGCACTCCGTGCTCACCAGGCCTATGACCAAGCGTTTTTATCTCTGGCACGCAACCCCGTGTGGAGTCTCCAAACCCAGCAGATCCCTGCAGTGTGCTCCTGTGCCGCTCCTCCCGGGGGAGGAAGAGGAGTCTCCCCGGATCTGCCGCTTGTTGGGTCCCTGCTGGAGGAGCAGTGGCCCGACTGGGCCGCGGATCACAGTTTATGGCAACCCCGAGCTGAGAGCCCGCGCCTCGGCTCCGTCTCTGTAGCCGGCTTCCCTGCTCCGATCCCTGGGAGCTCTGCCGCACTCAGGCACCCCCGGTCTTTCTGTGACCCCGAGGGTCCTGAGACCACACTGTCCCAGCGAGGGTTCCACCCCCCGCTTAGCCACTGGAGCCACGTCCCTCAGCGGAGCAGGCTTCTAAAAGTTCCGATTTTGTGCTCCGCGGCTCTATCACTTGCCAGAAGCGGCCAACAGAGGCCCCCTCCCCCGCTGTCTATCCTCCGAATATCACCTCGGACTCACTTCCCCGTACCTCCTACCTTCCAGAAAGTGGCTGCTTTTCTGTTCAGAGAGTTGCTGCTATTCTTTTCTTCGTTCTCCAGTTGAGTTCATAGGTGTTCAGAGGGGTTTGATCCCTATCCAGCCGAATTCCTGGGAGCAGACGAAATCCAGGTCTCCTACTCCTCCGCCATCTTGGACTCCGCCCAGCCTGCGGGACTTCACTCTTGCCAGGACACCCCGACTGTCATACATCTCTTCTGATCATTCCCTCTCTAACTGGCTTTTACCATGGCACATGTTCAGATCTCTATAAACTAGAAGGAGAATGAGAAGAAGGAAAGAAGAGAGGAGAGGAAAGGAAAAAAAATTTTTTTTAAAGATTTTACTTATTTGAGAGAAAGAGAGAGAGCACAAGCCAAGGGGAGAGGCAGAGGGAGAAGCAGACTGCCCACCAAGCAAGGAGCCCGATGCGGGGCTCGATCCCAGGACCCCGGGATCATGACCCAAGCCAAAGGCAGATGCTTGACCAACTGAGCCACCCAGGCACCCAAGAAAAAAAAATTTTTTAATAAAACGGTACTAAACCCTATTGCACCTTTTCATAACAACCTCTTTCCTCTCTCAAAAGCCAAGAATATTGAGGTAATTGTCTCCATTTGCTTCTCTAGCTCCTTATTTCCCAGTGATTCTTCAGATACTGCAATCCTGCCTTTGCTGTCATCCATGGAAACTATCCTCATCAAGTTACATCTTTGTTATTAAATTTAATTGCTACTTTTCATTATCATACTTGACCTCTCTAGCACTTGACACCAATGCCTCCCCTGTCTTCCACAAACCACAATATCTAGGTCTCCTCTATTAGTTCCTCCTTAGTATTCCCCATGAGTTCCTCTTATTCTGTTTATTTTTTAAATGTTAATATTTTTCAAGATTCTGCACTGAGTCTCTTCTAGTCTCATTCTAAAAATTATTTATAAATTACTTCTTTTGGGACACCTGGGTGACTGAGTCAGTTAAGCGTCTACCTTCAGCCCCAGGTCATGATCCCCAGGTCCTGGGATCGAGCCCCACATCAGGCTCCCTGTTCAGTGGGAAGACTGCTTCTCCCTCTGCCCCTCACCCTGCTTGTGCTTTCTGTCTTCCTCTCTCTCAAGTAAATAAATAAAATATTTTTTAAAAGAATTTCTTCTAATTCTGTAACTATAGTTATCAGCTACATTTTAATATGTAAAAAAAAAAAAACAACTATAATTATAATCCAGTACAAGTTTTTCTCTTTTATTCCAATTACCCACTGGGCATTTGAACCAACTTGATCCATGAACATTCCAAAAAAAACATACTTTTCCCTCATCTCCCAATCTCACAAATCCTCTTCTCCTATATTCTTCATCTGTGGATGCCACATCATCCACCCCGTTGCCTAAACCAGATACTGTATATCTTCTCCAAGGTCCTAGTTCCCCTCTTATATGCAGTATCAACTCTTTTTATTCTGTTCTAGTCTATTCTATTCTGTTCTGTGATATCTCTGCAACAGATCCAATTCTACCCACTATTCTTGTCAGGCAACAGACATAATTTGTCCCTGTGCCTTGAATCTTATTCTCTAGAAAGCCTTCCCTGAAATTTCTCCCCCAGCCAGTTTCTTCCTTTAACATTCTTATTCAAATTTGTACTCCTCATTCAGAGCACACATCAGAGTTATAAATAAATGATTCATTATGTTGTTTGCCATTTGTGTCCCTCAAAAAATATAAGCTCCCTGAGGGAACATAACACTCATTTGTTGGATGAAGGAATGGATAAATCCTTCTTAAATCCATTTCCACACTGCCACCAGCCTAATCTTTCCAAAACACAGTCATGTCACTCCACTGTATAAAAATTTTCAAGGGACTCCCACTGCCTTTAGCAATTGACTTTACATCTAAACCTTTTCAGCATGGAATACAAGATTCTTTATGACCTGGCTTGCTTACCTCTCCAGCTTTGTTTCTTATAATGACTGATTGCTTAATATCACTGCTCTTCTTCAACCTTACTACAGATAAATTAAATACTTCAAAAAAGCCTTATTTCAAATAAACACCCTAAATTACCTAAATAACCTGGGATGCTTCTTTATTAAAAACCAAATAATATTCCAGGTAAGTTAGAATTAAGTATAGCACACCTAGACAGAATTCCTTAAGAGGAGTTATTTACCTAGTATTACTCACTTTGGACATCACAATCTTAAAAAAAAAAAAAAAAAAAAAAAGTGGTGTCCACTAGATTTAGATAGATAGATAGATAGATCAACATGTGGGAGGATTTCCTGAGAGTATAAAGGAATTTATTGAAAATAACTAAACTGGGGCACCTGGCTGGCTCAGATAGAGCATGAGACTCTTGATCTCCAGGTTGTGGGTTCAAGCCCCATTGTGGGTGTAGAGATTACTTAAAAATAAAAATCTTTAAAATAAAAAAAAAACTAAACCAACTCTAAAATGAGAATTATATAAAATTTGTTCCAGATATCTAGGAAGGTAGATCTCTATGTCCTTTCTTCCCTAGTAATTGACCTCTAATTAACCCAAGACAGACTCCTAACAAATAATTTAATCAAACCCTTGCAAAAAGGTAGTTTCTAAACTTCTCTTTTGTCATTACATAGCTAGAGGTATGCTGAAAAAGAAATACTTACTCAGTAAATGGTCAGCTTCCTATATTTCTAATAGACCCAAGTCTGCATAATTCAAAATTGAGGAACAAGTTGGGAATTAAATGAAATACTCCATGTGTAATATCGATTATGCCTTTGGAGAATAACTTGACTTCACAAATTTGACAATAAGAAAACTTTTCTTCTTTCTTAAATGTATAGTCTATCTTGGAAGGAGTTTGTGTGGGTGATTTTGTTTTTTGGGAGGAAGGTGGGAGATTCAACAGTTATTTGCCAGACAAGGGAAAGAATAAAGAGAAGTCTACAACTCACACAGGCGGAAGCCTTAAGGAGGACCAATCTTGAGTGTCTGATCAGTTCTTCAGGGTTCTGGGGTACCAAGGTCTCCGGTACAGTCATTCTCACTCCCAAAGTGACCTAAGGACTGAGAGCACCAACACCCACCAAAGACTGTCCTTCATGAGTCCTGCCAAATTTCATTCTGAACAGATCCATTCGGATTTGGCTAATAATACTGCTGAGAAGGAAAGTGTGTATCTTGAGGGGAATGTCAACCCTCATGAGTAAAGACAGAATTACCTAAAAACTAAATGGGAAGTAGTTATGGTTTCATGAGTGTATACTTATCCCCAAACTCATCGAGTTGTATATATTAAATATGTACAGCTTTAGATGTATATATATTATAGAAATAAATCCAAATACATCACTAATCACACATCCAAAAAAGAATATGAAACACTGTAGGCAGATTTAGAAAGTGATGCTCTTACTGGGTGTTATACACAACTGATAAATTGTAGAACACTACATCTGAGACTAATGATATACTATATGTTGGCTAATTGAATTTAAATTTTAAAAAAATGAGGTGCCTGGGTGGCTCAGTCAGTTAAGTGTCTGCTTTTTGCTCAGGTCATGATACCAGGGTCCTGGGATCAAGCCCTGCATCGGGCTCCCTGCTCAGTGAGGAGCCTGCTTCTCCTCCTCTCTCAGTCCCCTAGCTTGTGTTCTATCTCAAATAAATAAATAAAATCTTAAAGGAAGGAAGGAAGGAAAGAAGGAAGGAAGGAAGGAAGGAAGGAAGGAAGGAAGGAAGGAAGGAAGGAAGAAAGAAAAGAAAGGAAGTAATTGGGATGCCTGGTGGCTCAGTCAAGTGTCTGCCTTGAGCTCAGGTCATGATCCCTGGGTCCTGAGATTGAGTCCCACATCAGGCTCCTTGCTCAGCGGGGAGGCTGCTTCTGCCTCTGCCCCTCACCCTGCTTGTGCTTTCTGTCTTCCTCTCTCTCAAGTAAATAAATAAAATATTTTTTAAAAGAATTTCTTCTAATTCTGTAACTATAGTTATCAGCTCTTGCTATCTCTCTCTGTCAAATAAATAAATAAAATCTTTAAAAAAATAGTTTTTTTTCTCATCCCACACTATAATTTCCATTTGTCACCCAAACCCATCAGTAAAATCTAATATGCCCACACAGTCTTCTGTGTGGTTAATATGGAGAACAAAGGTGCAGGACAGTAAAGGGAAGTATGATTTGCCCACATCTCGTAATTTTGGTGCTTATAGGAACAGAGCTCTTACCACTCAAGAAAACTGGGTTAGGAGGCAAAATTTGGCTCCTAATAGAGGTGGGGATGACAAGAAGGAGAACATGCTTTGGAGAACACTTACTGGACATAAACTTGAGAATAGATATAAGACACCCTCCTTTTTGACCCTCATCTGGCAGCGTAAGAGGACATTTAAGGAGAAGCAAAATGGGCATCTAAGTTATAGCAGTTATATTGAATGATCTAGAATGTGACATTCTCCCAGTTCTCACCAAAGTACTGGTGATCACAATTAAGTGGCTTGGGTTAAAAGAACTGACTCTGAGCTTGGAGAATTTTCTTTTGTTTCCCTCAAGCTGTTGTGTCAAGATTTTTCTGAGATATTTTCATCTTTTCTTTGAGGTCTTTGCAGATGAGTCTTTGCTTATTAATCCTGGGATGACTGTGTAATACTCTGTTTTCCTCCCACTGGAATGATCTGATTCGTTATCCTATGTGCTTTCTTAAATAACTGCCTTCTCTAAGCAGAATTAGCATTCTTTGATCTGACTGCTTTATTCTCTTGTTTGTTGTGACAATGGGAAATGTTTCAAAGATTCTCTGGCTAAAAGAGACTATTTCAGCTGGAGTCCAAAATGAAAATACATCTAACACTTGGATAGTGCCATTAAATGTCCTTCTGTGGTGGGTGCCATGATGACCACCTAGGCACTCACTACCGCAGGACTCAGGCACTCACTCCTCAGCCCCAGTCTGTGTTGTCTACTCCTGGTTCATAGCTGAGAACCTCCCAGGGAACTAGCCTCAGCTGAGGGAGCTGCCTTGACTCTGTTCATGTTCCTCTCCCCACCCAGGATCAGCCTGCTTCAAAGTAGATACAAAGGCTTGGCCCCTTGCCTTAATTGGGACAACGTTGAAGGCCACCCCAGCTCCAGAACTCCTGCAGGATGGACTGAGATCATGGCAATCAAGTGGGCAGATCAACTTCTTTCTCTGTCTTCCTTCCTTTCTTATAAAACTTCTACATGCAACCATTCATCTCAGAGCCTGGAATCCAGTCTAATCACTAATACTATTAAGGTTTAATGATCACTTCATTTCCAATATCTTACGGGTTAGATAGATCTACTGAAATTCATTAGATCCATTGAAATGCGGAAACAGAAATTAATAATTGAGGACAGAGCACCTGGGTGGCTCTGCCGGTTAAGTGTTTGCCTTCAGCTCAGGTCATGATCTCAGGGTCTTAGGATAGCGTCCCGCATCAGGGTCCCTGCTCAATGGGGACTCTTCCCCTCCCCCTGCTGGCCCTCTCTCACTCTCGCTCTCTTTCAAATAAATAAAATCTTTAAATAAGAAAAAAAGTAATAATTGAGGACAGATTCTGCCATTATAAAAGAAATAACTAATTCATAATTATTTAAATATTCCTCAAATTGTTGGTCATTTTGCATTTAGTAGTTTGTACTTATTCATGTATAGTTCTTTTAATAATGAGTTTATAGGGAAAATATGAATTCAGTGAAAAAAACGCACTGACTCAAGCTTTATTCAGTTTTGAATACTTCATTTGTCCTAGTTTTAGTGTAAAACATTTCTAGATAATTTGAAAAAGCTTGTGCATAACTTGCCTTTACTGTTAAATATGAAGATAGTTTTTTAATCTCAAGAGAAGCTTCAAGGATACTTCTGAGTTTATCTGCCCAGCATCCCTTCCTATGGAAAAACTCCCCATCCCTACAACTTATGGTCCTGATGGGGTGTCAGTCATGATGCTACTCTACCCCAAGGCATGAGCAGTGATCCAGGCTGGGCAATGAGTACTCTATCTCCTTAGCATTTGAGTTTATGAGCTAAATAGTGTGAAAGGGACTCTTCCCTGGGATGGATATACACGTGATGGAAAGAAAAAGGATATGGCCTGAAGCTTCCTATAGCCAACTTTTCTTCTATGTGCCAAGATCTTGCCAAAACAATGAAGCCCATACCCAGAGAGAAGCAAAGCCAAAAGATGATAGCGTGCAAGCCCCTGGTTACAGTGAGGGGGTCCAGCCTGTCTTTTGGACTTCCCAATTATATAAGCCAATCAATTCTATTTTACTTGACTAGTGTGAGTTGGGTTTCTGTTACTTCAAAAGATACCTAACACAAAGTTTTACATCACCACCTTTATACTCACAATCATCCCTCTGAGGACTCAATTTCCAGCATCTTTTTTCTAAGAACAAAAGCAAGGGCCACTACATTCCACACTCAACTAGACTTTCCCAAAATTTTTCCCACCCTCTTCTAGCTATTTTCCTCATGTAGCCATAACACCTGGTAGTGGTAGTCAGCTGTTGCTTACATTTATTCATAAAGTGGCACTTTAACATTTTGCAGCAAATAGCATTTCCCATTATCGAACACAGACCAGTTTCTATTCCAGAGACATAAGTCCTCGTGTGCTACATTTTCTCTGACTTAATAATTTGTCTGTGTGCAAATGAGCTTTTGGACTATGAAACCGCAGCCAAAGCACCACGGTTTCCCTGATGCCAATTTTCTCAAATTGCTGACATATTGCTTAGGAAAAAATAGCCTCTGGAGTGCTAAATTTGCAAACTTCAATCTGTTGAGGCAGCAAATGTCACATGCTTCATTAGAATAGTGAAGGGAAGTCAGTCATAGGACAATTAATTATGGAAACCTGCCACTCAAGTGCCTAATAAATAAGCATCCCCAAGACTCGGTGGTGCTGGCTTTTCATGCCATTTTCAATCCGTTCCAAGAACCACGGTGACAAGATTAGTTCATCAAACAAGTGATTTTTGCTGCTCTAGAGTAAAATTATTCTACAAATGAAAAGCCCATGACTTCAGCTATAGAGCGAGTTTAAGTTGATGTTCAACGCATCTGTTAACTGCTGACATTTTTACAGGTGCTCAAGAAGCGTGAATATGGAGGCTCAAATAGAAGCACAAGCAGAACACACACAGTCAATCTCTCTCTGGTAGTCAAAAAGGGAAGCTTTGTAGCTTATATAAAGCATGATTTGTACCCTATTTGCATATGCAATTCTCAATTATAGAATCACAGGATGTTAGAATCAGGAAACACATAACAGATCATCTAGTATAATTCCTTGAAATTGAGACTCAGGGAGGTGTAATGATTCACCTAAGATTTCACAGCTGGTGAATGATGTAGCCAGGAGCAGGCAGATCCATTTCCTTACCATTTTTCCGGAGCTACCTCACCACTTCTCTTCTGTAAACTGTTTCTTCATGATAAATCATTGGTTTGCTCTAACCGCTAGCTGTGATTTGGTGGCAAAACCATTAGACCTAGGATTAGAGTGCCAAGATTTAAGTCCTGGCCTCACACTCTAGATTTATGATCTTGGGTCAAATCAGGTAACCTTTCTGAGCTCCATTCTCTGCATCTTCATCTTTTCCTCTATCTTATGGGGCTGTTATTAGAATTAAATAAAATAACACATAAAGCACTTTAGTAGACTATAAATCACTTTGCAAATACAAGGTATAATATTTATAACCAAACTGTAACCATGGGAAAAAGAAAAAAACCAATCATAGTAATCATCGATAACTGTTCAGTACCTGTTCTTGGCATAGTATTGAGGTAATTCTTCTACAAGGAACTTTCCCAGAGGGTGAATCCCTATCGACAAGCAGTTTATATTCCAAAGAACAACAAAGGAACAAATGGATTTCTGTTCTTTGTCTAAGTCACAAAAGTCAGAGTATTTTGCCTATTAAATGAAGATATGATGAATCTGGGAGCCTGTCATTTAAGATGCCTTGGGCTGTGGGTACCAGGAAGCCCTGACTCATAGTGTCTTAAACAATAGAGGTAGGACAACTTCAGCTATAGTTTGTCAGGGTCCCAGTTCAGCTTCTTAGGAATTCTCTTGGCTCTGCCCTTCTTCATATGTTGGCATCTTCCTCAGCTGGTAGCAAGATGGCTGCAGCATTTCCAAGTATCACATCCCAACAAGATAAACTTGTTGAAAAGGTCTGTATCTTTAGTGTCACCTACTTAAAAGCAAAAGAAGTTTTTCCAGAAGTCTTCAGCAGACCTGTCCCCGTATCTCTTTGGCCTGAAATGGATATCATAGAACTCCTGTGAATGGCTTAAGATAGTCAGAATACATTTGCCTGAGTGGCAGATGGAGCCAACTTTTCCTTGAGCTTAGGTTGTATGGTGAAGGGGTGGGTACTTAAGCAAAATTAGGAAGGAGAGATGCAAAGAATTCTGATGTCATACTTTTCTCATTGTTCTGTGGCTTCATCATTAGTAATGCCTCCCAGGCAGCAATTATCAATAAAGGTGATGGCCCTGGTAGAGGCAGAGGGGAACCTGTTTATTGATACCAGTTCAGTCTCTAGGTTTTCAATTGTGGAACAGTGAGGAATACCTGGAAACTAAATCAGTTTGAGTTTTGTCAGTATTCTGTTTCTTTGGTTTTTGTTTTTGTTTTAGTTTTAAAGATTTTATTTATTTATTTGAGAGAAAGAGAGAATGAGAGATAGAGAGCACGAGAGGGAAGAGGGTCAGAGGGAGAAGCAGACTCCCTGCTGAGCAGGGAGCCTGATGTGGGATTCAATCCCGGGACTCCAGGATCATGACCCGAGCCGAAGGCAGTCGCTTAACCAACTGAGCCACCCAGGCGCCCAGTACTCTTTCTTTGTTGTATGTTACCTTGCTGTGTGGCGTTTGGGTGAGAAGCATGCTGGAAAACAGAAGAGCAAGTTGTAAGTAATCATTACAAGTTTAGTGGGGAAAAAAACAGATTTTCAGAAATCTAGAAAGAAGAGTAGCATCAGTCTGGAAGACTGAGAAAAATAATTATCTGAGGTTGAGAAAATGGCATCAGATGGATACAAGAGTGACATAGGAAATGTGACTGAACACATGAGGAAGGTCAAGCAAAAAGCAGGAAATCAAAGAGGAAGGTTGGCTGGACAGTCCAAATGGAGAAAGACATTCACATTCAAAACAAGTTTAAGAAAATGTAAAAGCCAAAAGAAACCCACTTGAGAGCCTAATTTGGCTCTTGGGCTGCCAATCTGTGACTCTTGGTAGAAGAGTTGAGAAGAATCATTTGAAAATATCTAATTCCAATATTCAAATGTCGAAACATTTGCAGAAGCCTGAAGTTTGATCGTTTTTTCTAAAACATTTCTGCCCTTTATTTTGTGTTTAAATTTTCCATATATCCAATTCTTTTCCAAAAACCAATTCTATTGGGTTCTATTTCATTTGTATGGATTTCACATATAATATCAAATGTAAAGAGTTTCTCTAAATTATTATCACAAAACATTTTACATTTTCAAGACTGATTCTCAACATAAGTAAAACAGCTCCTATTCCTCAGCAGTAAGATTCTTAAGTACCCGGGCAATTCAATCATCTTGTTTTATTTCTATTCGAGTGACAGCAGATCTAGCAGGAATTCAATGTGCTTTTGTTCTATACAGTGTATCAAAGATGGCTGCTTTCCACCTCTCTTCTAAGCATTCTGAGCTGTATGTGCCAACCACATGCAAACAAAGAGAGTGGATGATTTCCTACACCATTTTATTGAGGGTTTTGCTTTGCAGGCATAGTGCTAAGAGTCACCCTGCAGCTCAGCTTTGCAATCTTATTTCTTCTCATCCTATTCTTGCCCCCAAATTGAATTACCATAAAAGACAACTGAAGTCACTTTCTCAACCATGTCAGGAGACCAGCGAGATGACTGCATAAATGTCAAAATAAGTCAGCGTTCATAAATGCATCGAGACAGGGCAAATGTACCTGAATCTATTTTTGGCTGGTGAAAACTCTTAACCATTTTTGGTGGTGTGAACAGTCACACACATGCAAGCTCAGCTCAATGCAAACACTGGCAGTAGCCTTGATTCGTTTCCATGGTTTCAAATCACTGCAGATGACAGCCGTGATGCAGCTTACAGTGATGTCTCCTGGGAAAACTCTGGTTGCGATACCCTCCTTCTCCAGCTCACTTTGAGAAATACTGTTACAAAACCAGCAATTCTGATTTTCTGAGGTTGTTTTTTTTTTTTTTAATCACTACTTTAAGTGCTTGATATGTATTTGATTATGGTGTAGAGAGAAAAAGAGTTTGGGTTAGGTTAATGAAATATCTAAGTGCTAAAGAGGAAAAATGTAAGTTTTTAATTTCAAGATTGAAGCACTAGGCCTCCTCTTATGTTAACTGGCTGATTCTCCTGACTCAATAATCATCACTGATATTTTTTTATTGTTTGTCTGTTTATTTGAGAGAGAGAGCACAAGCAGGGTGGGGGGAGCAGCAGAGGGAGAGGGAGAAGCAGAGGGAGAGGGAGAAACAGACTCCTGCTGAGTAGGGAGCCCGATCCCAGAACCCTGGGATCATGACCTGAGCCGAAGGCAGACACTTAACCAACTGAGCCACCCAGGCGTCCCTATCATCACTGATATATATGTGCCCACTCCTGTCTTTTGTTTGGATGGTATTTTACTGTGTAATTATTCACTTTGGTCAGTTGAAAACATTTAAATGGAACATTACTAGATAAGTCAAATACCTAAAGGAATCTTTAAGAAATTTAAGGAGTCACAATCAAAGTTAGATGTATTCATTATAATGAGGGTAGCAAGGAAAAAAAGAATTTCTTATGATGAAGATAGGAAAGACATTTTTTTTGAATTCTAGACCCACCACTTCCTGCCATAGCAAATTTGTGAGAGACATTTGCAGAATGGATACTCTACAAAAATATACACTTTATTCTATAGAGATTTGATTAAAAACTCCTATGAGACTCTCACGCTTATGTAGTGGGTTGAATAGTGTCCCCCAAAACTTTAGATCCACTCAGAACCTTGGAAGATCATTCTATTTGGAGCTCAGATGAGGTCATACTGAAGCAGGGTATTGGGGCTCTAAATCCAATCACATTTGTCCTTATAAGAAAAGGAGACACATGAGGAAGAAGTCCATGTGATAACAGAGGCAGATACCGGAGTGGCAGATATTGGAGCTCCATGCCAAAGAACACTGAAGATCACCAGCAACCACCAGGAGCTGCAAGAGAGGCATGAAACAACTCCCTCAGAGCCTCCAGAAGGAACCAAACTTATCAACACCTTGATTTCAGACTTCTGGCCTCCCAAACTATGAGAAAATAAATTCCTATTGTTTTAGGTCACCCAGTTTGTGGTACATTGTCATAGTAGCGCTAGGAAATCAATGCACCTTATAGGGGGCTAAGCCACATATATCCCACAAGGAGTCCCTTTACCCATATTCCTAAGGCCTAGACTAAAAGTTGGCCCTCTTGGCTCCTTTCCTTAAGCCTACAGCCTACCTTTAGCCACCAAGGTCTTCTACCCCCACAGCATGACCAACTCAAAGAAAAAGTTTTTTCCTTAAAGACTTGAGCATAGGCAGCCTAATAGTCCACCCCATGCCTTCGTTCCCACTAGATTCCACCTTGACCCAGAAAAAAAGCTGGAGGATCCTTTCCAGGTCAGAAGGTTCACCCATCCTAAGGCCTTCTTATGTTATCAGCTAAATGGGAATTTAGAGAAAGAAGGCATTTAAAGAGCAGTGCAAATTAAAGAAAGCGTTCTTACCTCTTTATTTTTTTTTTTATTTTATTTGTTAAAATGTAAAATTGACATATGACATCATCTTGACTTCAGGTGTACAAAATAATGATTTGTATATATTGCCAAGTAATCACCACAGTAAATCTAGTTACTATCTCTCCCTATACAAAGTTAAACTTGGGACGCCTGGGTGGCTCAGTCAGATGAGCATCTGCTTTCAGCTCAGGTCATGATCCCAGGGCCTGGGATCTAGTCCCACATCTGGCCCATTGCTCGGCAGGGAGCCTGCTTCTCCTTCTGTTTGCCATTCCCCCTGCTTGTGCTCTCTCTCTCTATGACAAATAAATAAAATCTTAAAAAAAAAAAAGTTAACCTTTAGGATTTACTCTATTGACAACTTTCAGGTATGCACTACATTATTGACTATAGTTACCATACTGTACATTATATCCCATGACTAATTTATTCTATAAACAGAAGCTTATACTTCTTGACCCCCTTCACCCATTTCATCCACTCCCCATCCTCCCTCCCCTCTAGCAACTACTCTGTATGAGTTTTGTTCTGTTTTGATTCTATTTGTTTTGTTTTTTAGATTCCACATATAAGTGAAATCATACAATATTTATCTTTCTCTGACTTATTTTGCTTATCATAATACCCTCAAAGTCCATCCATGTTGTCACAGATAGCAAGATTTCATTCTTTTCTATGGCTGAATAGTATTCCATACTATATATATATATATATATATAATAGTAGTATTCCATAATATATATTATATTAATAATTAATAATATTATATCTATATCTATATATATCTCCCACATCTTCTTTATACGTTATCCATCAGTGGACATTTAGGTTGTTTCCATATCTTGGCTATTATAAATAATGCTGCAGTGAACATAGGGGTACATATGTCTTTCCAAATTAGTGTTTCATTTTCTTCAGATAAATACCCAGAAGTGGAATTGCTGGATCATATGGTAGCTCCATTTTTAACTTTTTGAGAATCCTCCATAGTTTTCCCTAGTGCCTGTACCACTTTACATTCCCACCAAGAGTAGGCCACTTGTCTTCTTTTCTCCACTTCCTCACCAACACTTGTTTCTCATCTTTTTGATAATAGCCATTCTAACAGGCATGAGGTGATATCTCATTGTGATTTTGACCTGCATTTCCCTGGTGATTAGTAATGCTGAGCATCTTTCCATGTGACTATTGGCCATCTGTATTCTTCTTTTGGAAAAAAATGTCTAGCCAGCTCCTCTGCCCATTCTGTCATTGAATTATTTGGCTTGTTTGTTGGTTGCTATTGAGTTGTGTGAGTTCATTATATATTTTGGATATTAACCACTGGGGTTAGCGTAACTTGGAGAGTAGTTTCCATGCAGTGATGGCAAATACCTGTTGCCGTTGTTATAAGAGAAAACGGACAGGAGAGAAATTGATGACAGGAAATAATAATGCTTTTAAGAAGGAGATTTGCTGCAAAAGGGAACAAGGAAATTGAGTGTTAGTTGTTGAGGGAAGTGGAGTCAAGATGCTTTTTTTTATAAGTTAACTAGAATGATCCAGTAAAAAATGAAAAAAATAATAATGTAGGAGAAAGAGGAGAGAATTTCTGGAATGTTTTTCTTGAGCAGACAAGAGGGGATGGCATCCAATGACAAGTAAAGAAGCCAGCTTTAGATAGGAAAATGGGTGGTTCATCTGCAGGAACAGGTAAGAATGCAGAGGAGGTGCTAATGCTTTTAAGTAAGTAGATGCAGTGGTGGAAGTCTATGCAAGTTTTCTTCTGATCGGTTCCATTTCTCAGTAAAGGAGGAAGTTACAGTCATCAGCTGAACATAGGAGAGATGTTGAGATTTAAGTAAAATGAGGAAAGTCCCCATATAATCACCTCAAAAAGAGAGATGAAAGGGTCTACGGATGTATAGAATGCCTACCTAATAGAATTAAGGGCCCACTTGAGGTTCATGATCAGAATTTCAAGGGATGGGCACCTGGGTGGCTCAGTCATTAAGCGTCTGCCTTCGGCTCAGGTCATGATCCCAGGGTCCTGGGATCAAGCCCCACATGGGGCTCCCTGCTTGGCGGGAAGCCTGCTTCTCCCTCACCCACTCCCCCTGCTTGTGTTCCCTCTCTCGCTGTGTCTCTCTCTGTCAAATAAATAAAAATCTTTAAAAAAAAAGAATTTCAAGGGAAACAAGGTAACTTGGTTTAGTGTTTTTTCCCCACCAAATCAGATGCAGGTTCAGAATAACAGCGATTTGGACTCAACCAGAATGTAGTTTTGCCAAAAGAATAGCGCAAAGAGAAGGGTAAAAGAATTAAGGGTGTATGCAAGAGAGAGCTTGTAATAACTGACCATGAAACTTAGGCTGGGAAAGGAGAAAATAAGGATATCAAAAAAAAAAAAAAAAAAAAGAGGAAAATTGGAAATGTTGTGGAATTGATGGAAATGAGGGCTCCAGTGGAGTCAAAAGATTGCTGGAATTAGAATTCTGGAAGGAGCCAGATGGGGGAGATAAGAGGTGGTGTTCAGAGAGTGAAGGGCATGAAATTCGGGTTAAAGAGATGCAATTATTGGTGATAATAAACGTCAAGGGTATGATCGCAGCATTGAGTGGCTTGAGGGCAAGACTAGAGAATATTGCTGAAGAGGAAGACTTCAAAGCACTGAGTGACCAGGGTGCTCTGCATTGAAATAGTCAAGAATGGAAACAAGAGTTGTGTAGGAGTAGATAACATGACTTGGGAGTTAAAATTACCAAGAAATGATGGGTGTTGACAGTAATGATGAGTCATATAATTTGATGACATGAGATCCAAAAACAGCAAGTTTTCAGGAGGAAAGAGGGAGAATGAAAGAGGCAATGGTGAACAAGGAAGACGAGACCTACCCAATCTCAAGACGCAGTGGGAGGAAGAAATAGCAACCGCTATAGGGCAGTGGAGAAAGTCACATTTTCGTTAGAGCAAGAAGGTAAAAGAAATGTTTAAAATCTAGATTGAGGACATAAATTACATAAATTACACGGTGGGCAATGTGGAAAGGTATCCAGAGTTGGAGAGGGTGGCCAAAGGACACAAAGGGTCTACAGGTGAGTAGACTCAGGGGGATAGGGAAGACGTGGGAGTCTGTGCAGTTTTATGGTACGTCAATAAGTATGAAGAGCACGATGGGCATCATGCTTTATTTGTCCGTTCCTTCCCATAGCCACGCTTGCTCCCTCTTTATCAGTTCTCTGTGTTACAGCAAGTGTGATCTTATAAAACTGCAAGTTTGACCATATCCTTCCCCTTCTTAAACTTCTTTAATGGCTTCTATTCATTTTAGTACGAAGACTAAAATCCTTAGTGTAATTCACAAAACTACGCACAAGCACCCTTCTCAGCTCTCCAGACTCAACACACGCATTTGCTTCGTGCACCCCAGGCATACTGCCTTTTTAACATTCTGAAACGCTAAATTCTTTCCTGCCTCACAGACTTTGTACTTCCTTCTGTCTGCAGTACTTCCCTTCACACACAAACCCCAGGTTTCGCCTACTTAACTCCCACTTGTCCCCCAGATTTCAGCTCAAACTGTAACTCAGATAGGTCAGGTTCTCCTGTTTGATGATCTCATAGAAATTTTTGCTTTCACAGCACTTACAATGGTTCGCAAATACACACTTGTGATTATCTGGTTCACGTCTGTCAACCTCACTAGAGTAAGTCCCATGAAGACAAAGATAATATCTGTGGTTTTTACCATTACATGCCCAGAACCTCATTAACCTGGTGCTTAGTATATGTTCAATAAATATTTATTAAATGACTTGATCTAGAGGACAGTCTCCAGCACTACGATGAGGCAAATGTCATTAGCCTTAAACCATTCACGTCAATGTCCCTCCTTATTAGTAATCTGATGGTAGAGAAGCATTAGGAATAAGATTTCAGCTTTCCTTAGGAAACAAAATTTCTTAATATCTAAAAAGCTATTTCAAATGAATAACAAAAATACTAACACAGCAATAGAATAATGGGCTAAATACACAACAGGTACTTCATTAGCAAAGAAAGACAAATGGCCATCAAACACACAAAAGATTAACTCCAGGGCACCTGGGTGGCTCAGTTGGTTGAGCGACTGCCTTCCGCTCAGGTCATGATCCTGGAGTCCCTGGATCGAGTCCCACATCGGGCTCCCTGCTCAGCAGGGAGTCTGCTTCTCCCTCTGACCCTCCCCCCCTCATGTGCGCTCTCTCTCTCTCATTCTCCCTCTCTCAAATAAATAAATAAAATCTTAAAAAAAAAAGATTAACTCCACTAATAATCAAGGAGCATGGAAACACAAAGTATGTCATTAGTGCAGAGATAAGAACTACATGTATTTTTATATTTTTATTGAAATTACTGTCAATTTTTTTTAAATAATTAAGAACTACTAGTAAACCTTGACAGTTTTTACATATAGAAATGAACAGAGAAAGAACTTCACTGTCTACTGATGCTGTCCTGGGAGCGTCCTAGATCTCCTGCTTACAAGAACTTTAAAATTAATTAATTTTTTTAAATGGATGAAATGAACAAAGTACCAATAAAATAGTAAGGAATTCCCAGACCAAAAGAAAAAAAGAAAAGAACAGTTTAAGAGGGATAAGAACACATGAAGATGTTTTTGCCAAACTCTGAAAATTTTAACTTTCATTTTTATGGCCTCCCAGGTCAGCAGGAATAAAATTCAAAGCCCTGTCTCCCATAAAATAATTCAATTGGAAACCCTTCCCACAAAGATCCTTGGGACTCCAAAGGGTTATACACCATGACAAGAGAGACCATACTTAGATCAGCCTTGCGTCATTTTGTAGTCCAGGTTTGAATGACTTGGGTAGTCCAGGAAACCCTGGGTCTTCAACATAGAATAAGGGGCACCTGGGTGGCTCAGCAGTTAAGTGGCTACCTTCGGCTCAGGTCATGATCCCAGGGTCCTGAGATCGAGCCCCGCATCCCGGCATCAGGCTCGCTGCTCAGTGGGGAGCCTGCTTCTCCCTCTCCCTCTGCTTGCTGCTCCCCCTACTTTCTCTCTCTGTCAAGTAAATAAATAAAATCTTAAAAAAAAAAAAAAAAGAATAAGGCTCTTCCAAACTTGCTGAGCCTTTAGGTACTGCCATAAGCAATGTAAACTGGAAGAAAACATCCTAGGCCTCGAAACATTCTTACAAATAACTTTTCAAGAACAATGAGGTAAGAAATACATACATGCATGCGCACACACACACACACAGACAGCTTGAGCAAGAACTAACAGAAACCACAGAAATTAAAAACAGACTTCAGATATTGGAATTATCAGACTCATTATGTAGTAGCATAACCTTATATCAAATAACCTTATTATCAAAATCCAAGCAACGTAGTATGAGAAAGGCAAAAAGGAGACCGGTATTACTGACAGATGCTAGAGGCACAAATTCCAAATAACAATAGAGTCCAGTAATACATAAAAATACATACTATAGCAGGACTGAATTAGGTTTATCCAAGAAATGTAAGGTGGGTTTAACAATGGAAATATTTAAGTGTTGAGATCAGAAATACTCAGGCATTTCATAGATAAGACTCTTCCTCTGGATATTCTTCAATAAATTCTATGACTCTATTGTATCTGCACTTCTAGAGCTGGCTGTTCCTTTTTAATTAACTCCTTCTTGCTTTATATAAGTATATTTAATGCTATAGCAGAGATTACAAAGTAGAGACTTTGGGTCAGGTTCAGCCCACAGATTGTCTTATTTGGCCTGAGATGTTTTAAAAAAACTAAAGCCCACATTTACAAACTGAGAAACTTCAATAAATTTAGATTTTTGGCGTCTCTCAAAAAAAAAAAACAGAAATTCTGGCAATACTAGCCCATTTCTACCTGCAAGTAATCAGCTACAGCTGAGGAATAGCTGCTCCCTTTAGATAGGGTGTCCTTTCCTGTTTGCTAGCATCTCTGCCAAGTGTCATTCGCCATTAATCTGTGTATGTTCTTTCTTCCCCCTTCTTAGAGTAAACTTGAGAGAAAAAAATAACACTTGTTGTTCTAGCTTTCAGATGAGGGAAAATAGAAGACTGGACAAAGAATGGTCTATATGTCAAGAAAAATGGAGGAAAGCACGTATATTGGTGGAAGTGGAGACTATCACTTTGTGGTTACTACACCGATATCTGGTCACCTTCACTCCTTCACATTACTCACCTAGCTCAATACGTGTTATGTTAGTGACCTCTGAGTAACATCCAAATGGCCTGGAAGCAGTCTGTTTCATTCTAGGAACTTTCCAAATTCATACTCTGTTATGTGTTGGCCTTACAATTTAATTTTCAGAATGCAATATTACTTCTGTAATTCCCAAGTTCCTGGAAAGCACCTCACTAGCCCCCAAATGCTAATAGAACTTAAAAGTTGCAATTGCTACTTATTATCTACCTTGAACCTTAACATAAATACAGCTAACACCTCAGTTCTCTTTTCTACTCTTGTTTCCTCCTCCCAAAATAAGCTGTTACTGAATCTTAAAAAAGACAAAAGTTGACAGGAATGTTCACTCTGTGACCACAAAATATAATAGTAAGCTGGTATCTCAAGTGTAAGTCAATTCTCATAAACATTTGCCCAAACTACATAAACATTATTACTGCATATGGGGCAAAATAGACTTATTCTAAGACTGTTTTGTCTATTCACTGGTAACAGTTACTTATCATAATGTTGTCTCTGCTCTTTGAGGAAGTTATCACCAGTGAGATTTATAACCCCCCAAGGCTAACAACCAGTCCAAGCTCACAGAGCAAGACCATGTCTTTGCATTCATGTATCCCCAAAACAGAATTAAATCTCACTCTGAGTCGATGCTTAATAATACCTTTTGGTCGAATGAATTAATGAATGAACAAGAAGACATTCAAGCCTATCTTCAATCTTACTTCTTCTACTATAATACTATCATGTGGTGTTTATAGTAGGGCTTCTTTCCTTACATATACTGATGCTAAAATATATCATTCAAAATTCTTTAAATGGTAATTCTATCACAAGGCTCCAGAATTGTCTACATTTCTTTAAATATGTATCCAGAAAGGAGTTGATTTTCCTTTTTGTGAATAAAGATTGTGTATAAAAATGACTAGATTTCAAATTGGAGATGCTGTGTCAGAATAGTTTATACAGATGGTTCCCAACTTAATAATGCTTCAACTTACAATTTTTCAACTCTTCAATGGTGCAAAAGCGATATGCATTCAGTAGAAACTATACTTCAAATTTAGAATGTTGATCTTTTCCTGGGCTGGTAATATGCATTATGATGCTCTCTTGTGATGCTGGGCAGCTCCCAGTCAGCCATGCAATTATGAGTGTTAGGCCAACTGTAGGCTAATGTAAGTGTTCTGAGCACATTCAAGGTAGGCTAAGCCATGATGTTCAGTAGTTTAGGTGTATTAAATGCATTTTAGACTTAGAATATTTTCAACTTACAATAGATTTATCCTCGTAAGCTGAGGAAGATCTGCATTAGCTTACACTCTTAATACCATCTTAGAGGTTAAAATTAGCAAAAGGACTGCCTCAAGATAATAATACAAATTAGATGTATAAGTTTATAAGGTTGTCAGTGCAGGAGGCTGAAAGATCCCCAAAGCATAGGGATAAAAGCTTAGGAAATGTAACCAAACTTCTTCTAAATATCATCTGTGTTTTTTAAAAGAAAAGAAAGTCATATACGTGTGATTTCTTATGTTTAGACTCAACCACGAGAGACAGCAAGAGAGGGCCAGAAGTGTTTGTGCCTAATACCACAAAGCTTCCATTTTAATTTGTTTTAGGGGTTAGAACATACGTGAAATATGTTTGCTAAGTGCTATTTGAAATTTATAAGAAAGGACAAAGTACATTCCAGCAGGTAACACAACATGGGCCAAGATCATACAATAGTTAATAGCAGAGCAGGACCATAATCCCAGGTCTCCAAAGTCCAAGTCTGGTAGTCTGCTCTCCCACACACTGCACCATGAGGTTACAATTTGAGAATAAATTGGTATGCAGAAAGTTCAGTGTCTTACCTGTGACATTGTGTTTGCCAACTTCAAGAAAGTTGGCAAGAATGTATATATAGTTCGTAGAATGATAGCAGAGGCTAGAGTGGCCAAGTTACTCATGGAAGATATAATGAGGCTACTTAGGTTGACACTATTGTTTCTTATTGCAAATGTTAATTCAAGTAAATTTTGGCCTACAATCTGAAAGAGTAACTGCATCACCCAAGGCGGTCACTGTATTAGCAACACAACTACCCCAATAACAATCCTGTGTGCTCTAAGAGAAACACTTCCCACATCACCTTAGGTGTGCAGGGCATCCCAAATATGTAAGTTAGATATAAACCATTTCAGGCATGCGATATTAAGGAAGGTCATAGTGCCATATTAGAACAGAAACACTGATTCCTCACACATAGGCGTTACATAGGTTATAGAAAATATATAGAGAAAATTCATGAGGAAGCCAGATAAAAATAAAATTGAAATTAAATGAATATAAACTTAAATTACAACATATTTGAGAACATTTTTCGGTATAAGGGGAGTAGGAAAATATCAACCAGAAAAGTGATCATTATGGAGTTTAAAATTTTGTCATTGTGTCTCTAGTAATGTGTAGAAGGATGCAGTAACATTTTGGCCAAGAGGTGTGAGTGTACCAGGCAGATTTGGTTAGTGTCTAGTATGGCAAAACATCTAATAGGTTGTCACATCCAGTATGTCTCAAAAACAAATACTTTCCTCTGGACCAGTTCTATAGTCATCCTACCTTCTGGTCTTAATTTGGTTTCCTTGGTAAGTTTATCTGCCGGGGAGACAAGGTACTGATAGGTTGATAGGAATGTCTGGTCTCCTTGGCAGTTATAATAGTAAAGTAAATTAGTAAATTGTCTTTCAGGTGTACATTATTCTCTAAGTTTTATTAAGTTGTTTCAACTACCCAATGTCTTTATCACCTTCAGTGAGTGTACACTCAACGCCTCAAATCATAAGCTGAAAGGGCATAACTTGGACTTTGGTAACTTCACTAGGAGACACAGCCTGGGAGGCCCAACCTGGATAGCTTGTTAGTCTCTTATCAAAATCATTATAATTACCAGCCCACAGAGAGGCACCGGATCCCAGAGCTCATGATTACCACTTACTCTATGCATTCCTTAATAATTCAGTGAAGGTGATTAATGTCTCCTACAGAGCTTCTAATAAATCCAGAGATAGGGTAGTTTTTTTACCAAGAACCTCCACTTTTCGTTTCTGTCCGTAATGAAACTTTCACCCCTAAGAATGAGGGAAGGGGGGGTGGAGGAAGGAAGAGAGGGAGGGAAGAAGGGAGAAAGATAAGAAGGGAGGGAGGGAAGCAAGGTAGGAGAGAGGGGGTTGATTGTGAGGACGGGAGGGAGGCAGGAAATGAGGGAGGGAGGGACAGAGGGAGGGAGAGAAGAATTCAGGACCCAGTTAGTTGGGTTTGAACCCTAGGTCTACTGCTTACAGAGCTGTGTGAACTTGAGTAAATTACTTACTGTTTTAGTGCTTTAGTATCCTCATATGAAAATGGGAATAACAGGATGTATTTCATATCTTGTGAAGATTAGAGTTAATATGCAAAAATACTTAGAACAGTGCCTGGCACATTGTGGATGGTTTTGTATTTTCTTCCTCTCTCCCTCCCTCCATCTCTTTATAATTTTATTTTTAACTCTTTAATTTTTTTTTATATTTTAGGTAGGCTCCATGCCCAACATGGGGCTTGAACTCATGATCCTGAGATTGAGTCACATGCTCCACCGACTGAGCCAGCCAGGCACCTGCTGCATTTTTTTTTAATATACTTAAATTCAATTAGCCAACATATAGTACATCATTAGTTTTTGATGTAGTGTTCAATGATTCATGAGTTGCATAGAACACCCAGTGCTCACCATATCACATGCCCTCCTTAATGCCCATCACCCAGTTACCCCATCCCCCGACCTACCTTCCTTTCCACAACCCTCAGTTTGTTTCCCGGAGTCGAGTTTCTCATGGTTTGTCTTCCTCTAGGATTTCTTCCCATTCAGTTTTCCTTACCTTCCCCTATTTCTTATATTCCACATATGAGTGAAACCATATGATAATTGTATTTCTCTGATTGACTTATTTCACTTAGCATAATACCCTCCAATTCCATCCATGTCGATGCAAATGGCATGTATTCATCCTTTTTAATGGCTGAGTAATATTGCATTGTATATATGGGCCACATCTTTATCCATTCATCTGTTGAAGGACATCTCAGTCCTCCCAAAGTTCAGCTATCGTGGACATTGCTGTTATGAACATTGGGGTGCAGGTGCCCCTTCTTTTCACTACATCTGTATGTTTGGGGTAAATACCCAGTAGTGCAATTGCTGGGTCATAGGGTAGCTCTATTTTTAACTTCTTGAGGAACTGCCATACTGTTTTCCAGAGTGGCTGTACCAGCTTGCATTCCCACCAACAGTGTAAGAGGGTTCCTCTTTCTCCACATCCTCATCAACATTTGTTGTTCCATTTCCTGTTAACTTTAGCTACTCTAACTGGTGTAAAGTGGTATCTCATTGTGGTTTTGATTTGTATTTCCCTGATGACAAGTGATGTGGAGCATTATTTCATGTGTCTATTGGCCATTTGTATGTCTTCCTTGGAGAAGTGTCTGTTCATGTCTTCTGCCCATTTCTTGACTGGATTATTTGTTTTATGGGTGTTGAGTTTGATAAATTCTTTATACATCTTGGATACCAGTCCTTTATCTGATATGTCATTTGCAAATATCTTCTCCCATTCCATAGGTTGCCTTTTAGTTTTGTTGACTGTTTCCTTTGTCGTGCAGAAATTTTTTATCTTGATGAAGTCCCAATAGTTCATTTTCGTTTTTGTTTCCCTTGCCTCTAGAGATGTGTCTTGCAAGAAGTTGCTGTGGCAAAGGTTGAAGAGGTTACTGTCTGTGTTCTCCTCTAGGATTTTGATGGATTCCTGTCTCACATTTAGGTCTTTCATCCACTTTGAGTTTATCTTTGTGAATGGTGTAAGAGAATGGTCCAGTTTCATTCTTCTGCATGTGGCTGTCCAATTTTCCCAGCACCATTTAGTCTAATCAATTTTCTAAACCTACTAATTCTAATGCTACTGAAACTGCAAAAATCCTAATATCAATTTCTTAAGTGCAGAAAATATAGCACAATATCCACTGATGATGAAAACAGTATTTCCATAAATATAACAAATGAGCCTCTGCTTGTTAAATTTGAATGTGCACAGGAATTAACTAGGCATCTTGTTAAAATGCAGATTCTGATTTCATTGGCCTGGGATTCTGCATTTCTAACAAGTTCTGAGGTGATGCTGACACTGCTGGTCTGAAGACCATGATTTTGAGTAACCTTGTTATAGATGACTTGATTTAAATACATACATACATATATACATACATAAGATGAACAAAGTGAAATAAAATATCTTTAATGCGAGGGATGAGCTAGAGACTATTATGCTAAGTGATATAAGTCAGAGAAAGATAAATACCATAGGATTCCATTCATATGTGGAATTTAAGAAACAAATGAACATGGGGAAAAAAGAGAGAGAGACAAACCATAAAACAGATTCTTAACTATAGAGAACAAACAGAGGGTTGCTAGAGGGAAGTGGGTGAGCAATTGGTTAAATAGGTGATGGGTATTAAGGAGGGCACTTGTGATGGGCACTGGGTGTTATATGTGATGGACAAATCACTAAATTCTACTCCTGAAACTAATATTACACCATATGTTAACTAACTGGAATTTAAAAAAAAACTTGAAAGTACAAAAAATTAATTAAAAAATAAACTGCTATGAGAATAGCCACCAGGGGGAAGTACCCCATAAACACCAGTATTATTGCTAGGAAGACATAGGTATGCCTTAGATTACACAATAAATATATTACTCAAATGTATGTGTTATACATATATGTGTGTATATATATATGTATATATATATATATATATATATATATATATATATGCCGCATTTATGTTTTGTTCATTTTTAAATGCATTTAGGGAGCATCTTATTGAAAGAAATCCTGACAATACTTTTGTCACAAGAATAATTGGCTAACTTATTGATATGGTTTAGAACACAAAAGTAATATATTCTGGTAGGAAAAAATTCAATCATGTCAGAAACCTGTAACTTTAAAATGGAAAATTCCCCACTTCACCCTTCCACTTCTAAGCCCCTGGGCTACTAACTGTTAAGAATCTCATGTGATACTTCCAAATATTTTTGTTTTCATGTATACACATGTAAGATTTTTCTTCAGAAAATGTATTTATACTATACCACTATAGTGCAGCTTTCATTTTCCTTAAAAAAGGATCACAGACGTCCTTCCATTTAATACATGAAATTTATCTCATTATCTTCAGTGATTTGCATAGTATTCCAACATACTATAACTTATTTTCCCATTCCCTCTTGCTATGCTTTTAGGTTGTCTCCAATTATTTGCTATTACAAATAACCCTATGATGAATCTTCTTATACGTCTTTATATAGTTGTGTGAATACATATGTAATATGGTTCTTGGAAGTGAAATTATTGTAAGGATATGTACCATCTAGATTTTGAGAATTGCTAAATTGCTTTTCAAAAAGACTTCTGCCACTGGTCCATCAGCCTGCCTGCCCATTTATGCCCACACTGTAAAGTGGATGTTTACAAGCGTTTTAATTTCCTGATAATCTGACAGGAAAAAGGCATCTCTTTAAATTTTGATTTGTATTTTCTTGATCACTAGTGGATTTACCATCTTTTACAATGTCACTAGCCATTGTTTAACACCTTCTGTGAATTGCCTGTTCATGTCACCTGCCAATTTTTCTCCTGGGGGAGAGGTCTCTGTATATTAGACATTAATTATATTTCTAATATACATATTACATTGTTATGTATGATGAAATTTTGTTCTCACTTTTAAGTTTTTGTGGTGTTTGTTGTACAGAAATTTCTATACAGTCAAGTGTTTCTCTTCTAGATTTTTTTTTCTATGTTTTATTGCTTGCTTAGGAAGCTTTTCTCTATCCCAAAATAATAAAATATCCTCCCATATTTTTCTAATAACTTCATTGTTTTAGTTTTCATGTTTATTTCTTTAATCATGGTATATGTCAAATTGTTTTTAAAATATACTTGCATGAGACTTTTCCCACTAATTTTCTGGTTTAGTCAATACTATACTACATTGCTACAAGAAAGTGTTATATAAGTTTATGTAGACTATCTGGATAGCCTAAAAAAGCACATAGGCCAGTGGTCCTAGAGTTTCCTACATGTAATTTTTATTCAACCTATTTTCATATTAAAAATCAAATCAAAATCACCCCAAATCAACTTTCATAAACCATTTAACTATCACACATTATTAAAAATTAATATTCAGAATTACTGCATGTTGATTCTGCCTGTATGCAATCCTCTTTCATAGTGCTGAGTCAGTACTACAGAGAAAATTCTCTTCATTTAGATCTCTGCTTCAATATCATCTCCTTAAAGGTATTTTCCATGGCCATCCCATCAAACCTCACCTCCCTCCATTCTTTTGGCCTGCTGTTTTTTTTATAGTTCTTTCCAGTACTTGAAAAATTATATTATACAGGCTTGCCTACTGCCTCTCACCTTGAGGGCAGAGGCTTGATCTCCAGCATCTAGAACAACTCAGATATATGTTGGATAAATTATCAAGTTCTCAAGACATTAATATAAAGTCAAAAATAAAAAGTACTAGGGGGCGCCTGGGTGGCTTAGTTGTTGGGCGTCTGCCTTCGGCTCAGGTCATGGTCCCAGGGTCCTGGGATCGAGCCCCGCATCGGGCTCCCTGCTCAGCGGGAAGCCTGCTTCTCCCTCTTCCACTCCCCCTGCTTGTGTTCCTGCTCTCGCTCTCTCTGTCAAATAAAATCTTTAAAAAATAAATAAATAAATAATAAAAAATAAAATAAAATAAAAAGTACTAGGTATGCTAGAAGTGGTGACTCTTTGACCTCTCAGTCATTGGATTTAAGCCAATTAACCACATGTTAAGGAAAAGAACAAACTGAAGAACATTCATATTTGACAGATCTAAGAAATCATGTCAGTTTAAAAAATAAATTCCTCCCCCCAAAATCAAACTATCCAGTTTGCCCATTTTATTTCTATGCTTTATTCCACACTACTAGGGGCTTGTTAAATACAATAGAGCATACTTATATAATGGAATACTAAGCAACCATTAAAAAAAAGATGTGATACAAGCATATTTATTAATATGAGACGTTTGTGGGGGGAAGCATGGAACAAAATATTTAATTGTAATCCCTTTCATAAAAACAAAAATATTTACTACATGTGTGAGTGTAAACACATTCTTTGGTGAGATATACATCAGAACACTAACAGTGATTATCTCTGGGTAATAGGATTAGATTTTATTTTCATATTTTTTCTCTGTATTTTCTCATTTCTCTAAAATAAATATGTATTACTTCTGTAAAAAGAAAAAATTGTTACTGTAGAAGAATGTAGTAATGTGTGATTGAGTGGACTTGCCAGCTCCCTCCTAGAATGCCTTCCTAATCTGCAGAGACTGCAAAGCTAAAAACTCACTTCCTAGATTCCCTTGCAGAAAACCTAAGTTTTGAAAGTCAAAAGGCAGAGGCCATCTGCCTGTTGCTTTAGCTAATCTGAGTGGCAGAATTTATTCTGAGTGGCTTTCACTATTCTGAGTGCTTAGCCATGGAGCGGTTGAATTTTTCCACAGTTCTAGTATATAGTCACTGGGTGACAACACATAATTGCAGCACATTCCTCATTCCTAGACCACAGCTGCTGCAGCGGGTCCTAACACCAGGGACTCCAATGGTGAACCCTTGACTGCTGCAGATGTAGCAGTTCTGCTGGTGGGCCAGTAACACAGGTTTTGCTGGGAGTCATTCCTGGAAACCCAAACTAGAGCCTACTCCTCCATAACTTCCAATGACCTTGTAAGAAACTAGCTTTCAAAATGTTCAATATTAATCCCTATTCCTCTTCAAATAGCTGGAGTGGTTTGTTTCCTGAGAATAAGTTGTCAATGATACAAAGATGATAAATTGCATATCATCTGCTTTAAAAATAACTTATAGTACATAAATCTATTTTGGCATATGGGGAGGGCATGCAAGACTAACACACAGAAACGCACACATATGGGGTAAAAGAATCACTAAACACACTAAAATGTCAATGTAGTCATCTCTGATGGTAGAACGATGGGTAATTTAAATTTTATTTTTGCTTATCTTTCTTCAAATTTTTTAAAGGAAAAACCTTAAAAGTTTTTCCCCCCCAAGACACAAAATACTCCTACAGGGGGTAAAAAAAGTGATTTCTAAATGTATCTTGAAATGTTTTAGGCAACTAGATTAACTGAAGTTATTAATCTGCATGTAACACCATAATACACACAGAAGTATGTATCATGGTCTAAATAGGGGAGCAAGTCCCCATCGTTCACGATCTCGAACAAATATTTGTCTATTCCAGTGGCACAGTCAAGCAGACTGCTCTCTGCTAGAAAAAGGGCAGCTATCTTGGGAACTAAACATATGAGGTGAGACTAGCCAGTGCAGCAGCTGTTGGCAAGCTTTCTTTGTTTATGATAGCAAAAGTATATTGCTTAGAATTGGCTAGTTATTTTAAAAGGCACAAAACAGAATGGAAGTGCCTTCACCTATCCAAGCATTAAATGAGATATTAGAAAAGGGCAAAAGTGAAATGAACAAAGGAGACTTTCTTTTAAACACTCCTTTCAATACACCTTTTTAAAAAAGAAAAAACTTCCCACATAACTAACATATATTTCTGGATTGTTCTTTATTCATCCATTTTCTCTACCCATCAGCTTCATGACTTAAGACCCAGACAAAGACAAGTCATATTTCTTTATTCACTGGCAAACATTATCATGAAGGATTACAATGCATTTACAATTATCAAAGAAGCAGCAGATAAAATAAGCCATTCTTAAGCTATGGAAATTCCTATCAAAGAATTTTATTAGAATTAGATTATAAGAAAATATCCTTATACCTATTAACACAGTTTTATAAAGCTATTTTAATGTCATTTGATACTGCTTACTCTTATTAAAAGCATCTTTCAGTGACAAGTTTTTAATTTTTATAAACAGATTTTGGATCTTTATGGTTATTGCTTTCTGTGACCTAAGAAACCTTTGGCTACACTCAAGTCACAAAGATATTCACCTATGTTTTCCTCTAAAAACCTTTGTACTTTAGCTATTAATTGAAGGTCAATGATCCATCTCAAATTCATTTTTGTGAGGAAGGAGGTCTTGGTTCCTTTTTTTTTCCACATGAAGGTTTAGCTGTTCTGGCCTCATTCATTGAAAAGACTTTTCTTTTCTGTTGGATTGCTTCGCGACCTTTGTCAAAAATCAAGTAACCACATAAATGTGGATTTATTTATAGGATTAGTCTTCTATTCCACTGATCAATTTGTTGTTGATCCTTATGCTAGTGTCACACTGTGTTGATGACTGTATACTACTGACTATAATATTCCTTGTATTGCTTTACAAAATTTAAGCCTCTATAAAACGGGTATATAAGGGCACCTGGCTGGCTCACTCAGTAGAGTGCGCAACTTTTGATCTCGGCATTGTGAGTTCAAGCCCCACACCGGGCATAGAGATTACTCCAAACTAAAAATATCTTAAAAAAAAAAAAAAACAAGGTATATAAATTAAGTTGAAATAATTGCATGGGATCAAGATGAGCCTAAAATAATCCTTAAGAAATCACTTTTTAAAATTGTATCATGGCTTTAAAAGCACTCCATAATTACTATTGTATCCAGAGCAAAATACATTTACCCACAAATGAAAAACTACAAATTCTTCTTTATTACCTTCAACTAAAATTATGTATGAAAAATATTTCATTAATTTTTCTACTCAATTTCCCACCAGATTTTTTCACATTAGTTATTTAATAATACCACAATGTAGTAAGTTTTAAAATAATCCTTAAAAAATTCATGTGTTTGAAGCTAGAAGATGAATAAGCAGTTGCTCTATGTATGTTTAAACTTTACCATAATAAACTGTTAAAAAAAAAGTCATGTATCAATTTCAGAAATGTATCTAGTAAGAAAGAAAAGTAGATAATTTCCTTTATAAAAAGAAGTTCCATAAAATCTCCTTTAAAGTTTAACTTGGAAAAGATTAGGAGCAAGAATACAATTATTGCATAAAACAAAAAAAAACAAAGCAACTCCCAAAAGTAATTTCAAAAATTCCATTGTGAACGAACTGTACATGGTTCTTGAAACTACTGGGCTGTGCCAATTTCATTCAAATTGGCATAGAAGAATCCTCCACCACCACATCCTATTTTTTTAAAAAAGCAGATAGCCTAAATTGTCAAACCTCTGATTTTTTACAAAGATACAGCTTAGCAGCCTGAAAAATGTTGCCAGACTGAGAGTAACACCAAAAATCTTTTAAGATTTGTTCTTAACCTGAAATTCTGCTTTGAAGCATAATAATCACACCTTCCTGAAATAATTCTAATAATAAATAATCCCAAACACTTAAAGAAAGTCTGCTAAAATAAACTGAATGTTTATTACTTTTTCTACCAGCAGCAGTAAAAATCACTAGAAACTATACTTTTGTCTTTTTCAAATGATCTGCATTAAAACCATACTTTCTCAAGATAAAATTCAGTTTTAAAATCCTCAAAATGTTTAGATATCATAGACAAATACTGATCTTTTTCATTAATGATGAGGAGAAACAAGAGATCTAATTTAATCAAGATTTGACATTCATAAATTTTAAGCATGTAACTGAGCTAAAAGATTGAGAGATTAATTATAACAATTACAGGTTGAGAATAACATTTTGTAATTCCTAGGTTCATTATGATAGTGTATATCCACAGAACCAATAGCAGAAGCTCTCAGATCCAATGTCAAATAACGGAATTTGGGCAAGCACTCTGAATATCACTTTTATTTAATATGCACTACATGCACATGATGCAGGTAGGGAAAGAATCCATGCATTAAAGACAAGACAGACTGGTACTATTGCCAAACGTGCACTGAGTCAATTAGGATGATGCTCAAAGTTCCTTATACTTAATGGTTTCCATGAAAATAAGTGCAGAAGCAGAAATGTGTATACATCCCAAAGCATCTTCTTCATTTGGTTTCCTGTGCTTTCTTTGCATTCTGTTTTTCTTTTGCCTAGAAGTTAAAGATAGTATTCTATAAATCTTAAAAGTCCATTTTAGATCATGTTAAAATGTGTGTAAGTGGGCATTCTTAAGCTAAAAGGCTTGAAATGCATTGTTTTTAAGATTTCTAGAGCATTATCTTTCATAACTCAAGACTTGCAACAAACTACTGCTGGACCACTTATAGTTATGTTTTGCCCTCAGTAAAAAAGGATCATGTGTGGTTTATAGTTCTTTCTTATCTGCAGTTGAAATATAATTGTAATAATTTAAATATACATAATTACTCATGCCACAAAGTCATACTCATTCATAAATACTTCAAAACGATATATTTACATATGCGCCCATTTCTCAAATTGAGTATAAGAAAAATCTCATATTAGTTTCTGCATGTTTGAATGAGTTTAACAGAATATCACTAAAGGATCACATATCTGTAGTATTAATAAACATTACTTATAGAACCTTTTTAAAAAATGCTCTCTTACCTTATTTCATTCAATCCTCATAACAATTATATAGCTTGAACCCAGTAATTCTATTCTGTTTTTCAGCAGATGAGAAAGACAGCTTATAGATCTCAAACTTGACAAAAGTCACACAGCTAGCATAAAACAGAACCTCAAGAGGTCAAAAGACACCTGTTCTATAGTGGTGCTTTTCAACGTACAGACCAATGATCTGGGGACCCTGTTATAATGCTGATTCAATAAAATGCCTGAGATTCTAAATTTCTAATAAATTTTTAGAGGATACCAATTCCGCTGGTCCTCAGATGACACTTTGAGAAATACGATCTTAGAGTACTAGAATATAATGTTCTTTCCACTATGCCAATTGAATCAGAAAGGAACAAATAGAGTTTTGTTATTATACAACTAAGAAAAAAAACTTCCTTAGATTAAAAAATAGGGTAATTAGAACAACTACAATATTTTTATAATGTATTAGGTAGTATAATTATTATACAACTATATGATAAAATAAAGTGCTATGCCTTAGAATATATTAAGAAGAAATGTTATATGTATCATATAAAATAAAATTGCTTGCATGAACATTTTTAGTTAGCAAAATTTATAATTTGATATGTATATGATTTTTAACAAAGAAGTTCTGTTTCCAAATAAAAATACAATTTAATTTCAGATATAATTTGAAATAAAAATATGTACTTTTCCCATATTGATCTCTAAATATACTCTGAATATACAGAATGTTTAGTAGGATTAACAAAAATAAACTTACTGGTTTATGACATAAATTTTATAATATAATTAAATGAGCAAATAATACAGATAAACTATATAATTTATTAAATTATAATTTATTAAACTATATTTCAGATAAAATTTATTAAACGATATATTTATTAAACTATATAATTTATTAAACTATATAATTCAGATAAAATTAAGAATAAGCGAAATAAGTTAACAATAATTACCATTTATTGAGCACTCATTTAAGTACTTTATAGATATTTAGTCCTCAAGAATGTGAAGTAGGTATGATTCGTAATTTACAGATGAAGAGATGGAAACTATAAGCAAGTAACTTGCCTAAAAGCACCAGCTAAATTTGCACCAGCGATTTAAAACCAAAAGCCTGTATTCTGTTCAGCCTTTGTTACAAATAAAAAACAATATTACATTTCTACATAGCATGGAAAAAAGGTACATTGTTACATTCTATACAGTATGTCAATGAAACATCAAAACTCACTGACTCAAATCAGATAATTCTGTAATCACAGATATCAATGTCGGTATTATTGTGAATACCAACTATTCTTCTACCTTATTTCTATTAAGGAATAGAAAAAGTAAGTTCTAAAGATTATTATTATTTTTTAAAGATTTTATTTATTTGTTTGACACACAGAGAGAGAGAGAGAGAGGGAACACAAGCAGGGGGAGTGGGAGAGGGAGAAGCTGGCTTCCCATGGAGCAGGGAGCCCAATGTGGGGCTCAATCCCAGAACCCTGGGATCATGACCTGAGCCGAAGGCAGATGCTTAACCGACTGAGCCACCCAGGCGCCCCAGTTCTAAAGATTATTACCAACTGAATTATAATGTCTTAGTAAAATGTGGACAAAATTCAGTATTTTGAAGGTGCTTTGAGTCCCATAGCAACTGATTCTATGATTTTATATTATGGTAGGTTATTGGTGATTATTAAAAACCTGGGATAGACAATGATCCAGAATTACTAGGTTAAGATAAAAATATTAAAAGAATTTTACTGAGTATACCTGAACTCAGCAAAAGTTTCACAGTTAAGATTTGGTATATGGCACAAGAAGTTTTATAACTATGTATTTTTAGGCTATTTCCCAAGCAGGTATTACATAATGTATATTCACTCCTCAGAAAAGAGAAGAAGCCTCATATAACAAAAATACTTATAAAAGGTAAGATCTTAATCTAATTCATTATAGCCATACGCTCTCAGGAGAATCAAAGTCTTGATCTTTTCTTTATTATTCTGTAAAATAAAAAGATGTTCAAATTCAAATACTTTCATGCCATTACAGGCTCTAAGCAACTATCTCAATTACTCAGAGATCTGATCCTGGACAGGTTTGGTATTGACATCACTGCCAAGAGTAGCCACATCTTTCCTCTTTGGTTCTTTCTACTTCTTTTATAATTTGTTCCTTTATTCTACTTTCCCTTGGCATAGGGGACCGAGGGGTGGGGGGAGGAACAGTTAAACTTATTAATTTCTTAGTAATTTCAACTTATCCATTTCTGAATTCTACATGTTATTTTTCTTAGAAGTATTACTATTAAGCAATTATCACTATTAAAGCCTTTGTATTGTATATAATTATAAAATCTCATCATTATTGTTTTTTCATTTGTAACATGTTTATCTGTAGAAAGTAATATTCAATATGATATAATGATTTTTTTTTCAAACTGTGATGAACAAAATACATTTATGCTTAAGGAAGCTGATTTATTGGTAGAGAATAAGCATTTGATTCTAACCACAGATTTAAAATTTTATGGATGTGAAACTTCAAGTGGCATAAGGCTATTAAGGAGCCACCCTGTGCTCCCCCAGGACTTTCAGCATGTTGTTGATTCTGGCACTTATCAGAACAATCCTATTTCAGCATGATACTATAATTATTTATTCCTTTCCCCAACTACATCATGAACTGCTTAAGAGAGAAGAGTATATCTTAGTTGTACGTATATCTATAGACTGTAAGAAGTCCTAGAATATACTTACAGCTAGATAAATGATGAATAATTTTAAAATTTCAAAAATTTTAATCAAATAATGCATCTGAATTCCTTTATATTCCTTAGGGGATATTCTTTAGGGGATATTCCTTAGGGGATAACAGATTGATTCCTTTAAGGGAATTCCTTAGGGGATAACAGATATTGTATATACACAAGGAATAAATGTAACCTCAATATTGCTTATGCAATATTATTAATCAAAGAGTAGTCTGAAGAAATAGGCAAAAGTAGATCAATAACTATCCCTTCAAAAAAAGGTGTAAACACAAGAACACACTGAGCTGGTGTCCCACTAACACCAGGCATTCACATACTGCCACCCTGTGTCCAAAATGTGAAGTAAGAAATTACAGTTCAATGCTTGTTCTCCAATTATGCTTTCAAAAAAAATCTGGGGATATACTGTCATTAAAATCAAACAAGAATAGTCGTTTTCCTAATTTGCACCAAAAAGTTTATTCACAGACCAATTTTAAATTTCTCTAATAACATTTGGCCTTTAGTAATATTTATCTATAGTTGAATCTGATGCAACAGATCATATGATTTAACACAACAATATATTATTTTAATATTTTTAATAGAGAAATATTTCATAGTGTTTCATACAAAGAACACAGTATCTAGGAACTTCTGAGAATCACAGAACCCTAAATGTTAATCTAAAACTTTTTAAAATCAGTTTCCCATCTTGAAATAACACCATGGGATACATGAACAGAAAAATCTGTATGGAAAAGAGAAGACTTAGCAATTTTCTGCAATAATTTGTGCACTTAGTGCTAAAAGCAGAAGCACATGTTTCAGGATCTGGGTAATAAGGTATACACAAAAACCTCAATTCTCATTTCCTATTATTTATGATGATACAAAAAGGCTGGGTTGAAATGTATCTTTGCTTCAGAAACTTTAAAATTAATAAGAAACACATACCTACCATGTACTCTGCTCTTAAGTTAATGGCCCAAACTTTTATTTGCCTAGTAGTGTCTTCTCAAAGTGTTTCTCAAAATGTGGTACACAAACCAGCTGCATTAGAGTCACTTGGGGTAACTTATTAAAGATTCCTTCCCCTATATCAGAATATCTGGGGAGGGGCCAGGTAACATGTATTTTAAAGAGTATCCAGTGATGGTCACGTTCAGAAACACTGATTTACAATATAAACTTAAAAACAATTTAACTGCATTGCAATTATACAATTAATATTTAAGTGTCTTATACTGAAGAAGAAAAAATCTTAGAAATCAGAATTTTTCACAAACCTATGTGAGCTTTTCTTTGGCAGAAAGAATGCTAGCTTAGGAATGAATAAAAAAACCCATTTATTAGTCTAGGCTATAGTTATTTTTTTCCCCCTTCAATGTCCATTCTAGTTTTAAATTCTATGATAATTCAAATTTTTCCTAAATTAAATAACAAGGAATCTATTATTTCAATTGTTAACATTAAAAAGTTGCTTTCAACTTAGGGGTGCCTGGGTGGCTCAGTTGGTTAAGTGTCCGACTCTTGCTTTTGGCTCAGGTCATAAGCTCAGGGTCATGAGATCAAGCCCCACACATCAGGCTCTACACTCAGCATGGAGTCTGCTTGAGATTCTCTCTCCCTCTTCCTCTGGCCCTCCCCACTGCTCTCTCTCTCTCTCAAATAAATAAGTAAAATCTTAAAAAAAATTTTGCTTTCAGCTTAAAGACAGGAAAAGTTTTAAATTTTATTCTAATATTAGGTACAACCTAAGTTCTTAACACTAAAGATTTGGGAAGACTAAAGCAATGGGACAATTCCTTATTTTGATTTTATATCAGGCTGAACTAAAAAAAAATCAGGTTAAACTAATGCTCATCTAGAATATAAAACAATAGATAAATGCAAAAAAAATTAACATAGGAATGCTTCAACAAATTTTACCTCTACTCAAACCAAAAAAACACCTTGTTTTGGGGGAATCTAAATCTAATTTAAGTATTCATCAGTAAAACACTTACCTTCTCTACTAGTGGTATTAACTGTTGGTGTTCTGCTAAAGTCTTTAATAATTCCATAATGAAAGGCAGGTAATTATGCTTCCTTCTGATATTTTCAATCTGAAAATAAAACAAATATCAAACCACACTAACTTTACATTTCCACTAAGTTTCTGATATTTTGATCTTTGCATCCAACTCAAAATAGAAATGGGAGAAAACCTTCCATTCTCATAAGAAAAAATATTAGAAATAATGAGATTCCATCCCCACTGAGAATAAAGACCAATACAATAAAACATGTGAAGAGTTTCTTGGGTGTGGCTTCCTACTCTTGGCTTAGCAAATAACACTTTTAAAAGTCTAAAATTATTTATGAAAACTTAAGATGAAAGTAAATTTAAGAAGCCCACATGATAAATTAATACTCTTACTACTACAACTATGCAAATAATCAGGTCACGCCTAATGAAACCAGCTTTATTTTGTGATCAAGAATAATCTTTCTTGGGGCGCCTGGGTGGCTCAGCTGGTTAAGCGACTGCCTTCGGCTCAGGTCATGATCCTGGAGTCCCCGGATCGAGTCCCATGTCGGGCTCCCTGCTCAGCAGGGAGTCTGCTTCTCCCTCTGACCCTCTTCCCTCTCATGCTCTCTATCTCTCATTCTCTCTCTCTCAAATAAATAAATAAAATTTTTTAAAAAAATAAGAATAATCTTTCTTTGAATAACTTTTAATGAAGAAGATAGACTATAGAGAAAGATCTATGCTTCAAGTGAAAACTATGCATTGTCTACAGCACCCCTCCCAAGTTACGTGATTCTAGTTTTTCACTGCCATTGAGCTATTAAATATTCTCTCTGGTAGAGGTTCAATTTACTTCCCTTCTCCCATAGAAAAAAAAAGTTTCCATCTTCAGTAAATTCATTTCAACATTCCTTTACTCCATATAAACTTGAGCTGCTTTAACTTCTCGTTTGAACTAGTTGTGACTACAGGTTCCTTCAATTAATTAATGAATTAAATAAAATCTTAACACATGTTCATTTTGTAGCAGTAAGAATCATTTCACCTTTTTGAACAAGCATTTTCAAGCAATGTAGCAGGTAAAGATTCTGAAAACTTAATTTGTGTTTTATTTTAGGCTAATATTAAAACTTAGTGATGAAATAACCCTGAATTAAGAATATATAAGTGATGGGTAGTTATTTTTGTATACCGCATAAAATGGAAGATAAATATTCATGCTTTCATCCCTTACTTTCCTATCTCCATTAACTTGGAATACTCTGGAGCCAGCCCCTACACCACTTCCAACTGAAGAAACTGTACCAGTTCAAGGTTCGTTTATTTTATTTAACAGTCATTTATTGGCTGTTAAGTATGATACAAAGCACTATGCTAATGCTTTCGTGAGCAATGAAAAAGAAAAAAGGACAATCCTTGCCTTCAGCTCAGCTTCAAATAACAATGCTTTTTCTACTATGATACACATGAGAAATGACGTTAACTACCATTTCCAAACTCACACAGCTTAAGAGAAGAGATGCAAATGGTTAACTTCAAGTATAAAGCCCTTTAATTCTTTCTTTCTTTTTTTTTTTTTTTCAGTAGGTTCCCTGCCCAACTTGGGCTTGAATTTGTGACCCTGAGATCAAGAGTCGCATGCTCTACCAACTGAGCCAGTAAGGAGCCCCAAGCCCTTCAATTCTAAATTTGAAGACTGAATTCACATTGTACAAATTCACATTCTATTTTCTCTTCAAAACTAAAATAAGAAGCAAACAAAAATTATTTCTTAGCTCTGAAAAGGCCTAGACATAATGACTAATCAGTATCACTGAGCATCCAAAGAGTGGTTTCTAAATAACATTTCCCAACAAAAGAACCCAGGGCTTCTTGAAAAAAATGGCTAATCAAAGTCTGAAGTAGAAAATGGACAGGATGAGTCTGAACCATCTTGTCACACTGGAAATCAAGGAAGCTATCAAAGATGAAGAGAATCATATCAAAAGGACTTAGGGCTTGAAGTGGATCCTAATGGCCAAAGATGACAATTTGATCATCATTAATTGCAGTGAATTGAAACATCAAATAGGTTAAAAATTTGTTCATAATGATACTTCAAAAAAAATTAAAAAGAAAGAAACCTCCTAGTTACCTTTGTGGGGTGCCAAGGAACCAACTCATAATTCTGAAAACTAGTAAATGATGGGGGGAAAAATCAAATATTTAACATACCTTCATGTCAAAATATACTACTCTATATTAAAACAAAGGAACAAAAAAAAGAAAACATACCTTATATCTTTTTAGTTTCTGTACTTCTTCTTCAATAAGCATCTGGTTTTTGGCAACCTCTGACTGAATAGCACTTAACATATTATTACCCTGGTCTGTATCCATGGGTTCCTCCTTAGGGTAAAGAAAAAGGAACAGCATACCCTAATGATTGAGGCTTGAGTCCAAAATATTTAATAAACACAGTACAATTATTTTCAAATTTTACTCTTAATATTGGTGACAGAATACCAGTCTAACTGCAATATTAAAGGACAAAAGCCCTAAGTAGTACCTCCCATATTTCTATGTTCTACAATAACACATAGGAATTTTTACCTAAAAAAAAATTATACTGCAAAATACTATATTGCTACAATCTTTTGCTTAGCTACAAAATAAATTTGCTTAAATATGCTATTAAGAAAATGTCATCAAAGGAATGTAAAAAAGGTACTATTACTAATTATCTTCTCCGATATTTACTACAAAAAAACAATCAATTACAGACTAGTAAATATTACATGTAAACCTAAATGTACCCAATTAATTCCGTGAGAAATATATTCTAACTTGCTTAATTATAATAATGAAATTAAATAGTTAATTGCTAACACTTAGCATGTAATATTTGTCAGTCTGTTTTAAGTGGCTTACATATATTATCTCAGTTAATCCTCACAACAGCTTTCTAAGGTAAATACTACTAACCTCATTTTTCATTAAGAAACTGAAGCACAGGGGCAGGGGCTCCTGGGTGGCTCTGTCAGTTAAGCGACTGACTCTTGATTTAGGTTCAGGTCATGATCTCAGGATGATGAGATGAAGCCCCTCATGGGCTCCATGCAGGGCATGGAGCTTGAGAGTCTCTCTCCCTCTCCCTGCCCTGCTACCATTTGCACGCACATGTGCTCGCCCTCTCTCTCAAAAAAGAAAGAAAGAGAGGGAAAGGAAAGAGAGAGAGAGAAAGAGACAGAGAGAAAGGAAGAAAGAAAGGAAAAAAGAAAGAAAGAAAGAAAGAAAGAAAGAAAGAAAGAAAGAAAGAAAGAAAGAAAGAAAGAAAGAAAGAAAGAAAGAAAGAAAGAAAGAAAGAAAGAAAGAGAAAGAAAGAAAGAAAGAAAGAAAGAAAGAAAGAAAGAAAGAAAGAAAGAAAGAAAGAAAGAAAGAAAGAAAGGAAAGAAAGGAAGAAAGGAAGAAAGAAAAAGAAAAGAAAGAAAAACTGAAGCACAAAGAAGTATATTCCAATTCATACATCCACTAAGTGGCAAAGCCAGGAGCTGAATCTAGGCAGCCTGACTCCAGAGTGTATTCTCTTAATCACCACTCAGGACACTTCATCAAATCAAGAGGGAGGAAGGGGGTGGGGGGGGGAGAGAGAGAGAGAGAGAGAGAGAGAGAGAGAGAGAGGAAGGAAGGAAGGAAGGAAATGAAAAGAGAAAGAAACAAAGAAAGAGAAAGAATAAAGAAAGAGAAAGAACAAAGATAGAGAGAGAATACTTTCCCTGAGACATAAACTAGAACTTTGCACCTAAAAACATGGTCACAAACCTCAGCAAGTTGTCTTTGTAACTCTGCTATCTTCTGTTCATATATCATTTTTCTGTCAGACACAATGGCCATTAAGTTAAATCGAATTTCACCTTCACTGTACCTAAAAAAAGTTAAAGTTTATAATGTAATAAACAATTGTAATACTATTATAAGTAAGATAATCTATTGTGACTACCCCATGGTTCTTTAGGATAAACACAAATCTATCAATTGGCTAGCAGTGAAAACTGACATTTAAAAAAAGCTTTCACAGGGTGCCTGGGTGGCTCAGTTGGTTAAGCGACTGCCTTCGGCTCAGGTCATGATCCCGGGGTCCTGGAATCAAGTCCCGCATCGGGCTCCCGGCTCAGCGGGGAGCCTGCTTCTCCCTCTGACCCTCTCCCCTCTCATGCTGTTTCTCTCTTGCTCGCTCTCTAATTAATAAATAAAATCTTTTAAAAAATAAATAAATAAAGCTTTCACATATGAAAGGCTACAACTGCAGAAAAAAACTAAATTTAACCACAAATATTTTCAAATCTTCTAAAATAAAATTATACCACTAAACATGTGAAATAAAAAATATTTGTTTTCCTACTTTTATAAGAAACATGGCAACCATCATTTAATTCAGATCTCAGAAAAAAATAAGACCTCACCGTTGTTGGATTAATTATACTGTCATTATGATGGTAATTAACTATATTCCTAACTATATATTTTTTTCCCAAGTCATGATATAATTTTTAGTTAATATATTTTTATATTTCACTTATACTTTACATTATAAATTATAAAATATTTGTATATTTTATTAATATAATACGGTTATATCCTGTTGCAAAATTTCTGAATGCTGTTTTATTTTCACTACTCTGATACCAGAGTATCACAATGAGACATCTCATAGTATTAGTTTATTTATGGTAAGGATTGACATTAGAAGAATTACTGGTAAGATTATGTAAATGGTGCTTAATCAAGATGAGAATATATAGAAAATGTAAGCCTGTTTTTGCATTATTCACTTATAACAGTTTCTCATAGATAGTTCTATTCACTGAAAGAATATGGAGCAATATTAACTACAGTGCTTTGAACTTATGTAAAAATGTTGTTTTTAAAACTCTGCTGTGGGGGCACCTGGGTGGCTCAGTCATTAAGCATCTGCCTTCGGCTCAGGTCATGATCCCAGGGTCCTGGGATCAAGCCCCACACTGGGCTCCCTGCTCAGTGGGAAGCCTGCTTCTCCCTCTCCCATACCCCCTGCTTGTGTTCCCTCTCTCGCTATGTCTCTCTCTGTCAAACAAATAAATAAAATCTTTCAAAAAATTAAAAAATAAAATAAAACTCTGCTGTGGACAATTATCATATGATCTCACTGGTATGTGGAATTTAAGAAACAAGACAGAGGACCATAGGGGAAGAGAAGAAAAAATGAAGCGAGAGGAAACCAGAGAGGGAGACAAACCATAAGAGACTCTTAATCATAGGAAACAAACAGGGCTGCTGGAGGGGAGGGGGATGGAGGGTTAGGGTAACTGGGTGATGGACAATGGGTAGGGTATGTGTTATAATGAGCCCTGGGTATTATGTAAGACTGATGAATCACAGACCTGTACTCCTGAAACAATTAATACATTATATGTTAAATGAATTCAAATTAAAAAAAAATAAAAAAATAAAAATAAAATGGAACTTCATTTCCTTATTTCTTTCACTAAGAAAACACCAAATAAAAACACTAGACATAATATATATTTTTAAAAAGAAAATGAAAGGATGAACGAAAATTCTGAAAGGTGGAGAGAAGGTAGATAAGCTAGGGAACCAAGACGCAAAAATGACACAGTGGTGAACTCCTTGAGTTATCTCATTTGCCTTCATACAGCCTAGACTTGGAATTAAAGAAGCCAGCAACTAAGAAACGCCGACAGGCACAGACAAAAAAAGCACCAACAAAAGTCTGCTCCTTCTATCCAAATAGGAAAGGGGCGACTCATGAAACAAAACCTTTAGATAATTACCACTCTACCATAGGTAAACACAACTGAAAAAAAACTGTGCCCTAACCCTACCCACCAGCAAAGACTGAGTAGGGAGATAGGACTTTCATCTCTGCGGGCAGGAATGACACCTATTTGCAGTGTCTAGAAGAGACTAAATGGGAAGCCAAGTGGGAAGTCACTACCATACAGTGGTAAAGAAGCCTCCCCCACTTCAGCAACAGTGAAGCCATGTAGTAAGGAGTAACAAGGCATTCCTACTTCTTCCAGCCAGGGTAGTATCAAGTGGACACCCCTTTGGGGCCAGAACTCCCACCCCTGCCCAGCAATAACAGGGAACCTCTTCCCATCTCAGATGTCAATGGAAGCAGAGTGGGGAGCCTGAACTTCTACTCTCACCTGGCAGTAATGAGGTAGCATCCTGATTTACCTGGCCAGAGCAGTGCTCATATAAACCAGCTTAACAGAAATTTTATTTAAAAAAATCCAGTGTTTTATTATATAAAACCACAAACGTCCAGGTTTCAATCTATAATCATTTGTCATATTAAAAATGATGAAAATCTCAACTTGAATGAAAACACTAAATCAAAAGAAAGCAGGACTGGGGTGCCTGGGTGGCTCAGTCGTTAAGCGTCTGCCTTTGGCTCACGTCATGAACCCAGGGTCCTGGGATCAAGTCCCACATTGGGCTCCCTGCTCCGCGGGACGCCTGCGTCTCCCTCTCCCACTCCCCCTGGCTTGTGTTCTCTCTCTCTCGCTGTGTCTCTCTCTGTCAAATAAATAAATAGAATCTTAAAAAAAAAAAAAAGAAAGAAAGCAAGTAGGACTGGCTATATTACTATGAGATAAACTAAATTTCAAAACAAAGAAAATTACTAGAGAAGGACATGACATAATGATAAAAAGATCAATCCACTAAGAAGAAATAGTGATAAATGTTTAGTTTATGCACCAAACAATAGACCTGCAAAACATGTAAAGTAAAAACTGATTAAAACTGAAATTAGAAGTAGACAAATCCAAAACTGCCCCTATTTGCAAATGACATGATTACGGAGAAAATGCCAAAGAACTCACAGATAACTTCTAAAGCTGGTGCATGAGTTCAGCAAGGTTAAAGGATGCAAGAAAAAGAAAGAAAACAATCAAATGTGTTTCTACAGACTAACAATGATCAAATAAATCAAATATGAAAATACAGTTTCATTTGTAATCACTCAAAAGACAAAAAAAGTATGTGGGTATAAATCTGACAAAACATGTACAGGACCTGTATGCTAAAAAGTACAAAGTACTGATGAAAGAAATTAGAGAAGATCAAAGTAAATAGAGAGACATACCATGTTCATGGACAGGAAGACTCATCATAGTAAAGATGCCAATTCTCCCCAAATGGATATAAATGTTTGACACAATTCCTATCAAAATTCCAGCAAGAATTTTTGTGGATATAAAAGATTATACTAAAATTTATATGGGATTATTATACTAAAATTTATATGGGAAGACAGAGGAACTATAACAGCTAAAACAATTTTGATGAAAAAGAATAAAGTTGTGGGTATCAGTTTATCTGATTTCAAGACTTACAATACAGCTACAGTAATCAAGACTGTGCAGGATTGGCAGAGAGCAGACAAACAGGTCAACAGAACAGAGTAGTGAACCCAGAAATAGACTCACACAAATACACCCAACTGGTTTTTTATAATTCTACCAAACTGCTAGAGGAAGGATAGCCTTTTCAACAAAGGGTACTAGAGCAAACGGACATGCATAGGCAACAAAATGAACTTTGATTTAACTTCACAACATGTACAAAAATTAACTCAAAATGGATCACAGACTTAAATGCAAAATGTTAAAATATAAACTTTTTAGGAAAAAAGAAAATCTTTAGGATCTAGGACCAAAGACTTCTTAGATTTGACAAGAAAAAACAATTCATAGTGGAAAAGAATGATAAATTAGATTTCACTGGGATTAAGAGCTTTTGCTCTGTGAAAGACTGTATTGGAAGAATTAGGAGATAGGCTTCAGACTGGGAGATAGTATTTGCAGGCAACATGTCTGATGAAGAACTAGTACTATCTAGAGTATGTAAGGAAACTCAAGGCTCAACAGTCAAAAAACAATCCACTTACAAAACAGGCAAAAGGCATGAAAAGATTTTCAACATAATTAGTCATCAGGGAAATGCAGATTAAAACAATAATGAAATATCACTACCCACCTACTAGAATGGCTAAAATAAAAAATTTTGACAAAACCAAATGCTAGCAAGGATGTGGAAAAACTGGATCGCTCATACATGCTAGTAGGAATGTAAAATGGTACAGCCACTTTGGAAGAGTCTGGCAGTTTCTTAGAAAATTAAACATCCATTTACAACTCAGCAGTGGCACTCCTGGGCATTTATCCCAGAGAAATGAAAACTTATGTTCACACAAAAATGTGTACACAAATGTTTCTTGCTGCTTTATTCATCACAGCCAAAAACTAGAAGCAATCCATATGTCCTTCAATGGGTAAATAGGCAAAAAAAAAAAAAAAAAATCCTACCCATACCATACACTAGCACCCATCATTAGAAAAGAATGAAGCACTTATGTACTTAGTGACCTGGACAAATCTCCAGAAAATTATTCTGAGTGAAAGAAGCCAATCCAGAAAGGTTACATATTGTACATTTCCATTTACACAACATTCTTTAACTGACAAAAATTATTAAACCTGGGATTAAAGATGGGAGGGGAGAGTGGCAACAGAGGAAGGAAGTGGCTGTGGCTCTAAAAGGGCAACATGAGGAATCCTTGTGCTTATGAAATCATTCTGTACCTTGACTGTATCAATGGCAACAACCTGGCTGTTGATACTGTACTCCAGTTCGATAAGATGTTACCACTGCTGGGTAAAGGGTACACCGGATCTCTCTGTATTATTTTTATAACTGAATGTGAATACATAATTATCTCAAAATAAGAGTTTTAATTTAATAAAAAAAAGATGTTTAAAAACAATTCTACAAAACAACTGTATAAAATATCTAATGGAGATCTGCATGTTTAACTTTAGAGGACATATTACTCTGTAGAATTTAAATATTTCTGAAATAGATTTCCTGAACATATTAATCCAATCAAAAGTAGATGTTCAACAAGCATGGATAAAATAATAATAAAATAAAAGTTGAAAAAAAAATGTTTAAAATCCAGACTACTATGCCAGTGAGAATAGCTGAGCATTTACTTTTGTATCCTTTTTTCTATGACTGGCCTCACTGCGCTGATCCAGTCATCTTGATTGCATGCACCTAGAAAGAAATATGAAAGCAATTAAATCAAATAAAATCAACATTAAAATTATTTCAAAAGTTAGTCTAAAATATTGTTTTATAAATATTTTGGGAAATTCAGGATGGTAAAAATCCTTTTAGCATAACAATGTTAAGCTTCAATTCTTAGTTTCGGAGTAAAGGTAAGGGCAAAAAGCATTAGTATAATTTGCATTACCACATTCTTGTGTCACTTAGTAGGTACTGAACAAATGTCTGGAAAAGTAATTAATTAGGGAGTGATCCCATTACAATCCACAACTTTGTGAAATAAGAATAACTACCATTTCACAGTAATGAAACTGAGGGGTAAGAAAAATCAGCACAAGTCAGCAGCAAATAAGGATTCAATCCTTACCAGTCTGACTCCCTACCATCATAACTATAAAATAAAAAACTAAAACTACACATAATGCAAAACCAATTTTACCCACTTGTTTTAATCCTCTTTTCACCATAATTTTTAGCATAGCACCAGTTGTATAGCAAACTGGCTGTTCTACTTTATCTTTTACGTCCTTTGTGTTTGATGGTTCTAACGAATATAGAATAAGTGACCAGATAGAAGCCAACAGAGAAAGTGCAGAGATCAGCTCAACCATCAAACTACAAAAAACTTCAAGAGAATTTAAAGAACATTCTATTAATTTTCTGTGACACAGAAAAATAAATATTTTTAAACATAGAGGTAACACGTAAATCTGCATTAGACAAATTATTGGTTCTATGCAGGGGACATGGTCAAAAAGTACAAACAAAATGAACCAATGTTCATTTTTTAATCTAAAAAAACTATAAAGTTTTATGAACAGCAGATAACATTAGGTTCAATAAAATCAGGTTTCGTTGGACTTAAAAATGAACCTAATTTTTGAAAAAAGGAAACTTAATGAGGTAAAAATAAGGAGTTAAAATTTCTTTGTGGGTCGATGATTTTATCATTATATCAGAACCACCAATTATATCCTCAACCTTGCTAACCATTTATCATTTTTGCTTAAGGTTAGAGATGGGTGGGATTGGGACAAATCTACCCTTTGGCCCAAAGGACAGCATATTAACACACTATTTAAACAGAAACTTCAAAGAAAAACACTTCTTGTAGATTGTTAAACACTGAATTAAAGTGATTCTGAATGATCCAATTCTAAGTGAAAATATTTTAATGCAAGATGGTAAGAAATGCTTACTACCCCTTATCAGGTTAAAAATGACAAGAATAACTTATATTCACTATAAAAATCAGCTTTTTTAAGTTAACTGGAAAATAAAAATAAATAAATTATGTAATCTATGGGTTAAAGAAATTTTCTTAGAAAAAAATTAAAGATCCCAGTTGAACCATAGTAGTTAACATGTCCTTCCTATCTTATTTAACCTCATAAAGTAATGAAAAGCTTAAGTTTTCATGACATTATACCTGATAGTCACCTTCCCCTTCAAAAACCTAAGGAGCATTGTGGCAAAAACAAAGGAGAATACCCAATCTTTTTTCCTTGTCAAAAGTGAAATAGCAGGAACAGAAACCAGATTACCTAAATCAATTGGTCCTTCTCTTAATCCATCTAATTCATACAATCTTCCATTTACAGGAACATAACTGACAAAGTGAAAAGCATCTTCTTCTTTTGCTGATGTCTTTGCATCAAATTCAAACATTTGCTGTCTACAGTAAAGAAAAAAAAATAGTGAGAGACAAACAAGCAAAAAAGAAAGTGTTTATTTAACAAAAAGTCTCTTTACCTGGCAAAACTGTTGTGTACTTGTCGAATCACATCTGAATTGCTCAGTGCCAAACCTTTCATCTAAAATAATTGTTAAAGTAGCCTATTAAAAAGAGAACTATCACAAATAGAGCATTTTAGGAATAATAAGATTATACTCACAGCTGCATCAAAACTTTGTGAAAATTCTTTAAACTCTGATAATGTCTCTCCCAAATGGACATCTTGATGGGTACAGTTCAACAACACACTTACTATAGCTTGGGTAGCACAAGCATTGTTAATTACCTATAAAACATAAAAGCAAAAATATTATCAATTTATTTTTTTAAAAAGCAGCTTTTAACTGATGACAATGCCCTCCAAAATATGAATAACGTTAACAGTTTTCAAAATGTATTTCATATAGTCTTAACATAAACATAATAAATGTCTTTAATTCCATTCTAATGTATTTTCAGGAATTTGCTGCAATTCTGGAGTTGAGGATACTAGGAAACCAAATAAATTAAATAAACTCATAATATCAGTGAAACCAATCCAGTTAGGGTAATAAGACCAATCTTTCCTGATCTAAACACAGCTGATTAAATCAACAGAACTTGTCCCCCCCTCCTATTCACACTTCTTCCTAAATTGAGTCCTGCCTATCCAAATTTAACCCATATTTCAGTATTCAGCACAAGCTCCAACTCACCTAGGTGGCTTTTAGAGAAATTATCCAACAACTGCTATTAGTTTCTACCTTCAAGTTCCTAAAAAGGATATATACTGTCCACACATTTTTTCAGCTCAGTCATATATAGTCTTTGCACTGCTGTCATCTAGTTGTTAACTATTTATTTAACAAATTATGTGGACCTTACATTTTAGAGTGAAAAAACATTTAGATAGCACTTACTATGTGCCAGGTACTTTTCTAGGCACCTCACATGTATTAATTCTTTTAATTCTCTCAACAACCTATGAAGGAGTAATATTATTATCCCCATTTTACATTTGTGGAAGCTAAGGCACAAAGAAGTTAAGTAACTTGCCCCAAGGGCACAGAGCTAAGCAACAGGCAGATAGTCTCATTCTAGAATTTGTGCACTTAGCCACCATGTTAGGCTGGCTCTATACATATATATGGTCTAACAAGATTATAACCTACTGTGGACAAGGGCTTCTTCCATATTTCCTATAGCCCCTATACAGTGTTGAGACTATAGAGCTAGAAAGAACCTCAGATGATCAGTGTGAATACCAGCAACATTAATTATAAAGTTGAACTTAAATTTGGTGAATGATTTTTAAAAATACAGTTTAGTCCTATTGCTATATTTTGTTACTACATTATAATTAAATACTATTTTCTAAATAGAGTCTTTCCAAAATGCTAATTCACTTATGATTTTACAATTTAGCAAACTATTTATAACCTGCCAGATTTCAGAAGAAAAATTTTCAATTATCTTCTGTCTTTTTAATTCTTATATTCCTCTACTTATTGTGTTGCCAGAGGCTTTGGAGGTCTTGTGAAATCCACTAGATCTTACATCGTTTGCTGCAATATGTTTGAAAAATTCCTTGATAACACTGCTTTCTCTACTAAGAAACATTCTCTTACACCCAGTTCTCAAACAAATATAATGATACCACCACACTTCGGATATTCCTCTCTGATATTATCTTGTACTCAAAACCATCTTATAATTGACAAATTAGAGAAAACTAACAGGAAGTCTAGAATCCAATTAATATTGCTGATTTCTTTTAATATGTATTTTTCTCTGAATCACAGTTGTTTAGTAAATTTGGAGAAAAAATTTCACTGACTAAAGGAGACTTCATAAAGGTGGTTAACTAACACTTTGTAAGACTCAGTGCCCCTTTATCTTGGACCAAAATTATCTGGGATAAAATTATCTGGGAATGGGTTGGTAGGAGTGAAGTTAGATGAAGTTAAAATTTATATTCATTCACACATTCTTTCAAATTCACACATTAAGGACACACAATGTACACAGCGCCAGGCTAGATGCTGAGGCTATGGCAGAGAATACTCTCAAACATTCCTATGACCTAAGGACTTCAAATCTGTAATCCATCACTTTAGAAAACTTTTTTAAAGAATTAGAAAAAAAAAAAACTCCTTCCAAAATCATCAAGTTATATACATTAAACATGCAATTTTTGTATAATCAACTTCAATATTTTTTTAAAAAGACAAATATCCTGTGGTTACTATTTCTCCTTCAATGTTAATAATGATTCACACTGTCCATGATTTATTACAACTTATTTTGTGTGTGTATGAAGAATAGTAATCATGGTGTGCACGAATATAAAAAATACCTTTCCAGGTTTAAAAATGAGTTTAGCACCACCAAGTGGTTATGCTACATATAGCATAGAATTGCCAAAAGAAAAAAGACCTTAGGGGTGCCTGGGTAGCTCAGTCGTTAAGCGTCTGCCTTCGGCTCAGGTCATGATCCCAGGGTCCTGGGTTTGAGCCCCACGTTGGGCTCCCTGCTCCGTGGGACGCCTGCTTCTCCCTCTCCCACTCCCCCTGCTTGTATTCCCTCTCACTCTGTCTCTCTCTGTCAAATAAATAAATATCTTAAAAAAAAGAAAAGAAAAAAGACCTTAAAAAGGGTACCTCCATATAGTCATTCAAGTATTTACTAAGCACCTGCGGTGTGCCAGACATTGTGGTGTGTGGGATGCACAGTGAACGAGAGAGTTAGAGAGGTCTTTCATCTCATGAAACTCACATAAAAATCACCTTATATACATCTACTTGGCAGAACTTTAACTTTAGTTCATGTCACAAAAAATTCACTGCAGCATAAATTATTTTGTAGTTCCCAACTTTTTAAATCTTTAATTTATCCTGAGTATTCTATTATATGCTCTGGCTTGCAACATTTTCAAAAAGAGTAGTAGAGTTTAACAGGAAACGGAAGACTAGAGTAAGAGATCACAGACAGGGCTGGCCCAGGCCCTTAAGAATTTGGTTTGAATTCCTTTGAGAGAACATATATTCTTTAGTTCATCTAGGCTCTTCACTCCCTATTTCTTACACACAACCTGATTCATGCATGCATACATGTTGCCAACCTGATACTGCAGCCATTTGACTTATAACCCCTGGACTAGAGAATAACTTCTTTTCATAGTTTATATAAAAGAATATGGTGGGTGCTCAGAGGAATGCTCCTAAAGTAGTTTAAGGTACTGCATTATAAATTACAATCTTCACTGAGTTGTAGCTATAAAATAAAATTTTCACTATTTATACTCAAGGGAAAAAAAGGTTGAGAATGAAACTGTGGGTTCCTAAAGGGAAGGTGACTCTAAAATAAACACAAAACAAAAAAAGTATATGCCCTGCCTGTGAAAAATTTAGAAAAAATCCATACATGAAAGAGATGAATAAAAAACCAAAATGATGAAGGAAGAAATCATCTTTAACTGAAGTATCAGGGGTTTCTCTATGAATGTAAAAAAAAATTTTTTTAAAGGTTTATTTATTTATTTATTTATTTGACAGAGAGATAGTGAGAGAAGGAACACAAGCAGAGGAGAGGGAAAAGCAGACTTCCCGCCGAGCAGGGAGCCCGATGCGTGTCTCGATCCTAGGACCCTGAGATCATGACCTGAGCCGAAGGCAGATGCTTAATGACTGAGCCACCCAGGTGCCCCTATGAATGTAAAATTTTTAACAGAACTTTTGAAAGCTTGACAGGACCTAGAGAATAGAGAAGGAAATTCATTCAGGGAAGCGAGAGGGTATGAACAAAGGAACAAATTTACATGGTATGTTCAAGAGACAATGTGCATACTGGTTTGTATTAGAATGGCTGTGGTCAGGGTATGGCATCATTTGCTACCTTGAAAATCACTGACCTTGAGCAATTAGTAGTTTGCCCTAGGAGCAAAAGATTTTTAATAGGGAAATAACATAATAAAAAGTTTTTTTTTATTATGAAAGATTCAGTCTGACAATTTACAGCAAGGATTGAAGACGGCTGAAAACAGAAACAAGATCAGCTGGATTGCTACCCTAATGCAGATATGAAACAATAAAAGGTGATAGATTAATGGATATATGAAACCTCCATCACACAAATATGCAAGTCAGAATTCTAGGAGTCAGGAATACAACTATAAAAAAAAAAAGGTTGGGCACCTGGGCAGCTTAGTTGGTTAAGCAACAGCCGTCGGCTCAGGTCATGATCCTAGAGTCCCAGGATGGAGCCCCGCAACGGGCTCCCTGCTCAGCAGAGAGTCTGCTTCTCCCTCTGACCCTCCCCCTCTCATGCTCTCTCTCTCTAACAAATAAGTAAAATCTTAAAAAAAAAAAAAAAAAAAGGTTGAGCGCCTGGGTGGCTCAGTTGGCATCTGCCTTTGGCTAAGGTCATGATCCTAGAGTCCCAGGATGGAGCCCCGCAACGGGCTCCCTGCTCAGCAGAGAGTCTGCTTCTCCCTCTGCCCCTCCCCTTGCTCATGCTCTCTCTCTCTCTCAAATAAATAAATAAAATCTTTAAAAAAATAAATAAGGTTAAAAAAGATAAGGGAATACTAATAACCATATGAAACAATTTTGTAAATTTAAGGTAAAATGGAGAAATTTTTTAAAAATCTTATCAAAACCAAGTCAAGAAATAAGTGATCTTTTAAGTTGAACCAGTAGTTACATATACTTACAAAGAAAATACCAGGCCCAGAATTGACTGTAAAAGCCCAGAATTGGCTGTACAGGCCAATTCTATCAAAATCTGAAGAAAAAGATCATCTAAATTTTATACAAATTCTTTGGAACTATAAAAAAAAGAGGAAATTCCAATTCATTCCATGAAACCAGCAAACCCCAGTACTAAACCTAATCAAAGCCATTATAAGAAAAGAAAATTAAGGCCCATTTCATTCATAAATACAAATGCAAAACACTAAACAAATAATAAATCTGACAGTACATAAACAGAGAATGTATCATGTTCAACTGGGCTTATACCAGATATGAAGGATGATGTAATATTTAGAAAAATCATGAACATAACTGACTGCACTAATTTATTAAAAGAGAAAATAAACACAATCGTTACAGTAAGTACAGAAAAAGCATTTGAAAATTTTTCATAATAAAGACACTCACTAAATTAATAACAGAATGCCCTTACCTGAGAAAGAACATTTTAAAAAATAAAAATAAAAACCTGAGTAAACATTATCCAAAACAAGAAAATGGTAAAAGCATTCCCTTTAAAATCATGATGATTTCTGGGGCGCCTGGGTGGCTCAGTCGTTAAACGTCTGCCTTCGGCTCAGGTCATGATCCCAGGGTCCTGGGATCGAGCCTCACATCGGGCTCCCTGCTCCGCGGGAAGCCTGCTTCTCCCTCTCCCACTCCCCCTGATTGTGTTCCCTCTCTCTCTGTGTCTTTCTCTGTCAAATAAATAAATAAAATCTTAAAAAAAAAAATCGTGATTTCACTGAAGCTCTTAGGCAATAAGAAAAATAAATTAGAAGCATAAGGATTTGAAAGGAGGAAATAAGACTGTTATCATTTGATATAGTAATTTAGATAGAACCCTCTCAAAAAAAAAACAAATAAATATTAGAGATAATAGAAGAGTTTAGCGATATAGCTAAATATTAAAACATAAAAGTGAATTGCATTTTTTTACCAGCATCGAACACCTAGAAAATTAATTGAAGAGAAGATAGGATTTATAATTACAACAGAAATATCAAGGAGTTAGGATAAATCTAACAAAAGAGGAAATGACCTCTACAGAGAAAATTATACATGTTAAAGATAATAAAGTTCTAAAGAGATACATACTATGTTCATGACTTAATTTGAAGATATAAATTCTCCCCAAATTGATATATATAGTCAATGCTATTCCAGTCAAAATTCCAACAGAATTTTTCATACAACTTGATGACTCTGAAATTTACATGAAGAGCATGGGGCCAAGAACAGAAGGATATTTCTGAAAAAGAGCAGGGAGGGGAGACATGACCTATTAGATATCGGACCTTAAGAAGAAGTGAAAGGAATTAGGACAGTGATACTGGCACAGAGACAAACTGATGAATGGGACAGAGGACAGCCCAGAAAACACACACACACACAACTCTGATTTACAACAGAGGTGTAATGTTAGATAAGTAGGGAAAACAACAGATGTTTAATAAATGAGGCTAGAAAAAAATGATGATCCATATGGAAAAAGATAAAACTGAACTCCTACTTCACTCACCAAAACCCAACTCCCAATGAATTATGGACATAGATGTCAAAAATTAAAATTTAAATACATAGGTAAATATCATTTACAATTTCACACAGATAACAATTTCTTAAACAAGATACAAAAAGCACTGGCTCTAAAATATAAAATTCTATTCATCAAAAGACACCCAGGTAAAACATTAAGGTGCCAACTTGAAGAAGCAATATCAAGAATACATAAACAACTCATACAAATCAAAAAGAAAAGCACGATTCACCCCAAAGAAAAAGAAAAATAAATAGAAATTTCAGAGAAGAAACACATATGGCTACTTTCAAAATGATTAGTGTCCAAGCAGACATAAACCAAGACCACAATGAAGTACCATTTTAGGACAAGCAGGCTGGCAAAAATTAAAAAGGCCTGACAATACCACATCAGAGCATGTGGCTACACAGTTACTCAGATATTGCTAATGGGAGTGTAATTGGAGCATCTACTTCAGAAAACATTTTGATACATTTATGTATCACATGAAGTAGTCAATTCTACTTCTAGGTATACACCAGAAGAAATCTGCACATATACAACAGCAGACATGTATGTAGAAAAATGTTTATGGCCACACAATTCAGAGTAACTCATGTAAAACCCAAATGCCAACCTAGGAAGAGTAAGTAAATAAACCCAGCCTGTTCATGCAGTTGATATTATACAGCATGCAAAATAAAGGAAATACTATGATGAACAAGTTATAGAAGAATCTTAAAGATATAATATTAAGTCAAAAAGTAAGTCCCCCCAGGAGTCCTGGGATCGAGCCCTACATCGGGGCTTCCTGCCTGGCTGGAGGCCTGCTTCTCCCTCTCCCACTCCCCTTATTTGTATTCCCTCTCCCGCTGTCAAATAAATAAACAAAATCTTAAAAAAACAAAAAAAAAGTCAGTCCCCCAAAATCACACAGAGGATGTGAGAGATGAAATGAAATGAATCACTTATGTCAAGGGGTTTTAAAGTGGAGCCATGAGGGATGCCTGGGTGGCTCAGTTGGTTAAGCATCTGCCTTCAGATCAGGTCATGATCCCAGGATCCTGAGACTGAGTCCCGCCTCAGGCTCCTTGTTTTATTAAACAAATAAAATAAAATAAAATGGAGCCAGGAGGCCAATAAGGAAATGGGCTTTATGCACATCCTCACAGAATAAAACCACGAACTTTGAATGGGCAAAAGGGAATAAATTCCAAGGCCTCTGCCCATACACCTGCAACTTGCTACAGTAAGACTTTGTTTAGTGAAAGCCTTAGCAACCAATTATATTCAGTCAAGATTAGTTTTCTGTGAGCCAACACCAATAAAAATTCTTTGTAAACAACACATACAAACATTCCTTTTGTCTTTTAAAACCCTTGATTTTCGGGGCACCTGGGTGGCTCGGTCGTTAAGCATCTGCCTTCGGCTCAGGTCATGATCCAAGGGTCCTGGAATCGAGCCCCGTGTTGGGCTCCTTGCTCCGAGGGAAGCCTGCTTCTCCCTCTCCCACTCCCCCTGCTTGTATTCCCTCTCTTGCTCTGTCTTTCGGTGCCAAATAAATAAATAAAATATTTATAAATAAATAAATAAATAAATAAATAATAAACCCCTTGATTTTCATTCCCTAGGGAACACAATTTGGATTGCTACCCAAATCTCTGCTCCCCAACTGCAATTTTGAGACCCCAAATAAATGCTTTTATTTTATTTCAGCACTGCCTCTTTTCTCAATTGATAAGCATAATACTTTTTATCTAGCCAAAATTTTATATACATACACCCTTTTTAGGATTACAAAAAATACATAAAAAGAGAAAGCAAGGGGGTTGCCTGGCTGACTCTTGGTTTTGGCTCAGGTCATGATCTCGCAACGAGCCCCAAGTCTGGCTCTGTGCTCAGTGCTGAGTCTACTTCAGATTCTCTCTCCCTCTCTCTCCTGCTCAAACTCTCTCTCTCTCAAATAAATAAATTCTTTAAAAAAAGCAAGGAAATGATATACCAAATTCAACAGGAAAGATTACAAGGAATGGAGGGAGGGAGAATGAGAGTTATGTTGAACAGTGGGTGAGAGAGAAGGAAATAATAGATGAAGTTTACTTGGTTGGTGAGTTCTTAGGTGCTTAACATAGTACTTAAAATTATGAAACAAACAAATAAATAGGAGTCATGAGTGTGTGTCATCAATCAAGGATTATCATAATCCCATTCCATGTACCTGAAGATGGATTTTTTTAAAAAAGAAAAAAAACAGGCATCATCATTGATTGCTATGTCTTCCTCCTTCATCCCCACATCCAATCCATTACACATTAAGGGTGCTAACTACTTTATCTACTAAGTATTATTCAAATCTGTTCATATTCATCTCTACCACCAGTCTTTCATCTACTTTTGCATGTACTTCTGCAAAAGCCTCCTGATAACTAGTCATATTCTACACCACTGTCTCCTCCTCAAATGCATTCTTCACACTATAGCCAAAGGGAATCTCTTCTAAATAAAAATCTGATCGTGTCATACTTCTTTAAGCACTTCAATAACCTTCTATTACTCTTAGGATACAGACAAAAAGCCTCAATCATGGCCTAAAATACAATGCATGATATGACCTCTGTCAGCATATTTGGCAGAAGGCTGATATTCTCTAATAACCATCTTCTCCTTCTTCCATATAAATTAAGTACCCAAATTTTATCTGGGTTCATGACCACCTGGAATGAAGACAACTTTCCCACTCTCCTTTGCTGCTAAGTACAGCAATGTGACTGAGTTCTGGCCAGAGAGAATTAAGTATGTGACATTGGCAAATTCTAGAAAATGTCCATAAAAGGAGAGAAGTGTGCTGTCATCCTCTTTCTGCTTTCTGGAATGTGGAATTAAGATAGAATGGCTAAAACTCCAACAACCATCTTGGGCCGCGAAGTAATCTTTAGAATAGAATCCACACACAAAGGAACAAAACAAAAGAGCCTGTAATCCCGACAGTTCTCGGAAGTGAAAGAGAAAAACTTCTATTTCTTATAAACCATTGTGTCTCTACACCTAACTTACCTAATTCTGATTAACATGCTGCCTGTTCAGCCTCACATCTCATGCCACCTGCCCCCTGCTCTGTATATGTCAGTTACACTGGCCTTCTTTTAGTGCATTTTACGTCTTACTCCCTTTTGCTATAAAGCTGTTACTAATCTGGGATGATCTTCAACCTCTTTCCCCCATTTAACACCTACTTAACCTTTAGACTTCAGCTGAACCGTCACTTTCTCAGAGTTTTCTCAGATCTCCCTAAAGGGGTCAAGTCCCATTTTATATATATATAATAAAAAACTTAATCTTGCCCAAAAAGAGGCCTTACCTTTGCCCTTGGCTCCTGGGAGCTAAACCCTAAGCTCTTGAAAAGCCAGGCCTCATAAGAGCATCTTTGTTTACCTGGGCATATGGTCCACAAAGGTAGTCTAACACTGTGATTTCGGGTAGAATTTTGGGTCAACAGTATCAGCTCAACCTCCAAGGTGACTGGAGACTGAAGTCAGCCACATTGGGTGGTCAGCCAGGTCTATGAGACTGAGGCCAAAAAAAAAACCTCTGGATACCAAGAATTGGTTGAGATTCCCTGGATGACAATGCTCTGTATATACTGTCACATATGGTTACCAGAAAAGTTAGTGCCATCTGTGACTCTATTGTTAGAAGACAACTGGAAGCTCTCAGCAAGGAAATTTCCCAGACTCTGCCCCATCCATCTCTTCCCTTGGCTGAATTTAATCTGTATCTTTCACTGTATTAAATCATAACTGTAACTATAACAGCTTTCAATAAGGTCTATGAAGTTTTTCTGGCAAATTACAGAAACTGAGGGTGGTTTTGGGGACCCCCCAAATTTGTAATTGTCAGAAGTGAGGGTGGCTTGGGGAACCTGAATTCTGTAGTTGGTGTTCGAAGTGAGGGTGGTCTCAGATTGTTTTCAAACTTCACAGTATGATATGGTTGTCATTTCACTCTACTTAGTACTTATCACCACCATAATTTTGTATTTCATTGATTAAAACCAATCTCTTCAACTAAACTCTAAGCACCTTGTGGGAAGGGATTATGACTGTTTTTCATTCTTCAAGCACCTAGCAGAGTATCTGGCACATTGTAGGCAATCATCCTTTCCTGGAAGGCTGAATAGATAGACAAACCCAGTACAAACTTAGCAAGTACAATCTTAGCAAGTAAATCAGTGAAAAATGATAACAAGACAATGATGTTTTGCAGAGAAGTATTACCAAAATGTCATTTCCTACCCACAAATTATAATTACGAGATTCTTTTCTCAATACTTTATTAATCAGTGATCCGTGTACATGCATTCCTACAATTAGAGTGTATGACCAGCTTAAGACAGTCAGTTTTACTATTACCTCTCTAAATTGGTGCGATTCCATCCATAAAGACCAAAACTATATACTTAGTTAATATTTATGAACTCTATCATAAATAAATATAATTTTAATTACAATTTCTGAAAATAGGAGACTCCTGGATAAAATTATTAGTTCTTGAAGCCTAGAATTAAGGATTTTATATTTATGCAATGCAAAGTTTCTGGCATAGGCTCATAGGAGGCATACACTAAAAAGACTAAAAGATACTATTGGGAAATTACTGATCTGTCCGTTCACTAAGAACTATTGAGATAATACAGTACAAAAAACACCCAGTATTATTGGAAAATCACTAATCCTAGACATTAATAAACATGGCAGGAATAATACAAATAAAACATTAAATTATAGTTAAGACAGAAAGACAGACCTAAAAAAATACAGACCTAGAAAAATATCACAAATTCAAACCCTAGTACCATTTTTCTTTAGAGTACTTTCTTTTACCTTAAAAATACTTAGACCTCTATAAATCATTAACGCCGTAGTGTTAGTGAATACTAGTGTTAATTGTAATATTCTTAGAGATGAAGAGCTCAGTCTACATTTACTGGATATCTACTATGCGCCAAGGACTGTACATAGAAACAAAAGCCCAGACTCCCAGGTTCACAATTTAGTGTGGAAGAAATTAAATGCACACATATACACAGAAAAAATCCGGAAGAATATAAATCATTTTCAGTGGTTATCTCTGAAGCAGGGATTATAAGGGACTTTAATTTCCTATATCATATAGTTACAATGCTTAAATTTTGTAAAATGAATATATATATTCATAGAACTTAAAATATAAAACCTTTCTTTAAAAGGAGAAAAAACACCTGAAGGGCTTTTAAAATTACCTGTCTCCTACTTTTTCTCTACTATTGAGATCTTGAAAATCACAAACTGTGGTTTTGAAATTATAATTATTGTTGTACAATAATACATCAGTACAAGTAATATATAAATTATATAGTTATATATAAATGTATAAATTATTTGTGTTAGAAAAGTAACTAGAAACTCAAAATGTTGATCATGAAGAGATTAGTTAAATAAATTATAGGACATTTACACCAAGAATACTTTTAAAAGAGGCAACGTTGTCATGTGGTCAAGAGCATAAACTTCAGAGCTACAGTGCCTGAGCCTATACTCCAGCACTGTCAATGACTAGCTGCATAACCTGGGCAAGTTTCATAAGCTCTCTGGGATTGTTTCCACATCTGTGAAATAATAAGGAATCTATAAAACCACAAAGCATTGTTGTATCAGCTACTATACATAAATTAATACATAAAAAATAATACATATGGAAGTATCTAATAAGCCTTCAGAAAATGTTAGCTAATACTATTATGTGTATGGAAATGGAACAGAGTCAGACTTTTAACATTAAGTGAAAAAAGATACAAAATATTTTGTATAACAATCCAGTTTTAGTAAGAAAATTATGAGAATGTGTTAGCATATAAAAAGACAATGTGGGAGATAGTATAACATGTGGAATCACAAACCTGTGTTTTAGACCTGGGTTTAAATTCTGTGTGACCTCTGAAAAATAAGTTAATTTTTCCAGGTCTCAATTTCTTCATCTGTGACGTTAGGATAATAACCTTACAGAGTTGTTGCAAGGATTAAATAAATATTTCTAAAGCACAATATCAGATACACAATAAGAATGGTAAAGGTTAGTTACTGTTGGTATTGTTTTCATTATTGTTGAAACTAAGAAGACACATGCCTGTCTTATTCACCATTATACCCCTAGTACCTAAAACAATGCCTAGCACAAAGTGGATGCTCAATAACTACTTGTTAATTAAATGAATGAGTCAAACCATTAAAAGTGGTTAGTAGAGATGGGTGTGGGATTACAAAGATACTTTTATCACTATCTATTTCTGTACTTTACGTTCTGCTATCAGAAAAAAATACACAATAATGTTCTCTAAACCTTTAAAGTAAAAAGAAGAAAGTACTAATTTCTCTAAAAAAACACTCAATTTTAAAAAGTTGGGGGAAAATGGAAAGAAGTAGTAAGAGAAAAAGGGAAAACAAGTTACTAAGTTGAATAGCAAAGGCTTGATCCAAAAGGGCAGTAACGAGAATTAGCAGTTTTATTTTCAACCTTTAAGATTTTATTTATTTATTTGGCAGAGAGACACAGGGAGAGAGGGAACACAAGCAGGGGGAGTGAGAGAGGGAAAATCAGGCCTCCCGCGGAGCAGGGAGCCCGATGCAGGGCTTGATCCCAGGGCAGATGCTTAACGACTGAGCCACCCAGGTGCCCCTATTTTCAACCTTTCTAAAGGTTAAATAGATTATCCTAAGAAATTTTTTGAGTCTCAGAAATAAGTGCAATTTTCAAACAAATGTCATCATATTTAGCTTAGATTTTAAACATTAATCAAACCCCTTTTATCATTTTCGTTTTCAGCTTTTCCAAAAATGGACCAAATGTATGGAGGCATCTAATAATATTCAACACTTCACTGTATATACTAGAACAGCAATTCTCAAGTGTGGTCCATGGACCCCTCGGAATTCCTAAGACACTTCTCAAGGGGTTCATGAGCTCAAAAATTGTTTCCTTAATAATTTAAAGACAGTTTTGCCTTCTTCCCTGCTTTCATATTTGCACTGATAGTATAATAGCAATGCTACATAATACTGCTGGTATTTTAGCACCAATCTGGGCAGTGGCATTAAACTGTTTGATTGACACAGATAGTTTAAAAAAAAAAAAAAGCCAGGTTTACTGAAGACTGTCTTTAATGAAGCAGTAAAAGTTATTTTTATTAAAATCTGAAGTATAAGTCTTTAATATTCTATCAAATGAAATAGGTAGCACAAATAAAGCACTTTGCAGAACAAAATATGCTAGTCATTTCAAGGGAAGGCAGTAGGATGATTGAGTTGTGAGCTAGGTTGGCTGCTTTTACCTTGGAACATCTTTTTCACTTGAAAACACAAATGGCAGACAAATACAGTTGTCCAAACAGGGTATGTGGCAGATATTTTTCTTTGAATTGAGTGAAATAAAACTGTTACTTCAAAGAATATACCTGACAGTATTTGGGTTTTTTTGATAAAATTTGAACTTTCAAGTGAAAATCAGAATTTGGTAAGACTAAGATCCTCCACTGTTAGTTTAAAAGTGTCATGATACTTAACCCACTGTGAGTTTAAAAGTTTCATGATACTTAACAACTTTTCTGATGATACACATGTGACTTGTTGATAATGTATGTAATCAAATGTGTCAACATTTAGAAGATCTGTATAAGTCAGTGAACTTTCAAAATGACCAATGCACCATATTATCAAATTCTACATGAGTAAAAGATCCATTTGCAGAAAAAGATAAACCAAAGAATTTTAATATAATAAAGAATAAAGTTCATTGATGTGGTTTCAGATTTCACACTGCAACTAACCTTTATGAAAGCAACATTTTTGGAGTTTTGATATCAAAGAATATCCATAATTCTCTGATATAAAAAGATATTAAAATACTCCTCCCTTTCCAACTACACATATGTGTGAAACTGAATTTTCTTCATATACTTCAACCAAAAACAAAACAAAACAAAAATACTGCAACAGACTGAATAAAGAAGCAGATAGGAGAATCCAGCTCTCTGCTATTAAAGCCAGATATTAGATCTGCAAAAATGTAAAACAATGTAAAACGTAAATGTAAAGTTTCTTGCTATTTTTTTATTTTGGTAAGTGTGATTGTATTTCACTAAAAAATGTGTTATTTATGTTAACATGTAATGCATTTACTGTTTTTTAAAATCAATTAATATTCTCAAAATGTCTCAGTCTTAATGTCTAATATAATAAATATTGATAAATATAATCCATATAAACAGAGAAACTCTTTGGAGATCTCAGTAATTTTTGAGAATGTAAAGGGGTCCTAAGACAAAAAAGCTTGTGGACTGCTACACCAAAAACACAAAAGTGAAATAGAGTTCTGTTTATAGAAAGGATTGCTCTCAAGACTTCAGAGTATCCAAGGACCATACCTGCTTGGCAAAAAATATTGTGTCAAGTCTGGAGTCCTGAACTACAGAGCCGGCTGGTTCTTCTCCTGGCTGCCACTTGAAAAGAAAAATTAACCCATGAACTGGCCTACAAAATAAAATACAAATTAGTGACACCAAATCCTGCTTCTTTGTGAACATGCTGTCAATACATTACATTTTAGCAGCTACTTAACAAATACATTGCAACAAAATTAAGTTTGAGAAAACTATTTAAGATTTCTATTGCTATTCACAGTCACTAGAATGTTGCCTATGACATGGCTAATAAACCTTAAAATTACACAAACCTACAAACCAAATAATTATAATGGAAGGTTTATTGTCAAATCTGGATTATTCACTTCCGCCTTGTATCACTTCACTTAAAAACTAAAAATAAGAACGTAGCAAAACTAAAAGAAGCTGTTAACCCTAGACTGAATTCTAATCTATATGAATAAAGTCCATGTGGGATTTTTATAGATAAATGGTTTATAGCATATATATTACAAAATATATTAAGTCATCTTTATACAATTGTTGGATTCATGAAAAATTGTCAAACTGCAGTATGAATGGATGCTACCATCTTATACATAATTAAGTCATCCACTTTCCTAAAGGAACTCCTGTTGCCCATGAAACATTAAATCACACTTTAGGATTCTCTTCAGTCTCTTATAACTGTCTTCCATGCAACAAGACCCATTCCTATCCTTTGAAGACAGTTCAAATGATGCATTTTTAATTAACCTTTCCTGATTACTCAGCCAGAATTAATCCCTCATTTCATTTCAAGTCATTGCTCTTTCTGTGGGGAAGGGGAAAGTAGGGGGAAGCAAACGATCTCTTTACTATTAAAAACAGTAGCTATATCCCTGCAATCCCCATTTCCCCTTTAGAAGCCTACTCTCTGTCACATTCCAAGAATCCAAGAATTCTCCCTCCAGTGAAAATTCCTCTAGCCCTCTATTTACAATACAGGGTCAATGCTTGGGGGCATGGAGGTTGAAGGTAAGGGGAGTCTCAGAGAGTCTCTAGCTAGAAGGATGGGGGAAAAGGAAGATACTCCCTGGCATCTAAATTTGGAATTTGAACTGTAACCTCCCCAAGAAGCGATGTGATAATATATAGACAAGTTCTGAATTACTATTCATATATGTTATCTACTAAATATGTTTTTGTAGTCACGTTTTTAATGTTAAAATGTGTTCTACGATCTAACCCTATTGATCTATAAGCGAATATTGTAAAAAAAACAATCAACCAATTCTGATATGGAGTTACAGAGACTTAGTTTTTAATCCTTTAAAAGTTAATTATATCTGAGTCTCAGGTCTGGGTTATAAAATAGAGTAATAATACCTATCTCACAAGATCAAAGAAAGACTTAAAGGAGATGATGTAATCAGCCCGTAGCAATCCAAGTAAAATAAACAGACAACAGTCTGCTTAAAGTACAGACATATTATTTTTAACACAACTAAGATCATACTTACTTTAATTTTTCAAAATTCTCAGGCTCTAAACTCCATATTTCTTCTACTTGGGCTCCTCGGCAACCTGAAATAAGAAATTATTTCTTTAGAAAACAAAATAACTCATTTTTTTCCTTCACCATTAAATAAAATACTAAGTGAAAGAAATGCACATTTAGGGACAATGAGACAAGACAAATTAAAATGGTAAAACTGATAAAGCTCACAGCCATATCTTTTTACTTCCTTTACTACTTCTTAATTATTTATAATGGGAGTATATTCCTTTCATAATTTAAAGAATTTTCAAGAGTTTGTTTTCACTGAAACACCACCCCAGACTTCTCAGTCTCGATCTGTCTCTTCTGCATCTGCTCTTTTCACTCAACTGCCGTTTGCCTAGCTCTGCTCTTGACCCTCTTCTTAACTAGACAATTTTTTTAAGTGGTAATAAATACCATTTAACAGTAACTTTCATATCACATGTTTAGTTCTGACCCTTTTCCTAAATTCCAATTCTATACTGTCTTTAATATAATTTTATTTTCAACTACCTCAGAGTCCCCCAAACATACCCTTCCTTAGGACAGTGTTTCTCAATCAGGTGATGTTTTTTGCCCCCACCTCGCTGCCTGGGAAATACTTTACAATGTCTGGAGACATTTTTACTGTCACTACTGTCACCAGTGGGAAGGCCTTGGCATCTAATGGATAGAGGCCAGAGATGCTAAACATCCTACACCGCACAGGACAGCCACCAACAGCAAAGAATTATCTGGCCCAAATTGTCAACACTGCCAAGGTTGAGAAACCCTGTCCTAGTAGATGTATCATAGTAAGAGTGTACTGGTTAAGATGTTGGCTTCAAAAATGCCAGGGTTTGGATCCCGGCTCCTCCATTTACTAGCTATATGACCATTTAACCTCTCTGTTCCTCATACTTAGGGAGTTGTTATGAGGAATCAATGAGATAATTTAGTATGCATGAGATACATTTAATACAGTGCCTGGCACCCTATAAGGGCTTACTAACAGTTAATTAATATATTATCACAATACAAAAACCAGCCATATTTACCATGCCTTTTATCTGTAAACTGCTTTAAATGCATTTCCCTAATCACTGCAAGGCAAGTATTATACAAAAATAGCTTAGGGATGTTAAGTGGCTTGCCTAAATTCACTACAGTTAGTATATGCTAAAAAATTAAAACCCACATCTGGTCCCAAAGTCTGGACACTTTTTAATATTCCAGATATTTTCAAGTAAAAGCTAGAGAAGCCTTTGACATGGGGAGGAAAAAAACAGGTGGGTCAACCAACTCCATGACTTTGGGCATTCATACCATCCCAGGACTCAATTTGCTCTATTCAGCAAATATCTATTAAGTACCTACTCTCGTATTAAACATATGTACAAGGGAGAGTTACTAGGTTGTCTGTAGTAGAAAACATGTTGCTAGACATTCACATATAGGAAGCTGGAGGAAAAAGCCTTGTAAGTGTGAACCTATATTTACATGAGTGTTGAAAAGGGCACGAAAGGACACTAATGGAATTGTTCTTTGGGGTTTTTTTTTAAAGATTTTATTTATTTATTTGCTAGGCAAAAAGAGAGAGCGTGCACACAAGCAGGGGGAGCAGCAGGAAGAGGGAGAAGCAGGGTATTTGCTGAGCAAGGAGCCCAATATGGGACTTGATCCCAGGACTCTGGGATCATGACCTGGGCCAAGGGCAGACGATTAACCCAATGAGCCACCCAGGCATCCCGGAGACGATTCTTTTTCTTTTTTTTAATTTGTCAGAGAGAGAGCGAGCATGCACAAGCAGGGGGAGTGGCAGGCAGAGGAAGAAACAGGCTCCCTGATGAGCAAGGAGCCCAATGCGGGACTCGATCCTAGGACCCTGGGATCATGACCTGAGCCAAAGACAGACGCTTAATCAACTGAGCCACCCAGGTGTCCACTAATGCAACTGTTAACACTGGTTACTGCTATTGGAAATCAATTATAAAGAGGTCAAACATTAAAACACTGCACATATCATACTAAAACAACAACAAAAACCCATTGAATAAACGTGTCCCAAAATCTGCATAGGCTGAATTTCAAGTGGTCACACCTGTTTAAACAACCTTATGCTAAACACACACACACCTCTTTCTGTAAAGAAAACATTGTATTCAACTCTTAGTATCCATCTCCTTATATACATTCAATATCTAATAATCCCCTTATGTACACTCAATTTCAAATAATGCATGGTATAGGAAAGAGAAAAAAGCAGTGATTCAAGAGACCTGGGTTCCAATCCCAGCACTGCCTTATATTCTTAACCTTGAGCAAGAACATAATGTTTTTGAGCATCACTTTCCTTGTGTAAAAAACAAGGGTATTCCTACTCCCTGCTTCATCCAATCCACACAATTCTTGTGAGGTATACATTATTAAACACTAAATATAAAGAATCCCCTAATGCAGACTCCCTAACATATATTAAGTAAAAAGATGGGGGCAGGGTGGGGAGAGGCTTTAAAAAGTTAACAAAATGTTGGTATTTTACAAACACCTTCTATGTGCCAAGCATAGTACTAGGCCCTGGCAAGGACAGAAAATAAACTATTGTCACAGTACTTAAGAACATCACAACTAGGGGCACCTGGGTGGCTCAGTCGTTGGGCGTCTGCCTTCAGCTCGGGTCATGATCCCACGGTCCTGGGATCCAGCCCCAGGTCGGGCTCTCTGCTGGGTAGGAGGCCTGCTTCTCCCTCTCCCACTCCCCCTGCTTGTGTTCTCTCTCTCGCTGTCTCTCTCTCTGGCAAGTGAGCAAGGAAGCGAATGAATGAATGAATGAATGAATGAATAATAAATAATAAATAAATAAATAAATGAACATCAGGACTAGGGGGCGCCAAAATGAACGAATGAATGAATGAACGAATGAACATCACAACTAGGGGGCGCCTGGCTGGTTCAGTCAGTAGAGCCTGTTACTCTTTATCTCAGGGTCCTAAATTCCAGCCCCACACTGGGGTTAGAGGAAGGAAGGAAGGAAGGGAGGGAGGCAGGGAGGGAAGGAAAGAAGGAAGGAAGGGAGGGAGGCAGGGAGGGAAGGAAGGAGCAAAGGAGGGAAAGGGCTTCACAGCTAGTAGGAAACAAGTATGTAAAATTCAAAGACAATGCAGCATACATAATTTGCATATGAAAGGTACAGTGGAGAGCCTTCTGGAAGTTAAGAGGTAGGAGAGACCATTCTTACATTTGCTGATCAGAGAAACTTTCCTGGATAATTGAACTGGGTCTTAAATAGGATGACCATAGAATCTGTCATCCAAACTGGAACACTACTCCAAAATGAAAGAAAGTACTAAAATTAAAATATGTTTAAAATATTTACGTATTGACAAACACATTTGCATCATGATACAATGATGTGTGATTTTATGATGGCTCCATAAAATAGTTCTATTCAAAAACTAATTTCAAAATTAATTCTCTTAAAAATATACCTGGAGCATTTCTCCCCAAGAAAAATACCCTGGTGGGGCCCTCCCTAACTGTTGCCAGTGCCTTAAATTTAAATTTAATGCTATCTTCCAATCCCCTAACCTCACCAAGTCTACCAGAAATAAAGGCATGGCCCCAGCTTCTGTACCTCCTACAAAAAAAATAGTCCCAGATATCTTCCTTAATCGTGTCATTTCATGTTAGTTAGTGATGTGACCAAACAGGAAAAAGTGGATTGTGGTGGGCACTCCAGGCAAGCACTCCAAAACCAAGGACTAGACTCAACTATTTGGGAACCTCAAGTTGGAAAGCTGTTAATTTGTATCCCTAATGAGAGGGTTCCATTTTGGGGGCTCCAACGATTATAAATACTTGTTTCTAGGGGTACCAGGTGCACTCTCATTAAGTATACTTTTACTTCTTGTGTGAAAGCCAGGCATTAACTTGCCTCTCTCCTGAAAACAAGGGAACATATACCTCAAGAGAAGTGATAACCAACCTTCTTGTCAAGGAAACACTATGTTGGCCCCAAAAGTCATTCAGATTTGTCTCAACTCCTGGGCCAGAGTTGTGGATGATGGAATTCTGCAAGTCTTCCTTGCAAGCCCAGGAGGAGTCCGTGCAATCACTAAAATACCCTGCTCTACCTGAGTTCATGCCTTAAGCCAAGATGAAAAGTCAATACAAAAATTTAAGGAGAAAGCCACCTGCTTTCTAATGTAAACACTACAAGAGGTAAATTAAATAGATTTGGTACCAGCCCTGTGGGTCAGATCAAATAAATCAGAGTAGCTGAGGGAAAGGCATGTTTGGTATAGAAAACAAGAATGGATTTTGTGGGAAAACAATTTTCAATGAATTTCTCCTGTTTCTGCTTGTCTTCTGAGAGTTCTGGACTACCTTTTCAAGGACGTTATTTTAATAAACAAACTTAAAAGACAAAGCGTCTCCTCCTGGTGCAGAGACAAGACTTATTTGCTATCCATAGAATCTTCCTAAAGCTAAAGGTAGATCAGGTTTGTTAGCAACCTCTTTAATAAAATTGGGAGTTCCCTAAGCTCAGGGTTCCTTAGCTATGACATAGACCCACGTGTGCAACATCCACCTGGATCCACCTTCACTCCCATGGACCTGTAGGACAAAGGAACCAACAACAAACATGAATCCCCTGCTGCTTACTGTGCCAAAGGTAATATAATTCTTTATCTCTTTATCAATCTATCAATAATACAATTCTTTATAAAACAGTGGCAGGCTAACTCGTTAGCTGGCAAACAGGATAAAATATAATAGTACCTATTTCTTAACAGATGTTGGATTTTATCAAATGCTTTTTGTGTCTATTGAGATAATCATATATTTTTCTTAGTTTGTTAATATGGTAAATCACATTGAATCTCAAATGTTAAACCAACATTGAATTCCCAGGATAAATTCCACTCAGTCATGATATATTGTCCACTTAATATACTATTAGATTTGATTTGCTGAAATTTTGTTTAGAATTTTTATATATATGTTGGTGATGGAGTTAGGTCTGCAGTTTACTTTTCTTGTAATGCCTTTGTCTGGATTGGGTGTTAGGATAATGATGGCCCTCATAGAATGAGATGGGAAATAATTCCTTCTCCATTTTTGGGGGGAAGTTTGTGTAGAATTGGTATTACTTAATCCTTAAATATTTGAAATAATTTACCAGTGAAGCAATTTTGGCTAGTTTTCATTGTGAGAAAATTTTAAATTATAATTTTATTTTATTTAACAAATATAAGGCTATACTGGTTATCTATTCTTGTTTGAGTTTTGGTAATTTTTGTCTTTAAAGAAATTTATACATTTCACCCAAGTTGTCAAATTATGGTCATAATGTTTAGAATACTCCCTTATTATCTTTTTAATCTATAAAATCTATAGTGATATCCTCTCTCTTACTTCTAATATTGGTCATTGGTGTCTCTTTTTTTTTTTAAGATTTTATTTTTAAGCAATCTCTACACCCAACATGGGGCTCAAACTTACAACGCCGAGATCAAGAGTCACATGCTCTACCAACGCCCCTCTCCTCCTTTTTCTGATCAGGCTGACTAGAGGTTTATCCATTTTATTGATCTTTAAGAAACCAGCTTTTTGTTTCATTGATTTTCTCCACTATTTTTCTTTTTTGTTTTACTAATTTCAACTCTGATCTGTATTATTTCCTTTCATCTGCTTACTTCAGGTTTCATTTGCTCTTCTTTTTCTAGTTTCTTGACATGAAAAGTTGGGGTCATTGAAGTTGTAGGAAAAGTAAATGCAGTCCCTGTTATTCCATTTTGGCTGGAAACAGAAGTTTACAGCTTCTGTTTTTAATCAGTAGACCATAATAGTTTGTTTCGGTGCATTTATGAATTATGTATGTACCACACCAATTAAAAGTTTAAGTTCTGCTCCATCAGTTTCTTAATAAGAACTTTGTTTTTTGAGGCGCCTGGGTGGCTCAGCCGGTTAAGTGGCCCACTCTTGGTTTCAGCTCAGGTCATGATCTCAGGGTCGTGAGACTGAGCTCCGCATCTGCACTGGGTTCTGTGCTCATCCAGGAGTCGGCCCGAGGTGGGAGTCCGCTTGAGGATTCTCTCTCCCTCTGCCCCTCCCCACACTTGCACACATGCATGCACTCTTTCTCTCAAATAAGTAAGTCTTTAAAAAACAAAAAAGTCTTGTTTTACCATGACGTTATATTCCACTAAAACTTGTATTTATATATTCACTGATACCACAAATACTTTCCCCACCAGTGAAGAAACTTTAAAAATAAATTGACAATAGCATTCATAACACAGTAAGATTGTCCACTTTTTAAAGAATGAACTTCAAAAAGCTTTTTAAATCCATGAATTGGATAAGAAAAAAAATGGAAATGCTTGGAATAAACTTATTTTCTCTTTGAAGTACCTGATGATGATATACAATTTCCATCATTTAACTTTTTGCAAAGTTTTTCTGCTAATGTAACCAATCTATTAATAGCAATTGCTCCACTTTTTATATGTGCCAGTGCAGAAGATACATTTACATATCACTCTCTTATGCACGACTTTCAATCATTTTCAATTTTAAGTTTTCTATACATATGGAACTGAAATAATAACTGTTAATGGAGTGGATTAATTTAAAAACAAACTTGCCTAGTATACTATTTCTTAAAGTTAACTTTAGTATGTCATAATAGTTAAGGTTTTGAAAGTAAATATTATGGCTAAACCTGCAGACATCTCAAACTAAATATCCAAAAATGAATTCATTTTCTTGTCCATCAAGCTTGTTCATCAAGCTTCACCAGCCACTTAAGCTAGAAACCATGGAGTCATTTTCACACTTTCCCCTACATCCAGTCAGCAGTCCTGTTGATTTAAATAGAGCAAAATTACTGCAACAACCTCAACTCCTCTTTAACCCATTACTTTATGTCAAGCTAATCAACTAATTCCAACCATTTTAAGAGACTTCTAGCTTCTTTCCCTTCATACTACTCCACCCTGCACACTACACATAGTTAAACCCTTTTAATTATATATGTCATTTCAGCATTCAATATCCTTGGTCCCAGTGACAAACTATACAACTCAGCATACAATCTGGCCTCAGTTTACTTTTCAGCTTCAGATTCAAATAGTCCTCTTGTCTGTTACATTATGTGCTTTCCGTCACTTTGCTATTTCCTATGGCTATACTTTAACATTACTACACTTTGTTTTTCTTTGCCTGTGTTCTTCCATAACGTGTGTTCCCATAACATTTTGCATATGCTCTAACATAGCAACTGATACACCATATTAACTTGAGGGTCATATCTTTAGAAGAGCAGTCATGGTTTATTCACATTGAGAATTCCCAAGCCCAACAAGCGTGCCTGAGATATAGTAGGTAAACAATATACGCTTGATAAATTATATTCCAAATATTCAGCTACGTACAATAGACAGTATCTGTATCAACGTTTAGTTTTTATCCCGAGGACAAGTTTTAACATAATAGCTAGAATTAATACTTGAAGAAATGTAGCAATAAAGTTACTGCCCAAAGAAAAGGATAGGTACAAGGACAAGAAAGGATATAAAGTCAAATACGCTGACTATTTAGGATGTAGGACAAGGAACACGGCCAGAAAAAAACCTGAGGAAAGCATGTGGCCTCTAGTTTAGAGCACTAGATCAAGAAACCACACTTTACCGGAAGCCAAAAAATGAGCAGGGAGAAGAACTAGCCAAGTGGCTCGTCAGTCCCATGCAGTCAGCGTGTGTGAACGTCCGCAGAGCGATTCACACACTCCAGGTGTTCTGCTTTGAGTAACCAGAATCTCGGGTTCCTGCGCGGCTTGGGCCATACACACCCCACCGTCGAGGAGGCACACCCTAGCTTTTCCTGCAGGACTGATGGCCTGAGAACGTGCATCTAGACACACCTGCTGGGTAAGGGGAACGCGCCCCAGAGGAGCGACGGTGGAAAGGGAAGGATATGTGCGTTAAGGGCGGGGCGGGGAGCGCTCCAGTCAATTAACAAGTAATTGAGTGCCGAGTCCTGAGGATACGACAGCGCACAAGACAGATACGATCCCTGCCCTCGTGATGTGGCTCTCAAATTTACTGCGGAAACGCGACTGCCCAGGACTGAGGAGGGGGCGAGAGACCTCCGCGATCCAGGTTTCTGGAGTCGCCTCCCTTCAGACACGAGGCGGCGGTGGCCGCAGAGAACCACTCCATGCCCAGCTTGGGCCTCCTCCCGTGACCCCCGGCCCAGGACTGTCCCTTGGCTCTCACCGAATCCTTTAATGAGCTCGGTGAAGACCCCGGGGTCGCTTTCCATGAGGCACCACTCCCCGGCATTGCCCGTCATGGCCCCGGCCACACACCGCCCCGCTCCACCTCAAGCTCTGGCCGCCCCCCACACCAGCTGCAGCCAGCCACTGATCTGGGCAAACCCGCCGCTGAGCTCGTCAATCCCACGTCACCCCGCCTACTTCCCGACAGCCTCCGGGCGCCGTCACCTGCAGCGCGACAGAGCGCGGGAGGACGCTCTAGCCACCCAGGAGACAGAGAAACTCTTCCTAGGCCATGCAGGACCCGTAGCGGATTCGGAAGGGGCTAGGGCCTAAGAAGAAAGGGCGGGGATTCAGAGCGCCGTAGGAGGTAACATCCGGGATCCTCTCCAGCCGGGGGTGGGGCAAAAGGAGAGGGGCGGGGCTCGTTCCCGGGAGCCGAGCCCGGAGTCCCCCGCGGCGGTGGAGTTGGAGCAGTTACCGGCCGTGGGGTTGCAGCAGCTTCTTATCGTTTCCACGCACCGCGCAGGGCTTCTCCCGGTGGCGCTGCGGGGTCGGAGTGTCGGCCGCCAAGCATAGGTGAGGAAACTGCGGGAGGCCGGCTGGGGCCCTTTGTGCGGTCTGAGTTGCCCCGGGGACGTGCAGGGTTTGGCTGATCCTCCATGTCCCTCATCCAGCATCCCAGCGGCTGAGGCCGGAACAAACACTTAGCCAAACCATCGTTCTCGCGTCCTGCCATTGCTGGATAGCGGAAGCAGCATCTCTGCGGGCACAACCTTGCTTGGCCCGGCTCGTTCTCTCCCGAGGGTGGGCCCTTCCCAAATCCCGGATCGCTCCGTCTTGTGCTTGCATAGCTTTCCACAGGCCAGCGTCCGGAGGGCCTGCTTTAGCTTTACTCCTCCTCTTCCTCTCCTCCTCCTCCTCCCGCGGCTTTTGCGCCCAGAGGCGTTGCCCCGGATTTGGAGTTTGGGAAGAGGAATCTTTGTGGGAAGACAGAAGGTGAATTTATCCTCGAGGGAATGACGAGAGGAAGAGCTGTAGTTCGTGGAGATGATAGATGCCTCAAAGAAAAGGAGGTTGAAAAAACGTAGTGTATTAACTTAAAATTATTTGTAATGTTTCTAAGATTAAATGAGGAGTTAACCCCAAAATGCCTGTTTTCGCTAAATCGTGAAATTGCCCTCATTCAGCAGGCTTTTGCAGAATAATAGTGTTAAGATAAAATCTTCAGGAGTATGTGTATTTATGCATCACTCCTTAAAGCTCTGAATTCCAAGAAGGGCCTTTGGATTCCAGACAAAAATACTTCAGTAGACAAAACTGACCTCAGAGTTAGCGAGCATTGTGTTACGGACTATGTGAAGCCACAAAATAAACATGACAAATATTACTGAGGGAAACAACAGAACAGTTTTATACTAAAACAAGCGTGGCTATGGGGCGCCCGGCTGGCTCAGTCGGTAGAGCATGCAACGCCTGATCTACGAATTGTGAGTTCGAGCCCCCCATTGGGCGTAGTAGAGATTACTTTAAAAAAAAGGGGGGGAGCATGGCTATATTATGGAGTAGAAATGAAAGTTTGTATCAAGTGTTTGATTTTTTTTTTTTAATTTGAAACTTTGGTGGGGGGGACTTTTGTTCATTATTCCGTTAAGTATACTAAATGGAAAAGTTTGTGAGGCACTCTTGTCTAGCTGTATTTCCTCCCAAAGCTGTCTGTGGCAAATTTTAACGTATAATATTACTGTGAACTTGAAAGTATTTTCTGTGCTGAATATGCACTCATAACTAACATTTATTTGATATCCAACTTAACATGGTGCCTGTTGCAGAAAGACCAAACAGAAAATTTAGCCCTTTACACAACCTAGAAGTAACCAGAAGGGAGGGTTAAAATTTCTTCAGTTATGTTAACATTTAATCCCAACTTCACATGAAAATCCAGATTTCTGGGTCTTTGAGAAAAATAAGATTTGGTAATACAAGGTCCCTACCGCATGGCAGCCACTTGGCTGAAAGTGTGTGCCTTTCAGGATGGCATGCTGTCATGTTTGCCACAGTTCCTCACCACTTTTTATTGCATCACATTTGACTTGATCAACTCAGGTACACTACCAGGAATGATACAGTTTGAATTTGTGGCCTGTTTTTGCAGTAATGTTTCTTTTAAATTGTCTTGCATGCTCATAGATGTATGTCAGCTTTGACTTCATTTAGAAAGGATTAAGCTGCAAAACTTGTTTGACCTCTTGGGATGAAAGCATTTTCAAATAACAAATGATCAAGAGACTTTGGAAAGATACTCAGATGTGTACATTCAAGAAAAACAGTAACCCAAGAAATAATATTAGTATTGTTAAAAGATAGCTATAGGGACGCCTGGGTGGCTCATTCAGTTAAGCGTCTGCCTTCGGCTCCGGTCATGATCCCAAAGTATTGGGATCAAGTCCCGCCATCGGGCTGCCTGCTTGGCGGGAAGCCTGCTTCTCCCTCTCCCTCTGCCTGCAGCTCCCCCTGCTTGTGCTTGCTCTCTCTCTCTCTTCTCTCTCTCTGACAAATAAAGTCTAAAAACAAATTTTAAAAAAAGATAACTATAAATGTTGTTCTCATGAACACAGAGCAGAAAGAAGTGCTATTACATATTGTGTATTAATTACTAGTGTTCACTGATTTTTGCATTCAATATTAAGAGAGAAGTGGGCAATGTATAAAATGGCCACGACCGATTCCAAATCGTGGCCATACCTTTAAAAATACTGTGATCTGTTTAATTCTTCCCTAAATTTTAATTTACTGAAGTTTAAAACAACTTTAGCTCTATTAAAGTCTTTGGAGTAGTGTGCTGTAAGAGCACTGGATAGGACAGGCCAACCCAAAGAATTAACTGTCTTTTTTTGTTGTTGTTGTTAATCTGGATTTACAACACTTGATTATTCAGGAGTGGATTAATTGATGACTAGGCTCTGACCTCGCTCACTGTCCAGAATGCCTTCTAAATCACTGACAATGGAGCTTAAGCTTTGAGGAGGGAGATGATGGGAGTTGGGGAAAAGGGAGATTAAGGTCCTGTATATGTATGCGTGTATCTCAAATTGCTTTCTGAAGACAAATATAAAAAATACAGGGTTAAATATTGTTTGAATGTCTATTGATTTAAATAACTTCCTGGCTATATTTTAATATAGTTAATTTTTAGTTTTCATTTTTTTAATGACAGATTTTTGAGACAATTCCTGTGTCATGAAATTCACTATTTTTAAAATATGCCATACAGTGAATTTTAGTATATTCACAGACTTGTGTTGCTATAGGCAGACTGAGTCCATGGAACCAGAAGGAGTCCTGCAGGACCAGCCAAGAGGGTCCTTGGCTTTACAAAGGATAGAAATCAAACACCATTTGAGAGGAAGTGAGAGCAGAGTTTTTTTGAAGATACAGAGAGAGGACAGATAGAGACACAGTATCTGAGAGACTCCAAAAGGAAAGGAGAGTGAGTCTGTTTTGCTTGGGGGATGGGGTTTTTATTGAGGATTGTGATCTGGTGTGCATGTCTTCTCAGACGTCCAGAAACTGGGCAAAACAAGGACGAGTCCTCTGTGTCCTCCTTAAGTCACTTACACCAGGAAGCTTGGCGTCGGGGTGTCTAGAGTCAGTGGTCTGCAAAATGTACATGACAACTTGCCCTGTCACTCCTATTTATTGTAATGAAGACTCCAAAGAAATCATTAACTCCTGGACCCTTACAAGAAGGGCATACATTATTTGTACCATAAGTATAAGGCATACATGTGTAAGGTGGGGGTGCAGGTCCTAGCAAGAGTAGAAGCAGGAAAGGGAGCAAAAAAGCAGTTCTTCATGGACTCCCTTCAGTTTCCCTATCAGTGTAACCATCACCACTATCTAGTTTCAGAACATCTTCACCACACCAAAAAGAAACCCCTTACCACTTCAGAGAAGAGTCTGGCAGTTCTTCAGAAGGTTAAATATAGAGTTACCATGTGATCCATCATTTTACATTACCACTAGCAATGTATGAGGGTTCTAATTTCTCCAGATCCTTACCCACACTTACTGTCATTTTCATTGTAGCCATCCTAGTGAGTGTGAAGTGGTATCTCATTTCAGTTTTGACTTGCATTTCCCTGATGAGTGATATGAACTGTTGGGGTTCAGGAGCAAACAGTCAAGAAAGAATTCTTGAAATGTCTTTAGTGCAGAAAGGGTGGTTTTATTTAACCATAGGAACAGGACCCGTGGGCAGAAAGAGCTGAATTGGGGTTGTGAGGAGTGGCTGATTATATACTTTCAAATTGGGAAGGTGTTAGGGAGACTTAAAGCAAGGTTTCCAGGACCTTGAGGGGCTAGCTGTTAGGAAAATGTCATTTATTACTGTCTAATAAAACCTTAGTTATAAGACTCAGATGTATATCAGGAGGCCAGATGCTTGGAGGATGACTGCTAACATATCTGGAGGAAGGGGATAGAGATAAAGGAAATTTTCAAAAGGATTGTGATAGGATCCTGGAGGTTGGGCTAATGTCAAGCTAAGGTTGCCTTTTGCCTTATTAACGTTGAGACAGCTACCTAAGCTCCTTGATAACCAAGTTCTCTCTGCCTGTCCCAAGTACTTGTCAATGGGCTGCAAAGGAAATTTAATTTTTTCTGTATTTCTTTCTCCTTTGTTCTCCACATCAGTGAGTACTGATATTCGGCATCTTTTTATGTATTTATTGGCCATTTGTGTATCTTTGAAGAAGTGCCTACTCAGATGCTTTGCCTGTTTTTTAATTGGTTTATTTTATTATTATTGAGTTAGGAGGGTTTTTTTAATATATATTCTAGATATAAGTTCCTTATGGTATGATTTGCAACTATTTTCTCCCATTCCATGGGATCTCTTCACATTCTTGGTGGTATTCTTTGAAACACAAGTTTTAAATTTTGATGAAATCCAGTTTATCTTTTTTTTCTTTTGTTACTTTTGCCTTTGGTGTCTGTTTTGAGATCACTTCTCTGTCACAGACTCTGTCCTGCAATTCATTTCAGTTCCAGAGTTAGCTTCAGATCCCACAAGTTAGAGGGCAAGATCCCCAACAAGACTGCCCTTATTTCAGACACCAGCTAGAGTAGGGTCCCTAGTCTATGCAACCAAATACAGTAAGTCTTCCCACAACCCCCCTGGGGTCGATAATTCACTAGAATGACTCACATAACTCACTAAAAGCACTATCCTTATGATTATAGTTTTAATATAAAGGATATGACTCAGGAACAGCCAAGTGGAAGTCACATATAGGCCAAAGTCTAGAGGCAGGAGAGGGAATACCCTCTGTGTTGAATCCTGGTAGTTCATACTCCCAGCACATCAATTTCTTAACCAGTTAGGAAGCTCCACTGAACTTCGATGTTCAGAGTTTGTACATGGGATTTTATCATGGGGCATGATTGATTGTGACTGGTTGACTATGTGGTTGAGCCCAGCCTTGGACCCTACACCCCTCCTGGGGTGTTTGATCTGGCCCAGAATTCCAACTCTTTAATCAAATGATTGGGCTTTCCGGTGACCCTCCCCCATCCTGAAGCCCAGAATGAATTGCCACATTAGCATAACAAAGACTCATCAATCTGGAAATTCCAAGGATTTTTGAAGCCCTGCCAAGAAACATGGACAAAAACTAGATACTCTTTATTATACCACTGTCTTATCACCCAGCCAATTTTAAAGTTAATTTATATATCAGCACTTAGGGACAAGGAGAGTAGCTTAGAACTGCTGCCATTCCGCTTTTCATATTTTACTTTTAAAAATTTGATTCTGGCAAATTTATACAAATGAGTAGAGAAGGGCCATTCATGTGATCTGTTCCACTGTTTTATGTTGCATCCTGGAAAGAATAGTCACCAAAGCATGTGAAAAGCTGAGCCTTTTTTCCTGCAGAAATGTTTAAAGGGTAGGTCTTCGTGGTTGTTTTTAATATATACAAGAGTAAGATTCCTTTGATAAGGCAGTGAGTAAGTAACTACATTTCTTGTAATAGGGATTACAAGGATTACATTTAGGGATTGCTTTTAAGCATCTACCCTAGATTTAAAAGTTCATTTTTCTGCTTGCTCAACAAAAGATAAGTTGAATACCTCATATTAAATATATTAGAAAAATTTACAAAGAGATACTGTTCTGCTCAAAAGACATTTTTACTCCGTACTCATTACTTCCTCTTTGTAACTTTTTCACGTTTAATTTTTCTTGATTGTATATCCACTACCTGTATATAGTATATTTTTTCTTGATTACAGAATTTATCTTAAAGGCTTGAATTACATTTTTAATTGCACACGTTGAGTCTTATTTTCAAAATAAATATGTTACAGGAGAGAAAAACCAGTCATACATGATTCTTAGATGGTTCAGAAAATCACTTTAATACTGCTTAGTTATCCTCAAGTATGTATTACTTAGTGGTGCTCTAGGTTCAGAGAAGGGATACATAACTAAACCAGATCCCTGCTCTTAAAGGAACTAATATTAGCTAGACATACTCACAAAGAATAATAACAAGGGAAAGAATTTGGAGGAGAGGGAATTTTGAGATTTGGATTGGGACCTTTAAATCACACCTCTTGGATTTTGGTTCAGGAAAGCTGTTTTATTAGCATAATCTGATATTGAGTATCATTTCAATATTATTCATCTAACAAATACAGCTAATAAGCAGGAATAGCCAGGTTAAAGTACCACCCAAGGATATTTTTGTAAAAGCTTAGAGATGAAGCTAGCAATGTCAAATGCAGTGTAAAAGTCAAAATAATAGAAAATTTTCCACTGGAATTAGCAGTTAAGGTGTCAGTCTTTGAGAAGCCTGTTATTCTCAAAAGTTTTTTTGATTGAAAGGCGGATAAGAAGCCATATTGAAAAGGGTAAGAATAAATAGCAGAAGCATCATCTGTTGCACCAGGAGTTCCAGTCTATACTGCACTGGGTAACTATAAATCAGTCCCTAATGACTAATATAATATGATCATTACACTTGACACCTGAGGCCTAGGCCTGCCTTAACATAAGCTACTTTATACCAGAGCTTTATTTGAAATGTGACGCTGTTTATTTCCAACACAATCCAAATCACCCCCCCGCCACAGTCACATTCAAAATGTGAGGGTTTCCATTCTCCAATGCATTTATCCCCACACCATTCTGAGACCCAACCTCATTGCTCCCTTGCATACCAGACTTCCCACATTGGAAACTTCCTCAGTTTCCGTATTCTTCTCTCTTTTCTCAAACCCATCTTCACCCTTAGTGAAGGAGATACCTCTTTTGCTGTCAATAGGCCAGTCTCAACCTGGACGCTCTAAAGCTCATTCTGTTCTGCTTTTAGTGATCTCATTCCCTCAGTTATATTCTTTCTTTACTGTTTTCCAGTCTCCAAATTGAATCATTCAACTTCAGCCTCAGTGTCCTCTCATCTAGAAAGGTAAAAAGATTTTTCTTCATGTTCTCATCTTCTCTGTTACCGTCCGAAAAGAGTAGTCCACCTTTGAAGTCTCTCCCTCATTGCATACTCCTAATCTTTTTTTTTTATTTTTTTTTATTTTTTGAGAGAGAGAGAATGACAGAGAGACAATGAGAGGGGGGAGGGTCAGAGGGAGAAGCAGACTCCCTGCTGAGCAGGGAGCCCGATGTGGGACTCGATCCCGGGACTCCAGGATCATGACCTGAGCCGAAGGCAGTCGCTTAACCAACTGAGCCACCCAGGCGCCCGCATACTCCTAATCTTACCACTGTGATCAGGCTCTCTCTTGCAGAACTCTACTACAGTTGCCCTTCCTCATCATTACTGTTTGCTAATCCAGTGGTCATTTTCCCGAGTTATTTTACTTCATCTCTGAGCATTTGGCAATTACCAGCCACTGACTCCTTGAAATTCTCTTCCCTATGGTCCATGATACTACTATTCTGGTTTGCTATGTACCCCTCCTTCTCTTTCTCCTTTAAAAAGGGCCTTTTTCTCCCTAGCTCTTTTTTTAAAGATTTTATTTATTTATTTTTGAGAAAGAGAGCAGGAGCAGGGGGGAGGGAGAAGCAGACTCCCCACTGAGCAGGGAGCCCAATGTGGGCCTCCATCCCAGGACCCCAAGATCACGACCTGAGCTGAAGGCAGACACCCAACCGAGCCACCCAGGTGCCCCTTTCCCTAGCTCTTAATTATTAATATTCACCAGGATTCCATCTTAAGGCTTACCCACAATATATAGACATGTTCAAACTTGTACCATCCCCAAAACAAAATGTCTTACCTTGTGTTGCTCTTTAAGCTACTACCTTATCTGTCATTTCTTTATAGCTGTGCCAGTATACTTAGTTCTTTTTCTAAAATCTAAAGATAGCAAGATTTCAGAATCCCTTTCTGGAACACATTCCCCCAAACTTAATATACCAGTTTTTCAGTTTGCCTTCTCTGCACAAGTCTTCTTGTATTATTGAAACAGCATTATTTTATTCTCCTCTGCTGACTCACAGTACTTTTTTATTAAAGCACTTAATTACAGTTGGCTTTGTATATGTATATATTTCTGCCTCACCAAACAGAATGTGGTTTTTCTAAGGGCAAGAAAAAAACCTTTTAGGGGGGATGGGGGGGAATTTAAAAAAAATATTTTTAATTGAACAGGAATCTCTTTAATGTCTTACACATAACATGCAGTAAATGCTGGTTAAGTTTTTGTTGTTGTTGTTGGTTGTATTGTTTTGTTTTGTTTGCCATGGGGAGAAGCCTAGTGCAGTGCACTATAATGGTATAGGCAGGAGACTTGGAGCACCTGGATAAGCAGCTCTACTGTATTAAGAGTAGCAGTGGACTGATAAAGTAGTGGACGGTTATGGTTGCTCTGTTAGGATGAAAGGGGATATTGCTGTCTTACAGCTAGTTCTAGTAGCTTTAGGGTTAATGGAAGGAGGAAAGCACAGGTAGTTACAGATCACATAAGCTATAAATGAGCATAGTTGATAGGAATTTAATCAATTAGGATGCTCTCAACCATAGGTAACAGAAAACTTACAAATGGCTTAAACAATAAGGATACATTTATGATATATTCTGAAATTTGTAAGTAAGGCATTTCCAGGTAGCTCATAGATAGCAGGGACCCAGATTCTTAATTTTTTTTCTTTTTTCAGTTCTGTGCTTATAAATTAGTGTGTCTTCATAAACTGACTCCCCTGTGGCTCTAACCCACCACTCCAAGCATCACTTGTAAATGAATGTCTGAAGGTAGAAAGGGGAACATTCCTTTTTAAGAGCCCAAGCCCACTTTTAAGAGTGAAGAAAATCTCAGAAGTATTCTCTGCAGACTTAAACGTGCCACAGTGGCCAGTTACATGCCCTTTCCTATACTTCTCACATGGCCAAAGAAATGAGAGCATCATCTGGGAACTTGTGATAAGTACAAATGCATAGGCCTTACCCCAGACATACTGAATTAAAAAAGAAACTTTGGAGGGGCGCCTGGGTGGTTCAGACGGTTAAGCATCTGCCTTTGGCTCAGGTCATGATCCCGGGGTCCTGGGATCCAGCCCCACATCCGGGCTCCCTGCTGAGCAGGGAGCCTGCTTCTCCCTCTCCCTCTACCTGCCGCATTCCCTGCTTGTACTCTCTCTGTCAAATAAAAAAATAACAATAATAAAAAATCTAAAAAAAAAACTTTGGGGATGGTGGGTGGGTCCCACCACTCTGTGTTTTAACTAGCAATTCAAGTACATCTGATGCACATAGTTTGAAAACCACTGGCTTAGAGCAATCAGGATTCATCCCTTAGGGCTGGAGAAAAGGCTAGCCTCCCCTGAAGAACTTTCCTGCCTGGAAAAAAAGGGGAGGGAAGGAATGGATGTTGGATATGCAACCAAAACTGTGTACCCAGTTATTGGGAGAGTAAAGGGAGTAAGATCTTTTTTAGCCTCAGCTACCACAGCTGCCCTCCCTAACCCTTTTATTCTCTTTCTAGGCCCCCAGGCCCCATGCTGAGCTGTGGGCTTAGTCTCTGAAACAACAAACTATACCTCAGAAATGTAACCTAGTTGCTTCCGGCTATCATGCTACCACTTAATGAGCTTAAAAAAATACCTGTTAAGTTAAAAAGATTGTGTAACAGGGGCACCTTGGGTCGGTTAAGCCTCTGACTTCGGCTCAAGTCGTGATCTCAGAGTCCTGGGATGGAGCCCTGAGCTGCAGACTCTACACTCAGTGGGGAGTCTGCTTCTGCCCCTCTACCCTGTGAGTGCACGTGTGCATCGTGCGCATGTGTACGCTGGCGCGTGCGCGCGCACACACACACATGCTCTCAAAATCTTTTTTTAAAAAAATCAAAGATTTTGTAACAGATTTCAAAAAGCATAGATTAATAAATGTTTTCCTTTTTATAATTTTACTGTTTTCTTTCTAGCTATAATAACATTTTGCTTTTTGATAGGTTTCCTAAAAGACAGAAAAATGGAGGAATCAGTAAACCAAATGCAACCACTGAATGAGAAACAAATACCCAATTCTGAAGATGGATATGTATGGCAAGTCACTGATATGAATCGACTACACCGATTCTTATGTTTTGGTTCTGAAGGTGGGACTTATTATATCAAAGAACAGAAGTTGGGCCTTGAAAATGCTGAAGCTTTAATTAGACTGATTGAAGATGGAAGAGGATGTGAAGTGATCCAGGAAATAAAGTCATTTAGTCAAGAAGGCAGAACCGCAAAGCAAGAGCCTATGCTCTTTGCACTTGCCATTTGTTCTCAGTGTTCCGACATAAGCACAAAACAAGCAGCATTTAAAGCTGTTTCTGAAGTTTGTCGCATTCCTACACATCTCTTTACTTTTATCCAGTTTAAGAAAGATCTGAAGGAAAGCATGAAATGTGGCATGTGGGGTCGTGCCCTCCGGAAGGCTATAGCCGACTGGTACAATGAAAAGGGGGGCATGGCCCTTGCTCTGGCAGTTACAAAGTATAAACAAAGAAATGGCTGGTCTCACAAAGATCTATTAAGATTGTCACATCTTAAACCTTCCAGTGAAGGTAAGCATAAGATCTTTGGGTTGGGGGAGGTTGCAGATATCTGGTAAACACCAAATTTTTATTTGACATAAGATAATTATATAATATCTTCTAGAAATAGCCTTTCAGTTTCAAAACACATTGGTTGACTAATTCAAATGTTTAATGCCAACCTGGAATTAAACCCCTACCACAGGCAATCCAGACGTTACTAATCAAGGATCGAATGACAGATACAGATTAATCTAAATCTCAAAATGTCACCATGCTAACTAGAATGCTTATCCAAGTGATTATGCACTATGAAAGCAGCATGGACATGATTAAAGTTGTAGTAATAAGCAAAACAACTCCTAGCCAATAGATGGCAGATAGCCAGGCTATACTGCTCTAGTCCCTTATGATTTTTTTCCCTCCCTGTCTTCCTAGGATATATGTTCCATGGAACCTAAAGGCTACCTGAAATAGTGCTGAACTTAACAATTCAGGATGTTAATTGTCTCCAAGCAGTCAGCCAGGGGACCTGGTAACTTGGGGCAGTTTTTCTGTGTCTATGGAAAGAGACTTTTGAGAAGTTAGTTGGATGTATGATAATTACTTAGTCCTTCTTAGAACGGAAATAAGAAAAACATTTGGGCAAGAATAATGTAAAATATGAACTTCCATAACATTTCCAAAATTTGCTCCTTTTTAATACCACAAGTGAAACTTGAAAAGACAGCTCCTCATTAATTCCTCATTTATCCATTTTATTATGAGTGGCCTTTTTAAAATGAAATTTAAACAGTAAATTATTGCAAATAGTTATATAAACAAACCCATTTGTATTTTGGTTTTTTATTAGAAATTATGTTTGTTTTAAAATAGCTGGATAATACATAAAAATATAATGCAGAAAGTAGGAGTCCTGCCCTTCAAAAGAAATCACTGTTACGTGTTGTATATGACTCCTAAACATACAGTGTTTTAAATTTTTATATACCTTCTTTGTTTCAGTTAAAAGCATATTGATATTTCTTCAAGTCAGTAGAAATAGTTGCTTATATACCATTGTATGAATATACTGTAATTTAGCTAGTCTCTTACTGATGACAGTGAAATAGCTTCTGGTTTCTTATACTATTAGAAAACTGCTACAGTGAAAAAACTTGCATAATGTAAATATTTATATAATGGGTAAACCCACAGAGTATATAGAAGTGGCCGGTTTCTCCACATTTCAACACCGACTATTACCAGTGTTTTTTAATCTCTGCCAAGAGGATAGGTGAAAAATTATATCTTATTGAATTTGTGGGCAAATGTTCATCTTCTCATATGTTGATTATATGTAATTTTTTGAGTATATCTTTGTCCTTTTTTCCATTGAGTTGCTTATCTTAATATTGATTGTCACCATTCATTCATTCAACAAATATTTATTGAGCACCAAATGGATGGGCGCTGTTCTAAGAACTTGGGACACATAGGAATTTATAACTTCATATTATATACATATCATGCGCATTCCCCCCCTTTTTTTCTTTGTCTTTCAGTTTTTTTTGATGGGGGTTTCTGGCATATTGAGGTTTGGAATTTTAATGTAATGAAACTTGACTGTTTTTCTTCATAGATTTTTTTGTTTTGTTTTTAAAGATTTTATTTATTTGAGAGAGAAAGAGAGCACATGAGAGTGGGGAGGGTCAGAGGGAGAAGCAGACTCCTGCTGAGCAGGGAGCCCGATGCGGGACTTGATCCCAGGACTCCAGGATCATGACCTGAGCCGAAGGCAGTCGCTTAACCAACTGAGCCACCCAGGCACCCCATAGATTTTTGTTTTGTGTTAGGTTTAGAATGGCCTTTTCCAACCTAAAGTCATAAAAATATTTACCTGTTTTTTTCTCTAACATATTCATGCTTTAATTTTTTGTTTTTAAATCTTTAATTCAGTATAAGAAGAATGTAGGGATCCAGCTTTGTCTCTTGAGACACTACATGGTGGTGTGTACCTAAGTGCTAGTTATAATTGGAAAAACTAGTTTCTGAATTTGTGCAGATAGTTACTCTGGGTTTTGAATTCTTGTTCTATAAAATGAGGAATTAGTAGATGTTCCCTAAACTTGCTCCCACAGACAGTATTCTTTAATTCTAAACTTTTTGAGGGCAGAACTCATACTTAAAATCTTGTAGTAATAGCAACATGTTCAGGTGTAAGAGATCCCTAGGCTTCTCAGAGTGAAAAGAATTTGGAAAGAAACTCTAAGCTTCCAAAATAAGTAATATTGGAATACTTTAACTGAAATGTGTATTTGAAACAGATGAAACACATCAAAATGTAATTTAATTAATCAGGTATTTATTGTATACTTACTGTGTGGCCAACATAGAACTTGAGTAAGATAAAAATAATAATAAGCCTGCCTTTAAGGAAGTTATATTTTAGTTGGAAAGACAAAATAGAAGACATGCTCACATACGAAACATTTAGTAATTTAAGACAATATAAAATTCTGTACTAAAAACTGGATGTTAGCAAGAGTCAGAATACTTTAGAAGTCCCTACATATTAGTATTGACTTTTGATCAAATTATTTAGAGTCCAGAGATAACACATAGTCTCACTCTGCCTTAAGGATGGATTTTATTTCGCCTGCACAATATTTTAAGGAAAAAATGAATTCTTTGCTAACATCACTTTAAAAAAATCAGAAGACATCACATAAAAATACCTATTCTAGCTTGAAAATACTTTATTTGGTAGCACTAAGCCAAAATTTCGCTAAAACATTAGTAGGTTGTACTCTTTAGTTCGTTCCATCATCTTAACCACTCTCTATTACATGACCTGTGCCATTTATTTATTTTACCAACATTTACCCCATAGGCCTCTTTGAGTCTGATAACTCAAACATCCTCTTCCCCATTTTACAGAAGTGAAAGCTAAGGCCCAGATTGGTCACACAGCCATTTATTGATAAAATGTAGGCTAGAACCCAAGCTTCCTCAGCACCCCAATCCAAAGTTCTTTCCACTATTAAAAGAAATTACAAAAGAAATGAACACCTTGTTTTCCTTTAGTTTGGCCTGTAATAGTTTCTCATTTATTTAAAAAAAAAAAAACGAATTACTTACCTACCTGTCCACTTCCACTTATCTCTGCTACTTGTAAATGTTTATTTATTTAGTAGTGGAAAGGGACAAGTGAATAGATTATTTGAGACAGATCTGTACTTTGTGAATCATTCTGAGATTGTAGACCTGAGATAGGTATTGTCTACCAAAGTTTCTAATGCTGGTGTCTCAAAAAAGAAAAAAACTCTATAATAAAATGACTTAGAATATAGGAGATTTTTTTCCAGAGCCTCATATTAAAACTATTATGATGGAATAAACAAAATTATTTGACTCCATTGGCTTAAATGTCTTTTTTATATCATAGAAAGTAGCCTCACAGTGTAGAGTTTAGCTCCTCTGTATCTAGTTATTTCATTCTCAGTAAACATGTTCTGTTTTTCTTTTTCACCCAGAAATTCTCATGCCATTTCAATTCTTTATTTTCTTAAAGGACTTGCTATTGTGACCAAATATATTACAAAGGGCTGGAAAGAAGTCCATGAATTGTATAAAGAAAAAGCACTTTCTGTGGAGACTGAAAAATTATTAAAGTATCTGGAGGCTGTAGAGAAAGTGAAACGCACAAAAGATGAACTGGAAGTCATTCATCTAATAGAAGAGCATAGATTAGTTAGGGAACATCTTCTAACAAATCATTTAAAGTCTAAAGAGGTAAGTATATTATAGCATGTGATTAAACATGTGAGTAATTTGTGGTTTGTATTACGTATTAAAATTTATGATGTGATATGTATAAAATTTAAGATATGTAATTTATAAGATGGGTAACATCAGTTCTTTTTAACAAAAATGTAATTAATACCTTGAAATTAATATTTATTTAAAATACTTAATACAGTGCCCAGATGTAGTTGGCATTCAGTTAAGTGTTATTTCTGCTTCATAAAGGCTGGCTAATTTGCCTTGCTAATTAAAAATAAATAAAATTCTGTGCAGTTCCTTCATAAAATATACTTTACTTTCTTACTCTAGTAAAGAGCAAATTAATTTGATAAGCCTTTAACCAATGTACAAATCTTTTTATTTAGGAAATACTTAGAACCCCAAAAGAAAGCCTTAAAGAATATGTTAGTAATATTATTATTGATACCACTATTATACTGATTCATTTGCCCTTAATTTCTTATATTTCTACCTGTGTCACTTCAATAGGTATGGAAGGCTTTGTTACAAGAAATGCCTCTTACCACATTACTAAGGAATCTAGGAAAGATGACGGCTAATTCAGTGCTTGAACCAGGAAATTCAGAAGTATCTTTAGTATGTGAAAAACTGTGTAATGAAAAACTGTTAAAAAAGGTAAGCATTGGGTGGCTCGGTTGAACATCTGCCTTTGGCTCAGGTCATGATCCCGGGTTCCTCAGATCCCCCTGCTCAGCAGGGAGCCTACTTCTCCCTCTCCCTCTCCCTCTGCCCCTCCCTCCTGCCCCCCCCCCCCCCGCTTTGTGTGTGTGTGTGTGTGTGAGCGTGCACGCTCTCAAATAAATAAATAAAATCTTAAAGAAAAGAAAAGAAAAAGGTAAGCATTACCTTTGTTAGCCACTACTAATTGAAAAAGTCACCTCCTAAATTTTGGAAATGTAGCCAGTGCAGTTTCAGATGTTCTGAGACTTGGATACTTTTATCATACCAGATTTCATTTAACTCTGAAATCTATGTCCTCGTTTTTGTTTTTTCTCTATGAAATACATTTATTAGCTACAGTAACAAAACCTAAGACACATAATGACTATCTTTCATTTGAATTTTGCATTTACTTTCTGTCTCTGTCTTGTTTCTAGGCTCGTATACATCCGTTTCATGTTTTAATTGCATCAGAAACTTATAAGACAGGTCATGGTCTCAGAGGAAAACTAAAGTGGCGCCCTGATGAGGAAATTTTGAAAGCTTTGGATGCTGCTTTTTATAAAACATTTAAGGTAATGGTTTGACTTTTGTTTTGTAACAAATGACCCAGTTGGGACTTGATATATTTTATAAAAACACATTTTAAAGATGATACTAGTAGTTTAACCATTTTTTATTAGATACTCATTTGTTTTTCCATAGTTCATGTAAATGTGGATATATAATTAACATTGTTAAGTTTATGAGTAAAGAATTTCTCCTTACCTATGGACAATACCCAATCATAAAATCATTTTGTTAAGTTTTAAGATACCAAATTTAAAATTTTTTATTCCTGTAGAGTCCTTTGACTTGGTCCTCTGTCATTCTCTTAATCAGTAGTGGATCTCCTCTGTCTTGGTGGGAAGTGATTTTTTTTTTTAGGACTGAAAATCCTACATCAGAGCTATAAGTTAAAGTTTTTGGCTTTAAAATTTTCTTGTTACTCCGCAAAATAGTAACTAAATTCAGCAAATTAAAGGGATTATACAAATGAAATTTATCTTCAATATACAAAATCAATGTAATACATCACATTAATAGAATGAAAGGACAGTCACACGATCTCAATGCAGAAAAAGCATTTGGCAAAATTCAGTACCATTTCATGATTTAAAAAAACAATAAACTAGGAATAGAAATGAACTTCCTCAACATGATGAAGGCCATATATAAAAAACCCAGAGCTATCATTATATTCAATGGTGAAAGATTGAAATCTTTTCTCCTAAATCTAGAGAACAAGACAAAAATGCCAACTTTTTTCCGCTTTAGTCCTACAAAGTACTGGAAGTTCTAGCAGTTAGGCAAGAAAAATAAATAAAAGGTATCCAGATTGGAAAGGACGAAAAATTATCTCTGTTCTCAGATGACATGATCTTATAAGGAGAAAAGCCTACAGAATTCACAGAGAGCTTAGAGCCAACAAACAAATCCAGAGTTGCAGGATATAAAACCAATATGTTTTTCTAAAATACTAAAATCATTAGTATTTTTATATACTAGCAATGAACAAAGGATTTAGCTTTTGATTAGCCTTAAGAAAACATTTCCACTTACAGTAGTATCAAAAAAATAAAATAAAATAAAAAGACTTAGGAATAAACTATGAAGGTGCAAGATTCATAAACTGAAAACTATAAAACATTGCTGCAAGAAGTTTAAAAAGACATAAATAAATGGGGGGAAAGACATGGTTTGGAAGACTTGTTAAGATGACAGTACTACCCAAAACAATCTGCACATTCAGTGCAATTCCTCTGGCATGTTTTGCAGAAATAGAACCCACTGAAAATTTATGTGGACTTTCAAGGGACCCCCAAATAACAAAACCTATCTTGGCTCAGTCGGTTAATCATCTGCCTTCAGCTCAGGTCATGATCCCAGGGTCCTGGGATCAAGCCCTGCGTCGGGCTCCCTGCTCCGCGGGGAGCCTGCTTCTCCCTCTCTCTCTGCCTGCCGCTCTGCCTACTTCTGTTCTCTCTCTGTCAAATGAATAAATAAAATATTTAAAAAAAAAAAAAACCAATCTTGAAAAAGAAAGAATGAAGTTGGACTACTCACACTTCCAAACTTAAGGGTTTCAAAACAGTATAAAGCTACAGTAATCACAACCGTGTGGTACTGGCATAAAGCAAATACATAGACCAATGGAATAGTAGAATGCAGAGGCTAGAAATGAACTCTCACACGTGTGATCAATTGCTTTTTGACAAGAGTGTCAAAACAGGCTAACGCAGGAAAAGCTGGTCTTCAAAAAATGGTGCTGGGGAAACTGGATAACCACGTTAAAAGAACAAACTTGCCTCTTTAAATTACACCACATACAAAAATTAAAGTGGACCAGTGACCTCTATCTAAGAGCTGAAACTATAAAACTCTTAGAAGAAAACATAAGAGTGGAAGTTTCACGACATTAGATTTGGCAATAGATTCTTACATATGTCACCAAAGCACAGGCAATAAAAGGAAAAGTAAATGAATTGGAGTTCATCAAAATTTAATAAACCTTTTGTGCATCAAAGGACACTATCAAGAGAATGAAAAGATAACCTACAGAATAGGAGAAAATATTTGTAGATATATATTTGATAGCTTTTTAATGTTTAGAACATATATAAAGTGCTCTAACTCCACAGTAAAAATACAAAAAAACCAATTCAAAAATGGGGAAAGTACTGGAACAAGATATTTCTCCAGAGAAGATATCCAACTAGCCAATTAGCACGTGAAAAGATGTTCAACATCATTAGTCATCAGGGAAATGCAAATCATTGGTTCTTATCAAAAAAGCAGAAATAACAAGCCTTTGGGAGGATAGGAGAAATTGCAACCCTAGTGCACTGCTGGTGGGAATGTAAACTGGTATAGGCCTGTGGAAAGTTTGGTTGTTCCTCAGAAAGTTAAACATAGCATTACCATGCCATCCAGCATTTCCACCACCTATGTATATACCCAAAAGAATTGAAAACAGAGAATCAAATGTACCTGTAAATGAATGATAATAGGAACACTATTCACAATAGCTAAAAGGTAGAAACAACCCAAGTGTTCATCAAGAGATGAATGGATAAACAAAATACAGTATATACATACAGTGGAGTATTCAGCTTTAAAAAGGAATGGATTTTGAAACATGCTACAACATGAACCTTGAAAACATCATGCTAAGTGAAATAAGCCAGATACTAAAGGACAGGTATTATATGATTCCATTTATATGAGGTATCTGGAATAGGCAAATTCATAAAAAAGTAAAACAGTTGCAAGGGGCTAAGGGGGGATGGGAATGGGGAGTTATTAATGGATACAGAGTTTCTATTTGGGATGATGAAAAGGTTCTGGAAATAGATAGTGGTGGTTACATACCATTGTAAATGTACTTAATGCCATGAAATTGTACCCTTAAAAATGATTTAAAAGCAGTTTATGTTATTTATATTTTACCACAAACATTTTGCTAGAAATTCTCAGTTTACTTTATGAGGAATGATTTCTAAAAAAGAAAACACAGGAATATGGTAACTTCTTTAAATAAAATTACTAAGTGGGCTATCTTATTTCCTTTGTTTTTCCCCTCTAGTAAAAGCTAAGCATTTTCAAGTACTTGTCAATTAATTGGTAAATCAAAAATCACATCTTTTATCTTAGAAGTCTCTCAAGTGAAAGATGAGTAAATAATGATTTTTAGGAATCTAATTGTAATTTCTGTGATTGCTTTTAATGATTGTTTCGTTTTGTTTTGTTTTTTTCAGACAGTGGAGCCAACTGGAAAGCGTTTCTTGCTGGCTATTGATGTCAGTGCTTCTATGAACCAGAGAGTTTTGGGTAGTGTACTCAATGCTAGCACAGTTGCTGCAGCAATGTGCATGGTGAGAACACTAAGACAATTTAGAATTTTTGCCACCCTAAAAAATGTTTAATGTGGGGCAAAACTATAAAGTTAGGTATGATCAGGATTACGTTTTCACTCGCTTTTGTCATTTTGCTTCATAAGCAAAGTTTTAAGCCTGGGTGGCTCAGTCAGTTAAGCATCCAACTCTTGATTTTGGCTCAGGTCACAATCTCAGGGTAGTGAGTTTGAGCCTACATCGGGCTCCACACTGGGCATGGAGTCTGCTTAAGATTGTCGCTTTCCCTCTGCCCCTCCCCACTGATGTGCGTGCTTTTTCTCTCTTTCTCTCAAGGAAAAAAAACAAGTTTTAAGTATACTGTATGCATACAGTATTGTAGGTAATATTTATAAAGCATGTCTAATAACAATAGAAATTTTAATTTTATCAAATATTAAATAATGTATTGTTGAGAAAGTAGATAATGCTTAGAGAAATTATTAATAAATACAGAAGTTAAAAAATCAGGAACTAAGAATAACAGACTTTGGTTCTAGCCTGACTCTGTCACTTCTCTTCTGTGGCTTTATTCTTTATTTAATAAAATGAGAAGGACATATACTCTGTTTGCTTCAAAGGATAGTTATGAGAACCAATCGCTTTGTAACAGTTTGTGAAAGTACTTTGAAAGCTATACTGTTACTGTGTAGTTCCAAAACAAAGTAAGTTTAGAAATAAAATAAGTATCTTTTCTTTTAAAGATTTTATTTGAGTGAGAGAGCATGGAGTAGGAGGGAGGGGCAGAGGGAGAGGGAGAAGCAGACTCCCCACCGAGCAGGGAGCCCGATGCAGGGCTCCATCCCAGGACCCCGGGATCATGACCTGAGCTGAAGGCAGACGCTTAACCAACTGAGCCACCCAGGCACCCCAAATTAAATATTTTCTAAAGATGAAGTTTTATGAACTTCAAGATACTGTGTTTATTTCACCCAAATCTGCTGAAAAGTACCATCTTTGAATTTTTCAGGTTGTCACACGAACAGAAAAAGATTCTTATGTAGTTGCTTTTTCAGATGAAATGGTACCATGTCCAGTGACTACAGATATGACATTACAACAGGTTTTAATGGCTATGAATCAGGTAAGGAACTGTTTTATTAAGTTTACTTAACGTGTTATGTAATAATCTTATTTTGATGTTATGCCTGATATTAATAAGTTTATGAGAACAAATAGTTTTATCTCAGTTTTCCCATGAGCACAAAATAATAAATATATACACATGCTTTGAGAAGGTCTGTGTATTAGCTGTAAGCAAAGTGATAATGTAAAAAATAGTATTTTTAAGTATTTAATTATTTCAGACATCTCAGTATGGAAACTAGGACACTTTTATTCTTATCCATGTTTTTGTTCTGAGTTAGATCCCAGCAGGTGGAACTGATTGCTCTCTTCCAATGATCTGGGCTCAAAAGACAAACACAGCTGCTGATGTCTTCATTGTCTTCACTGATAATGAGACTTTTGCTGGAAGTGTCCATCCTGCTATTGCTCTCAGGGAGTATCGAAAGGTAAAATTCTAATATTCTTTCTCACCCCAAATAAGACTTAGTTCTCAAATATCCATCTTGTTTTTCCAAAAAATACTGAAGATAGTTCTGTACCTTTGTATAGGGATATGCCAGTTCAACAGTACTTGAAATAAAAAATATTGGCTATACATACATGGTTTATTTCAACTAGTCCCAATTCTAGACATTACTAAAATATCCTCTGCAAAATATTTTTGGCAATAATAAAAATATTTTCCCTTAACTCTGAATTTTTAATAATTCATTGTGCTCCTTGAAAAATTAAAGTATCATTTATTAATTTTGTTAAAGCACTACATAAAGTTAAAGCAAAGCTATCATCTGTGTTTTAAGTTGTATGGCTATTTCTGTGTTCTCATCAGTGCTCTCTCTGAAATCATGGAAATGTTCTTTATCTACAGTATCCAGTGTGGAAACCACTAGTCACATATGGCTATCAAGCACTTGAATTGTGGCTAGTATGATGAGAACTAGAACTTCAGGAGTTCTGGTTCTCAGATTGGGGTTTTCCTATCAGCAGCCTTAGCCTGGGACCTTGTTAGAATTGCAAATGCCTGGACCCCATGGGAGACCTGCTAAATAGAAACTGAGAGAGTGGGATTATGTTTTAACAAACCCTCCTGGGGATTCTAATGTATGTTAAGTTTGAGAAAAAGGGAGAGAATAGAAATTGTAGTCAAGGCAACCTGGATTCTGAGTCCTGGGTCTTTCTCTTTTACTAACTGTGGACCTATGCAAATTATTTAACTGATACATGTCATAGTATTTAACAGTACTAATCTTTTAGAGTTATAACAATTACATTAGATAAGTTACTTAACGAGTTCATTATGGTATCTGGCATATTGTATACTCAGTGGTTATTGGGTTTTCTCCAAAATTCAATTATTTTAACCTAAAGTCATAGCTGTAGAGAACAAGTTCTTACATGTGACATGTATATATAACAAAACTATAGACCAAAAGTTGATAATCGCAGGGAAATATTTCTTTATATATACCCACACACACTGCCCCAGTGTTTCATATATTGGTAAAAATATCTGATGCCCCCAAATGTCCTGACAGGTTTCATAAGTAGAAAGTCTAGGCTGCATAAGAATGCACTCTAGGGTGCCTGGGTGGCTCAGTTGGTTAAGCGACTGCCTTCGGCTCAGGTCATGATCCTGGAGTCCCGGGATCGAGTCCCACATCGGGCTCCCTGCTCAGCGGGGAGTCTGCTTCTCCCTCTGACCCTCCCCCCTCTCATGTGCTCTCTCTCTCTCTCATTCTCGCTCTCTCAAATAAATAAATAAAATCGTAAAAAAAAAAAAAAAAGAATGCACTCTATGGGGGCGCCTGGGTGGCTCAGTCGTTAAGCGTCTGCCTTTGGCTCACGTCATGATCCCAGGGTCCTGGGATTGAGCCCCTCATCAGGCTCCCTGCTCCGTGGGGAAGTCTGCTTCTCCCTCTCCCACTCCCCCTGCTTGTGTTCCCTCTCTCGCTGTGTCTCTGTCACATAAATAAATAAAATCTTAAAAAAAAAGAATGCATTCTATGGCCCATGGAACAGAGAAGTGGGAATTTCAGGCAGGCTGTTTACATTCCTGTTCTGAAGATCACAGAGTCTGACCCTGAAAGATTAACCAATTTTATGGGGAGAAAAAAATAAGACTTTGAAATGAAAAGTTGTGATAGAATTTGAAGTGTTTTAATTTCGGAGGTTATTTGCTTTTGCTTACATAAATTTTTAAAATATGTATTTTGATCTTTTCCTACAGAAAATGGACATTCCAGCTAAATTGATTGTTTGTGGAATGACGTCAAATGGTTTTACCATTGCAGACCCAGATGATAGAGGCATGTTGGATATGTGTGGCTTTGATACTGGAGCTCTGGATGTAATTCGAAATTTCACATTAGATGTGATTTAACCATAAGCACCAGCATGATCTAAGAGGTCCGTTGCCATCAGTGATCTCACTAAAAGTATGTAGCTACTTCCCAGCTAATCTTAATCCAATGAAAGATGGTAAGATGATAGTATAGTATGTGCATAATGGAAAATTTACCTTACCAAAAAAAAAAAAAAAAGATGAGCCCAAAGTTCTTTCTGTCTACTAAACTAGCTCTTGGGAAATAGCTTCAAAATACACTGTAGCTCCCTCTATCTAACAGAGAACTTCTTGTTGATAGACACTGTAAAATAGTCAAACAGTTTTGCTGTGGTGAATAATTACATTTGTACGTAAAAGAAGTAAGAGCCAAAAGTAGTAGTTCCTTATCATGTCACTTGTTTGAAAAGTGCTTAAAAGTTTTTTTAAATGTTTGCATTGGGAAAGGACAGCTATGATAATGTCCAAATACTCCGAAATGCACTGGACCATGTAACTGTGATGGAATATGAAATTCATATGTAAATTTTTATACCAAGCAGTTTAAAAAAAAAAAAAAGACATTTGATTAAATTATGAACAAGTTTTACAAATTCCTTGGAGTTTTCTAAGATCACATAACTAGCAGCTTTCTTACTGGGTGAAAAAGATGCTTTGATATTTTATTTACACTTGTAGGATTGTTACATTAACCAGAAAAATAGTGGAAAAACCCCTGAGAAGTTTGTGTCAGGTGAGGAAGTCTGTTTGGTTTGCTTTTTGTTTTTGTGCATTTTATTGCTGTGAGTGGGGGCATGACTTGACAGTTTGTGCTAAAATATAACAACATAGCCAGGTGTAGCCGCACTTTTTCTTTTTTTCATAGTCCTACCAAATGAAAACAACAAACTTTTAAGCATTTAACTCCCCCACTCATAAATCTAAAAGTATGATAATTAAAATCTCAACTGTAACCAGATTAGCTTTTTCCTTACTTGAAAATAAATATTCTAATTAACTATTTTTTTAGTCAGTTGTCAGTGGGTTTTAGTTATTTCCTAATTGTAAACATGTCAATGACATATCTCTCTGTCCATTATTCATTTGTGGCAAGACATTCTTTTTTGATAGTGTAAAAAAAATAATAATAAAGCAAGCTAGGTCTTTCACGTTTCAAAGGCAACTTTTGAGTAACATTACTACTAACCAGTCTGTAAGAAAATTTTTTTTCTTTTTTACTTGTGTATGATTAAACTTCCTTTTCATTACACTAAAGTGCATTATTTTCTTGAGCAAATGTCCCTTCTTTCTGGGGAGGCTTAACCTATTGAAATGCCAATATTTTTGCTCATAATTATATCATGGTTGTTTAAGATAACATAAAATTTCAATTTTTATGTGTTCTTTTCATAATAATGATTTACTGAGGATTTATAAAGCCCTTCTTGCTGTCATGTGAAAAGTCAAACTAGTAAATGTAAATTATAGCCTTCTGTGGTTAGGAGTTTGAGGTTTTGTTTTGAGGGCAAAGGGGACTTCAGTAGCGTTACGATTTGTGAAGATATTTTGTTTCATGAGAAATTTGGGCTCTGGAAGTGACAAAATGTCCCTTTCAACCTTATTTGACATTAATGCTGGCTCTGCTATGAGTCATTCCTTCAAGGCAACTGGTAGCAATTAGTAAACATTGTGATTTACCTGAGATTTTTTTGTCAACAAAGTAGTATGTGCATACCACCACCCCCATACATTGCTTCTGATGTCATTGTTTTTTGACCCTCTGTCAAACATTGGATGTAAGGTGTTAGCTCCTTTTGATAACATTAAAATATGTTCAGATTGAACTTAAAGTTTAAAGAGCCTAGTAAAATTATATAATAGTTTTTGAAGTTTCTAAGTAAACTCAAGATCTTAAATTAAAAATAACATGATCTAACTTTTTATTCCTAATAGAAATGTTAACTGGAATATAGCATAAAAGTTTTATTTCCTTCACTTACGTACTGTTCCTATAGTGCTTTTAGATGTTCACAAGCTAATCAATCAGAGAAGATTAGATGTGACCTTTTTGAAGTATTTAGGTACATCTAATTAAATGGATTAGGGTAAAATTTAAAGAAGAAGAAAATCTGAAATTTAAAAGATTATTAAGTGTAGGTTAGGCAAGGTCTAAAATAGTATGGCTTTGGAGTACTAGATCTAGCCATCTTGGACTCTTCATCCCCATTCCAGAATTCATCTCCCCACAGAATGGGAAGACATGACTCACAAGAGTAGGAGGTAAAATAAAATTATTCAAGACTTTTATCTTTTTAGGTATTAGGAAATAATGTATCTACATGATTGCTTTAGGAGTAGAAAAACAAATTGTGAACATGTATACTTTTGTAGTTCATAGTAATCCTCAATTACGATTAATGTCTTAACAACCTGTGTTGCTATATATAACATAACCCTATAGAAAAAATTTTAAAACTTTACCTCATTATGAATAAAATTTACTCAAGTGATAAAGTTTTATTTTCTGATTTACTTTTAGGATTATTGCTACATTAATATTTAGGGAAATTTGCTTTAAAAACAATTCTAAGAAAAACTTTATTTCTTAGAAAATATGTAAATATTTTCAGGATATAGTTATAATTAGTCAAACAAAACTAATCTTATTCTCATACCCTTCCTTATTAGTTGAAATTTCTTGAAAATGCCATTTATTAACACCGTTATATATTATTTAGTTTAGTTACTGTTTTATGGGAACATGAGTGAGGAAGATGCTAGTGAATGGAATTTAGTGTTACCCTTCTGGAACCTCTTGCTTTATCTTACTGTGACTGTAGACAACCAGTGTAACCTTCAGTTTTTGTTATCTTTTGAAATGTGACCTATCTTGATGCTGAGATCTTAGAAGAATCAATGATTTAATATCTGTATAAAAGTTTAAATTAGGAGGAGGGCTTGCAATACAAATTAGAACTTTTTTTAATTAAAAACATTCTTATTAGGAGATACATGTTTCAAATGATAAAATGTTTTCAAAAAACCGTTCAGTAGGCTCAGTAATTCGTTAAAACATTCCTGTTCTGAGTGGGAAAATGTGGAAGATACATGTTCACAGTGAAGGTGAGTATTATTGACTAAGAAGTCACTACTGTCTGATCAAGAGAAAGTAACATATTCCAAGTCTTAAGATCCACTTGGATAGACCTAGAAAAACTTATACTCTAAATGAAGAAACACTATTAATAAGCATTTGATTAACCTTTTAAAATAACAGATAAATCTACAAATGATAGTATAACATTTTATCAGGATTTAGCCCTCATTTTCAGAGATTTTGCAAAAATAATATAAAGTTTTGGAAATTTAAAGCAAAATTCCTGAATAAATTGGAGGATCTGACAGTTAAGTGAAAAACATTTTAAAAGCACATCTAAATCAATAAGTGAAAGGAAATCATTGTGATCACTTATTGCACTTGGCCTAATTTAACCGAAAGATTACATACCCACAAATAAAACTTTCTTGAAAAATTGTGCCCTTAGAGTAAATTATCAAAAATGAAAAATTCTAGTCTTATATGCCACAGGTTTGGGGTGATCTGTTAAGGCAATATCCCCTCTAGAGAAATGCTCTATAGCCTCAATATAAACATGCACAAGGAAGAATTAGAAAAAAAGGTATGAATTCAGTTATATTTACTGTACAGATTTTATTTAGCATTTCCCTGTTATCCGCTTCCTAATCTTATTTGTTCGAAGATTATACCTTGTTTTTTTTTTCCTTTTTCTTAAAATTATTTTATTCTGACATTTTTGTCTTCTGTTTCTAGTCCTGCTCTTACCTCAATAATAAAATGAATGACAGGAAAATCACCCATATTTAGGGTTGGGATGAATTTCTTTGCAGATTTCCATTTGTTCCATACAGATTTAAGATCATATTTTTTCAAACTAATAATGGGCAGGTCTCTTGGAACAATAATTGGATTAATATATTTTCTCCCCAAATCAAATTACATTGTATACTTTTTACGTTAGATGGTTGCAAAAATTTTGTGGCCTTTAAGTAAGATTATTTAGCCTTTGTTTGCAACTCTGGATCTACTTTGCTCTTAGAAAAAGCACTCTTAGAAAAATAATTAACTGAATACTCAGAAAATAGCATCATGAGCATCATGCTCATATTTCCATATAAAAACGACTTTCAAATCTTTCATCTACTAAGTACTTCACTGAGCTTATATATACATCGTTTGTGGTGTACAGGATCTTGTAAATAACTTGTATTCACATTTAACATTTTTTTAATTGGTAAGTTATTTGCTTTTAAAAAATTATAAAGTTAATTTTAAAATTCTATGGCAATATTTTTTCATGTACTTAAGCATACTGTTTGAATAAAATTATAATAAATAACACATTTTCCTAAACCATGAAAGTATCAAATTCTATATTAGAAATTGGTAGAGACATAAACTAGAGGAGTTGCATTGCAAAATTCTTATTACTGAAATTAAGGTGATTATTTTCAATGATTATGAATTTTATAAATACAATGAAAATACACAAAAGCTGTTTCTGAGCCTAAAGAGATTTTTCCCTTTGCTTTTTTTTAATTTAGCACCACCATGTGTCATATTAATTTTATGAACATAAGTCATACTGAATTTTAAAATATATTTGGATTTCTGTACTTTTAGAAGTTATCAGAAAACTGAACAAAAGAAACAGTAAGTTAGCTACATTTTTGCTGGTTTCACTTAATGAACACTTGGATTGTTGAGGGTAGTAAATGAGGTAAAGCCTTGCTATTTTATATATCATTACCACATATAATCGATAGAATATTGAAACTTTCGTTTAAATACTTACTGGGCTTTATTTGCAGTGTAAACTTTAGAATTCATATACAGCCAAATTAAGTTTAAAATATTATACAACTAATGAATAGTAATCAAATGTTTTTGTTGTACTATTATTTTAAATACGGACTATAGATAATGTGGTTTGGTGTGAGTAGACAACATTTCTGCAATGCATTTGAGTTATATTTTCTTCCTTTATGTCAGCTTCTGATAATGAAGAAGTTCTCTAAAGGGATGAGATACATGAAATCATCTTTTTAAAAAAGTTGGTTAGGGGAGAGGTTATAATCTAGTTCTAAAAAACTGTCCATTTGTTTTATATAAAGGCTTTGATTTCCATAATTGACCACTTACTGAATATTTAAATTACACAGAATAATGCCTGCATAGAATAAAATATAAGTATGCAAGAGCCTTAAAGTGAAAAAAATGAATCTTCTGACTGCCTTAAAATATGACTAACTCTCCAACAGGCATACTAGTTACTTTCGATAGCGTCTGTTCATTAAGTAATGCCTTAATAGTGTTAGTGTTTCTGAAGTACAGAACTCAAAGGGTCTTTTAGAGCTTTCATTTTTACATAATGGAAATTTAACTGTTAAGTTTTAAAACCTGATAGTACATTAGTAGTTTAAGCACCCATTTACAGGATAATCTGGGTACACTGATACATTCTACATACAAGACTGTTAACATCAGTAATATTTTGTGGTAGTTTAAGGTTTTTTTGTTTGGTATAACAAGTTATCCAAGAAGCTGGACTTTGTATAACATAATCTCCAAGGACCAAGCTGCATATTTAAACACTATGAATGAAAAACACAGTTGTACAGTTTCAAAAATGATTACTTTTTTGAGGGAATTTTTCAAGACAAAAGGCAAATACTTTGTTTCAAATCTATAAGCACATTCGTTCAATGAAGTGAATATAGTTGTAAAACATTGTGATTGTTGCAATAAAAACCAGGCCCGTCATTTAATTACATTCACATTTTTACATTCACGTTGCCTTTCAAAGCAGGAATATTTTATAAAACTGAAAGAAAACTTTAAATTGTCAAGCTGGTGCTTAAGAATACAAAGTTTTATTTATACAAGTTTCATTTCAAAGGAAGGGACCCTGCAAAAGGGGGGGTTCTTAGGTCTGTTGATAAACTTACTGATGCTTTGTTGAGTCTTCCATGTTTTCACTGTAAATAATATACTTAACAATGTAATTTTGATGTTTTCTGGTAGAAAATGGATGAAATACTAATGAATTAAATTTATTTCATGATAAAAGTTTTCACCGATACTGTGAAATCTTGACTTTCTCTCCTTTTCTAGCCTTGCAAAATACCATACTGAATACATCACTGTAGACATGGGGTGCAGATGCACATTATGGGAACTGCTTCTGATCAATTGTATTATTGTAGAAATTGATAGATACACCAAATAAACTCTATGCACATCAAATAATGGTCTTCGTTTCTTTAAAGAAATAAGAATTTTAAGGTTATAATATGCCTTATAGAATCTGAGGCTCTTAGTAATCTAATATTTCAATAAGATGAAACTAGTTTGATAATTTTTTTTTAAAGACTCTATTTATTGGACAGAGACACAGCGAGAGAGGGAACACAAGCAGGGGGAGTGGGAGGGGGAGAAGCAGGCCTCCTGCTGAGTGGGGAGCCCGATGTGGGACTCAATCCCAGGACCCTGGGATCATGACCTGAGCTGAAGGCAGATGCTTAACGACTTGAGCCACCCAGGCGCCCGAAATTAGTTTGATAATTAACATTAGCCTTATAATGCCTTCTAGTTTAGTTATATATGTTTAAAATACGTGTGTGGCGCCTGCGTGGTTCAGTCGTTAAGCCTCTGCCTTTGCCTCAGGTCGTGGTCCCAGGGTCCTGGGATCGAGCCTCACATCGGGCCCCCTGCTCTGCGGGAAGCCTGCTTCTCCCTCTCCCATTCCCCCGCTTGTGTTCTCTCTCTTGCTGTGTCTTTCTCTGTCAAATAAATAAATAAAATCTTTAAAAAAAAAAAAAATACATGTGGTTGAGGAATCTCTCCCAGTGGATTTCTGGATTTAACCAAAATGCACATTCTTAAAAAGAGTTTTATAACAGGATTCTTTTGTGAAGAAATTACTCAAAAGTTACCTTTGGGAAGTGATGTTAACACCAAAAATCAATTATGTAAACAAAGTTTTAGTGCCAATGCAGACATTCCTCTTTTCTCTCTGAACTCCCATAAAACTACGAAAACCTCTAAGATCTGAGCATATAGGTTATACAAAAGAGTAAAAGCAAGTTACATCAGAATATACCTACCAAAACTTTGAACATTTGGTTGATTTTATAGTTCTCTATTTAAAGATGACAGCAGTTGTATGGAGAAAGTAAGATCACAAATTATGCATTCTTCATGGATGAAGAAAACCAGACTTAAAAAATGTTTAACAGTAGGGGGTGCCCGGGTGGCTCAGTTGGTTAAGCAGCCCACTCTTGATTTCGGCTCAGGTCATGATCTCAGGGTCCTCGGATCGAGCCCCACGCTGGGCTCCCTGCTCAATAGGGAGTCTGCTTCAGGATTCTATCTCCTGCCCCCCCCCCCCCCGCTTACTCTCTTAATTTTTTTTAAAAAAAAGTTTAAAAAAACGGCGCCTGGGTGGCTCAGTTGGTTAAGCAACTGCCTTCGGCTCAGGTCATGATCCTGGAGTCCCGGGATCGAGTCCTGCATCGGGCTCCCTGCTCAGCAGGGAGTCTGCTTCTCCCTCTGACCCTACTCCCTCTCGTGCTCTCTCTCATTCTCTCTCTCTCAAATAAATAAAATCTTTTAAAAAAAGTTTAAAAAAACATTTAACAATATTAAACCTATTTAATATTGACTTTAAAACTATTGTTCAAATTGTTTTTTTTTTTAAGATTTTATTCATTTGAGAGAGAAAGAATGAGAGACAGAGAGCATGAGAGGGAGGAGGATCAGAGGGAGAAGCAGACTCCCCGCTGAGCAGGGAGCCCGATGCGGGACTCGATCCCGGGACTCCAGAATCGTGACCTGAGCTGAAGGCAGTCGCTTAACCAACTGAGCCACCCAGGTGCCCCTTGTTCAAATAGTATTTTTAATATTAGTAAATCCAGATCCATTTAGACAAAAGACAATTTTTTTCTCAACAGCTTTTTAGCTTCCCTATTAGATATTTTGTCAATTCAAGGATAAAATGATTAGTGATTAAATGAGAAACGATCCATTTTTTAATATTAGTAGGCTACAATAAAGTTTATCTTCCAAATCTCAACATTAAAAATTAAATAGACTGAAAAAAAAGGTAATATTACCTTTTCTTAAACATCACCATTCTCTTCTTTCTAGCCTTTGGTTCTAGAAAAATAGCTGCTGAGACAACTTACACCTAGTTTTGCCTTAGATCTGTATTATACTTTTATCAAGCTGTAAAATACAGTGTTACGGAGTAAATTGTCTCCCCAAAGTTTGTATGTTAAACCCTGATTTCTAGTGTGATAGTATTTGATGATAGGGCCATGAGGAAGGTAATTAGGTTGTGAGGGTGGAGCCCCCGTGATGGTTTAGTGCCTTTGTAAGAAGAGACAACAGGGCTTGCTTTCTCTCTGCTGCCACGTGGAGACACAGAAGATGGCCATCTGCAAACCAGGAAGCGGGTTCACACCAAAAACCAAATTAGTGGGCACCCTGATCTTGGCCTTCCCAGCCTCCAGAAATTTGAGAAATAGATACTTCTTGTCCAAACCATCCAGTCTATGGTAATTTGCTCTAAAAGCCCAAGCTAAGACATGCGAATAGAGAAGTAATGGAAATCTACCCCTCTAAAATCTTAACTAGGATGCTGGAAAATCCTGATGGGTCCACAAGAAAACCATACATACTTCTGAGCCATTGTGATTATAACAGCCATTACATACTGAAGTCTACTGTCCATGCTAAGGACCATGCGGTGTGATTTACATTATTTCCATTTCCCAAAATAAACACTAAGGAAGATGGTATCCGTATTTTATAAAAAGGAATTTATCGTTCCAAGAGATTCACCTACCTACGGGTAGGTGTTAAGTGTGTGATCTGTGTTTTGAACACTTTTCTGTCTTGATCTAATATGTATTAATCACTGTTTAAGTACTAGGGATGATTTTCTTTCACTGAGGATTTGGTGGTTTGTTTAGTCCCTATTCAAATCCCTCCCCCTTAACCCTAGGCTTTGTAACTAGCTCCTTTCAGTTAAAAGTAAGTAAGTATTGGTTATCTGGGATGGGCATGTCAGGGCAGCTGGTGAGTCCTACAAGACTGCCCCTCAAACACTGCTTCAGGCACCAATCTGAAATCCAGGTTGTCACCTGTTACTCTGACTGACCAGCTATAGATTAAGGGTTCCAAGGACCCTGCAATGACTGATTTGCTAGAATGGCTCACAATCTCAGAGAAACATTTTACTTATTAGATTACAAGTTTATTATAAAAGGACATAGGAGGAACATCCAGATGGAAGAGAGAACATAGCAAGCATCTAAAATTTCTCATTGGCACAATGCAAGATAAAGGACTAAAGGACATGCCATTCTGTTCCATTCCAGTGTTCTAATTTACCACATGAGAATGAAATAATTCAAATTCTTGCTTTATCAAGGTCTCCTAATGGCAGTTTAATAAATCCATGTATGAAGCACCACTGATGGTATATGGCCAAAAAAGCCACCAGCTGTCTCCTGCAGAACTGTCCCCGATTCCTTGGTCCATCTTGACCAGAAAGCAGAAGCACTTCACTTAAAATGCATTGTCCTTCCACCTTTGAGGAAGTTTTCTCTTCCTAGCATCTGGCAATCTGCCCTAGTGACTCTGTGGGATCAGCTAGGAAAATGCTTCCTAGAAAGTGCACTTAAAAAATTCTTGATAACAAGCTTGAAATAGGGATGTGATTAATCAAGTATCCAAAATATTTTTAATTATTCTATTTTTTTAAGATTTTATTTATTTATCTGACAGAGAGTGAGAAAGCACAAGCAGGGGGAGCAGCAGAGGAAGAGGGAGAAGCAGGCCCCCCATTGAGCAGGGAGCCCAATGCAGGACTCGATCCCAGGACCCCGTGATCATGACCCGAGCCGAAGGCAGACGCTTAACCAACTGAGACACCCAGGCGCCCCTATTTTTAATTTTTCTAAAATAAGACTTCCTATAGAATAAATCTTGCTTGCTAAGTTTATCTGAAAAAAGATCAGTTTGAATCAGTCACAGAATTGAAGAATATCTACATCAGAAATTAAGGACAGTCTAACCTCCCACCCAATACTTGGATCTCTTATGGAATGTTTCCAACAGCCTTTTGACACATTTTGGAAAGCAGAACTTTCCACCTCACAATAAAATTCAAGTACATTTCTGAACTATTTCAAAAGTTCATCTTCATACAATGCTGAAATCTTCCTCCTTTTAATTTCTGCCCCTTACGTACAGTTAGTTCCATTCTCTGGAACTACTAAGACATTAAAGGAGTGATTTGGTTCCTCTGAAATAAATTTCATTCCATCCTACAAATTTAATATACTTCTCTCACTCTAGAAGTACAAAGTGTGAAGCTTTGTCACAATACAGTACAAGGATATCCCTACTGAGTTGACAACTCTATCTGGGAGAACCTTCCATTTTATTTATTTATTTATTTATTTTAAAGATTTTATTTATTTATTTGAGAGAGAGAATGAGAGAGAGAACACGAGAGGGGGGAGGGTCAGAGGGAGAAGCAGACTCCCCACTGAGCAGGGAGACCGATGTGGGGCTTGATCCTGGGACTCCAGGATCATGACCTGAGCCGAAGGCAGTCGCTTAACCAACTGAGCCACCCAGGCGCCCAGAACCTTCCATTTTAAAGAGAAATCACAAATCAGTCCTCACCACTAAAAGCCATAAAATATGGTAAGGAGTCAGCTCCTTCTGAATATTACACAGAATAAATAATCCCAAATGCTTACCTTCTAGCTCATGGTTGTGAAATTCATATATGAATTATTAATAAAACATTCTTTGCTTATCTTTTGATACAATTTCACTCCTGTAGTTTTAAATATCATCTCCTTTGGTCAAGAATTGGCAAGTAGGAAGAAGAGATTTCCACAGCAATTTATTATTAGTTTTACAACTTTTTCAGCAAGATAATTTACATATTTAAAACATCCTCAAACATTTAAAAGGCATTATCACTTTCAATCACTGACATTTTACCAGCAAGGTTATAAGCACCTACATAACTAAAATTCTTTTCTCTTACTTTTTTTTTAAATAACACTGATGAACTAGTGGAAGCAATTTCCCTTCTTTGTGAAGCCTATGAGTGTCAGTTGCACCTCCAATAAAAGTTCCATTGATAAATATTCTTGGTACCTGTTGGATAAACAAAAGATTAGCTGTCACTCTATTGTCGGAAGTATTAAGACCTTTCACATAATAGTAATAGATGCTCATACTCTGGGTACTTTTATGGGCCAGGCACCAGACTAAGCTCTTTCACAAAGTACTTAAATCTTTACAACTCTTGGGGTAGGTACTAATTTTAGCCTTATTTTGGAGGGAAATGAGGCACAGGAACTTGTCCAAAATCACAATGACAGCAAATGACAGAGGTAGGATTTAAATCCAGGGCAATCTGACACTCAAGCCTTTCCTTCTAATTGCTATGGCATATAAAAGATAAAATAACACAGTCTGTAATTATTGTTTATAAACATCTTCCATGCACATTAAAACAAGAAGGAAAATGGCAACATTATATATTTTCCCAATAATGCATTTCACTGAAAAAATGCATATGGTTGGACAAATTTCAGGAATCTAAAAACATGAAGAACTAAAGCACTCCTATTAGCACAGTAACTGAAGACTGACCCATGGTCTGTACTGTTGAAGTAAAGGGAGGAAGGATTTCGTCTTGAGAAGAGCTACAGGAGGATCTTAAAGATTCACAGACAAACACCCATGACAACACCATCACCCCACTCTCCTAGTCAAAACACACACACATACACGCACGCACACACATATGGCAAGAATAAAAATAAAATGAATGAATTCTGCTGTTTCCCAGTCTCTGAATTTTGTTCCCAGATCTGCCATTTCTTTATCCAAAAAAGATTCTCAGAGGATGAGACAGAGAGAATGCCTGGCTCCCTTTATGTAAGCGTCTAGGCTCTACGTGACCCAGGTACCACCTATTTGGAGGAAAAGCACCATAGAGGATACACTTACAGTTTTTTCACCAGTCATTTTGTAGAGAGCATCTTGAAATTGACTTCCATATTCAAGCATGTCCAATTCCACCACTTTATACTTAACATTCATGTCATGGAAAAGTTTTTTTGCCATTGTACAGTAAGAACAAGATGTTTTTGAGAAAATCACCACACAATTATCAGAAATTGTTTCCTGAAGTCAAACAAACAAACAAAATTTTTTCTTTAATTCTAGACATTACCTTCTGGAAAGAAATCATTATTATAGTGGAAACAGGATGGATTCTGAAGTCTCATGATTCAGTGTTCAAACTAAGTCTCCATCAGCTATTTTCTCATTTGCAGATTAAGAATATTATTATTCATTTAAAAGGGATGTTTTTAGGAAAAAAGGATAGAACAGATGCAAAGGTGGCATGAAGTGATAACAATAATCACAGTCAATTCATATACAGCAAACATCTCTGTGTGCCAGACACAATTCTTCACATCTGACCTTTACTAGCTCATGTAAACCTCACTGTAATCCTGAGATAGGTCTTATTATTATCTCTACTCTACAAATGGGGAAGTGAGACACAGAAGAAAATAAGTGACTTACTCATAGTACTAATAAGAACTGGAAAGCTGAGATTTGAGCCCAGGCAAGTCTGATTCTACAGTCCAGGCACTTAAACTCTGTTATATTGCCTCTTAAATAATCAGTAGGTGTTTTAGGAGTTAACTCCTTACCTTCCTTAACTTTTAATGGTGAGGACTGATATATGATTTCTGTTTAACATGTAAGGCTGTCACTGATCCAGGTATAGACAACAGCTTACCCCCTCAACTTCCACTCCTTCCTATATATCTTTATAGTTAAAAAAAACTGTCATTGTCATTACAGTATTGCTAAGGCATTCTTATATTGTTGTTCCTGGAAAAGCTACTACCAGAAATGCTGATTCAAAGGATTTCAGGCAGGGCGCCTGGGTGGCTCAGATAGTTAAGTGTCTGCCTTCGGCTCAGGTCATGATCCCAGGGTCCTGGGATCAAGCCCTACGGCGGGCTCCCTGATCAGCAGGAAGCCTGCTTCTCCCACTCCCCCTGCTTGTGTTCCTTCTCTCTCTGTATCTCTGTCTCAAACAAATAAAATCTTAAAAAAAAAAAGGGGGGGTGGTTTCAGACAGAAGTCAGAAACTTTTTTTTTTTTTTTTTTTAACTTCCCAGATGATTCTATTATCAACCCGGTTTGGAAACTACTCTCCAGGCCTTTATCACAAAGACTATGATTTTGCTATGCATCTGCATTGCTTGTAAAATTTGTTTTCTTTTTTGTTTCTGAGTATATGAATGTCCAGGTCCTTCAAGAGATTCTGAATAGATAAGTAGCACCCAAGCATCTGTCTTAAGTTGTTCTTATGTGGGTCATAAGCAACACCTTCAAGATGAAAGCCAAAAATCAGAAAGTAGAGTACCCAGGCAAAGTAATTCTAAAGTTACATCCATCCTTGGGTGTCAGAAGGGTTTTAAGGCACAGTCTAGCTCTCTGCAAGTTGGTCTATTTTTATGCTTTCTCTTCTAATTACTCATAATATTCAGTATAGAAGTCTGTCTTGGAGAAAGCCAGCCATACCAGAGATGTATGAACGAATCCATTTTATAGATGAGAAAATTGAGGCTGAGAAGTTCACAACACTAGGATTTAACGCAACCTGTCCCAACACCAAAGCCAGCACTCTTTCCTCCACCATGCCACCTCTCAGGTTATAGGCACACTGAGACCATCGTGTAGAGAGAGCTGAGCATCCCGGGTGCTGATATGCAGTAAAAACACTGATGAAGAGATTCCAAAGTGAGCTGAAACTCAAGATGACAGTGCCAGAGTATCTCGAACAATCCTTCTCACCTTCTCTCAAGCTCAACCTTGCTAAATTTTCATCATTTTGTATTCTTGTTTTAAAAAGGAATTCCCTCACAACAGGTTTTTA